>NC_037599.1:18170554-18839374 GCF_003073045.1 Pomacea canaliculata | reverse complement strand
GATATTCTTCATTCTTTAAAGTTGACATTTTCAGCACTACTAAAATATGAAAAGGACAAATACAACATTTCTACCACTACATAGTACATGCCACAAAACCAACAGTATATATTACTAAAATAAAAACGATATGAACTATTTTCTACATGTATATATCTGAATATGTTTTAAGCAAAACTTGAAAACTACTGCTGTATCTCTAACAAAGTACATTCTTGCACATGGTAGGTGCCTCACTACTCTTTATGAGGGTGCCCAAAAGTATTTTTTAAACTTACACTGCTGCCTGAATTGCTAACAGCTGACTCGTTGTTCAAAAACATAGCTAGAACTTTGCGAGCCCCTGAAAATATTTTAAAGAACCAAAAAAGATTAATGATGTCTAAAACTGCGCATGTCAGAACGAGAACTAGCTGGATGTGGCCAAGGCGGTTGAATGGTTCTGTACCATAGACACTATATACCTTATGCCAATAAACTGGCATGACAGCTATGCGCACAGCAAAAAATGTTACGGCCATAGCAATGCCATTGCCAACAAACACAGGGCTTGATTTTGAACTTCCCAACACAGCCAGGAACCACCTGAAAAAAAGAACTTAAATGTGAGAGTTGCCAATACATGTACAGCAAAATCGATGCATAAAACTTATTTTAAAAAGAAAGAACACTTTAAGGATGTCAAATGCTATTTCCAATGAACTGCATATATTCTAAAAAATTATGCCAACAGTTTAAAACAATATATAAAAGTCCTATACCTCTAGTAAAACTGTTAATAAACAGCATGAGGATGGGGAAATCCACTTTATTATTTCTGTTTTGTTTTTTTTTAAAAACACATCAAGAAAATCTTTAAATATCACCATTTCACAATTTCTGTAGTCAACTAGTATTACAGTCTTATTTGAGTGCAATGGAATGTTTTTAAATAAATGAATACAATTTAATAACAGGATAGCAAACAGTTAACTACTAGTAACTCCAGCTCTGTTAAAAGATGCCACATGCAGAGAAAGAGCAGCATGCCCTAAACAAGATCTGAACACTGGGCAGCCAATCACTTACTGTTGCGCCACCTGACCGAATTATTTTTTTTAAACAAATATTTATGGCAAAAATATGGCATATCTGTTCTAAGGCATCGTTCTTTCACTACCTGTTTGACACATAGACTCAAATTACCTTTGATTCACAAAAGGAGTTGAAAATTCTGCTATCAAGCGGTAGTTTGCAAAGTATGCTAACACACCATATGTCTGAAACAGAAAAAAAAAAAGGTTTGGTAATAATTACAGAAACAACATTTTACTACATGCTGACATGGATGCATGCATGCACACAAACACACACACACTCTCTTTGTCTCTCAAAATAAAAATGGTCAAACATCGGTACATAACTATCCAAAGATCAGTGTTACAACAAATTGTGCATCATGCATTAACACACTTGTGCAAGCGCACACACACACACTCAGATACATACTAATTACATAGTACAGATTACATAGTAATAATAATTATCAAACTATTACACTTTACTCACCATGACATAATAATATGCATACATAGATGCCCCATGGTGAAAGAAGTAAAATGCTTCACCAATATGCTTGTAATGGATTGTCATTACCACAAGATCTGCAAAGTTATAAATAAAACTACCGAGCATGTTTCTTAATATTGTCAGAGAAGCAATAGCGTCATCTACTCAATTCAGAAACAAATGTTTAGCAACACAAGCCATCTTTATGAATAGCCAATGATGGATTTAGAATCACCTCCAGATGATAACAATTTGTTTCAAATTAAGATTAGAGGTATAAGATGAGAAAATGGAGTGGAGGAAACTAGCAAACTGATTGTAAATGATAATGACTGCCTAAAATATTTTCCCTTACAATTTCTAGCTGCAAAAGAATTGTTTACAAACAATAGTTTCTAAAACAGTTCTAGGATGGTTCCTGAAGCCAAGAAGGCTGCTTTTCTTGTAAATTCATGCATGAAGGAAAACAAACTGATCTTAGTTCATGACATAGTCGGACCTATTTGACAAGAAAAAATTGTGGATTGACCTGGGATACTGCTAGCAGTTTTGCAGACTGGCAAGGCAACCCTGATTTACAGTTTGCAATCTACAAGAATGGAATGCTTGCAATCTGTAGAAAAGTGTAGCAAACAGGAAGTATGCAAACAGATTTGTCATGGGAAAGCAGGGGGCACGCGGACCTTTGACTTTGCGTGTGAGGACCTGTGAAAAATATTGTACTTCCAGTCCAGAAGTACCCAGACGGTTCATTCTTCTATTTTTCACATTAGATCAGCCCAACAACTTCTTCAATGACTGCCATTTTGAAGCATGCTGTTGCCATACTGAAACTATATTATTGTTTGTAACCTTATCCTCTGTCAGTTTTCTCCTGTTCGCTCAACTTTTCGTCACTGTGCTCTGGTTCAAAATTTTATGGAATAATTTCCAAATTAGACGCCAATATTTTCATGACTATAGGAGACCAAACTTGAACACTAGAATCAACAGAGTTCTGAAGATGTTACTCCACAATAAACATGGGTCCTTCTAGGAACCAGCATAGAATTCTTTTTTAGAGACCATGGCAAGTAAATGGTTCTTTTCAAATCCAAATTTCTGAGCATAAAGGATTCAGCAAGCCATTTTCTATCACTGCTAGCTTATTAGAGTACTTCTTAAAATATTTTTTGCACTTGCAATTAGTGTTCACATTCTGTTTATAACAGTTTCTGTCACTACTCACATTTCTGATATCAGCCATAGTGGAGGAAAAGTAACATTAAACATAACTAGAATTGTTATAAGCTGAGTATTACATGCCTTTTTAGAAAATACATGCATACCAAAACACAAATGTTGAAAAGAAATTCAGCAGTTACGTATCCTACACATTTTAAATTTTACATTAAAAAATTGAGTAAAACATTATCCGGAAAGCCCCATCAACAATAATTTACCAACGACAATTGTTACAGACAATTAAAACTAACAATATTGCCTTACCAGCAGCCATGTAACCCACAACTATTGCACAGCTTGTTCTTACAACAGGGGCATCCCACCTGTACAAACAGTTATTTAAAATTCACATCCACACTATCCTCATAAAAAAATACATTGGAATGAAATCTGGTGACCACTGATAAGGGATTGAAAAAAAAAGTAATCATCATCTTGATTTCTTCTTTTAGCCAGGCAGCTCAGTTCTTGCCTGTTTGGGCTCTTCTTCCATCAACACTGAGTCTTATCTATCCTACAATTTGCATATGCTGAAGAGTGTTCTGCCTTCCAAGACTGCACTAGTCAAAGGTATGTTTGCTATTTGCAGGCAAAAACAAATATGCAGGGTGCAGGGATAGTTGCAAGGAAAATATTCCCAACCTGCACAGCTGTGTCACTGCACAAGTGAGTCTGGAGCTTCCAGACATTATCAGAATTTCAGAAACCTATTATTAATTAAGCAGATTTTCATGTCTGCACACTCCAAAAACTTGTGACCATGATCACAGTCTTTCAATGAAGAAATTTGTTCTAAAGAGAACAGTATATATAAATGTGAGTATGAATTTAAATGAACTGTAAATATAATATAAATTTCAAGTGCTGTCACAGAATTGGATTTATTGAAACAAACCATGCAAAACTTACTCAAAGAAAATAACTGCAAGCATGAACTTACAGGTAAAATATAGGTACTATAACTTAATTTACAAAAACTGAAAATCTGTGAATGTATAAAAAGGAACAACAACTGAAATCTTTTATAAATGAATAATTAAGAAATACAGTATTTATCATTCGTGGTTAATGATAGATTAAAGAAAAGGATAGCTTCTGATTTCTTACCATATAGGTTCTTCACTGATCTCATTATCATATATTAAAGAGTATGCACACATAGAGCTGACCAAGGTTGCATGGACGGTAGAGACAACCCTGAAAGTATAAAGCAGTTTCTAATTTACGAAAATGTTAGTTCATGCATTGTGCTTTTAAGAGTTTCGCAAATCTTGACCACTGTTTATGAACGGCTAGCAGCACAGAGGTAGTAGCTCGCTGCAAGTTGTTTGTGTAGAAACTGTATTGGCAATGTACTATGTATTTAATATTCTCTACTACGTACATAGCTATGTGAGCTGATTGGCCGGATCTCCAATCTGGCACACCTCATTTGCTTCAGGAACAATTCAATTGAGTTGCACTAAATACACTCAAGGGACGGTCACCTGTTTGCTGTTTAATATGACGTCACTGGTCAAATTTCTCCTGATGTCATTATTTCTTGTTTCCTGAATATTTCCTTGGATGCATCTTTCCTATGAAATCTGCAATGATCACCCTTCACTACCAGATCGTAGCTAGTCTTCACATTGCTCTTTATTTTGTGACTGTCATGCAGATATTGTTCAACACAATTAACCTGCCTGTTGGCCAGAAAATGGCACAAAACAAATTAGCTTATTATTATTATGATCAATTATTAGTTAACATTCTGTAAATAGTTTCAGCTGACCTCCCCATTTTGAAGTCACAGGAAAAGTCATTAAATTTATCTTCCTTTATACATTAATGAGCTTATAATAATCTTCCTGCAAATTTTATTATGCTTTATCAGTTAGACCTGGAATTCAATAACTCTCAAAAACTGTTGTTCTCCAACCGATAGACACCTTTAACAAATTAAATCGGTAGAATTGTCTAAGGTTACCAATAGTACATTGAATGTTATGGAGGCATAGGAAAAATGACAGGTCTAAGCAAACCTATCCAGAACAATAACTGCAAAGCCATGCTCCTTGCTTGAATGTGCATGTGCATGAGCACCTCTAGTGGTTTCTGAAAAGTAAACTTTAAAACTCTTATACATAAGAACAAGAAAGTATTAACAATATATTACCTGACATTCCAGTCTACCTGTTGTTCGGCAGACAAAAGATTGTAGCGCTCAGAGACTCTTGCTGATATTTTGGGACTAAGAACTTTGAAGAGGTACAGCATAAAAACAAAGCTGACCGCAGCTGCAGGGTAGTATGTTGCATCAAACTCGGCTGTTTTCAGTGGCCTCCCCATGCTGACAGTTCTGTTACTATAGGTACTCTCTCATTCCAACTGGAAACTGGAAAAATGTGATGAACATTAACATGGTTGTTATAAAATTAATACCAAAATTCTGGCATTAGTATGAAAACATCGTAACCGTTTCATTGTTAGATTCAGGTGATGATAATGATTTAAAGCTTGTGAGTAAAAATTGGTATTTAAAGACACAATCATGCTACTAAAAAGCATACAGATTGGACCAAAAGTTTAAAGTGTTTGGCATAATAGTACCAACAGTATCTGACCAGACACGCACTTCAAAAGGCACACAGATGCAGAACACAGCTGGTTTATTGTTCTTTGTCTTGTTATCTATTTTCCCTAATCTATTCTATCTCCAAAGAGCAATGATTTAGTTCTGCTACCATTCTATTAAATTATGCTGTCACAGTTCACAAATATCAGCTATATTTTATAAGCCCCATGCTTTCTTTTGCATTATGGTTTATTTAAGTTTATCAGTTTTGAAAATAAGTCTTTTATGAATCATATCTACTTTCACAAATGGGCCATGGCCGCGTCACATCTATATCGGTTATCTAGAACTACGCAACTTTTCAGCTTACGTGTACAGAAGTTATAGATAGTATATATTCGCAATTTAGACATTCTGATGCCCAGTTTTATTTTAAAAACGCTCCCTTCCTTGCCTTATTTTTTAAATTTACCTCTTTACCAACTACAAACAAAGTTTCGGAAACTTATTCTACATTTAGACAATGACTTTGTATCACCTGTAGTCGATGACTGCGAAGTTCGTTTTTCAAAAGTAATATTCGGCGCATCTCGAGTCATTATCATTATATTCATTGCCATCGATAACTTTTAGCTGCTTGTCCACAAAAACCTTTTAGATTGCTAGAGTCTAGAGTCTCTAGTCGCGTGTTGTTCCTTAGATAGTCTTGAAAAAAAAAATGAGACGATGGAATACGAAATACGTTTATCAGTATTACTATTTTAACGTACAGTTACGGGATATGATGCATCACAGAGTGGTCTAAGGCACAGTATTTAGTACATGGACAGCGACACTACACTAATAAATAAATAAAATTTCACGTTCATCTTTAAACAATGAAATATTAAATGCAGCAAAGATTGGACATTATCACCGCAGCCTTACTGTACATCTGTCGTCTGCTTGCTTTCAACAACAGAGGGAACCAGGCGGCATGTTTGCGCTGATGTCAAAAGCGGAAATATGCGTTGTAACCGGAAGTTCCACCATTGTGAAAATGAAAGTAAATCAATGAAACAAGTTGGGATTCACAGGCTTCTTTTATTAAAGTCTGTGTTGGGCATACTTATACTAGCTTGGCAAATATGGTCAGAACTGCAGTGTTTAACGTCATTATAGATGTAATCAGCGCGTATAGTGCAATCGCTGATTTCTCAGAGTTGCAAGGAATTATACTCGTATAATGAACTTTGCGGCATCTATACATTTAATATATATATACTAAATTACTAGAATATAAATTATAGATGAGGTGCCTTTTACAAAGACAAAAATTGATGATGGACGAGGAAAATAATTGTTATGTGGTCTGTAGGTTTCAGCCTTGTTTCGTTGTCGCACTGAGGGATTTTGTTTCTTGTGCATTTCAATTCTGGGCCAATATTCGACGTGACTTTACTTCTGCCATTGGTCTTCTATTATTTTTTTTATGACAACCGATTAGCTGTCCTTTTAGCTATAGATGACTGTATTACTTCCTGCAATCACCCCCACCCATGCATAACCACCACCACCACCACGGGTTACTTGGGGTTGCGTTGTAGTCTTAAAAGAGTCCGCACTCGGGGTGATTTCGCATCACTGTCTGCGACAACCAACCATCATTTAAATTTGTTTCACCTCATCGTGATTTTCTCCTCGGTGAAGCGATCGATGCACTAAATAAAGAAGTCGAAGACTGATGCACTCCAACAATCAGCGTCATGAGTACAACATACTGCATGTTGTTAGTTCACCGTCTGAAATCTGAATTACACCGACTGATCTAGTTCACGATCTTCCTGGGTTTCTTGCACGATGTAACAAATTTTCGATGCTCAGACATTGATAGACAAAAACTATAATGCTCTGCAACTCTTTTTCCGCACAAAGAATCACTAAACTGAAAGATCGAGCCAAATTTTCCATTAGTAGGAGATTTTATTTTCAGAGGAGATGATTTTGGCAACTTACTACGCGAGATAGAACAAGGGAGGTAATGCGGAACTTTCCCGCCAAAGTGTGTTATTTACCGCCGACAAAATGTGGAGCGACCAAGGAGGTACATTTTAGTGTTTATGTTATGTAACAAACAAATGTACTTAGCACTTAAACTTGGAGGATACACTCGTAGATACGAACATCTTTAATAGGAGAATATGGTGGCTTGTTGTTGTCACTTTCATAAGCTGTACACGACTGTTAGTATATCGAGATGCAAAGAAGATTGTCATCAATTTACCATGTTCCTTGCCTTTAGCAATATTAGTTGACATTGTTGAATAAAGCCATATGTGAAATGTAGCCGTAATAAGATAGGGACTGGCTGTTAGTAGTAGTAGGGGGACTGGCTGTTGTTGTATAAGCCTCAATTAATCATAGCCTATTTAGTGCCCTCTGTTAGGGTGAGTTGATAATGCATTGTCAATGTCATCAAAAAGAATTTTTTTTAATTTGGAACTTTATCTATACTGAGTTATTTACATTTAGCATATTTAATATTAGCTGGAAGTGAGTTACAGTTTGCCGCAACTCTTTGTGGAAAACTAGCTTATCGTTTTGCATGCATATGACAGCAATTGTAGAAGAGTGCAGCCAGAAAATGTTAACAAAAATAAACAAATGTGAGTTTTATTTTCTTTGCCGCAGGATTTCATCAGGGCGGAGGGTTTGATGGACCTGGTGGATTTTCTTCACCTGGTGGTTTTGGCTCACAGCAACAATCAGATGAAAGAAAGGTAATTTCGTTTGAACATTACAGTTCTAAAACATGCCGGAGACTTTTCTGTTCTTTCAAAATCCTGCATCAGAAAGTATACATTATCATTTGAATTCATTAAGTGCAACTGCTGTATTGTAAACAAAAATCTTTTTCAAAAATTAAAACTGTAAAAGATAATCAAAATCTATTTTCCAGGGACGATCAAGAGCGCAGAACTTAGTGCCGTGCACAGTTGCTCAAATACTTAATGCTTCACAGAACAATGATGACTTTTTCTCAGGAAACTTGCAGATTTCACAGGTAAATGGCTATTGAAAATATATTTCTTTAGTCCCTAAAATGTATTTTATGAATTTATTTTTGTCTAAATACTCTAGTTATAATTATCCGGTCCTAAAAAACGTAAAATATTTTAGTTATGTTACAGGTTTGGTGACATTTTAAGATTTAAACTAGCTTTTTATAATATTATTTAATGATTAACTTACAGTGATCTAAGATTTTCAGCAATTTTTTTTGTAACAGTATTGCTTCCTTAGATCTTTCTTTGTGTTTTATAAACTTTTCTGTTATGTTTCATCACAGGTAAGCTTGTCATGTGGGTAGTACAATAATATTAAATGTATCTTTATTGTTGCTATTAAAAGTAAAAGGCTGGCTTCAGATGAAAGTGCAAAAGTAATACTTGTGCAGGTAACACTGGTGGGGCTGATCAGATCTGTCAAAGAATCACCGACACGTGTGGAATATGAGATAGATGACATGACGGGGCCACCACTGGAAGTTCGACAATTTGTTGATACGGATGTGAGCCTTGATTTTTGTTTTATATTTTATGTGAGAGAGAAAGAGATAATTCATTCCTTATTGCTACAAGAACTTTAGCTCCACCATAGATGTGAGTATCCAAGCAAAGTCGAGTCATTCAACAGCATCTTAGAACCACTAAATAATCCATAATCCTGTAAACGAGACCAGCTAAAATCGTTTTCTGTAAATATTTGTAGAAAAAAGATCTACAGAATAAAATATATGCATGTTCAGAGATTGTATGCAGATGCTGGGCAAGGAAAAGCAGTGCATACGTTACCATTGGGCTGCATTGTGGTTCGAAGATTCTACAAGTAAACAAATGATGAGCACATAAAAAAGACTTGCAGAAACTTTTATACATTTCTGTATAGCATCATTTCCTCATTAATATTATGTTTAATATAGATGTTAAATCTTTTTATCTTTAAATCAGTGGTTCTTAACCTTTTTTGAGGTACCGAACCCACAAGTTTCATAATGCACATTCACTGAACCCTTCTTTAGTTTCATATGCACATTCATTAAACCCTTCTTTAGTGTCATCACGAATTGCGGGTGTGTCTTGACCTCCGTGGCGGAGGCTCCGCCGAACCCCCGAGACTGACTATCAAACCCCTAGGGTTCAATCGAACCCTGGTTAAGAACCACTGCTTTAAATATTTCCAGTTTAGTAATTGTGTGTAGTGTCAGTGTTTTGGTGGCTAGTGCAAGTGATCATAGTCATAGTATTTTTTATACACAAGAAACCTTTATGTTCCCTGTCCTGACAACCACTAGGTCATGGGACTGTCAACTTTTTAATTTTATGCCTCAGATAAGTATACCAAAAATGTTGCTGTGCCCATCTTTGTGTGCTGTCTGTGTAGGAAAATGGTCAAGAAGAACAGAGGGCACCGGCATTGAGGGAGAACACGTATGTTCGAGTGTATGGTCATGTCCGGTCTTTTGCGGGGAAACGCAATGTGACAGCCTTTAAGATCACGCCAGTTGAAGACATGAATGAGCTGACATGCCACATCTTAGAGGTTTTATACTCAAAAGCCCAAAGCAGTAATGTATGTTGTATCACAAATTTATAAAACATGGATATAGTGTACCTGAAGCTTGTATTTTGACCTATGTGTTCTCGTTCTTTCTCCACTTCTTGTCCCCCACTCACCCTCTTTTTTTTCTCTCGTCTCTATGTGGGCAGTCTAGTGACTTGACACACTTGATTAGCTGTGCTGGTTTCAAATCTCGGGCATATTCTTTTTTAGCATATGGTTGGCGCTTGCTTACAGGGTCAGCTGCTTGGCTTTGATACAGCCTTACCTAGTGTTTGGAATACTACACCAGTTCCTTTTTCTTCTCTTTGTGCTTTTTAGAACCTTTGTGTTATTGAGTGTGTTTTCATGCTATCTTTTGAAGGAAAAAAAGTTTTCTCAAAAATTTTGTCATTTCACAGTTTAGGCTTGTCGTCAGTACAATGATTGGGTGTCCTGTTTTACACTTGACCTGTTGCTGGCAAAATACTCTTTTTTTTTTTTCTTTTTCTTTTTGCATGTGATATCTTTATAAGGATGGTTGCTGTGATTTTGCATTAATTCCATTGATCCTATACTTTTTAGCAAAATTAGCTAAATTTTTAAACGTGCTGCTTGTCACAGTTTCATGGGTACATAAATTGGTGTACTTGGTGGTTGTCTGTTTTATTCAGTCAGTACCAGATACCAGACCTCATAATACCTCAGCAGTGGTTGGGAACAGAAATATTAATGACTACAGCAGCAACAGCTACGGTCTTTCTGGTCTCCATCAGCAGGTGGGTGGAAAAACAACTTGCAAATTTTCATGTTGTACATCTTATTGTGTTGTTACTTGAATAATTTGCAAATTGATGCTAAACATATAGATCAGAACATTTAAAAAAGCCTTCACTGGGGGATATGCCTGAAAAGTATTTTCTCTGCTAGGGTAGTGTGTGGGTATGTAGCTTTTTATATATTTATATGGTTTGATTGGGGTATGCAATATATATTTGTATGTATATTTAAGCACATGTGTATACTTTAAGTTTTGTTTTGTGGATATTTTTGTATGCATGTATATGTTCTTTAATTAGCCATCTTTAAGACATCAACATTAAGGCTAGTTTGTTAAAATTAAAATTTTTTTATTATTATTTTGTCAGTAACTAGTGATTTTTTTTCCTTTCAGATTGCTAATGTGATTAAAAATAGCAGCTCACAAATGGGAGCCAGCATAAAAGAAGTTGCAGAAAACCTAAAAGGGGTTCCAGAAAAGGCAATCAGGTGTGTGTGTGTGTGTGTGGTCTTCATGACCTTTGAGTTTCATTTTGTTCTATTTTTATTTACTGAACTAGAGCATTTATAGTCATGTTTGTTATTAATATTTATTATTATGTAATAGAACCATATAATTTGGTTCCTAAGTGGAAATACTACTTAAGTGCTTGTGTAGCTTTGCATTGTTGCCTTTTCGAAGTGAAAGAAATGTAAGCTATGGTTCATTGAATCATACCTGAGCCTTTTTTCTGTTTTAGAATCCCCTCATCTCTTCATGTTTTGGAAAATTTCCTCTTTCTGTGACAAATAAGTCTTATTATACCAGTTACACATATATTCATTTTGCTTCAGCTTAATGTAGACCTATCGATCAAAGAAAGTGAATAAACCAATCATAAAATGCCTACACTAAGTCTGCTTGAAAGAAGACTGAAATAGGGAAATTTTGTTTTTCAGGGAGGCCATAGAGTTTTTGAGCAGTGAGGGGCACATTTACTCTACAGTTGATGATGACCATTTTAAAACAACAGATGGCTGATTCCAATGTGTGATTACCAACTTTTAACATTGAATATTAGGACTATGCAAGCAAAAGCAGCACATGTTGTTCCATTTATAATTTGTTTATATCAGATTCAGTAGTGTAACAAAGTGGTAAAACTGTAACTGATTATCAGTAACAAGAATGCTGCTTTGCAGCTACTATGAAACTTTTGAGTTTTCAGTTTAGTTGTTTGAATTTTTGTGTGGAATGGGTGAGGTTTCAGTTTAAATAACATCAAAAACAGTCGTTTCTGTTTGATGCATTTTAATCATGCCTATAAAATGTGTATAAAATTTACATAATCCACCACAAAAATTATACTTCAAGAGACCTTACGAACCCCCTCGAGTTATATCACCACTAGCATGCTAGTGCGCATCACGTCACGAAGTTCAACATGGATTTGCAAATACCAAGGTGCATATATTAAGATGGTGTATCAATTGCCGATACACTGTGGGGCAAGATCATCAATAACTACGCAAAACATTAATTGCGCATCGCTCTCAGCAGTTGCGATTGAAAGCTTATCAACATCGCGTAGAAAGACAGAGCGAGCGAACCTAAAGGCTGGGGCCAACGATGGTGGTCTGGAGTCATGTTTGATGGTCAAACAATAATGGTCAGACGAGAGATCTTGTAAAATATCGACCAACTGCATATGAATTGATCATTAGGTCGATGTATGACCCAATCTAAGGTGTGCTCTCTTTTGCAAGATGGGTGCGAAACGGACTGGACGAAACAGAAAGTGTGCAGCATTTCTGACATTTTGATAATGTCAGGATGAGACGTGTTGTCGAAGTGCACATCCATTAATATCCACTAGAAGTACTGCGGGTCCGTTGCGTGTTTTGCTGTAATCAAGTAGGTCATAAAAATCTGTGAAAAAGGTAGAGGCTAGAAGTTTGTTATCGATACCCGATCAGAGAGTGTAGATGTTGAGAAAGTGCATCAAAACCACGAACTAATATCCCATGATCAAACAATGAAGCCCAAAAAAGAGACTAATTCAAAAGATGTATGTGGAAACGATAAAGCACGACAGGCACTTAGCAAGTGATGATCTGCAGATTATTGTTATGCCGCTCCCTCGTGAAGGACAAGTAAAAGATTTCAGGCAACCCACTAGACAGACACGCGCTGTCGTCACCTTGTTATGAAAGTCACGTCCCAGCAATGATGAAAATACTTAGGTGGCGGTCAGTGACAAACACTACAATTTCAATACACTAATGATATGATAACGTAATGGATTTTGGTATCCGTTGATCGGTGCTCACATGAACAGCAGAACTACAGGAAGAGGCTGAAGAGTGACAATACAAATCGAAAAAAAATAATAATAATATGCAGCAGATCAGTGCATGCTTTCAAATAAAGCAGTTTATTATTTCTTTTGTTTTTGGTGCATCAGTGAAGAAAAGCTTGTCGGCAACGATCATTCTTTCTGTCTCTTATCTCTAAAGATTCATATTTTCGCTTTTTCTTCTTTGGTTTCTTCTCGATGGTTTGAAAAGTTCGATCAGACTGCAAAGTCTCACAAAAAACAAAGAATATCTAAATACAGATTCAAAATGCTGATAGCACACATTCACGGATCAAACACGCGCAAAAAAATATTATACCGAGACCTAAAAATAGAAAGAAATACAAGGCAGAAAAAAGGAAATTACATAAACATGCTACGAAACCAACGCATTAAAAAGATGTTTGGTGGTCATGGCGAGCAGAATCCTACCACCATCAGTTAAAATTCACATATCCTTTTGATCAGAAAATCGTCAAAGGCTTACGTCCTATAAATGGAGAAAAAAGGCTGACAGTGGATGGGTTATGGGCGGTCACCACGACCCGTACAATCTTCAATTTCATAGTTGATGTCAACGAAAGGTAAGTCGCATTCTAGATCGTAATGGTGCTTACATTCTGGACGCGAAAACAAATGCAGTTTACCTGATGACAAAGATTAATGATTAAGAGTTTGTTGTTCTGTTCGAAATGGAAACGTGCTTCCACATAAAAGCGGTCAAACCACGAAGTTACACGATCACACTGACAAGCAGACTTAGCCAAAAATGACAAGGGGCATAACTGCTATAAACCCTTACCTCAGTCTAAGTGGGATTAGTAGAGGGAAGATCTATTGCCATTTTAGTGTTTATTCATTCCCGTGTTTGGCTTGCGTATGATGGTCAATATTAATTTTCACGTTTAAGAGTTTTATAATTCAGTATATAAACATTCAACATACTAATAAAGAGAACGCTTTGGAAGCATCAAGTGTTCATAGTTTCGGACTTGAGCTACCTTGGTAGCTATGACGTATTGAGCGCCATGTCGGAATGAGAGTGAATTCTGGCGGAAGACAGTGGAGGAAGCGCTTCCCCAGTTTTGGCTCTTGAGTGTGCAGGAAGTGCACAGCTGAGGGTTTGTCACTTTCGGGCATTGTTCATTATAAGTAGAGATTTCGGACACTCCTGCTTCCTTTTTTTCTGCAATCTCGCGAACTCCTGGGAGTTGTCGAGCAAGTTATTGACTGTCGGTGTCGCATTGGCAGTGGCCACCACCTACAGTTGGCTACAGATGACAAATATTGTCAGAAGTGAACAAGCCGTTCAGAAATGTAAATTTTCCCATTTCGAATCAGTCTGAAATGGCAGAAATGTGCGCTTATTTTGTTAGAAATACGTAATTGAATTACGGACATGATGCACTTCTGTCGAGGTTGGTACGTGGTAGTTTCGCTCGGATATGTATCGATTTGTGTAGGTAGATTGAGAACGTACCTTTGAATGGAATTTGTAAACAAGCAGTAATACCTGCTTTGGCATACTTTCGTGCGAATTTAAAGCCAAGGATAACAAACTGTTTTCAAGGCCGTTCCTTGCCTTAGCGGTGGAGCTGATCAATATTGAGACAAGAGAGATTTGATCAGTCATGATGTCTGATCAACACTTCAGACGCCGGATGACGGCGCTAGAAGAAAAGATAAACAACCAGACATCAGAGATAAACGTCGATGGATTACTGGTATGCATATTTTCCCTGTTTTGTCCACTTGTGCTAATCATAAATTTGTGTAATCAAAAGTATTGGATTTCTCAAGATTGAAACTACATCTTAAAGCAGTGAAGCTAAGGATTTTACTCAGCTATATGCTAGTTTTGCTTTCTCTAGTGTTGTATTATTGTGATCACATAAAAGGGTACTGTTAAAAAAGTGAAAAAGAAATGACATAAGGTTAGAATAAGGTGTAGTTAGTCATATGAAGGCGCACACACACAGATATATTCACTGTCAGTATGGGGAAACTACTGTTTAGTTCTTTTTTAAAATAAAAATGTTTACTTTTTGGGGGATCCACTTTGATATAGGTGAGTAGGTGGGCTTTCTAGGAATTCATATCAACGTGCACAGTAGCAAATAGTGGGCAACAAAAATGAATACTACAAGGTTACAGTATCAACACAGATGGCCAGATATGATCACATGATTTGTCAGTAACAGATGAGAGAGGGATTAATTTGCATGTTACAGTCCAGTATTTACTTTTGCTTGCCTACCCTTCTATACCAAAGCCACTCCCTTTTATGTTTGGCATCTTTGACATATTTTTTTTATAATGGTCCTGTGAATTTTTAACTTTAAAATAAACTAAATGCAGTCAAAATTAAAATGATACAGCAGCTTCAAAGGTAATCAAAAACATGCTTTTCTTTTTTAACTGAACATGGTGAGCTGAACAGTGTGCTTGCTTGAATGGGCTAACATAAGCAGTTTCAAAAGGTGCAGATCAGTGAAGCTGGAGAATAGTGGGCAGCATGTGAGCAAGATACATTACCACATTGATGCACACAAAGCTGCAACACTTCTTTTGCAGTCTAACTATTTTCCCTTTGTAATAACTATTCATACAATATTCTTTATTTTTCAGGATGCAATGTCAGCCCTTGTGGCTGATCTAGATCATCCAGCCATAAGAAGAAATAAAAATGTGGAAAGCTTTTTAAACAGATGTAAGCTGCTTTTTTTCTGTTAGGAAAAAATACTATGTAAGTTAATTTGTTATCTATAATGGTAGTAAGGAGCAATAAAAATGTGCACATGCATGCACACACATCAGACATGCAACACATCTTTCTGTTAGCTATAACAGCAAATTTATTAAAAAGCATGCAGTGTATTAATACATCACAAATTCCAGTGCTGAAAATAAGTCAGCTTCCTTAGTAATGAAACGATGTTCTGTTCCAAAAGAATAATAAGAGATGAAATCATATTTATTAGCAAGAAAGGAGGCATAACCTACCAATAATATTATCATATTAAAGGATGCTGATTTTGTTTTAAGATGGGACTTGAAGAATGTTTTTTTAGTATTTGATTATAAACATAAAATCATAAATTTGAAACAACTGAAAACTGTTTACAAGGGATGCAGAATATGTATTGTGTGCTATCACAGGGAAAACACATTCTATCCTGCAGAATAATTTTCTTGAGTAGTGATTGTAAAAGTTGGTGTGGAACTGAATGGTATTCAGTGTCTCTTTGGATTACTTATTAAGGAAAATGAAGAGTAAAGAAAAACTTTACAGTACTTCTACATGCTATGAAAATGAGCTTAGTGAGCTACATAGGAAGATTATAGTACAATCCAGTAAGGAAACTGAAGATAAAATGAACATGGAGCAAAGATATGATGCAATAGCATGTGATATAGCAGTGCACTGGAGAAATACCCAGATGCTATTAGGAAGAATGCAGAAAGGATATCAAGCAAGATATGAAACCTGCATACACTATGTCTTTGAAACAAATGTTCAAAAATTGCTAGCTGCACACCAATTTTGAATAAAGCAAGAAAACAAACGGTTTCAAAATGTTAGTACCATGAAAGTAAATCTCATCTGTCTATTCAAAAAGTGGAAAAGATAGAAATGTACAGCTAATTCAGTCCCCAGAAGAACCCATACAAGTAAGTAGATCCACAAGTTCTCATACGATCGACAGTTGATTGCACAGATTAAATATTTTCATAAAATTAAAGAAATAGAAAAAAGGTAATATTAGTCTTTTGGTCATTGGGAAATAAGGTTTGAGCTCTGTGTGTAAGGTCAGTACTATTATTTCCTATCCCTCAAAGGCCTTAGGTGCCTTTCATTCAACAACTTGGTCAGCTGGGTAACATATTTTGCAGAACATTGGTATCAAGTCATGCATTACCAGCCTCAGACATAACAGACATTTGTCTATTTGCTTCCTCTAAATAAAAGTATATAAGTAATTCCAGACAGTAAAGAGTCTTGTGTCTTTTAAATTTAATATATGAATTAACATTTATAAGGTACTTATATTTTCCTCTTTTTTATATTTACAATGAAGCCATAACTGGCACAACAATAAAGTTCAAGTAAATGTGGTTTTTTTTCCTGCAGATGGTAAAAATGTGGATCTTATCAATACTCTTCGCCTAAGAGGGGATGATTTTGAGATTGTCAAAGTCATTGGTCGGGGAGCATTTGGAGAGGTCCAATTGGTAAGCGGCATACAATTTTCAATACCCAAATGGAATTAAATAATGATAGAATTTTCTGTTTCCTTATCTTGCTTATCCTTTCTTACATGGATTTTGCATATTGTGCATATGTTTGTATGGTGTCTTATAAAATTTGGATTTGAGAAAGTGTCCCAGTTAGATTAGAACTTTCTCTTAAGTTCTAAAGTTATTTCTAGATCTGGTCAGTGTTGCCCATTGCAATGCTGCATTTAGTGATGCCGGTTGTAATACTATAGTTATTGCTATCATTTTTGATACTTGATGCTTTATGTGTTTAGGTACGAAACAAAGCCACTAAGAAGGTTTATGCAATGAAACTTCTCAGCAAATATGAGATGGTAATGTATTTTTAAAGCAGTATCTGTTTTTCTGTTTTTTGTGGCGACTAAAATCACTTGTCCACTACCACCAACACACAGATGTCATAAGCTCTGACAGTGTCTCCTGTTTAACAAGCATCTCACTCCATCATAATAAAAGCCTCAATTCTTGACTTGGCATAGAAACACATTCATTTTGTTTATAGGGTGGTGGATCTATATTTAGGTGGTATGTGAGAAGTGTAAGAGGAAACGGGGAAGAATGAATAGCACAGCTGCAGAACTCTGGTGTAAAGATTTATTTTTCACAAGAAAGAGACAGTGTTGTTGTGTTACTTCTTGATATTGGTAGAGAAAACATCAATTTCTGCTTACTCCAGGATGTCACATCATGTGGCTATCAAACTATTCCGACTGATAATTTATGCTGTTTACATTATTCAGAAAGCACTCGCTAATCCTCTAGATAGGTTGCTTTGGCTCAGTACTGCAGAATATTTGTGCACAGAGTGGAAGGTGATTGCCAGTTGTTTGAAGGATGTTTATATGCAGTGACTAAGCTGGTGGCTTATTCGAACATACAGAGCCATATGATGCTGTAATTTGCATAGCATTTGAGCAGTTGTATTTAGCTATTTGAATTCAAGGCAATATAGAGTTTATAAGACTTATCCATTACGAATAATTTTTTATTGATTAAGGGCTTAGAGTACACGTAAAAAGTGAAGAATCAATCTACTTTGGCATGTAATTTAGTCTTGTTAAATTCTTGAAGAATTTGTTTTTATATATATGGACATGTTTTGAGTGCAAGTCATGTTTTTGCTGTGTTTGAATTTTTAGAGACATTTGCTTTTTAAAAAATGCATTTTTAGATCAAGCGGTCAGACTCGGCTTTCTTCTGGGAAGAAAGAGAAATAATGGCAAATGCCAACAGCGAATGGATTGTGCAGGTCAGCATGCAAACATTTTAAAATTAAACCAGAATCACTTTTCTTAAAAGAATATTACAATTTTTCTTCAGTTTAGTGAACACTTATCATCTGTCTTAGATTTTATTCAAATATTGCTGTCTTATAAGCTTTTCCTATTTATAGATATATATTTTTTTTAATTAGTGTAAGAATAAGCTGGAACGGGCTCAGAACAAAATATTTATGTGAACAGCTGACTAGTAGAAAGGGTAACAAGTTTTGTATGAAGAGTGTTGTTTGTCCTGTCTTCCCATAACTGAACTCTCAACAAGAATGTAATCCTTTCTTTAATAATTACATTTTTGTAACACATTTCCCTGACATGACAATATTTGTATTGCAGACACATAAGTACATGGACAAAAGTTCCTAAACAAAACACTTGCTCAGAAGAAGTAGAATGTATGAAAAGATAGCACCACAAGCTACTCAAAATATTAAAAAAAATTTCTGGTTCTTTTTGACATTTGCTTGCTTGATGTTGCAGCTTCACTACTGCTTTCAAGACAACCGCTATCTATACATGGTGATGGATTACATGCCTGGAGGAGATCTGGTCAATCTTATGAGCAACTATGATGTTCCTGAAAAGTGGGCCAAATTCTACTGTGCTGAAGTTGTTCTTGCCCTCAATGCTATCCACTCCATGGGCTTTGTTCACAGGTTGGTGGAGTGGTCTTGGTGCTGTGTTTACTTTGTATCTACTGCTTTTGTGAGCCATGCATCAGTAAACTTAATAATGGCTGGGTTTTTTTTTTTAAGAAACACACCTGTCCTTTACAATAGATTATTCTAGCACAGTTCAGTGAAATGTAGGGTTGTTATGCAGTGCTTTTCACAGACTAGGTCATGGACATTATTTCTGAGCAAAAAAATGTGAACAGGTTGGGCAGCAACTGGCCCAGAAATCAACGTATCACATAACAGTGACAATGCGTATGATTAAGTGTGTAATAAAATAGATGGGAAGAGAGTGTTGTGTGCTGAAAGAGAGCAAGCATGTTCTGTAAAACATTAGTATGAGAGTGCCTTTTACATCAACTGCTTGTGTATGTTCTTTTGTAGAATTGATGTTTTTCATTTTAAAGAACGGTTATTTCCATAATTGCCTGTAAAGTTTAGTAGAGAAGCGGACTGGTGTTGCTGAAGGAGACATTTTATATTTTTATGGGGATGACAGTCACAATTTTTTACAAGACTGCTTTGTGTAAGACAACAACAATCAGCACTTTTTCACAATCATGACAGCTAAATCATACTTGCATTCAGGCGTAATATATAAGGACATCTGGTGAGATTGCTTGCTCTTCGAGACTTGGACAACTTGCAAGTCTACCATTTGCCGTACTTCTTGTGACAGTATTGAAGCCTTATCCAAGAAATATGCTGTTGACTAGACTATGTTCAATGTGGTTTGGGTTGTTCATGTGTAGGCTCTTTTTTATTTTAACTTAATGCATCATCATGAATTTATTTGAAGTTTGAAGTTATCCTTAAACATAAGACATGAACTGCATATGATGGCTATTTCTGCATTATATAGTCTTGCTAAAAAATTGTCTGTGTGCAGGGATGTAAAACCAGACAATATGCTGTTGGATAAATATGGTCACCTGAAACTGACAGATTTTGGTACTTGCATGAGAATGGATTCTGTAAGAATTCCAGATTACATATACTTCTGCAGCATATATAATGAAAATACTGGGAAGAAACCTGATTAATAGTGCTTTTGTTATCTATAAAAAAGATGAAAATGAGGGTTGTATGAAGTGTTATACTAAAGCCTGACAGCAGAAATAGATAAACTGCTTTTAATGCAAGAGCCGTCATGGCATTAGATTTATGGTATAGAGAATGGTACTAGCATAGAGACAGATTTTTCAGCTCACAAGATCTTATTCACGTTTCCCCACAACCTGTGGCACAATATTTCTGGACTTCCTGTGAAGCATTTTCCTGGTTTGAACAGTGACACCCTATCTTTGCCGAATAGCTCTTCCTTGTTTTAGTGCTTTGTGAAATGTTTTCTACTAGTACAGTTTTTTTTTCCATTTTGTTGCAGTTGACATCTAAGTAATAAATAACTTGCTCACAGTTCCAAATGGTTTGTTGACAGCAAGGGCTAGTTCACTCTGACACAGCAGTAGGCACACCTGACTACATATCTCCGGAAGTGCTTAAGTCACAGGGTGGGGAGGGCTGTTATGGACGAGAATGTGACTGGTGGTCTGTGGGTGTTTTTCTCTTTGAAATGCTAGTGGGTGAGTTGGCTGTTTGTTTGAGGAGTAATCTTATGTTTTGCTGAAAAGTGGTTAGCATGTTTATTGAAGTCAATTGAGCAGGATATATTTTTAAAAAATTCTCACAATAAAAGTAATAAAATTTGTATTGAAAGAAAACTTGAATGTGAACTGTAAATCAAATTGATGGCTGCTGACATACATAGATAAACTATTATTACATTCGTCAATTTCAAACACTTCTGTTTTTCTTATTGTACAGTTTCTTGTACTTTGCTTATGTGCTATATTTAATGATGGAAGAATAGATGGTCTGTCAAAAGACCCTGAAACTTACTGAACAGTTGTAAAAGACTTTTTCTATTTTATTTTGTAGGGGACACACCTTTTTATGCTGATTCCCTTGTTGGGACCTATGGAAAAATCATGGACCACAAACGCTCACTTAGTTTTCCTCCAGACATTGAAATGTCTGACCACGCCAAAAACTTAATATGCGCTTTTCTTACAGAAAGGTAAATTTTTTCTCCTCTGTTATTTTTGAAAATTTTGATATTAGATATTAGACAAAGAAATATATATGTGAAAATGCATTGTGTTTAAAATTTACCAACAAATTTTGTTTGCACTTAAGCATTTTGGCTTTTATATACAGTAGCATCTTTGAGTGCTGTTGCCTTAAAATAAGCACTGTTGTGTTTTTGTATTTATATTACACAATGTCTCATTTAAATATATGCATCAAATATGACTTTTCTGGGAATCCCTGTACACCCTATAGGGTGTCCATTATAATTTAGATTTAAAATTGCTTGCTTTTCATTTTAAGAACGGAGAGATTAGGAAGAAATGGTGTTGAAGAAATCAAGAGGCATCCCTTTTTCAAAAATGACACATGGAACTGGAATAACATCCGTGACAGTAAGAGCTAGTGTCCTCTTTGCTTGAAGTAGTCCTATCTGGCTGATAACGCTAGCCAAGTCAGTTCTCATCCCTTGTCCATTGCCCTATTTTGTTATCTGTATTGATTCATTCACTGTCCAATATAGCCTCCTGGCCTTGGTCAGTGAAATTAAAGCATTCATGGGAGCATGGTGATTAGGAAAGCAAATTCAAGTAGTTCACTAAGTGAACTAGATGAGAGGTGATGTTAGTAAGTTATTGACCAGTAGACTTTGAAACACAATTTTTTTTGTGAATTCTTGTATTCATTTTTGTGGCTTTTAATATTTGCCTGTGTTTAAAGACTTACAGTAGTGAGCGTTTATAGTGTTTGACGATTACTAGAGGGTTTTGTTTTTATGCTTTTAACATCTGCATTTTCGGGTAACGAGATATTGTCTTCATTGTCAGTGTAACTAACACACCCACACACAGATGAGTATGCATGTGCTTGCATATCTGTGATCATTTGTCCTGTCTTGTGTAGCTGTACCACCAGTGGTCCCTGAATTGTCTAGCGATGTGGACACCAGCAATTTCGATGAGATTGAGAAAGATGATGCAACGGAAACTTTTCAGCCACCAAAAGCATTTGCTGGAAATCATCTTCCTTTCATAGGCTTCACATACAACAGAGAATATTTGTGAGTAAAAGATTGTCTATTTTTTTAACTATAGCAAAACAGTTTTACTATTCTGTCTTATTTTTACCTGATTAGCAGAGTAGGAGGCCATGAACCAAATTATTTGTCAGATTATAAGGCTATACCTGAAATCCAGGCACAGAAAACAAAGGAACAAAAAAAGCAAATGTTTCTGAGCAAGAAATCTGTTAAAGGGAAATTTATAGTTCTGACATACTAGGGTAGTCTTAAATTACATAGTAGGATGCCAAGTGTAGTATATAAACTCAGAAAAACATTTTTCAAACATGATCTAATACAAGATAAATTCATTTTCAATCTTTACACTTGAATTTCTTTGATTTCCATTTTCAATGCAAAGGCTTAAATATAAAACCCATATCTCAAGATAGGCTTATGCTACGACATTCAAATTTTGCACCTTTACTTAGAAATTCCTAAAGGATGAGGTTTGGATGTCCTGGTAGAAACATTAATTTGGCTGAAATTGACATTGGAAAAAATCCATTTGCTGCGTTTATGGGTGGGTATCATGTTTGATTGGTTATATCTACTAGACCTCTTTAGATAACCAAAAGTTAAGAGGACATCCTTTAGATAACTGTCTCTAGTTTACAAAAACATCAAAAGTTTTGGTATATAGCATATGATATTGTGTTTATGCATTTTTGAAATACTTCTATTTTAACACTATGGTAGAAATCTTTGAAATATATTAAAAACAAATATTTTAATTCATGGAGTAGGTGTCCCATGAGTGTAGATGAGGAGCAGCTGAGAAAATAGTGGTTTTGGGATGACCTTGTCAAATTTGATATAACTTCAAATTTTGATTCTTAGGTTCATGTGATTATATTGAAAAAATATGCCAATCCTGAAAAGGGCTATTTGAGCCTTGGTTACACACATGACCATTATGTGGAACCCAATATTGTATATTGTTGGAATCAGCATTCTTTCCCCTAACTTGCTATATGAGTGAAGGGCCGAAGATATAAATAGTTCCAAAGCTGTTTTAAAGTTTCCAGGTCACCTTTCTGCGAATTGTTTATGGCTATTGGCTTATTTGATCAACATAATCCAATAGGTTCATACCCCTACCAACAAGCAATTATGTTGGTGGCAGTGTGGCTGAAATTTGTTGATTTTTTTTAACTCCATTGTAACTGATGCACAGTTTGATGAATATCATCTGATTTATAAGTGAAAAGTGTAAATTTTGGTGAGAAAAAATATTTCAGAAGTCACAAGATTGAAATGCAGGGACTATGCAGAGAAATAAAACAAGTGTTGGTAAATAGCATATGCCAAAATGACAGCTCCTGGCAGTTTTTAAAAGGCTTGTTCTTTACTTGTCTGCATAGTTGTTTCTCTTTCTGTCTTTATCTAGTCGTGTCTGATGAGTCAGTATATAGCCAAGTCAAGAAGCAGAGAAAAATAAAAAGGAAACATAAACAAGCTAACAGTTTCCCGGCTAGAAAGCTGTGAGAGTATAACCTATAACTCTGGCATACTAGATTTGACAAATTATATAGTAGGATGCCCAGACTAGCTACAAAATTTGCAGCTTAATTTAAAATATGATAAACTTAAGGATTACAAGAGGATATCCTGGTATGAACATTGTATGGGAGGGAACAGCAAAAGCAAGTAAATCTGAGAGTGTGCAAAATGGTGTTTTATGCCGAGCCAGCAACTAAGGCTACATCGCGGTAAGGCAGCCAGCCCTGTAAACAGAGAAAAAACAATGTGCCCAAGACGAGAGCTGAACCCAGGACAGCCAACATTCACTCTGTTGGTGACATGCACTAACCATTGCACTAAAGTTGCATCTTTAATAGTATTACAAATAGATGGGTCTGGAGTAATTTGTGTTTTGCCATTGCATGTTTCAGGCTTTTGAGCAACAATGCAGGAAGTGCATCACCGGTACGTTTATGTTCATACTTCTATCTAATTTCTGTCCACTCATGCCATAACAGTCATTTGTAAAGTACGCTTGTCAGTCTGCCTGTGACCTCCAGACTATCATATTTGTTTTCTGAACTTTTTTTTACAAAAGTATTTTTCAAAAACCTAAAAGATCCGTGGCCTCAAGGGCTACCAGGACAGCTGTTTACTCTGTTTAGGGTGGGGTTTGTGGGAAACAGAGTCCGACTCTCAATTGCTTTTGCTTTAAATTTACTAGACCCGAAGAATCAGGTTTTCATCAGGTGGTTAGGGGAAGATTTCCAGTCTCTGTAGTGAACCTCAAACCAGAGAATGTCTGCTTTTAGGCATGACAACCAGGCTTCATTGTAGACCTTTAAATAAACAGCCCATCCACCTCCACTACCCATATTCATGATTTTAAGCACTACAGAACTGGTTTTCTTGATAGTGTTGTACAAGGCCTCCCTTGTTTTTATATCCACAGCATTATTTGACACCACAGATGTGAGTTGAATGATTTTGCACTGCACTCGATGCAGCAGAAATATATGCTTCATAATATTTCATATTCATTCATATATTTTATCATTTTCTTGATTGTTGATACCATGATGTTATTTATAGTTACCGTATTCACAGCATTATAGGAAAATATTTAGTATTTTATGATAAATGTTGAACACATGGCGGGGGGTGCATTTCTTAATGGCCACTCTAGGCACAGGATCTACTTTTTTGATAATACCAAATCAAGGCATGCCACTTGCTGAAAGCTCTTTTATTTTTTACATGGTTCCAGAACTGCAACTTTATTAGTCAATTGAATAATTCTGGATGATGCATTTGACTAAATTAATAAAGATAAAAACAGATATTGTTGCACAGTTAAATATATGCTGAAGGTCACAACTTTATATCAAAGCACATAGCTGATGTTAACAGTGTTCTACTAAAATAATCTTGATGATAAAAAGATCTTATTGCACAGCTTTAATATAGTCTTTGTCTGTGGAAGAACAAAACTAATGATAATAGTAAAGTATAAAACATGGCTTATGCAGCTTGATCCCTTTAGCTGTAAAAGTGCTTTTTTTTTTTTTTTTAATTAACACTTTTTTTTTCTGTCAGTCCTTTGAACTTTTTCTTCACACTTTATCAAATGGTGTCACATGGTTGCACAGCTTACTGATGCTCTTTTTCAGTTTAGTGCTGTGCATGCCAATTTACTTTTGTGTGCTAAATTTTAGCACCAGAAAGACTAGGGCTTTTATTGTCTCATGTTCTCTGCCATCGAACACAAAACTGTTTGTCATCTAAACTGACTATTAAAAGAGGAGCCTATTCTTTGCAACCTTGCTAATCCTTTAGAAGTCCTTTTTTTTTTTTAATGTGCTTGGTTATTTGAGTTTATGACCTTTTAATATGGTAATTTGTCAATATTTTGCAGGTGTCAGAGGTTAAAAAAATCTGTATTGTTTCATACATTCTCAACCACATACTGTTTGATGGTGCAGTTGACAAATTTTAAAAGGCTAACCCACAGAAATTGTGATTGTGAAAGCATGTTCATTGAACAGAATCATTGAACTTTGACCTACAGTGGCAGATTACTCATCAGTAAGACTGTGTTTTTGTATCAGGGCAGCTTCACTGGAGACGAGGGCTTGCAGTTGCTGCAGGAACAGATGCGAGCAGAGAAGACCGCCCGAGAGGAGGCCCAGAAAAAATATGAGTAGGTTTTTCAGCTGGTGTAATAATAACTGGAATTATCAGTACATCTAACCTTTAATGCTTATTTGTTTAGAATGGGATGGTCGAACAGAAAAATTAAATTTATCCTGGAAGAGCAGAAGGTATTGTTCTCTTATTTGTTTAAAATAAAAAAAATTAGAGTTTTGTGTGGAAAAAGATCTGTTTCTTGTAGCCCATTCAAAGTACTTGTTGGTTTAGATAAGTTGTTTCAGTTTCTAATTACTCTCTATCTTTGTATTAGTCTCTTGAAGGAAAGTAATTGATAATATGTACAGAAAATACAGATTGATGCTTATTTGATGATTCAGGCAAGCCCAGTTTGACTTGGATAGGTTAATGCAAGAGGAAGCTCATCTCAAACAAGATCTTAGAGAGATGGAGCGCAATATGGCCATCATCAAACATGAAGCCAAAGAGGTATAGTTCTGCATGTTTTTCTCAAAACCAAAATTATAAAATTGTAGGCAAATCTTAGATGCATATAATATATATGATGTTACAAAAGTAAAGAGAAGGCTTATTCAAGATATTGTTAAAGATATGTGTAACCTCAAGTCATACATCCCCAGATCTATGTTTCAAAATGTTGAAAACTCTAATAACGCTTAGGTACTCTCAAAAATGTGCATTGAAAGACTACTAAACCCATGAAAAAAGGGTGAAATGTGCTTATAAAACATAGCTGGTAGGCTATCCAGTAGTGCAGGGGGAAAGCATTTGTCAACAATAGAGCAACGAGAACGAGTTCCTCGATTCAGATTTTATCTCAATACATAATCTTCTGTTTGGGTGCTCTCAGCATTCTGAGGCTGGGCAGTCATGATTTTTCTTCAGGTATTAAGTCGCCTCTGCCAGGAGTGTGAAATCACACGAACCAACCAACAAACCACTAGAGAGTTTTGCCCTTTGAAGTTTTTAATGATACATGCTTAATGTGGCCTTTCCCTGCATGCAGACACAGAGGCGGCTGGAGCAGGAGAGCGAAATGAAGAAGAAGATGGAGATCATGATGCGAGAGAAGGAGAAGCAGCTGGATAATGCCCTTGCCAACTGCAGGCAGATCAATGATAGCACTGTGCACTCAAATGAAAAGGTTCTAAGTCTGGAAAAGTCGGTAAGTTTCAACATCCTTCTCTTTTATGTAGCATAAGATGTGTTTAAGTTAGAAAATAAGTCAGTATATGAGTGTGTAGATTATTTATGGCATGGTATTCACAACATTCATCATTTAACAATGAAGTGTGCTCCATGTGAAAGGCACGTGGCTTTTGTAGATGGCGATGCATAAAGACCCCTTTTGTTTAAGTAGTGACATGCAACAAAAGGGCATCAGCAAGTTTTTCTTAGATTTCAAACATCCAATGAACTACCACTGAGAAGAAAAAAAAAAGTTAAAATGCAGACAAACAGCTAAAGCATTGCACAGTCATACTGGGCGCTCTCTCACACACACACACGCAGCCCTTTTATAATTATTAACAATTTTATGGTAACTTGTTTTGATTAAATTCCCTGTTCAGCAGGTGTATCTATATGCTTTTTTCACTCTTTTTGTCTCAGCTCAGTGAAATGAATGAGAAGTTGAGAATTGAGTCTGAAAATGTCAACAAACAGAAAAAGGCCTTTACTGATTTGCAGCAGGTAATTGAATTCTTTTTCTCTCTGATGTGACAGCTTTTGTTTTCCTTTGTTATTGCGATTGGTTTGCAGTGTAATCAGCTCTTAAATTTGTGAGTTTAACACTAGGTGTACTGTCTTATGTTTTGTATCTCACCACTGGTTGATAGTCTTGTTATTATATCAGACTTTCTTCACAACATACACTCATTACGTATTGTAGTGCTTGATGACTGAAAGAATGGAAACTTTGTAAACTGTATACATGTCCCTTGGAGGTAAATATTGCACTTGAGTGGAACAAATTGCATTAAGTGTGGAAAATATTAATTTTGGCTAGCACGCTAAAAAGGCATTATTAAATATAATAAGAGTCTTTAAAAATATCACTGGTAAAGAATGTTTTTAAATACACTTGTTATTGTCTGATTTTTTTTGGTTTAATTATCTGGAAGGTGTAAATAGATTTGCTTGTACTCAGAAAGAACTTAAGAGATTGCTGAAACAGTTCATCTAAAACACAGATTCCAGTGAGAAGATCCCCATAATCAGACAAGCATCTAAATGCAGAGAATGCACCATTTAAAATCTTGTATTTGTCAAACTTGTTGCTGCAGTCAGGAGTATATTTTGTCATTGTTCTTGTTCAACAGCGTTACGCAACAGTGGAACACAACTACAATGAACTGAGCGCTCGCTATCAAGAAGTTGTAGCAGTCAAACAACGGCTTGAATCTGAGGTGCTGATGCTGCAATCAGCACTGGATGCTGAGAGAAATGCACGCAAGCATGAAGCACAGATATCAGCAGAACTAAATGGTAAGAGCTGATTAGGAGTTTTAGGGAATAGCAGATTTGAATAAGTGTACTTTATTTTTTAAAAAAAAACAACTCTATGTGTGTTTAGGGTTTAGGATCGGTGGAAAGTTGAAAAGATGTTTTAGCTATTGCTTTTCTTAGCGAAAGCATAGTCTTGTATGTATGCGTGTATGTGCTGATAGAGTATAAGGTGAGCATTTTTCATGTGCTAGCTTTTGACAGTGTCACCTGCACTCTACAGTGACTTTCAGATGAGGTTAAAATAAAACACTACAACAGTT
This sequence comes from Pomacea canaliculata, assembly GCF_003073045.1. NCBI lineage: Eukaryota > Metazoa > Mollusca > Gastropoda > Architaenioglossa > Ampullariidae > Pomacea > Pomacea canaliculata. The sequence goes on along the minus strand of NC_037599.1, from coordinate 18,810,573 downwards.
TCTTCAGGGACCTTGTACCCTTTTTCGCTAATCTTTGCTTAGAGTTATAGAACTACACCCACATCCAAGTCAAGCAAAATAACTTGTGGTCTACTCCCTAAAAGAGATGATTATTAATGCAACTGACCCGCAGCATTGAACTGTTCTGTTTACCAGACCGCATCAAGAACCTCCAGCAGGAGAAGTTCTCTCTTCAGGAGAAAGAAACATCCCAGAAACAAGAGCTCAGTGTGAGCCAGCAGAAGGTTGTCTCCCTGGAAAAGGTGAGAGAAATGTGGACTCTGCCTCACCCCCACAAAAGGAAAAGGCCATCTGCCACTAGTGTTTTACGCAATTACTATAAACACTGATTTCAAGTATGTAATAGATTTGGAGCAAATTTATTGCTGAAGTTTAGGTATTGGTTGCATTAAGGTATAAGCTTTTCTCATGCTTGCACAATGACTAGTTCCAAGGCCAAAGTGCTAAAATTTTGGACTAAGACTTGGGCAGACAGTTTATACATTCCATGAATTTTTTGCATATTTGATCATGCATCCACACATAAATGTATGTGGTGTTGTCTGCTTTGGCTGTGAATGCAGAGTCTGGGTGGAGTTGAGCTGGAGCGTGACAACTTCAAGAGACAGTGGCAGGCAGAGGTGCAGGCACACAAAGACACGGTGGACAGGTATAATGCTGACAAAAGGAGCATCCGTTCCCACCAGGAGGTCAGCCAGGAGGATTCCAAAGGTGAGGAGCTGTGAATAATTTGTTTTGAAAGTGAGAAAATTAATTTATATCAATTTTCATCACTATTTTCATTAAAACAAGGGCCAGGTGCTTAGTACAGAGAGCAGTAAAAAAAGAGGAAATTGTTTAATTATATACATTATGTAATTTGTTAAAAATTGTACTTATCTCCTAATTTTTCAAGTGATATTAATTTATGTATCAGTTTGCCCATATAGATACAAATGATGTCCCATTGATTTGGCCACATTTAATATACCACATTCCTGAAGCCCAAGTTGATAAATAATATCAAAATCCTTAGAGCACAGGCGGTCCAGTGTTGCAATGGTTAGCACCTGGCAACATTACAGTGAGGGTTTGCTGTCCTGGGTTCAGCTCTTGTTTTGGGCACTCTGTTCTTTCTCTGCATGTGGCATCTGTTTACAGGGCTGGCTGCCTTGCCATGATATAACCTGATGGTGCACAATGTATCCACATTTGCTGTGCTCATGCCCTAAGTTATACTCTATGACAGTGATGCCCAACCTTTTTCGGCCTGCGGGCCATATACATTTCCGACACGCGTGTCACGGGCCACTTCACCGCAAAAATACAAAAAAAGAAAAAAAATAGAGCAGATACCATTTTTATTAGAAACAAGTTGTACTTACCATTAATTATGTAGTAATTAGTGGGATATTTGAAGTTTACCTGAAACCAACTTCTGAATGTCCCGCTGCATCGTAGAGACACCAAGTCGGAGAATTGAATCGAAATGTTCGTTCATCGAAAAAAAGATTGAGAGACGCCCCTACCTAGTGATAAATACTTCTTCTTCCCCCCTTTTTTTTCGTTTTTTTGTTAGGTCTTTTTTTTTTATTACTAACATGACGATTTCCTGCACTGTGGGCAGAAGTTTCGCGGGCGTAGGTTGGGCATCCCTGCTCTATGACATTCCTTGGTCCTCAGTTGATGCTCTCCATCTCAGTATTCTTGCTGACTGTCACTGTTTGATGTTGGCCTGTGCAAGTGGTAATGTGGTCTTCTGTTATGTGACCCGCAGTGTTGCAAACAAAACTTGACACTGAGAAGAGCATGCGTCACAAGGTTGAGGCACGGCTGCTGGAGACAGAGAAGAAGAACAGTGAGATGGCTGTGGACCTCATGCAGTTGCAACAGCATGTGGGCAGCCTGCAGACACAGCTTCAGACCGAGGTGGAGAAGGTCAGTTGGGCCCTGCAGTTCTCTCTCAGCTGTGCAGAAAACAAAGTGCAGTGACTTCTCTTTTAAGTACATGGCCAAGAGAGAGACTCTTTAATAAAATTAAACGTGGAAAAATGTAGCTGTGATATCCATTTTTTTATCCATACCGCATCATTTACTTGCTTTTTATCTTAGGAAAAAATGAACCCCTCTAAGCAAAAGTAAAAATAGTTACAAGCATGTTGAGATCTGTTGCAACAATATTTTCATGATGACTAGATTCCTAGCTGTCTTAATGGTTCTGTAAAGGTCTGCTATGTTTTACCCATCAGAGCCAAGCACTATCACTTCATGTAGAGCAGGAGGTGCAGAGGCGGAACCTGATGCAGGGTGACATCAAGAACACGTCTTTGGAGCTGAACCGTGCCAAGACTAAAGAGAAGCAGCTGGCAAAAGTAAAAGCTTGTTTTCCTGTGTTACAATTTAGCCTTGTTTTTATGTGTGTGGCATCTGGGGTGGAAATAAATTATTTCTTATTTCTTCATCATTCTGTACCAGAGGACATGACTAAATTTCAACCTGCTAGCTATCCAATTCCAGCTGTCTGCTTGTCAAAGTTGACCAGTGAACAGGGAGCACACGAATTCAACCAAGTCACCTCCCATCCTATCTTATCTAGCCAGTGAGTTCATATCTCCAGTTTTTCGCCCGGCTTCAACTGCATTGGTCATGCTTTTGCTATCTCTACATTGGTTTTGCAACGACAAGAAGCCTTGCATGCCTGCAGTGAAGCACATATTCTGCCAACTCTTGTTTGCTGTCTGTACTACTGGCCATGCTGTTTGCACTTACCATGCAACATTTACTGCTTCTGGTATAAGCACTGTTGTGTGCAGGGGGCAAGGGATGAACAACCTTGGGAGATGACAAGTACTTACAGATGACATGACTATTATTTTTCTCTTACCTCCCTGCTGTCAGTCTCTACTCTGTTCCAACAAAAAAACTGGACATGTGAACTCACTGGCTGGGTAGGTTGGAATGGGGGAGATAAGTTGATTTTGTATGCTCCCTATTCATTAGTCAACTTTGACCAATTAGCAGTGAACACCTTGAATTTTTTTAATCAGTCATGTGATCTCTACATGTCACCTGGTAAGTAAGGAAGAAAAGTTTTACTACCAAAAATGATATTTTAGCAGATTTTGAGGGATGCATGGGTAACAAGATTTAGCTCTAAGGAGGTACAAGTTTTTTTGCTAAGAGAATGAATTTGATGGTTCTATTCAAAAGCATTTCAGATTGAACAAATAGAATGTTGAATATGACTTGGGTTGTTATCATGGCAATAGTTTTGTTGTATACAATACACCTCTCATGTCCCCCTCTCCTTTGCCTCCCCAACCTGTTTGAAAAATTGACCTGGGAATTTATGTCTGACTGAAACTTTGGAGTTAGTTTTGTTCCATTTGTGTACAGGAAATTGCTGACTTGAAACATGAAAAGAAGTCTTTAGAAGAGGAGTTAAAGAAGCTTAAAGAGTAAGTTCATTAGTACGAACCTGAAGCAAGGGACATCAGTGTTTGGTTGGGAGACCTCATTAAGGCAATGTAAAATCTTTGTTATGTCAAGTCAATGCAAGAATGATTGCTTGTTTGCTGGATGGTGCTGGCAATTTGAGTATTTTCTCGTGGAAAAAAAAATCATTAATATCTAAATACCTAAATGTCATTCTATTTACTTTAAATTCTTGAAATGCTTTGCTGCACTTCGATGTTGCTTTGTCTGGTTTTCAGTGAAGTGTCAGTTGGTGATCTGCAACTTCGTGAAATTCAGGAGCAGCTGGAAGCAGAAACCTACTTTTCGGTGAGTGATTTGACTGCTATGGTCTGTGAACATTTCCATCTTTTTTCTTGAATAGTACAATATTTTTTTCCTACGTGGTTTTGAAAACTAGACAGTGTAGGTAGTTCTTCACATGAAGCTGATTCCATGGTTGCAGTAAGTTTCCTTCATATGGATACATACAAACAGCGATCAACAGCATTCTCACCAGCTCTGGGACAAGATGCCACCCCACTAGACAGTTGCCATGAATGTGCCCATTTAGCATGCATTTTTGAGTTCAGGTGTTACTTATATGGGAGCGTTCATATAAAGTTATATTAATTTTATTTTGAATTCTGATAACTTTGCAACTTTAGCTTGGGCACATCTACAGGCCACATCTAGGGATTCTGTTATTGTAGCTGCCAGTGCATGCTGCCCATATTTTATGTGAAGGCATTGTATTTCTTTAACCATGCATGCAAAGTATTGAGTGGTAACAGTGCTTTACTCTCATTCGCATAAATTGTAAACATGGACATGAAGAAGCATGTGTTGTTGTTTGTGTTCAGAGTCTGTACAAGACACAGGTGAAGGAGCTGAAAGAGGAGGTAGATGAAAAAAACAAGCAAATTCAGGATCTCACCTCAGATAACCAAAACATCCTTCAGGAGAAGTAAGAGTGCTGGGCACATAGTCCATTAAGGCTATCATTTTATTGTACTTTTTTTAACATGAGTAAAATTACTTGCCGGGCACTTTAATTCTGTAGACAATATTGTGAGAGTTAATGTTTAAGATTGTGTGTCTGTCTACATTGGGATGGGAAAGGGAGTAAACTGTCTTTAGAATTTTGTCTTGTAAATAAGGCCATTTTATTGCCTGTACATTCAGCTTTGGGTGCACATGCAAGAGTGTCCATTTACAGGGGGTCTACGATGATAATGATATTGATTTATGCATCCCCTTACCCCAGGCAGGCTCAGAGAGCTTAGAAAAATGCCACCACACATAATTATTTGTATAGACACATGGTTATTGATTCCTGACAGAGTGAAAAAGTGAAGATTGCATGATCTGTAGATAAGGAAAGGTTATATTTGCAAACAAATGAAGAGTGTACCACAAAATAAAAAACCAAAATGAATACATGTAATAAACTTAAGAGAGATCATAAGTGGAAGAAGTGGGCTAGAGGGGAAATGACTTGGCGTACTAAAAACAATCCAGAACAGAAGCAAACAGCACAGTAAAAGGCACAGAGCAACAGGAGACAACAGAATCCAAGAATAAGACCAAGAGAGAACAGACCCCTCAGGCTGACAAGTTGAATCTGTATCAGTGATGAGTGTACACTGCAGCTTTGATGTTATATTTTTTTTGGGTTCACAATATTTTTGTAGGTACAGCATCATGTTTCAAGGCACTGATCTTTTTTATTTTACTTTTGCTTTCTACTAGGGAGTCCATTGGAGCACAGCTACAACTGGCTCTGGCAAAAGCAGATTCAGAGCAGTTGGCTCGGCAGATTGCAGAGGAGCAGCTCTCAGATGTGGAGAAGGAGAAGACAATGCTGGAGTTGGAGATCAAAGAAATGATCTCACGACAGAAATCGGAGATGAGCAAGAAAGAGTCTCTCATTGCTTCCGTAAGATTTGTTTGGTTGTTTTCCTGCAGAGCAAGCAGTGAGTAGTTTTCAGATTGAGCAAATAGGTTTTTACATTGTTTTTCAGATGGAGCAGTTTATTTTCAGGCTATTTTCAGAAATGCAGCGATTAGCATCAAGCATTTGCTGCAGTATGTGACCAGTGTTTTGACTTAATAGCAAGCAGCTAGATGAGACATTGCCAGAAACTCCATGTTACTAGTCATTCAGCCGCCATCTTTTGTAATGTTTCTAGTGTCACAAAAAGGCATCTTGGGCATAAAAGAAAACATCCGGACCCACAGAAGGCCATCATGATCTAGGCCGTAGGAATTGGCTAAAATGATGAGTTGGGGCATGTTAGCGTTTACAGCTAAAGACATTGCTGCATGAAACTGGTAGCTTAAGAAGGATTTCCACTTACGCTTTATTTTTGACCCTGTTTCTGCAACAGTTGGAAGAAACCAAGAGACAGTATGCATCCGACCTTGAAAAAATGCAGCAAGATAAGGATGATCTCAGCAACCGCATCAAGAAACTTTTGGAAGGTCATTATTATCTAACATTTTATTTAATTACAGTTGATTTTTCAGTTAAGTTCCTTAATTCTTTTTCTTTTTTTTTGATCATCGATATTGTTGTTTATTCTCCTCTCCTTCGTGTGTTGCCCATGTCTTGATCTTGTTCTTAAGCACAAAGAGCATGCTCCTTAGGAGTGAGTATGTAGTGTGAGTATGCACTATACAAATTTCGCAATTATCATCACTATAAAAGCTCTTCTTGACTGTCTAAAATTTTCTCAAAAAAGTGATTGGGTTTGTGTATGGTTTATTCTTAAAAATCATATGATGATTTTTTAACATATTTATTGAGTAAAATTGTATTTTAATAAATCAGTTGTTTATGTATTTTTCTGTCCTTTGCAATTGTAATAAAATTCAATGATAACAGTTTTTTGATGCGCAAATCAAGGTTAAGCTGAAGGAAATCTTTGCCTTTAATATTTGTCTGGACCTTTTATTCTTGACAGATCTTCAAAACTCAAAGAACACAGAGTTTGAGAAATTAAAGAAACAGTTGGAAGAGGAGAAGATGAAGAAAATCCAGGTGAGTTTTGAAGGCACAGAATAACAGATAACAATTAACTGATAAACTGTGGAATACTTTGGGGGAAAAAACTTTTTGTTCTTTGTGATTTAGTACAGTTGGTAGTCATCAAGTAAAGCACCAAAATATCAGTTTTTAAAATATTTTCTACTAGTGATGAATTTTTAAAAATCTTGTTTAAAAGAAAGATGTCTTCGTGCAATTGATAACAGGCAGTAAACAAGCTGGCTGAAATCATGAACAGAAAGGAGTTCTCTGGGCGCCCTCGTGGAGGCAAGGATAAGTCTGTGGAATCAGAGTTAAAACGAAAGGAGAAAGAATTCAGGCGACTGCAGCAGGAACTCACAATGGTACGTCTATTACGACAATTGCTTTCCTTTGAACTTGGTATAAAACTGATGTATCATTTTTCTGCATAGTTTGTGTCCTTTTTTTTTTTTTCCTTTTTTTCCTTTTTTTCTTTTTCAAACATGGTGAGTGAAGTGCACTTCAATGGAAATCCATAGGATACAGTGGATTCTGTAAAATCATCGATACTTGAACAGATTGACTGTATGGGAGTGTGGTAATGCCAAGAATACCTAAGAATACTGTTAAAAGTGTAGAATAAATACAACTTCCTCTGCTGATATTGACCAGGAGCGTGAGAAGTATAACAAGATGGTAGAGAAGATGCAACGCGATGTTGCTGAAGCGCAGCAGAATGTCTTTGAGGAGAACCAGGCACGACAGAGACTGCAGATGGAGATGGATGCAAAGGACTCGGAAATTGAGCAGCTACGGCAGAAACTGGCCTATGTCAATATGGAAGGTGCCTCTATTTGCAGTGGCAGCATAGAAGACTCAATATCTGATGAGAATAGTTCAGGTTTGTGTCTTCAAATAACATGTGTGTGTGTGAACCCACCTCTTTATGAGCAGCAGTTTACATCTTGTTCCTTTCTGTGTAGAAGATTGCACAAAAGTAGATCTGTACTCCGTTTTGGTATGATTTATTTCTGTTTTACTAGCAATAAGTCTGGCCACCGTGTTAATAAATTATCTTGAAATAAATCTTTATGTACTTACTGATATTATTGATATTATGACAGCAGCTCCTAGATGTGATAAAACTTTTCAATGTTAAGGACTTGTAAAACTGCCAACATAGACATCAAACAGTGAACAAGGGAAAATAATTGATGTACCTCCAAGTGGACGGGATCGGAAAGGCTATCTGCAGCTTCTATTTGTGTGCAGATGCTTTGATGGAGGGATGGCTAGCAGTGCCTAACCGCCAGAACATAAAGAAGTATGGTTGGCGCAAGCAGTATGTTGTAGTCAGCAGCCGCAAAGTTCTCTTCTACAATAGTGAAGGGGATAAACAGAATGCCGATCCTGTGCTGGTCCTTGACATAGAGTGAGACTACAATCTTATACTTAATTATTGTTGTCATAGTAATTACATATCAAATGGGAAAATGCTGCATTTTGAGAATGAAGATTACAATCTTTGCTGAGGCTAGGATCAAAACCTTCCCAAAAGGTTCAAACACTTGTTACCAGAAGAAACAAGGTATATGACATATTTAGAAGCAATTGGTGAAAGCACAATCCATGTCTAGAGAAGTAATGAGGGTAACAGTTTTAAAGCTTAATCCTCTGTTCTGGTTTTTTTTTTTTCTCCCCTTTCTCCCACAGTAAACTGTTTCACGTGAGACCAGTCACACAAGGAGATGTGATCCGAGCTGAAGCCAAAGATGTTCCCAGAATATTCCAAGTAAGAGCAAAGCATTCTTTCTGAGAAGGCTAGATTTCCTGCATGACTTACAACATTGAATTGAATGTTGGCATAAAACTGCTTTTATTTCTTGTTTTTGTTTTTTTTCCAGATGAGTTTTTGATAATGGTTTAAAAAAAGCCTGAAGACATATTTTATTTCCTTGAAGCTTAAGCAATAAAAACACACATGACAAGGTGCATCTTTTGATATTCACTTAATTTTTATGTGATGAACTTTGGAATCACTTGTTGTAAAAACCATATATTTCACAGGACTGACTAGTAGGGTCATTTGTTGTAAATTCCATACAATTTATGTTTTCATTCTGCTTTGCGTATTTCTCATCCTGTGTATATGTTGGCATGCTACAACATCAGAGTAAGATTACATGTTCTGTGTCTTTGATATGTGTTAACAGATTCTGTACGCCACAGAAGGTGAAAACAGAAAACCAGAAGAAAGTCCGAGCGATACAATAGGAACAGACAGGAATGACATCGTTTCCTACAAGGGACACGATTTTCTCCCACTGACTTTCCGCACACCAACAACGTGTGACTCCTGCCACAAGCCTGCCTGGCATGTTCTCCATCCCCCACAAGCTCTGGAGTGTAAACGTAAGTGCAGCTGAAGAGACTGGACATTTTGCCAGTGATGGAAAAAAGATCAGATTTAGCCCCTCTCAGGATTGTGGATGATTTCCAGGACAAGTTTTCATGCACATTTGCTGAGTTAATATTATGTGTCTAGTTGAAAAATATTACCCTTTCATGGCTAAAAATCTTGTGATCCTAATTGATCTTTTCTTTTTATTTTCTTTTTTTTTTTTTTTATGTCTGAACAAAAGTATGGTAGTGAAACCTCACTTTAAAAGTCTGAAACTGGCACTTGATGCCATAATGTTTTGAAAGAATAGACATGGGAAGTTTTCTTTATGGTGCAGTAGTTGCAGTAAAGATAAATTGTTAAATGGTCCTAAGAGGAACTTCGGATATTAAAAAAGTTGTTTCATGTCAGTCTCTGTATATTCTGCAGTCGTATCGTAAAAGGGAGATAGACTTGCCCTTTGTTAATCATTCCTTTTTTAGTAAATAATTACCTCCCTTGGAATTACAGGGATTCTTTTAGTTCAGTTTCAGTTTTAATTTTCATCTTTAGGTGCCATCTCTTTTGTTTTGATGATGTTTTATGTAATGAGATTTTTCATAATGCCAGTTTTATCTGGAGAGAGAAGGCAAGCAAGAGAGCTTTTAAGGATGGCTAGATTTGTTTTGAGTATGAAGAATTGGGCTTGCAAAGTGGAACTTGTAGGACTTAAGTTCTGCTCTGCTTTTTGATTATTTTCCAGGTTGTCATATAAAAGTTCATCGGGAACACTTTGATAAGAATGAAGAGTTCATTGCTTATTGCAAAGGTAAGATTAACGAGAGATTTTGCAGAATCAGTGTGTAAAAGAGGAAAAGAAGCTTGTGACAATTATCTTTGTTATATTTATTTGCCTTGACTGTTATGTTGAAATTAATTATCAAAATGTTTAAGCATGGTTTAAAATGGATTTGCTGTGGTGTCTGCAGTAAACTACGATTCCAGTATACAAGCCAAAGAAATGCTGTTACTGGCAGAGACAGCTGATAAGCAGAAACTGTGGGTTACACACATGAGCAAAAAGATCAGCAAAAAGGGCATTGTTAGTTCTGGAAACTTGAAGTGAGTAGGCGTTGTATTTCAAGACTATGAGGATATTTGTTGTAGGGTCTTTTTATGATGTTTTAATTTTATTTTGAGTGGATTTGTGCTCGGAAGATTTTATTCTAGACTTCTAAAAAATGTTCACATCACATTTTAGCTGTTATCATTCAGCTATCATCTTAATGTTTATAATTAGGAGTAAAGGGTGCATTTAGTAAATTCACTAGAGCAAGTTTACTGCTAAAGAGGTGCAATGTTTTTCTCGTGGATGATTGTGTGTGTCATATTGTTTATGTGCAATGTGATCTCAGTTACCATGTATTCCCGCTGATGATATGTCATACTGTTTGTAGCACTGTTCGAGGCACAAAACAGTACGCTTCATATGGACCACAGCAGCGTGGTCATATCGCTGCAGGGAAGGCAGCGACGTTGCCTCCAAATGCTCGGCCATGAATCCTTTATGTGGCTGGCAGGTCATCTGATGTCTTCAGTCACTGAGCTCGGGGGCAGCCTCCTGGTAGCATACAGGCACTGAACTGTGCAGCTATACTGTGTTAACGTGGAACTTCCTCAGGGGCCTCCCTTCAAGACTGTGCCATGAGCTTTGATGATTTAAGTGCAATCTCTCACCTAAAACTTGTCATTGGTTTTAAAGCAAATTTTTATAAAAGAAGTTCTGTAGCTTTGGGGTAAATGGTAATGAGCTTCCTCACAAACATGAGGTTGGTGGTGATGTAGCTTCTTTTTTTGTTGTTGTCAGGAACCAGTGCTGCTTTCTGTTGAAGCTAATATGAATTAGATGTTTTAATTAACCACAAGGTGCAGGACTGACTAAATTTGCCTTTCCTTGGATGCTAGGTTGTTTTGGAGCATTGAAACTGGAGATAAGAGTGTAAGTTAAGATGCCACCAGAAGTTATTGGTCGGGCTTCCTTGTTTTCATGTTTTATATTATGTAAACTTGTTAAGTGCCAGTTAATATAAATCAAGATTTTTACAGATGGACATTTGATTCAACAGAAGATCTTGGCATTGTATATGCTACCTTGTGAGCATACTGTCACATTTTACAGTTTGCTTCTTTTGGCTTCTGACCACACACATACACACATACCCCCGTTCTGGCATTATGTTTTGTGTTTGTCCTAGGAATCTGTGCACTTGTTTTGTCCTTTTTTTTGCTAAAAGGAAATCTGTGATTGGCACTTAGATGGCAGAGAAATTCTTTGCTTTTTTCCCATAAAACCTGTAGATATGTTCAGTATAGTCACGCCACAAAACTTGAAGTGGGACTTGTGCTTCTCACAGGATACTGTGCAACACAGTAAATTTTATTTGGTGTCGCATTATTGCTTTAGAAATGCAGCTTATGATTGCATTTGCATTTACAGGCATTTGTACAGAAGTGCATGGCGCATAGTTGTTTGTATATGTGGTGGGCGAGTGAGCACGACAGTTAATGCATCTATCTGGCTGGCCTGCATGGGAGAGAAAGAGAATGGACTGTTCTTCTGATGCCATAAGCTGGGCTGGAGACCCATCGCGTCACTTGGCAGTGTAAGCTACTTGGTGTCGTGTCTACTTTTTTTCCCCATTTGTCCCTAAAGCAAATCAAGAAAGTAAGAGGTCTTGAATGCAGCTAGGCAGCGTGCATACTATGGTGTCCATATGCTTATGTGAGGTCTATGGTAACCAGTTCGTGGTCAGTTAATAGAGGCTGGCCTCTTCCCCTACTGCCCACTTCCATAACCTGCAAGTCCTTTCTTGGCCCATCTCAGAGACAGTCCCTATCACAGCTATGGCTGTCCTGGGTTCATATCTCATCTTGGCATGCTGTTATTTCTGTGTGCGAGGCACCTGTTTACAGGGCTGGCTGTGTTGCCTTGATATAACTTCAGTTGCTGGCACAGCATGACGCACCAGTTCTTTCTCTCCTGACTCCCGGTCACCACAGTTCCTTTTATGTATCCACTACCTTGGCTTTTTGAATTAGCCATGTTCTTGGCTGTTTTTTAGAAGCTGTCTTTTGATGCCCTCACTTGCTGGCCATATGTTTGGCTGCTACCATGAATTCCATTTTGATTTCGAATCTGATGCAGAGGAGCAAATATCCTGTTGGTGTTCTGATAGCGCACCCATCTCTCTTACACTAATTATCACATTTGTGCTTTTGAAGGACAAGAGTCTACAGAATTCTTTTCATGTGGCTAAAGCTGAATGCTTTTCATGAGATTTCAGATGGATCTTAATCAAGGCATTTTGTTGGCTTTTATAATTACAGTTCGCTGATGTGCATTTGGCATCAGGCTGGAATGTATTGTCAGCACAACCGTGTGATATTGCCAGATACCTCATGTCCCTGTCATGTGTCTTGAAAAGAATAAAAGCATAGTGTCTGTCAGTTTTGACAAATGTTTTCGTTTCTAATGTGATGGGCAGTAGGCAGCCAGAATGATGCTGATGATGTTTGCCTGATTGTTAACTCTTTACAGTTCACTTGAACTTGTATAGTTAGGAAAAAACCACATCCACTTGCTGGATGAGCATTTAACTCTGAACTGTAACGAGTTGATGAAGCTACTTGCTTAGGGGTGGAAGGTGAGTGTGATCTGGACATTGGTGGTGTTGACAAGAGTGCTTCTCTTGAAAATCATGTCTTTTATTAGAGATCTGCAGCAGGTGAATAAACTGTAGTTTGATAATGATCAGGGATTTGTGCTTTTCTGTCCATTTTGGTTTAAAGATGTTTGTAGAGGGATATTTTGGGGGAAATACCTGGAGCAGTCACAAAAATCTGGGTTTTCTTAAGTGTATTTGGTTGCTGAGGATGTGATCCTGTCTGCATGCCCAGACATTCTGTATGTGTTGGTCCTGAAATTGATGTGCCTCACCTGTGCAAGGTTTCTTTGTTTTAAACTCTAACTCTGGGTGCCAACTATGGTGGGCACAATGTAAAATTAGCCTGCTGTGGAAATGACGGCTTTTGTTACACCGTTACTCCAGGAGCAGTATGTTAAACATACTGGCAATTTTTCTGATTTTTTTTTTTTTTTAACCCATTTGATGACAGAGTTTATTCTTTGTAAAATTCTGGAATGACCTTGTAACTATTTTTTAAGATTAAATAACCGTTTTGTATACACAGATTATGGACAGTAATTTTTCCTTTCAAGTCTAAAAGATGATGCTGAGGAGGCGAAACTTTACAATCAGATGTTCTGGCGCCATTATTGTAATATAATAACTATCAGTTTCCCTGTATTTGTGAGCGTTTCAGCTTATGTACCTTGCTGTGGCAAGATAGGATCCTTATAGCTGATATTTTGTCTTGAATGTTTCCATTACAAAAGCTTGCTTACGTTGAGAAAAGTGGTAGCTGAGGCAAGATTTGATGCTATGTCCTCATTTTCTTTGTACATATGCGTAAAAAAAAAAGTTGCATGTATATTTTTTGAACATAATTTGTATAATAGCATGGCGGATGCATAAAAATGAAAGTTTCAAGGTTGAAGGCTGTTTGACTTGTTTTAGACAGTATAGACCTCTAATGTCATGATTACACTTGATTCTCAAAACACACAAAGAAACAGTGTGCATGCACACTCACCATTTTTTTTTTTTTTAAAGCAGCAGTGCATTAGAAATATGTCGCGGCATTATACACCTAGGCCTAACTGTTGGCCTGTGATATATTTCCCCTAAATAAAACTATGCTAAAGTCAATAACCTTTGACATTTTCTTGTAGAGGCTTGATATCACAGGTTTACAAATAGTAAGCAGCTCACAGAGCCAGATTAATGCATTCATAAAAATATGTACTTGAAAAATTTATTGACCTTTACTGAGAAAATATTGTTTCTTCTCAGAAATTCGCATAGAAATGTAGAGCTTTCTTTATTATTCATCCCTTAAAAAGATCTTATATTTTCTGCATTTTAGCATGGAGATGGCATTAGCTGGCACGCAGCTCTACTAGCTGCAGAGCAGAAGCACTGGGGTTCTCACCTCATACTATTCAAGAATTCTGAAATGAAAGGAATATATGAGGCTTCATAAACATGTTTATGTCCTTAAATGTCAATATGTCTTCCGTTAGTTTGGATTGATAAGTAGTGGTGTGCAAGTGTTTCATTCAACGAATGCAAGAAATTGAAGTGTTATGAATCTCTAGCAATGACTCTTTTGAAGAAAAGTCTGTTCTCATTGTAGCCTTGTTGGAGCATGGTGGTTTCTTTTATCTTGCCCACATTCACTTTTTTAAGTGGAAACTTGCTAAAAAAAAATAAAAATAAATAAGGGGGGGTCATTACATAGTTTTAATTTATTATTAGCCTGTCAGTTCCATGTCCAAGGTGCTTAAACCACAAAATATTAGCAGAAAGCAAAGGGTGTAAGAGTACATTTAGAAGTCTTTATGATTTCTGTGGGGGGAGGGAGTCAGAACATTTGTCTCCACGTAAGTCTGAAGACTACTCATACTACTCTTAAAACAAAAATGTACTGACTTTAAAAATATAGTAAATTTCTGATGAATAAACATGCTTCAACCAACCCTCTGAAGTGTCAGAAAGCAGTGTTTCTTTACATGTTAGTCTACATGTATTTCAGGTTTAATTCATGGTGCTCTTTTGTCTGTCTAAACTGCGACAAAGTAATAGTGTCAGGGTGCTGCAAGTCCATAAGCTGAACAAGCATCGGGAAGATGACCAAATTCAAGTTCTTGGAAGTGCTTATGATGCTCCTAGAAGGAAAACATCAAATGTAAAATCAAAAACAATGGACTACAAAATGGAACTCATGTGTGGTCAGAATCTACTTACTTTTTTTAATCAAGCACTCAAAAACAGGCTGCTTGACTCTGATCACATTGCTAAATAAGTTAGGCAGCCGAGAAGGCGTGAAAATAAACAAGCCAGGACTTAGACATTCTTCAGGGCAAGATTCTATTCAGCCCAGAACAGGAAACCCCTGTCAAAGGCAGTTTGTCCTAAAGGTGAAGGGGCGAGGGTGATGACTTGGTTTTGTTGGGGTTTTTTTTAATACTTTGCACATCACTGAAGTTTTGTGGATCTTTTGAAATACTGAGGTAGTGTGATGTGCAAGGCAAATGAAGAAATGTATAAAATGGGTTACGGGCAGTTTAAAAGTTGTGCCATACAGAACAGTGACCCAATATTTACATTCAAACTGTCTTCATGTAAGGCTATTCAAAAGATGTGTGCCCAATTCATTGTGAGGATTATTGTGTTTCTAACCTAAATTTCATTGACAGTCTCTTCAGCTTGCTTCCTAGATTAAGTCTTCCATACTTGCCTACTCGGATATAGTTCTCTCACTTCAACAAAAACAAAAATCTGAAGTAAAATTGTTCTGGATTTTTTTTTGTTGTTGCTTCTTTCCTGTTCATCATGAGAAATGTCTAGTGTTTTTGAACACCATGTTGATACATAAAAGGGCTTTACCACAACACTAGTGTCATACTTAGAGAGCTAATCAAGTACATAATATGATAAATAGAAATCGTAAACAAATGAAAGCTTCATATATGGACAAATAGCCAGACTAGAACTTGTGGTCGAAACCTCCAGATGCTTTGTTTTTGAATGTGTGTTTTAAGGGCATAGTTGAAAAACTATTGTCTATTGATGGGGGATTACATAAGTTGGTGCTTAATAGCCAAACATGCACATGCTCACAAAAGGTTTTCATCCTGATTATGGGAAAGGAACGGAGGCAAGTTTACTTCTACACAAGTCTCCTGATTAGTTTGGTTTCTGTTGAACTGTGAATAAATACCGGGCATCTTTACAAATTTCGCATGAAAAACAAAGCTCTTGCTTGTCCATTTCTGTGAAGTACGTACAGCAATCTCAGCATACTCTGGCCCTGATCAACTTACTAATTATACCTTTTCTCGTGGGAGATGGGATAATAATTTATTCATGGAACAAGTTTAACTTGCCCAATTTCCCTTTAAGGCACTTAAACAGTTTGAGCAAGCTTTAGGTCACCTTTCATTAGAAACATTTTAACCTAACTCTCCTCACAAATGTAGTGGTCACTGTCATGTAATGCATATTTATTTAGCTTGATAACATTGTCTTATGTAAACAGGCTTCTGTGGAATAATGGTAATTAAAATACTAGTCTTACACAGGTATGTGCTGTAATTGAACTTGTGCATGTATTGTGTCGACTCGAGCATGCGTTGTGACTAGGAATTCTATCATGTAGAGAGGCAAAGTTAATGCAGTCTGCCAAAAAAGTCTCTTGTGAATGACCATGGGTTCAAAGTGCCTCCATGTATTTTCTAGACATTCATCCACATTTGTAAGCCTTATGTACATATGTTTGTGTTCATGTTTGGATGTGCTAGCATGTACACACACATGCCTACGGCCTACCTTCTCTTTAACACTAGCATTTCAGTCTTCTGGGAATTTGTATAAAGGTTGAAAGATGCAGGCATGAAGAATATAAAGTGATATGAAGTAAAAAGTTTGCAGACATGGAGTGCAAGGCGACTGTATCAACTGTTCTTACTACAGTGGAACCTCGGTTAGCGAACGCCTCGGATAGCGAATTTTTCGGTTAACGAACAAAAATTTCGCTAAAAATTTGTCTCGGATAGCGAACAAAATTTCGGATAACGAACAAAAATTTCGTTAAAAATTTGTCTCCGATAGCGAACAAAATTTCGGATAACGAACAGCCACGTGAACCACACGTGACCGACCAGCATGTAATCATTCGCGCTCGAGACAGTTACGATCAGTCGTTCCTTACCTGTGCGCATCCTTCTTATTTAGTGATTGTTGTGCTTTATTTTAATAAGATAATCCTCAATCATGGCTCCAAAGAAGATTAAGAGCAATTAATAGTAGTGAGGTAATGACAAGGACGCGGCCAACAAATAATTGAAAAAGGAAATGATTTCAAAGTATGAAGGTGGCATGCGTCTGTCGGATATGTGATGTCGTATTACCGAAGAGTTTTACAAAAAAAAAAAAAAGGCAGAAGAAGCAGACACTGGACAAGTTTTTTTCTTCAACCTCAAAGCTACAGAAAAGGGAAGTCTCCCCGATTTTATAATGTCACGTGCTCATGGAGAGGGGATTCAAAGCAGTAATTCCACGTACCCTTCCTCCCCACACCTGTTTCCAACCACGCCGTCAAAACGGCAAGTTTTCTGTTTAAATGCTTTCGTTAATGTTTTTATGTTTATTTAACTCCATTTATATTGCATTATAACTGTTCTCATTAAAACAAATACCTATATATATATAGCCTGTAACTTTCAAATAGTGAGTCAACAGGGGCTGGGAACCAATTAAATCTATTTCCTTTATTTCTTATGGAAAAAATTGTTTCGGATAACGAACATTTCGGTTAACGAACAGCTTTCCAGAACGGATTAAGTTCGTTAACCGAGGTTCCACTGTAACGTTATTTCCTTACAAGGGTCCTTTGCTTGGTCTTGCTGTTTGTGCTATTTGTGTAAAAGGATTTCTTCATCCGCTATACATTTATAAACACCACAGTTCTTGCAATTGCATTCATATCTTTTCCTGAAAAAGCCCACTTCCATACATGTTTTATCTAACATTTTGTCTTTCTGAGGATGAAACCAGAAAGGACATTTTCAATTCTAGAACATACAATTTTGGAAACTCTTCATATTTCTGTATCAATGCTATGTGTTTGGAAATTTGAAAAGTCTTTTACTCTGAAATGAGAACTATAGGGCATTTTTCACAACTGCTAATCGCTTAACATATTCTGACTGCTGTCAACAGATCTGATTTGATATGTGGATTCACTGGCACTTTATGAACTGTGGGTGAGACAGAAACAATAAAAATTATTAGCCCATATGACTTTGTTCTTGTGACCAGACATGAAGGGTGAGTACTGCTGTGGCTCCAGATACCATCTAGGAACTAAATGTTACCACAAATAAAAACGAGTTTTTATTTATTTTACTGTGCTTGTTGTTGCAAATATGAATGGCATGACTGTTGTTGCATCAAACCTCATAAAAGGGTCAGATTTGCCTTTTTTTGAACAAAAAAAAAGCTCTTCGTTTGTTTTAGCAGACATAGGCATCAGGTCTCGCAAGGGAGGTTGTGATGAAAACAATCCTTTTGCTTTTAAAATTGAAAACTGTAAACCATGGCTGTGACTGTGTTTCCATCATTGACTTTGGGTGTGTTGCCTATGAAAGGCATGATGATGATCCTTTCAGCTTTGGTTAAATGGAATCATTTTCAGATACTCCAGTCTCCAGAAAATATTACCTTTAGACATTCAAGGCTGATTACTTAATATTACACAAGATAGCATGTAATTTTATGTTAACCTGCAGTCTGTAACATACTGCACATCAAGTCCCTTCAATGTGCATTTTGAAAAAGAGTTATTGTCATATTTGGTAATAACAGATCTTGTTGAAAACCAAACTGAATTCAACAGCTGTATAGAGACCAGCTACTCCAGCCCACGATCACTGGTCCCCTTGGCAGCATGACTAACCTGCCGCACGACTTGTTTTGCCTCCTGACCCGCCAGGTCAGGAAATGTGTCTGTCATTACAATAATCTAGTACAGGCAGCTGCCGTCGGGAGTGGGGAGGCACTGGGGGGGTCACTGGAATGCAGCCATGCGAATCGAGTATTTCAGTGTGGGTGTATGTCGTTTATGTGGTTCACAATCGGAGGTGCGTGTGGGCCAGACGCCTGAGAGCTCAGATGAAAATCCAACAAGTTGACGGCTGGAACAATTTGTGCAACTCGGCGGCAACTCACCCGGGGGCGACCGGGGGCAGCTGTAAAGATCAAGTGATTTATGAGTAGACAACGGAGAAGGGGGGTCATAAAACATTCCGCCAGTTCATTCTGTGTAACAGTACACCCAGAGCAATCATCCTGCGACCAGCAACTAGCGCATCATGAAACTTGATAGAATTATACCTGCTTTTTTTTTTAAAAAAAAAATGAAATTAAAAGCTAGTCATTGATAATATACCAAGGTTAAAATCTTTGTTTTGCTTTCAAAGATATTTCTTTCGTCCTAAAGGGGCATATGGAGAATGTATAAGTTACATTAAAAGAAAAATCCCGTGACAAGCAAGTTCTTTTCCTCTTTCTGTTTATCTTTCTCTTGTATCATCCCTTCTACAAATTCTCACTCATTTCCTCTGTATCACATTCTGTCCATCTCGGGTGTTTGACAGTTATTACTCACTTCCAACAGCAGTCCTCTCTATCCACCACCATCATTAATTGTCATCATCCTTGGTGTCCGTCGCATGAGATAGTTGACAGGTCTTCGTGCAGCCAACCCATCCTTGCCTGAATTAAGAGGACCCTGCCACATATACTCACCGTGCGATTTGTCAGTTGTCACCAAGGAGAGAAAATGTGATCTGTCGGGATAGTGTTGTGTCGGGATAAGGTTTCAAAGACTGAACGCGAAAACCTGATTGTCAGCTGCTCTTGAAATGATTGCTTCCAATCGGGTGGCCAAGTCTTTACATTTGGAATGGTTTAGAACTGGGTTGGACTGGGTACATTTCCACCCTTCTTTTCGGAGAGGAGATTTGGAAGTGTGCAATGAAAGATACTCCCTGAGATAGTAATACGATAGTAATAAAACTGCGTTGAAAATAGAACCAAACAAAGGAAACCTTCTTCGACACCGAAGGAAGCAAATGTAGGTTAAAGAGGAAGGAAGGTGATCCGGCGGCGAGACCATTGGTGACTGAACAACCCAATGAGGAGTCGAAGATCCTGTTATAATAAATTGGTGCAGTTACATGTTGGAATATACACCACTTGAGTCTGATCAACTTTATCTTGTTACCAGTGACAACGCTGACGATGGTAACTGAATGTTGAGATTGTCGTCTGCTCTGACAGGCGCCGTTCTCCTACCTCGCACTTCAAATGACAGTTGGTTGAGTTTGCTTTCTGGACCGAAGAGTCAAATTTGTCTTCGATTTGATCAAACTATTCTGTAGCATACACTGGACAGTGTGTTACTTTCTTTGCACACATGAATCATTCAAAGTACGACCAAAGTCTAGGCCCGCTTTTATCAAGTAGTGGCACACCCTTACCCCCGGGATTTTCTTTACCTCCATTCAATGCCTACGACCCTATAGCAAGTTCTCAATAGATAGTTCTGAACCATATTCAAGACGAGAACTTCTAGATTATCCACCGACCTATTGTGTGGGTGTGTGTTTCCACCTACAGGACTCTGTTACGGTTCGGAAGACCGTTTTCCTTGCCTGCTTCATGACAGTTTGTCGAGGCGTAAAATGCTTTCTACGAGCTGGGATTGTGTGGTCAAAGTCCACATTAACCAGGTTTCTTGTCCGCAATTCAGTTTTTTCATGGCCTCGTTCGGTGCGCCATGTGTTGTAAAGGTACCGGAAGAACTGCAGGCCGGAAGTAAAACGAACCCAGCTGCATGTTCGTCACTTCCGGTGTCTTTGAGGCGAGGTTTGCGACGAAGTTTTTGTCGTTCGGATCCAGGGATAAGAGAAGGAGGACAGGGTTCCCGTTTTCATTGCTTTTCGCATACGTACGGTTGATACTTGAACGAGTTACGAACGACGCAGGTTTAAGTATTTGGAAGCCACACCTTCCAAAAATGACAGCGCCACCACAGAGATCCGCATCAGGATCGTGACAGCAGCAGGACAGGGCGTTGACGAGCCATTACATCAGGTTTAATAACAAATACAATTTGTGCATGTCACTCGTAGTACCGATCTTGTTTGACGGATGTGACACGTGGACTCACTCGCCGACATGGAGAGGAGAATCCAGGGATTCGACAACACGCGCCTGAGGAGGGCGCTCCGGATCTCGTACAGGCAGAGGCGGCCTCTGGTGGTGGCGACGAGGGCAAGCAAGGACCCCGCGGTAGGAGATAGGTGGCACGGTGTAATATATGATGGTCGACACTTACGACATGTGACACTCGCCCAGGGCTCCGCCTCTGCCTACAGGGAAGGTAAACTCAAGCACGGTTGCCACACTCGTAGGACACCAGGAACCTCGACTTGCAACGGTCAAGTGACGTAAGCCAGTGTCACGAGCTGAGTTAGTGCTCGAGACGGCTTCAAAGTTTCACAATGCGCAGGCGCAGGGGTCAACAGGTCATGTTGTGTTCGTGTAAGTGACGTAATACTCGGATCATGAGTCGAGTGACGGACGTTTGTAAGTGGACTGCCGTCTGTCTGTTTGTCTGCCTCTTGCGATGCCAGATCAGTCTCTGGACACTTTCAGGAAGGCGAGAAAGGAAGAGTTTGACACCAAACCGGCTCTGGACCAGAAATGAACACCTGTTGGGTCGACTGTCGTCTGCTGCGAGACCTTCAGGCGTCTTGTCGGGTACTTTCTGGCATTCGTGATGGTAGTCTGTGGGGAGTGGGGGGAAGAAGAATGCGAAAACGAGCAAAATGGTGGAGAGGGTGGGTACAGAATGTGTGTATATGTGTGGGGGTAAGGATATAAATAAAATTATAGGCTGGGTGGACTGTGACGAATTGTCAAATGACTCAAGGGTTGGGTTCCATGAGTTCAGGGATGACTTTACACGGGGTCAGAAGGCTACGCCACGAGAAACAGAGACGTGACGCTACTAGAAGACAACTGCGTGACGTTTGTGAATACACATGTAACGTTACAAGCAGTGACGCCACGTGGCGTTGCTATGGGCCGATTGAGAATGTACGCGACACACAAGGAAATAAGAATGTGATGGTTGGTTGGTGGCAGAGGTTCGGATCTCGGCTTCCGAATCTCGACATACTTTTATCAGGGTATGGCATCTGTTTGCAGGACTGATCGTCGATGGCTTTCTCCGGATATTCAGGTTTTGAGTGTGTGTTATTGACTTTGTAACTTGATGCTTACCTAGGGTGTGTAGTCTTACTCTTATTTTCTTCTAAGTTCTTATATATCTCCTTAGCTGTGTGAACAGGTTTAAACTCGTCTTCACTGCACGCTCTATAAATAAACTGTATTGTTAGCTGTTATTGATATCATTGTTGTATTAATACTGGAAAGGATGCAGGGCACGTATGCTGCATCAAGTGTGGCAACGACGAGAGAGAGAGAATACTACTACGTCACCAGCAACCTTGCTACGTCACCAAGCGATAAAGTTAACGGGACAAGACACACCAGTCTCGTGGCTTTAACGCGGTGTCTCGTTGACATTCATTCGCTGCCAAAGCATATTAAATGTCATTAAGAATGTACAGGCGAGTGTTGGCGGATCTCGTGGCTGTAATGTGCATCACGCTCACTCATGAACTACACCAGGCAGGCAGTAGGTTCTACTGTCGACGAACTTTTTTATCAGGTAACCCCGGGGAGTTGACATCACGCGCGCGTGGTTCGAGGGTCACGAGGGGTCGAAGGTTTACCGACAAGACCAGCCATGAGTGTGACATGTGATAACTTAGACCTGTACTTCTTCAGCATTGAAGATGACGGTTAGAAACTTCATTTGAAATGAGGTCCAACGAATACGATTACAGTGAATATTTGAAATATGGTTAAAAGAGGTGGGTGGGGGAAATAAAAGTAGAACTTATTATAGATGACGAAAGTACGTTTTGTTTGTTATAAACATAATACAAAATTATACACTATTATTTCTTCAATTCTTCACGCCTGTTGTAAACACGAGACCTTGTTTCAAGATTGCTGTGTGCAATTTTCTTTCTGAAACCACCCTAGAATAATAACAAATAATCCAGAATGATGACAAACGTGCACAAAACTCTGTAGTATATATACATTTATGTATACATCCGTGTTTTTAGACATTCACTCACTCAAGTGCACCACATTTATACGTTCAAATGACTGAGGAGAGGGAAGACAAATGTTTAAAAGAAGGCAGACTGGCTAAAATTGACTTCTTTTTCACCTTTCGATAAATAGTTACCCGAAATACAGTGGCGGAGGCGTTGCCCGAGAAACGTTAGAGATTAGGTTATTTGCTGTGTGTGTGTTTGCCCGTATATGTATGTGTGTGTGTGCGTGGGTTTGCGCGTATATATATATATGTGTGTGTTTTTTAATGACTTTAAAGGACTAGGGTGCACATTTTTCAGTTTTCTTCATTTTCTAAAGGTCCCTGCAAGATAACATTTCTCTCAAATTGGGTGACTACCCAAACCCCTTTCCGTCTCTAGATAAGCGCCTGTAAAAATCATCCTCCACAGAGAAAAGTTAACCACTGACGTCAGAGTTGTACATGGACACACTGTCAAGGCCTCGGCCTGTGGGCTAGCTGGAACCATTATGTTAATTATGCGTGTGTGTACAAACGGAACGTCACGAGTTTGACAGTTTTGTTGTTGTTGTTTTTTTGTTTTGTTTTGTTTTGTTTTTGGTTTGTTTTTTGTTTGTTTGGGGTTTTTTTTTTTTTTTTTGCATGGTGAGGTAGACGCGAGTCTCCAGAACCTCAGGTGGGCAATCCAGAGTTTAGGAGATATTTAATGTCTTGCACAGAACTTTACACAATTATTGGGACAATGTGCACCCGTCGTTTAAACATTCGAACCCAAATCTTTATTGAGACTTTAAAATTATGTTTGAATAATAACAGATAAAACCAGTCCAGGTGTATTGTTGTTATTATTTAGTTGGTAAAAGTGTAATCTTTATTCTCATTACCTCTTGACGCAGACATGACCTGCACCACGGAGGTAAACAGGAATATTAGTAAGCACATTCCACGTGATCTGTTGTCGTGTTCGTGTTCAAACCTCCCACGTAACGTTCTACAACGTCGTGCTGCACTAAAACGTCCTTCACCCTTTGCTTTCCCCCTCCCCTTCCCCAATCTGCTCTATCTCTCCCCACCCCCTCGCCTTCATTTCATAATATTTTGCCTGCGGGCTAGTCAGGCGAGATATTGTCCAGCTGGCATGCAGAAAAACCTGTTTGCTCGCCAACGTTTATCGGGGGCGGGGAGGTTGGGGTGGGGTCGAGAGGAACATCGTGGGGTCAGCAGAGAGGAGGAAGAAGGAGGGATCGACAGGCGGGTTTCCCCCGACGCCCAAAGTTTGCTTGTCTCCCTTTTGACGGGGGTCATAAAGCAAAGTTTTCAGTTCGAGGGATGTTGGAAGTTACGGGAGGAACTGAGAAAATCGACAATGTCAACACTGGATGCGATCACGTGCTCGTGAACTTTCTCTCTCTTTTATGAAGGCAGTTGATGAGATCGTTACTCAGTTTTTCTCTCTATCTCTACCCTGCGTCTCTCTCTCTCCTGCTAGGTCACTGCAGGTTTCTATCCCCCTCCGCCCTTCTGTACGTATACCCATGGGTGCACGCTTGAGCACGTCGGAGAGAATGCGTGTGTGCGTGATTGCAGGTGCCCACGCAAAATCGTTTTATGGGTCACTCGTCCCAAAAGCCGAGCAGACGCCACAGGGACAATATCCCGGCCGGCAATTCGTCTTTCTAATCCGCCTTCGCATCTACACGTCAACATGCCACACGACACTGACCTCTGACAACAGGCGACCAACCCAGGGCCCAGCTGCATGAAGTTCCTACGCCGCTTCTTTGTCTAAGTCTCTTCTAACTACAGAGTAGGAGCGGGAGCCGTGCGCAAGGAATGGAGTGTAAGACCGCTTAAGTCGATTATATATATAATTATTATTTTTTTAGATTGAAGAAAAAGAGAGAAATTGAACCAGAAAGTGAGAAGAAAAAAAACAACAACAGAAGGAAAGAAAGCACAGTTTGCTGCGCGCACAGTTCTGCGCATGCTCAGCTCGCGCTTGACGTCGATCGATCTGCGAACATCGATGGCTGGGCGCGTGGTTATGATGATTGGTGCAGGGGCGGGGGAGGCCCCCGGAAGGGGGAGGGTTTATTGTGGCGGCGGTTGGGATAGAATATCCGCTGGCTACGCTCTCTGCCTGAACACGCCGTTGACGTCATTGGGAATCACATCGTGGCCTACAAGCACGCCCTCTCGGGAGTCGTTAAACCGAACAAGAGTGGCCGCCCTCAGCGCCTTGCATCTGAGCAAAACTTCATTTCAGTAATGCTGTGTGCAGATGAATGCATGTTATGTTTTACATGATGGATATAAAAGTAATGTTACCCTAGCTGTCAACAGTGTGTGATCTTTGGAATCGTATCGTTAGAATATTTTTACGCCTTCTGATTGTGCTTGGCTTGCCTGAACTTAGCTGTCTGATGTTGATTGTCATGTGTACCTCCTTTGTCCATGTGTTTCATGGTGTTGTGAATTCAGATCAGGTATTGTTACCTGTAAAATAAGCGTTCTTCCATAGTCAGTGTGATAATGCGCTAAAATACCTTCATGCCTTGATAAATGTAATTACAAAATGAGTAATATATTATTATTGATGCTTCTTGCTAGCCACACTGATTTATTAATATCACTGTGACACCACCAACGTCTTCGTATGTAAATTATGTAAATAATTATGTAATTTCTTATGTCTGAATCTGTCAGAACATGTTTTGGGATGTAAATACGAATCATGGTAGTCGGCGGCCCTGATGGTAGATTTTCGCCGGAAACGAGCTTCATGCGCGACAGAAGAACTTCAGTATGACCAGGCCACCTTGCCGTGATTCAGGAAGTGACGCAGGGAATAAAGGGAGATCAGCGACGTAATGTCGCGACGGAGGCATGCACTCATTCAACCGCTCCGACATTTGACATCAAAGGCAGCAGCGGCCGCCATTAAAACTGTGAACGCTTTGATCGCTGATTGGCTGTCACTCTTGAAACCATCCCTCCCTCCCTCCGCCAACCCCCTCCCCCCGGGGTTTTAACGTCTTGATGCGCTGTAGTCACTGACCATCTTTCACTGCTAATGTAACGACCCCCCTGGGGTCGCGAGGTGAAGGACGCAGCAAGGCGGTGGTGAGAGTGAGAGAGTGACCGATGGGAAAAAAGAAATCTGGAAACTGCGGGGGGTTGTTTGAACAGCCTTCGCGCATGCGCAAAAAAGAGATGAAGGTGGCGGGTGGGAGAGAGAGAGAGAGCGACTTGTTATAACGGAGGAGAAAATTGCTTTCATCGAGACAAATACAAGTGCTGTGATTTACAGGAGACACGTCACAGAGAGAGAGAGAGAGAGTGATGGAGACAAAAGGCGGAAATTATGGGCTTCATTGAAGGCTAGAGCTGGTTCCAGAGTTTTCCAGTCTCCTGTGAATAGTCTGTCTGTCTGTCTGTCTGTCTGTCTGTCTGTCTGTCTGTCTCGGTCGGTCGGTCGGTCGGTCCTTCCGTCCGCAAAGTATCGTTCTCCTCAGCTGACGATTTTTACTCATCCTTTACCGTAAAGCGTAATGGTTCCCCTGAAAGCGGATTGTTGTAAATCGTAAGAAACTCCGATCCTGTAATGATAAATTAATTACTACTTGTTTATTGTATTTTATATTTTCTCTAATCAATAATGTGCGCTCGAACGTTCTCGACAAAGGCATTATGGGTAACGGGAAAACTTAAAGAATCCGGATGACCTTTACAAGATCGTCGGACATGCTTGGCGATGAAACCTTCATTGTGGTGAGTAACAAGGAAGACGACAAGTCTGTCTGTCTGTCTGTTTAAACTTTGTTCCTTCCTTTCTTTCTTTACACCTTTTGTTTTCTGTCTTTATTGCCATGCCTTCTTTATTTTTATTTTTTCTTTATTTTTCATGACTTCTTTCCATTTTTTCTTTTTCTTTCTGTTTCTATTCTTCATTCTTTCTCCCTTCCAGCTTTTCTTATTTTTTTCCCTTTCTTTCAATCCTTCCTTTTCAAATCCATCTTTCTCGCTTTTCTTTATTTTTTCTTTCTTTTCTATCCCTCTTTCTTTCAAATTTTTTCTTTTTTCTTTCTCTCTTTTTTTTTTTCTTGCTTTCCTTCTTTCTTATTGGTGTCCTTTCTGCCCGGTTGTGTCAAATAAAAATGTCCAAATCTCGTCCTACGTCAGACATCGTGAATTTTATTTTTCATTTACTGAGCCCGTGTCTTACACAAGCCTGTCAAGGCTTGAATGCTCAATCAAGCACATAATGAGCATTGTTCATCCGGGTCTTCATCTGATCCACCAGCCATGCGGATATTAATGCGGCATGATTTCATTTTTGTGAGATGCAATCGCTAGGAGGCCGGCACGAAACGCCCACGCAGAAGATAACTAACTGCCTTGCAGACAATACCTCTTCGCACTGTACTCTCGTGCTCCTCTCGGTATTTTCTCGTCGATGAGATTAAGAACCGTAACCGCGTAACCACAGTAGTTATGGTTCTTATTCAGATGGCGCTCTAGCTGACAGCAAATACATTGTGCATCCTTTGCTCGTCATGGGGTCGCTGGACAAAGGTTTGGCTGCAAGTCGGCGATAGAATTGTATTTGCTTTACCATCGTTAGAAGCGGTTTGAAGGATGGAGCGAGACAAAGGAGAGAGAGAGAGAAAAAAAAATAAGGGGAGCGGAAGTAGGGGTAACAGAAGCATTTGAAGTGGTCATTGTGGCGGCAAATGTTGTCTGTTCCCGAATGCACTGGTTTCCAGGTTCAAGGCGGGCATATTTCGCACAGAATCAATCATGTTGCAAAGACTTGGATGTTTACTTCCGGTGTCAAAGTTGAAGTAGGTGACTCATAACAGTGGGCAGACGGCAGACTGCGATAGAACTTGCAGCAAAACCTATCATGGGAAATACTATGGTACAATAAACCGACAATACTTGCTGTAAGGCATGCCATTGAGAAGCACTGCCTGTACGATCTCATCTGGTCTGCTGAAGTCGAACGTGGAACCGGAAGTAGGGTGAGAGGGAGAGAGCCAACCACAGCGCGTTAAATTATCTCCATGTTCCAGCTAATGGTTCTATTGCAACAGTGAGTGATAGAATTCATTGTAGACTGTCCATACAGGTCAGTGTAGGTCAGAAAAACTGTCAATGACTACAGGTTGACTTTGTGAATGAACACTAATCACTAACAAATGTAAAGGTGGGCACACACATACACCATTTATGAAAGTGTGTGTGTGTGTTGTTGTTGTTGTTGTTTTTTGTTGGTTTTTTGTTTGTTTGTTTGTTTATTTTTCTTTTTTCTTTCTTTGTTTTTTTTTTCTTTTTTTTTTGATAAATCTACTGACCATTCAATTTCTACAAAATTTATTTTAGATAATTTTAGAATATTTTCTGAAATTTGTAAACCTTTTTTTAAATATTACGATCGTCACCTTGTAAAATTTAAAAAACTTGCATTCTTTATATCAATTTTTGGGAGCACTGCTTAAATTGTGTGTATTAAACAAAAGACAAATCGTGAAAATTCTCTGAATATCTTACGATTTGCGTACCTCTCTCGGAATACACATCTTCGATAGTTCTCTGAGTCTGCGAATCTGTTTCACTATTTAACTATTTCACCATATCAAGATCCTCTTTAATCAATCGGTACTTTGTGTTTTATTCTACACACATCCTGTTGGTGGAGTTTCGACACACTTCACCCTTTAGACATTGCGAAAGATCGGTCACAAACTTGTCACAGACATGAAGTTTTAAAAAAGTTATCTGACAGACGGAACCAAAGTTTGTACCCTGGACCACATCCCAGCGCCTTTGACAGGTGGACAACCCACGTACTGATAAAGAAAGAGTTTTTAATCATTAGTCCTCCCCCTCTCAAAAAAATACCTCCCCCAAAAAAGAGAACAATTTTACCTTTTTGTAAGGAGGAGAGATAGATAGTAAAAACAAGTTCATGAAACAGCCTGCATTGTATGTTTATCAAGTATTTCATCCTGTCCTAGAACTAAGTAGAGACTGCAGCACAAGAAACCGTAGAAAGACGACTACAAACAGTAGCACCACTCCATCCCCTCCTCATCTCCTCCCCCACCATCCCAGCACCTACTCCACACCTTGCTGTCCGACACGCACGCGCGAGTAAGTGGTGTCACTCAATCTGACCTACGGGACAGAAATAGAAGCAGGGTTTTTCCAGCGAGAATGGAGTGGCTCCCAGGGCCAAGTGGCGTAGATGGCGCTGCGAGTGCCAGACGTTCAGAAAGCATCGGTTACAAGTGTTCTTACCGCCTGCCAGCCCATCCTTCTCACATTTACCACGAGTTATTGAGTGAAATATCATTTTGGGGCATTTTTTTTTTCATTTTTTTCCTCCTTTCTTTCTTTTGCGTTGCTCCTTCATTTCGTTGTTGTTGTGTACATTTTTCTTTTTATCCATTTTTGTAAAAGTTAGAAACAAGCAAATCGAAGTAAACCTCTGACAAACGATGCTTATTGAGGAATTTTAGTCATCAGCTGATGACCTTGTGAGTGTAGTCACGCCAGGCAGAGCAGTCACGTGACCCGCGGCGAGAGGAGGAGCAGTCGGGTGTGAGGCAGGTGCAAAAATCTACCCTGTGGTTGGAAACTGGATGAGAGCACACTGGCACACTTTTCCTGACTTCGGGTGGTGCGAGCCCACAGGTTAGACCAGACAAGGTCGTTGTTAGGGTGCGTGTGTGTGTGTGTGAGTGTTGACGGCGCATGTGCGTGTGCATGTCTCTCCCCCTCCTCGCAGTCTTGGGGGCGTCGTGACGAGTGACAAAGAACTTTGTTATATAAAATAATCAAGGCAGTAGCTCAAAGTCTCTTAATAACATTTTGAACGCAGTGAACTCTGAAAGGTTGACAAGTTCGTTCAGCATGCTAATTTCGCCATCATCCCCTCCCATTTCCCCCCAAACCTTCCACACTGCACCCCCTCCTCCACATTCTCACCCACCCACCCATACCAACCCCTCCAACTCGGAAACACGCGCAAGGTTTTGCCACCCTCCGGGTGCACCGAGGGCTGCTCTCTGTGTGCACCTCCACTTCACAGCATGCCGCGACCCACGCCGCGTCACAATCGACTGACTCCACCCCACCCACCATCCCACTCCTCCATCCCAACTCCTCCTCACTCTTTGTCAATCACCCGTAGCCGTGCACCGAGTGACCAGCGAGC
Source organism: Pomacea canaliculata (assembly GCF_003073045.1). Classification (NCBI taxonomy): domain Eukaryota; kingdom Metazoa; phylum Mollusca; class Gastropoda; order Architaenioglossa; family Ampullariidae; genus Pomacea; species Pomacea canaliculata. The sequence goes on along the minus strand of NC_037599.1, from coordinate 18,780,582 downwards.
CCAGCTGTGAGAGTGGTGTGACGAGGGTGAGCGCAGCCAAGCGTGACTCGCCATGGAAACACTCCCCTCCACAGGATGCTTTGCACCCACTGACGCGACGACCGCCACGCAACAAACCTGCACAGGGCAAAGGGCAAAGGCCACACACACTCATACTCTCTAAACCAAAAGTTTCATTCCTCCACACTTTCTCATTCCTTTGTCCTACGGTTAAACTATGTCCTGATAAGGAGGACATCGTATGAGACAAGGGGGACAGTCCTGTTCGTCAACAAACTGTCAGAATCCCGGTCGAAGATTCAGTAAATGTGTAAACATGTAAATATATTCATATCTCTTCCATGTGTGTCTCATAAGGACAGCTAGATCAAACATTTCACACATTCACACATGTGTCAACACGAGAGCCACACACTCAACTCCTGTCTGTAACCGTTACTGAAGAGGAGGGAGAGAAAGTGTGGGGAGCAGAGGTAGAACTTTGCTGCTCACTCGTCAAACACATTTATCCGAACCATTGTCTTACCTGGCAGGTGGGAAGATGACTGTTCAAGCTCTGCTTGAGTTTTTTGGTGATGATGGTGATTTTTTTTTTCCTTCAAGTTTCAGGAAGACTGAATCGAGACGATTTAGAAACATTTCTCCCCCGTGCAAGGGGAGGGTCGGGAAGGTGGACTGCAGGTGATTCTGTCGTCAACGATGGCTTCAAAAGCGGTTTCTTGTTGAAGTAGCTGTCAGAAAGACAATAACAACTTTTTATTGAGTCAAGTATGTGTGACAAACAGGACGTGAGGGTGTGTAATGAGGATGTTAATAAAGATGACTGTGACCATGACAGTGATTGTTGAGAGGTCGGGGTTATGATTATTAAATGATATTAGTGACATTAGTGACAGAGGAAATAACAATGACGGTTGCAGTCACTACTATGATGATAACTGTGGTGACCCTCTGGGGTAGATTTCATGTTCAGCGCTTAACTTACCTCCGAATAAAACCCGCAGTCCCTATTAGCTACTCGCTGGTAAGGCCAGCGTGTCCCGCGCATTTCGTGTTTCCGACTTTACCCGACAATAGCTAACTGGCGATGCAAATTTAGAACTGCGACCTACATTCTTTGTTCCGGGGGATTCCCTATTTGTGCCCATGTCCAGAAGACGTTAATATGTCTTCCGGGAAAAACAAACAGGCGTGCTCACAGATTTACTATACAACTCTGTGGATATGCTCTTTTCGCGGAACAAACTTTGTCAGCCTACTTTTTTTTATAATAATGGAGCCGACGTCTTCCAAACGCCAGCGAGGAGCAAACTGGTCCAGCAGGGAAGTACGGGCATTATTAGAGGTTTGTTCTATTATTATTATTTTATATCAGTTTTTGAACTTCGGAAATTGTGATTCAGTGATGTAAAAACTACTTTTTACTGATTTTATTTTAAAATATTTAGTATAAACTTAATTTCATTACAGTACTTATATTTAACTATTATTTGTATCTATTATTTTCTCTTTTTTCTATGCCATAGATAACAATATTAATATTTTAAAGCTTCGAATTCACCATTAATTATGAAGTGGTAGTGTCACAGTCATTGCTGCTGTGTGTGTTGGGGTGAGAGTGGGTGGGTCGATGAGGCAAAATAAACATTTCTTTAATTCTTTTTTCAGCTCTTTTCGGTTACATTTTGTTTTAAAACAATACTGCATAGACATTGAACTTTTTTTCAGTTTAAGAGAGAGGTTTTTGAGATAACTCTAGTCAGCAGCTGCCCAGGTATGGTTTATTAAGAATTAACAATGAATTCAGTTTGATACCAAATGATTTTTTTCACCTTAATATACCTCCACCCCACAGGTCTCTTTGAATTAAAAGGTTCATGGTGTAGTTTTTGTCTTTTCTTTAGGAAAGAGGGGAAGATGACTAGGGGTAGTACTATATGAAAATACATCATTCTACCACCCCAAAAAAAAATCACTGGCATGATCTGAAAGTGAATTTCATGTCTAAATGTCAGTAAATCTAATGCAAGTGTTAATAACATACAGTTGACTAATACAGCTGGTTGAATGATAGACAGTTTACAGTGCATGGCTATATCACATAAGTTGATTCAGTGAATTTATCATAAGAACAATATTTATGTTTTGCACACAAATAAAATGTACTTGTGCTCATAAAGCCATAAATTAAATTGAAAAGCAAAGGTACATAGACAATCATGAATATTTGCTGTGCAAAAAATCACTTCTTCATCACTATTGTGCATGACTGTCATAAAAGAATATTACTATGCTTTCACTACATTAAATATTTATGCTTGTGGTTTGATGACACATTGAAAAAAAATAATGTTGTCCTTCTCAGGAGATCCGTCATAGTGTTATGTACTATGCATCACATTACCCATGGCATGTTCCCTGTATATCTGTTTTGCACACTTTGCCATTACTATACATGAAACAATTTGGATGTTTGTTACAGATTTGCTTCATATGCACCTGTTCCTGATGCTGGCCTAACAAAGGAAGTGTTCTCTAGTGTAGATGTCTATGATACAAATAGTTTAAGATGTACTCTCAATATATATTCTGAGAAAATAAGTGTCAAGCAGAATTTAAGTTCAGGTCAGCTTTATGCTATACCTAACGCTGTTTGCAGAAATGACAAGTACTGTTAATAGTTTGTAATCTCAGCAGTCCTGTCCAACCTTAAAATGAATTTTCAGTAGGATGCATGTGTGGAAGTGTAATGTATCTTAAGAGTGATGTACAATCTAAGATTGCATATTTTGTGGTGCACAACTTGTGAACCAAATATTGAAACTTGCACTGGTTTTTCATTGTTGTTGTTTTGGGATGAGCAGACATTTAGAGTTGCATGCTGGAATTAATAAAGTTGATCATTCATTTTCATTGTATTCTCTGCCTGTTCCTTAACCGAGAATGTCTAATGCTGATATACTTTACTCTTCTTCAGAATTTTGCTTCAAAGTGAGTGGAAGCCTCAAACATTTATTCCAAAGAGTTGCACATATAAAATATTGTTCAAGAAGAATATAAGATTTTAATAGCCAAGTGACAGCATTAAGAACATGTCTTAGTGATGACCGCTACTCTTGACAAACACTTGCAGAGGCCACCACATGCACTACTGTCTGCAAGCCTATGTCGAAATTTTCCCTTGTAATAATTTCATAAAGGAAACCTCATACATTTTTTGAAATGTCCTGTCCAAGAAGAACTGCATCTTTCATTTATTAAAGTTAAAAAGCATTTGCTACTTTCTAAAGAGATATGTATGAATGAACAGCTACTAAGTTTCATAAGAATGAAAATTTAACTATTTCTACAGTCACATAGTTCTGATATTGTGAACTCTACAGAAAAGTATAAAATTATGATATATTCACAAGAAAAATCTACTTATAAACTGGATACTAGCAGCTTGACCTGTTGTAACACATGTTGGGCCTACATCTAAACTGTTGACTATGTCTATTGTTGATGTTCTAACTTCGTTATCATAATAGTTCTGAAATGTATAAAATTATGGTTTAACATATTTACAAGAAAAGTCTATAAACAGATTGGTTCCTGACAGCTTGGCCTGCTGCAACATGGGCTCTTTCTGTGGGAGCATCATGTTCTGAAACAGTGTCATTGATTTTATTGTAGTGATTTTCATTATTTAAATCATTGTTATGTCCAACATCATTATTGTCGCCATCATTGTCTGGCTCTCCCCGATTGAGAACACAGTCACTTCACATGCCTGATCTGGTTCCATCTTCAGACCCTAGAGACAATCCCATCTCTTTTTAGCTATGCCTGAAATACAAACATCATCACCATCTGTAGAAATTTATACTGACTGCTGGAATGTACTGCTATACCACAATGCAATAACTACATTCACTGTGATTTAAATGAACTACTAGCTGAACATATTATTGGCATTGTCATTTACAAATAGTATACACAGAACATGTAAACAGGTTTCAATCAAACCAGTATTATTTCCATATAAAACTATTCAATGTATACACATGCTGGGAAAAATATTTAAATGTGTTCAAGTCTGACTTTACTATACATAGATACAGTTAATGTGACCAACATGAACATTTGGTGAAAACTTTGATGCAAACTCACATACCAGTTGCATGTACAGCTATGTGCTGTGTTGTATTTCCTTTCCTGCAAGGGTGCAGGATGCTGAAATGATGTCAACAATCACTCTCCTATCATGCAGCTACTGTCACCTAGCATGACCCGGTCCAATAGTCTACAGTTGCTTCCAAAGGCTGCAGACACCCTGGATGCCACTTTGCAAGCACGTTGATAAACATTAACCTGTTCAATATATATAAATAGCAATATTAAGCTTCGGTATATGGATTATCGATGCATCAGCAGATGACATTTTGAAATTGTTTGACATTAGCCACACTAAATTTAAAACAAAACATGTTTATTAATTGTGAGGATAAGAAAGTTTTGGTTAATGGTATGAGAGTGTTTTTAATTCCTAATATCTTGGATTGTGTAGTAGCAGTCTATTTTCTGCTTTTACAAAAATGTTTAACAGATATTAAAGTGATTAGATGTTATCTGCAAAATTTTCGAAGAGAGAACATTTTAGTCTATGGGGAAAATATTAAATGCTTGTATTTATCCTGATTTGGCATTGGAGAAGAGTCTATACTGCAACAATTTATGGTACTTCGAAAGGTTTAGTCATATGTGAATAAAAAAGGCAACCATATTGATTACAAAGTATTACCTGAACATTCAGTGAATGAAAATATTTTCCATTCACGTACTGGTGCTCATTATTTTCGCCGCCTGAATGTGGATATGCGTCCCGTCGATGTATCCAACAACACTCGGAAAAACCACCGCTGGCACAGAACTTTCCCTTCTCTCTGCCTCTCGCTAGTCGGGAAAGACGATCCATCGTCGAGCATGTCGTAGTAGCGTTTGGTCACTCTCCTCACGATGTGACATTTCTCTTCGGAAACTCCGACCAAATCGCAGCACACACACATTCACACACACGTAAAAATGTTCCCGTTGCGAAGTGCAAAGCATTCTCGTCTGCTTGAGGGAACATTGTTCCCTCGATTCGACATTTCCAATTCACCTTCTACCTCATAGACAATAGACATTTTATCAACTCCACGAAATTCAAATTTCGTGTACACTTCTACATCATTGTAAAAGATATAATTGTCCCTAAATATTCTGTTTCGACAAGATTTCGCCTGTTTAGCGAGAGCACAGCTACTACAGTCGCCATTTTTCTGTGCTAATAGCCGCGTAAAGGCGGGTCCCCCCTGACCATAACTTACCCCGCGATAAGGCCGACTTATTCGCTATTAATTTCGACGTGGGAGCCACTTTTTGCGCTTAAGGGCTGATAAGCTAGTTATTCGCTGGTAAGTGGGATAAAGGCTTAACATGAAATCCACCCCTGGTCATTTCATACAAGGACCAACCATCAAACGACAACTCTTTAGACATTACAGAAGAAAATGTGTCGCACTATATTTCAGGAGATATGGAAAAAAAATTAACAGAATCAGAGATCAAGTTTTTTTTTTAATAAAGAAAGCAAATTGGTGGACTTACAATGAAATACTGAATAAGACAGTCAGGAATTTAGAATGTCGAGGATTATATAACGGGGCTGTCAGGCACCGATGGGTTTGTAAAATGTCGGGAAAGGAAAGAAAGATAGAGGGAATAAGAAAAGAGTATCTGGGTACCTCGCTACCCGGCATAACCTGCTGAACACCTTTTACCCAGTATGCTTGGATCCACGTGACTCTGTACACAGAACAGAGAAGGGCAGTTAAAGGTAAAGGTCCTATAACGGAAAGGCGGTATAGACAATTATAGTAGAATAAAATAAAAGCTTCCTGTTTCGGCAACGCCTCATTAACAATTTTAATTCCTTCTTTTGGGTGTCGTTCAATCATGTCAGATGTTACAATTTCTGTCTGCTCATTTTTCTTGCAAAATTAAAATTTAAAAAATAATAAAAATTGTGTCACCAAATGGTGATAGTGATTCGTTCTACTGACATCGAGCAGCAGTCAGTTTTGTGCTTGACTCTAGTTGGTCTTTAACCTCCTCACTGGCTCTCACTTTCTCCCAGGCTGTGTAATGGCCGACAGAAAAATAACTTTATCTCATGTCGGCGATAAGAAAGTCCCTCGGTATTCATGTCTATCTACATAGTCATTGTAGTGTTCACTGTGAGACACACATTGTTGTTGGTGAGCTGGCTGTGTAACACCAAATATGGACAACACTGATGTTTGTGTTCGCGTCTGGTGTGATCACCGTGTGTATACTGCCGTCAGTCATGCTCGTGTATTGTTTGTTCTTTGACAACCCATGGTTTTTTTAACCCAGTAGAAGGTAAAGGTAATTTTTTTCGAAAGTGAAGTGGAACAGTGGGTAGAGAGAGAGAAAGCTAAGCAGAGCTCTAGAAACGTTTAACCACTTACAATTCAACGTTCTGCTCTCTGTACAATGCGACTTTACCTTTGCCCTGTAAATATAAACAAGTTGTTTTTCAGCAAACCTGGACACTTTTATTTTCCTTAAATCATGCGGTGAGTGTGTTGTGGAGGAGAGAGAGATGGGGGACTGGGTGTGGGAGGCTGAGGACTGAAGCGTACCTGCTTATAAAACCAAGATTATTTTCCTTGACTGGCTTGAAAGGTACTGCACTTGATTTGTTGACAACCCTAATGGCAGACCTGACTTATTTTGTGTACATTGTTGGCAAACGAATTTTCTCTCTAGGCCCGCAACTGAGGTCAAACATGTTTACACTCGGTTATTACCGCGAGCTTTTGTAAAGGGTGAGGGGAGGAGCCCGTATGGATGGTGAATGGTTGATATTTGAATAGGAGACGTTTAGAAATCTTCTTGAGCGAGCAGCCTCGTTCTCGCACGGATGACGTCATGCACACGTGAGGAATCTGTGTCCGCATGTCGGGTACCAGCAGGACAAGACGGTCCCTCCGCATGGCACACAACTCCTAGGTTAGGTCCCTCCCCCCAATCACCACCACCACCAAACCCCTGCTCCCTCCCTCGCCACCCACACAATCCACCCCCGCAAATGACAAGTACCCAATGAAGCATCCGTCACGAAGCTTTCCCTCAAGCTCGATTCCCAAGTGCCGTGGTCACGTGATACATCACTCAACTCGCTTTTTATTCTCCTCCCGACCTCCAAACCCCGGGCCACTCGCCCACCTCGTTCAGGTCATCAGCTCAGCAGTTGAGTTTGCTCACAAGTTTGAGTCATTGCTCAGCCATACACAGTTGCGTTTACTTATATAAATGATTGGCTGCTACACACCGACGATTGTTTTATTTTCAACCGTTCACAGTTGGATTTGCTCACGTGGTTTGTTTGTTTGTTTGTTTGTTTGTTTGTTTGTTTGTTTGTTTGTTTGTTTGTTTGTTTGTTTGTTTTTTCAGCCGTAGCCTTCACGGTGGGTATAAAAGGAGAGAGAAGTGGGTTTCTCGTCTGGGACACTCTTTATGACACTTGTTCGCAGGGCTGGGTGTCAGGGTATCCCGGTTTCCTCCCCTCCCATAGTGCAACATTACCTCAGGGTGGAAGCACTTTCCTTCTAAATCAACCTACCAACCAGTGCGGAAATCAAGGGTATCTCCTCCAGCAGCCCACTTGAGGACTGAGTTGGTCCCGCTAGGGGGTGGTTGCACTGGCCCCCAGCAAAGATAACAACAACCTGCGTCTACGTGTCGAGTGTTATCTTCACGAGCTAATACAGGGTGGTTACCCGGTTACACGTACACAACTGGCTTTGCTGACGTGTTTGTTTTATTGCTCAGTCACGTGTGTGTGTGTGTTTAAACTGATAGTTCAGTCAAGCTGTTATTTGAGGAGAAATATTGAGTTGCAGACTGGTTAGTTCAAGCTCCGATCTCAGTACCCCTTAGCAAAGTGTGGGTGGGTCTGACCGTATCCCACCTTCCACCGCCCCCCTGAATGACTATCTTATGATTGGTTAGTTGCTTTGGGGGGAAGTGCTTCCACCTAGAGGTGATTTCGAACTATGAGGGAAGAAAGAAGGGGGGAACCGTAGTGAAAAGCACCCGACGGGCGTCACATAGAGAAAGTGTCTCGAGATGAGATCTGAACCCAGGCTTTCTCACCGCAGTGGTGACAAGCGAGTGTTTTAACCACAGAGCCACCAGGCGCCCCAATCTCACACACCATCCCCTCATCCCCCGCATCCCCCAGTAACTATCTTATCGATTCCCTATTTGTCGAGGTTCTGAAGATTCGGCATAAGAGATGGACAAAAACATGAGGAATAATTGGGAAGGGAGGCTGCAGGCGTGGGTGGATGATATTGGATGAGTGGATGGGCCCTCTGTCAGTGAGTGAATAAACATGGTGGGGGACGCTGACACCATCACTGCCGCCGCCGACGACGACAATGACGTCACAGCCCCGCGTTTTTCCCCTCTTCCCCTCCCCTCCTCCCTCACCCATCCTCACTCACCTATCCTCCCTCCTCCCTTCAACTTGCTCACAGTGCTCAGTCGTTGAGTAACCTTTGCAATAAAGACGATTTCTCTGTCACTCAAGCAAGTTAACGACAACGGCAAGGATGAGGACGTTAGTGTAACAGTAACAATGGCGGAAAGAGATAAGAACGGTTTCCGGCATGAAAAAGACTGTTACTGTGTGTAACCAATGCTCTTACAATGGACAAAGGCTGCGGATGTCTGGGTTGGTCTGGTCTTGAATCCTTTTCTGGGAAAAAGCTCACTTGGGTGTAACCGTGAAGCTGATTGGCGCGTGGGTGTAACAGTGAAGCTGATTGGCGCGCGGCGGTTGTGAAGCAGTCTCACACACCCTGACCGAGACTATTCAGGTTTCAGTCGACATCATTGAATGCGTGACTATGTTATACACGTGTGTGTGTGTGTGTGTGTAATTATGGTCAAATCCGGGGTTTGTTCCATCCTCATCAAATTTCCCAGAATATTCATTTCGGTATAAACTGGCCCGGAACATATTTTTTTTTTTTATTGTCATTGTTCTGAGAAGTTGCCCGTGGCGCCACTGGTACTAAACAATATCACGCAGAAGAAATTGAGACATGAGTTTAATTAATACTCATACCAGACATGGACAGTTTGGTGATTTGCGAATACCAGTAAGAGGAATAGAGACACAGGTAGAGACAGATAGAAAGGGAGAGACAGAGGAAGGGAATGGAAAGAGGACTGGTAAAACGAGCAAAATTTTTATGGTGGACGGCACCACAACAATTGTTACCTCCACCTTTATTCGAAACTGAGTGCCCTGTCAACCTGTCAACCTATCCACCTGCCAACCTAGGGAAGGAGCATCAAGAGTTGGTATAGTGTTTTACATCAATAAGTTTGACACAAAATAAGTGATAGACTAAACGTTGACAGGTGACAGCGACAAAATGGAGAGAAACTCTTATTATTTCTATATTTGTAAGCACCTAGCATGAGTTTGTGGTTGTCACCTTCACTGTTTTCCCAAAAATGAATTTCTCTGTGAACAGATGGTGCTGTTTCCATGAAGTGATGAGGAAGGAGTTCTTGTTTGTAATCTTCGGCTGAGCTGCTTACGGCGACAGGCCATTCGAGTCTTTAGCATGTCTGTTTGCGCGCGTGCGTGCGTGCGTCCGTCAAGTACAATAATGTATTTTCTTGAGTCGGGGCAACAAAAAAAAACAAAAACAAACAGAACAACAACAACAACTGACTTTCAGCAATTCTGGACTGACTATGGACTCAAACCTGACTGCACACGTCACAAGAAGTCAAGCACGAACATGTCATGACCACTCTGAAAATACATGGCAGGGGCCACTATGGTAGCCTCACTGTGCCCTGGAATCTGCATACACCTCTCTCCGTAGTCGGTAATCACTCACGAGGAGAAAAAAAAAAAAAAACCACGTGATCACGTGGCCAGAAACGCCGCGTTTCTTGGAACTTGACCACCTTCTTCCTTTCAGGAGAGTGAGTGGTTGTGGTCATTCCCACGCCTTCCAGTTAACCTACACTGCGCCAAGAATATTATTAACCCTAGAACAGCGGGTACCTGTGTGTTTGTGTGTGTGTGTGTACCGAGACTTGCAGAACGTAACCGTCAGGTTATTCTAGGATTCCTGGAGTCTCTTCATGGTGGACAATTTTATTTGATGATGAAAGAGGACCTTCGGGGTGATGCAGACACATTCACAATCACATCCTGTCGGCAGTTGTACAAGCTCCTCAAGAATTTCTACCTGATGCACCATGGGAATGAAGGAAACGTGAGAGCGAAACACGAGATGTCGCGCACGACCACGAACGCCTACACATACGCATACATGCATGCTCTCTCTCTCTCTTTTTCTCTAACACACACACAACCTTGTTTACTATCGAGTGACAACTTTTTACCTGAAGGTGAACTTACAGGTACTTAGTGTGTCCTACTTCCTGGCGAGAACCTCCAGAAAAAGAAAGAAGAAAATTGGGAATGGAGTGGCGTGGCGAGCTAAATAAAACTATTCTTGGGTTTTACCCACGAGCCAGAGGTACATCAGGTTTGTCGTACTTCTGCTCAATACCTACAGTATAGTTTGCCCTCGGTTGTACGCCGGCCTCAAAGGTGTACGACTGTTTACGAGTACAGACTCTGCCACGCTTCAGGAGGCGGTGATAAGCCGTTATCCCGGGGAAGATGGCGAGCTTCTGGTCTGTAGTTATCAAGGTAATTCCAGATACCGCGGATGCTGTTCACCCCTGGAACCGTAGTTAGAAAGCTGTGGCAAAGATTCCCTGGGTTAGTTATTTACAGCAATATCCGTGGGGTCTGGACAGTCCATCGCTGCTGCTGCTGCTGCTGCTGCTGCTGATGATGATGATGATGATGATGATGATGATGATGATGATGATGATGATAATGAAGGCGCCTTTCCACACCATCAAGCTGCGTTCAAAACGTTTTACAAAAAGATGATGAAAGAGTAATAACTGAGAAAAGCACAGGCTCGTCATCTAAACGAGATCTGAACTAAATTACTTGGGCGGTCAGAATATTTTTTCACTGCTGTGGTGACAAGCGAGTCACCCCACCCCACCTCTCTCCACCCCTAGCCCCCCACAGCGCTATCGTGGACCCTACAGTTTATCTGACGAAGTTTGTCTTTTTCCGATAACACTGTCGCCTCTTTGTCAAGCTCCCACCACAGTGAGACACAAATTTACACCGCAGCGATAAAAGCTTTCTTATTCATGATTCTCCACACCTCGCAGTTTTTTTATGACCACCATTTCATCGCTCTCGGCTCAATGCAGCTGAAAGTCTTTGGGGGGGCGAGCAGGAGGGTTGTCATGGACCCTTCCCTGTCTACATTCACTGGAAAACTGCATCGAGGCTGTAACACCTACATCATGACTTCATTGGCAACCCAGCCCCACCCTCATCCTCACCCCTTCCCCAGAATGTAAATTGTATTAACAGCTGAGAACGAGGACCTGACTGTTTGATTGTAAACAAACAAAGGAGTTTCTGCTCCTCCCACACTTTGTTGTCGTCAAGAGGGTCGAGTCAGTGACAAGTCAGGAAGCTCATTGTTTTGGATTGCACGGTAACCAGAGAGTAAGGCTGTGGAGAATAATTTAGTTCCGCATACTCGAGCCAGGCGAAAGTTTTTTTTTTTAATTTTTAATTATTTTTATTTACTTACCTCTTGAATAAATAATAGTAATAGCAAAACACAACATAAACTATCGCGATAGCAATACAGCAAATCATCATCTCATCTCCAATGTCTTCTTTCCATCGTATATTGAGGAAGGTGTGTACAAAGCTTCCGGTTTAGTCACATTCATTGTTTAGGCTCGCCGAGACTAACAGTTGAACAAGATAAGCGTTAGTCTCGGCAGACAGACAGCAGTCCACCTATACACGTCCTTTCCCTCCACGCCATCGGAAGGGGATACACACACGAAAACAAACACTCACACGAAGAAAAAAAAAAAATCCCACACCATTATCGCTAGTATGCAGACTAAAAAGATTTCAGTCGAGCTCTTTGAGAGGGTCTGTCGCAGACAAGAGCTAACGACTGATTGTGAAATGTTTGCCGTCGTCAGCCCGCAGCTCTTTCCTCGACTCCTCGTCGTGCGGGTCGGATGCCAGTCTACCGGAAGTTGTGGCCAGACAAACTTTGCCGTCTGTCCCGGCAACTGGTCAGACCTGTCTGGTGACAAGTGACCAACAAGACTTCTCATCGTCATGCAGTTCTTTGCGAGTTCGCCTCCCGCTTGAGTGGTCCGGAGGCGCAAGGGTTAAGTGTTTGTCATCAGTGAGTATCGGGTGTCCGAGGTTCATATCTCGGTTTAGTCATTTGTTGTTCTTTTGCTTGTGTCAATCGTTTTCAGGACTGGCTGCTTTGTCTAACATTGTTCCCTTTATATTCCCTGTTGCTTTTATTGGACAGAGGTACTACTGGTTGGTTATGTTGAAGAGAGTACTGCTGCTGTACAGGAGACCCACTCAGCTCTCCCCTCCTCCCATCGCCGCAGCAGCTGGTCTAAGGTCATTCACCCTCGTGCAGACGGTAAATGCCATGGAGGGGACCCAAGGGTGGGGGCGACAGTGTGCATGACTTGTTCATGGCAGACACTGTAGGTCAGTCACGGCGGTAGGAGATAGCGATGGTGTGGTGGTAGTGGTGGTGGTGGTGGTTGAGGGGATTGGAGTGGTGAAGGGCGCGCGTGACTATGCGGGGGAGTGAACTGATTGTAGACTCACTATCGCCGGTTCGAGTCCTCAACAGTACATGCCAGCACACAAAGATTTAACACAAACTCATTCACTGACAAGACCGTACACACACACCAACACACTCACACACGCCAACGTCCTTCACATATGCACGAGATCGCGCGCTCCTTCGGTCTCCTGCTATTTTTAGACCACATCATCAACCTTGCTCTCCTTGTATGATGAGGCTGCACTGGCTGCCAGTCTCTGAGCACATCAGATACAACATCGCCTGTGTCTGCTTGAACATCATCACTGGCGCTGCTCCTTCCTACCTTCCTTCTCTCTCTCTCCTCCACATCGCTCCCTCCGTCCGTTCACTAACAGTCGTCTTCTGTCTCAAAGCCGCTCCAACCGTTAATCACACGGATTCCGATGTTTTTCCTATCATGGACCCAAGCTCTGGAATTCTTTGTCCTACAATGTTACTCTTCTTCTGTCTCATCCTCCTTCCCACCTTCATGTTATCCTCATCTCACTCTTAACAATGTTGGAAAATATTATTTGCAAACGTGGCGCAGTCTGGTGGTGTTTCGCTGGAGAGCCTGCAATGATTGCCATACAAGGTTTTATTTTCGCCGAACTTTAAGAGTTGCACCTGGTACCTGTTGAATAGATGCCTCATAAATGCTGGTTGTTATTTTAACAAGAAACGTTTTCGCAGACACTTTCACTTGTTATTTGTTGCTGATACACACATTCTCTGCTTTATCATTTCCATCGCACATCGATCTCAAACTCTCTCTCTGTCAGCAACGCTCCATCTTCAGTGAAGGAGGTAGGAAGATGTATGGGTGTCCCAGACAACAGTGCGAAGAACACCATTGAGATTTGTTCCTCCAGCTGGTCCATTGGATCATGGATGTATGGATGTCTCTTGGAGACGAAGGTTCCGCGTGAAAATCTTTGCTCATGCGCGAATTCTCTTCCGACTGAACAATCGACATCGGCGGTGGGTGACATGCTGTCTGGAAATGTCACGACACACAAAACTGCTCCAGAAGCAATGTGACGCAGTCGCTTGGTGACGTCATGCTCAACCTCCATCGATAACCAGTCCTCGGCAGTTGGAATCCTCCCAACCTCCCACCAGCCACCTTCCACACACACAGACACCACAAAAATGAGACATGAACTCATCAAAATGAGACTAAATGCAAGAGAGATGCTGGATTTGTGGGCTGAAAAAAAAACTACCGTCTTCACAGACAGGATGATGCTTAAATCACAAGAAAGCTTTTTTTAAACTACAATTCCTAGCCTCGATTGCACAGATTTTCTGTTCACTCAGCGGGTGACATTTGCAGAGTCAACAGAGGAGAATCAAAACGATCCCCTTGTTCTAATCCAGAGCATCGCCGGGCCCTGACTAGGTATGTATTTATGTATTTATGTATTTATATTATGCACGCTTATTTTGTCACGACGCCGTTTGTGGAAAACAAAGGTTTTAGGACTCGATATAAATAACTGAACTTAAAATAGCAGTGGCGACATTCCGATCAATGCCTTGTATTTTACTTAGAGAGACATTAAAGTCAGATACCTCCGGCCTTCCACCCTCACCCCCACCTTAAAAAAAAATCAGAAATAGAAAAGAATTGTTAATTTTTTGATTTAAATGAATTTAAGTGATTATTAGATATTGAGACAGCTGGTTAATCCTGTGTGCACGTGGCCTGTAAGGTTGATTGTGGTGACGTCACAGACACTTGCCGTTCAGCTGTCCGTACGCATGCGCAGTCGTTGGATTGGCGTGTCCGCCAAAGCTTCCTTCGTGCTTATGACCACAGAGTTAATGTGTGAGGTGGCCCGGACTCCTTATTCCTAGATACAAGTAGTGTCTCAGTCTGTTTGCTTTCCATGGACAGACGGGGAAAGATATCGAAAAAGTATTTGACCTCGTATTAAATGAGAACGAAGTTTTTTGACCTATGCGATCTCTAGCTGGTGACGAGAGTTCAGTTCGTCTCCCTGTTCCCTGCCTCGCACACTTTGTCCATGCAGCCCATTTTTGATACTGTTTTAAATTCTCGCTGTTTTTGATGGAGTTGATAAAAAACAGAAGCTGGGGAATGCTAAAGTAACATATTCAATTAGTACAATAACTGTAACAAGAGGCACATTTCCTTAGAAAGACAAGACACGACATTTTGCTCAGCAACACGTGACACACTGTTTCGCTCAGAAGCATGAGATCCTACAAATAGAAAAACTTTTTATTCCCTTCATCTTTCCCTTCTTTCAACGCCCCCCTTAGCTTCCTCGGTCAAACGAGAATCGTTTTATCACGTTTCTCACTTTTTCCGGTGCCCTTCACTCATCCCCCCAGCCTGTAAATTCTATTACATAATGGAGTTGTTTTTTGGTTACAAGCTGTAAATCTTTCTCCACTGACACAGCGCTGAGACCACTTTGTGTTTTATTCTGGAGAAGAGGAAAATAATTATATAGATGTGCATGACAGCATGAATATTTGTGTGTATGAATGTGTGTATATCTGTGTAATCAAACTTTTTCCACAAACTCAAGGACCTGAGAGAGAGAAAGAAACCTGTTGCCCACTTGCCACATTCTGTCATTCACTAACCTATTCAAGAAAAAAAATCCTCTTTTATATTAAAAAAATGAGTGAGAAAGTTTGGTATCAGTCGTCACAACATTCACAGACCAAAGGACAAGTCACAGGATATCACTCCGCCTTTCAATGAGTTCCCTGCAACGCGTGCACCGGCCTTCGAGCAAACGAACGAAATGCCCTCTCGCGCTCCCTCCCTCTCTCTCTCTTTTCTTTCTCTGCCTTCCTCCTTCCTCTTCCGCCACCTCCTCTCTTTCCTCCGCTCGCGGCGAGTAGATTTGGTCGATTCGGTGGAGAAGGCGCGCGGTGCCCTCGCCGAGGTTTTGAGGTCGGTGCTGACGTAATCGGAACCGGCCTGGGGCGCCCGTCGTTCTTTTTCCGCTGCAGAAGACGTCATTGGCGCAGCGTTTGGGAGGAGATGGGCAGACGTGTCCCCCTCCCTCCTTTGCTCAACACACACGCGAACGAGCTGGCGGCATCGTTTACCCAGCTGCCTTTTCCTCCGAGGATGGAATCATAAAGCAGCACACGACAGAGAACAGACGATGGGGGGAGAGGAGAGGAGATCGGGGTGTGGGAGAGAGGAGGAGATCGGGGTAGGGTGAGAGGGCAGAACAAATGCCAGAGTCTTGCATTTCTATAAAAATATTACAACAATAGTACAATCGTTGGTGTTATTTCCCTGTACGAACCCCAGAGACCAAGTCATCCAAGCGGAACGACGAGGTTCGAGGTTCGTGTTTTGCTTGGAGTAAAAATGTCTGTATCGTCTTTCTGTACACAAATGCCGAGGTTGGTTAAGTTTTGTACCTTGCCAGCAACTAAACGTGCATGAAGGTGAAACAAGTGCCAACAAAGTTTACCAAAGAAAAAAGAAAAAAAAAAAAAAAGAAAGAGAGAAAAAAGAGTTTTGCGATCACCTTTAAGAAAAAGGAGATATTAGCGGTCGTTCCGCCACATAACACGAATCTCAGGATTTAAAAATTGTACTTTTATACACAGCTAACCTCTACAGGCCATGTTTAAACATTTAGTGTTTTCTATTTAAAACACTGAGAGGTCTGACGGATTGAAAAAGACAGGACACAGACAAGGAACAAAAATAACTTTATTTACTCCAACCTTACGACTCACAAAAAAAAAATAAAAATAATAAGTTGTCCATGGCTATTTCTGTCTTTCCGTTCTTTTGTCGTGTTCTCCTTTAGGATAGTACAGACAGTTAACAGGTTGACAAGGGTGCGTGTGTGTGTGTGAACCCGAGCATAACAGGGTGTCACATCTACGGGTATCTAACAAGTTGAGGGTCGAGATCATGAGTCAGCACATGTACCGAGAAGGTTGGAATATAAACTTGCTTGGTGCTGTTACATGCTGACTGAAGGAGTGGATCAGTGAGTGGGGGATACTATCATCTTGTGGGGGATACTATCATCTTGTGGGGGATACTATCATCTTTTGTCCGATAAGTGGATGAAGAAGCTGTTCACTCATCATTCTTAGCTTTGAGTTGACGAGTTCCGTATCTTCATTAGTGATGTAGAATTTCCTCAAAAATCAACACAAATAATTGACACTGCTAATTGTCATAGTCTATAATCGTCTGAATAAACTACAAATAATTTATACTTTTACGGTTTACAGAGAAACTCAATAAACATACCCACAGAATTTTTTTTTCAAACGATGGATTTTGTTTTTAGAGGCCTCTAAAAACAAAATCCATCGTTTGAACCATAATTTATTTACTTTCTGTCGAGCCTAAAGTTGTAGCAAAAATATAATTATGATGATCTGTCGTATGACTCAGCAGGTAGGATGATGACACGTCACTGATTAGTTGTGAAAGGAAGAGCGGCTGTTACAGTCGTTGGCCACGGCGTGACTGACAGGTGAACAGCATGATGTTGACGGTTGGCCCCCCTCCCCACAAGCTCAGGTGAGTGTACAGGTGATGAGGTGTGTAAGTGAGTAAGAAGGGAGCAGTTGTGCCGGGAGACAGGAATTACAAGGTCGGTTTTTGAACACCTGTCGGGGATAGGTTGTGTTTGTGGTGGTGGTGGTTAGGGAATGGTGTTGATGGGGAAACAGTGATGTGTAGCTTGACGGTTGTCTGCCTCCCACTCACTCCCTGTCTCATTTGTGTGCGTGTGTGTGTGGGGGTGAGTACATCTTCCTTCGTGACACAGTGTGTTTGTGTGAGCGCCTGGGCAATAAACTGAAATAAACAAAATGTAAACAAAATGTCTCGGTGCCTTTCTTGTGGCTTGATGTCATTTCCTGGTGGAAGAAATGAGCGAGAAAATGTTCATGTCATTATGGATGGTGGGTGTGAGTGTTTAAATGGATGGGGTGAGGATGGATATGCTACAAGTGAGCGTGTGTCTCTGGACACATTGTCTAATGGATCTTACTTTGTAGATGAAAAATCTGCTGCATCCCCTGTTGTGTCTGCTCACCATCTTACTGCAACCAAGTGCTTAAAACAGTACAAATTAATATATATCTATGTGAGATTTTTTATTATTTATAAACTCACACACACATCACAAACACGATGTCAACACTTCTCTGTCTCTTTTTCTCTGGAGAGAGAAAAATATAAAACACAGCAACATTCACCTCCTATGGTGATGTCACCTCACCTCGGGTAGTCCTAGTCCGGCCAAAATGAGGGATGGGAGTTGGGTAGGAGGGAGCTTAGTGTCTTCGGTCCCCACCCGACTCCCCCCGACTCTCAGACGACCGTTAACAATCCGACGACGATCCTTGTGACGTCACACATTGTCAGGACAACGTGGAGGTTGAGTTGTAGTGAGGTCATGGGTCATGGGGAAGAATTGTGGGGACAAAATCTTCTGAGGATGGAATATGTATCAACTGCATTCACTATATATTTCGCTCTACATATTACAGTCATGTACTTCAACGACCGACCTACGACAGCAAATTTATGTATGTAGAAATCTTTATGGCTGACAGCACAAACGAGACCGGAAGAAGGGTTAATTAACGACTTTTAAAAAAATGCATGAAAAAAAGAGACCGTGTAAAATACTTTGCTAAACATGGTCATCTATCTGAAAATTAGTTTAGAAAAACCTTTAATCAAATTCGATTCGCCTTTTTCCTGCAGCACGCAGCGCGTGTCGGTGTTGTGACTAAGCATCGACATCATGGCGACAGCACATGCGCAGTCGTTACACCAGCGCCACGCACAACAACAACAGACGGCGGCATCCGTTGTCCAAAAACACAGTCGCTCCTCCACAGGGCAACGGCTCTGAAACTGGGAAGCTCGGTCGGGGGTGTGGAAGGAAAAGAGAGAGAGAAAAAAAAATAGGGTGTAGGTGGGTGTAGGGGGGAGGGGCTGAAGAGCAACGCTCTGCCGTGACCCCAGACACCTTGGAAACTGTTTCGACAGCGAACGGGCAGTGACGTCACGGGCCTGGTCTGACCTTTCTGCCCTCGCGCCCGCGGGATGTCGGGGGCGGCTTCGATTACGCCACGCATGATCTGGCACTCGCGGGGCGAGCAGACGGAGTGGCCAGGCGTGCTCACACTCTAGGGGACGGGTGCCGACAGACATATGTCTTACTCGGGTACGTGAGGTGGATTGAACATTCGACGATTTCGCAAAAAGTGTGGAAGTGAATCACGAGGGTGAAGACAGGAGGGTTGGAGGGTCTGTCTCTGAGGATTGTCACACTTGCGCATTCATAACAAATAAAAAAGATGGCGAGGGTGGAATAGGGGAACAGGATCTCAACAGTTTCACTTTATACTTCCCCTCTCCTTCATTCAAAAACATGTTTTGTCAAGAAAGGGAGTTGGTGGGTGAGCACGAGGATGAGCAAACGTTACACTTACACAACCCAAACACCGAAACTTTAGAACCGTTAGGAAACATTTATTTATTTATCTTACCGTTTTTGGGGTGCTTGTGTACAAACGGAGCCTGTTTAGCATCCGGAGAACCAAACCATCCTGGCAGACACTGGCTTCAGGTGAGCAACTGTCCTACTTGCAGACGTACGCACTCACGGCCGCGCCCTCAACACCTGAAGCGCGAAGGCCCTCGACCTCTGACCTGACACCGCACTGGAACTGCGTGCTCGGGGTTAAAGGTCACAAGCGATGACGTCACGCAGTCGGTTGTGGGAAGACAGGAACAGGGCTGTACAACTCCTGTCGGTGAAGGAAAAGGTGAACTAGAAGCGGGACTGTAAGGTTGGAGCAATATAGCACGGTGAACTTTTGCCCGTTTGCTTCTATTTAGTCAGCTGCTGAAACTAAAGGACAGCCTCTCTCTCACCCTGGGTGTGTAGTTTCGTCACGACTGTACAACCTGTCAAACTGCTGACAGTCTTCAGGGGAGAATACGAAAATATCGGTGAAGGTAGTCATCTGTGCATCGCAGTAAAGAAATAAAAGGTTTTCCAAACACTATACGGAGAAAGGCAACCAAATACCGGGTAACTACGCCGCGGGACACGGGTATCGAACCGGATAGTATGCACCTCCTCAGGTTCAAACTCCTCTGCTCTAACGGATTGCCGATATGTGTTGATTAGTGAATGTTAATACTTATTGTTGATCGTTGATTGTTCATATCTTCTGTAGTTGTTCTTCTTCTTCTTGTTGCTGTTGTTGTTGTTTATGTTTTCCTTGTTTGTCCATGCAGCATCTGTTTACAGGACTGGCTGTTGCTCGGCGTAAAACACCGATTCCGTCCTCAAATTCCATCTCTTTCATAATCAAGCGAACTCTTTTGTTGTCCTGTGGCAAAATTGGAAAATATTCTTGTCTCCACAGTTGGAAAGCGGTGTTGAGACCTTTGCCCCTGTTTGTAACTACGGCCTCGGGGGCACGTGCCCTTGATGTCCTCATGCTGTGTCGGGGGTAAACAGCTTACTCTCACCAAAACAAAAGCCCTGAACGGCATCAGATAGCAGACAGTCACACGACAATTGTTTTTTTTCACGGATGAAATATTCCAGATGAAATTACATGTGATACGACCATGCCGGTGAGTAGAACAGGGGCTGTAACAGGAACAAGGACGTTGGTACACGTGTACGCTAGAGTTGACTGCAGCTCCGCCCTTCACACCTACAGCCTGGGAGGCCGCCAGTACCTGGAGCTGGGATCCCTTCTCAAGAAGGGAATGTTTAGATTATCTCCTAGGTCTGCTTCTGCTTTTTATTTATTTTTTTTTTTGTTTGTTTGGGTTTTTTTTTTTGTTTTGTTGTTTTGTTTTTTTTTAATGACAAAACCTCGCGAACCTTTCCTGTTCCTAGCTAACCCTTAGGTAACGTGACCCCGGGTACATGACAACGGCCCCATGGACGTCGCCTGCACACAGTTGCAGCTTTGTGAATGGAATGCGAGCGCTAACCGACCCGTTACCACCTTAAATATTTCAGTTTGTTGTGGTTAGTGTCAAGAACACCTAAACCGTTTAGCGATAAAAAAAAAAAAAACCCAAAAAAAAAGGCTTTGTACTGCAATCTTTGTTCATCTGACAGATGAGCCGCCATACTTGTGACTTGAGAGTTGCTATGTCCTCCCTCTCCTCCCCCAAGAAACATGTCAGATGGACGATTGGACGAACTGGGATTGAAGGTAATACGAGAACTACTGAGGTATACGCTAATCTCAAAGCGTCTGCCTCTGTTTTTTCAATCAAATTTAATTAAGAGCGCTTCGCACATTTCTGTCAGAGACTCAGAGTTCATGACAAAGCTTTGTTCAGTCAAGCTGCATGCAACTCATATTTTATGCGAGCTTCCCGTAATAGTTTTAAAACAACTTGGTCGAAAAGGGGTTTGTCTCCTTTATATATAAAACCCTCTTTAAGATATGTTCTAAATAATTTACAGGCGACCGGTAGTGTATTGGTTCCTGGCCAATGAATTAACCAATAACTATGAAGCTTGCAGATAGCAAATACGGATGTTAGAGAAAGAGAGAAGAATCAAACAAGCAAACAAACAAATTTACATTCGGCATATGTATATGTCTCAGAAAATACTCTGGAAGCGGCGATTTATGTAAACAGTTAATAAATGGTGAGCTCACATTAAAAATTCATCACCGACCTCATTTAGATGACACAACGGACGTGTTCTCAAACCTCGAGGTCTGTCATTATATCATAATTATGATATGAAATATGTGTGTGTGAAGAACAAATCATCCCTTGTCTTATAATCATGTAACAAATCGTCAGGCGACATCGATTGCGCATCAGTGTGGGCGTCAGAGGTGGGGCTGGCGCGGGGGAAGAAGATATAAAAACTATGAAGGGAGGAGATAACCAGGGATAATGTGATCCCCCCTACCACGCATTTCCATCGTCTTTAGAAGATCTTGTTGTCAGGATAACCACATTCCAATACAGTGAGAAGAGAAAGAATGATTCCATTACCCTGAAGCCCACAGCTCCCCTCCACCCATCGTTCCCCTTCCTTCCCCCAGCCTCGCTCTCGTGAGATTACGCGAGAAATCTGTTTTTGGTGGCGTTCCACCGTTTAGTTGTGGTTACGGACCTCGATCATCGTTCACAGCTCGTCTCGTGCTTTGCTGCGCCAACATCTTTGGAAGAAGTGCGAACGGAAGGAGATGGTGGGAATGTGGTGCGGTAAGGGAAACAATAATCTCGCTGGTGCACTAAATGATTTAAACATGGCTTTCACATGAAAAAAACTTTTTTTTGTTGTTTCTTCATGCACAGTAAGATTTGTCAACTCATATAAAGTTGACTATGAGGGGAAAATGTCGACTTTCCTGAGTTTAGTGTCATGCAGTAGGTGACAAACACAACATTTTCTGGAATCTTGTCCACTCTACTAACAAGAAAAAAAATTATCTGGACCTCGACGCCCCCTGGATGTCAAGATTTTGGGGTCGACTGCCGATGTTTACTGGATGGCGGATATCGTGGCCCTCGCGTACCAGAGGATAGAGGGCGCAAACAGGGAAACGCGGAGAATCCCCATCCCCCACAGCCAAAATCCCTTTTAGGTGGAAGCACTTTCCCTTCCCCAAATCAACAACAATGTGGACACAAAAATACAATTTGTGACACCAGCCACTGTCCTACTTCGAGAATTGAAAATGGACCGAAATAACCATTAATTAAGTTGGAAGTGTTTTCGTAAAAACGTCGCGAGTGATCTGCTGTTCTGATGTCACATGACCAACGTTCTGTTCCACAGCTCCAAGAGGTCATCGTGGTCTTGGAATAATAACAGCAGGTGCTTCTGTTGGAATTGTACGGCAGCCACGTCTGTAAAGGTAGCTGGAGGTTACTGGAATTTGTTTCCATATGTTGGCATCGTAATGGCAGCCCCATCTCCAAACTCGGGAGTAGACTGTCGGTGGGTGAGTAGGTGAGTGGAGCAAAAAAAAAAAAGTTCAGGAAAAGAACTGATAAAAAATTAAGGCAAACTGACAAAACAACCACAATAACGACAACAAATGCGAGAGACAGGGCAACAGCCTGGCTGGGTACATGGTTGGACTGTGGCATACCACGGGAGTGACTGTACCTTGGCACGGCTCAAGGTTCGGGCAAGAAAGCTCCATCAGCCTTGAGCGGTTCCCTTCTCCAGCCCCGAACCTTCTGTTTTAAATTTCACAGGAAGATAACTGTGCCAACCCTCTCCACTTGCAGCAAAGATGGTGAGAAAAAGAAAGAAAAACCTTCAGGCATATCCCCGCTATACTTTAAATAGTCTGCTGGCGGGACGTGCTGCGTTCTCCGAGTCGTCGGGCTGTCACGTGACCAGTGGCGGCGGAGCTACGTTCTTGCGGAAGGACGTCAGCAGCCGGGATAGATCACGTCCTGGCGCTCCATCATCACTGCAATCCTTCTGTCATCACTGTTGTTGTTTCTCTCCATAGTCTGCTGAAGGATATGACGCAACACATCACGTGTCTTGCGTCATGGGCGCCGGCCAATAGAAAAGAACCTTTCAAATAGGATTTTTACGATTCATGTCTTTCATTAATTGCGCATGACAATAGTGGTGTCTGATATTTTCATAGTGGTATTTTTTTAAAAACATTTATTTATTTCACATTACAGCTCAAAACACCCACATTCATTCAGTCGTAATAAACGTACAGACACAACAACAACAACCCACCCATCCCACACACACCTCCCCTCCATACACAAAAACAAATAAAATATAATCAAACATAACAAAATATTAAATTCAAATGTACATTCACAAACGTCCGCAATGAATTATCTCAGTATTTGCCATCCCAGTCTGTTTTTATTATACACCACCTGCCACGTGGTTTATGTGGACACGATGAGTCACTTCCACTGTCCTCACTCCAATAAACAAAAGGTCTTTCCTGTCCCTTGCAATAAAGTAAAGTGGAGTCAGAAGTGTCTGGCCATCTTGAGTTGCAGACAGGAGTGAGCAGAAAGCCTTCTATGTAAACATATTTTACTTATTTCAAGGTTCGTCTGAAATGAGTAGTCGGGTGCAAAATTCTTTTCGAATTATTAAGAAAAGTTCGGCGGGTGTCTGCCCCGTTCCAGTTTTGAGATACACACCTACAAACACAACCATGAACAGAAAGAGAGGAAAATGGTGTCGCCATGATATGCATCATTAACATAATTATATGCCATTGGCTTCCTTGACAACATAAACATAAACATTAACTACCCTGACACCTGTGTTGCTGACGTCTCTCTGCTTTATGTCTGCTGCTATCTACGAACATATTCAAATATTTTTGTAACGGCAGCCTGTGTTTGTCGTGGTGGAATATCTCAACTGCTTTAAGCAAGAAGAAGAAGTAAATATTTAAATAGTTCTTGTATTTATTGTCTACCTTTATCCACGAGCATATTCAAATATATTCGAAGGAAGCGGATCGCCGAGTGTTTACAGAACTGGGGTGATTCATTCATTCTTTGACTGGTTGGTTGCTTGCTCTGAGGCGAAAGTGCTTCCACCTTGAGGTGATTTGGAACTAAGGAGGAGTGGGATGGTGAGAAGAGATCTGAACCCATGACCTCTCAATACGGGAGGGTATTTACAAATTCGAAAAATTGTATACAACGTATGTTTGCCAGTCTCGGAAGTGAGGAGGGATCGAACCTGTACGATGCAGTTTGAATCCATCCACTAGGGGACGTGTGATTGTGTGAAAGCGCCGACCCACACTCGTGCAACGGTTAGAAGGAAAGAAAATTTCAGGAGTGAATCGTGAATCAGAAAGAAGTCGGTGAGCAGATTATGTTGATGGCTTCTCCGAGCTCGTGTAATTGCGGGTTTGTGGTGTGGGTGTGTGGGATGGGGGTCGGGGTGGCTAAAGAAAGAGGGAGAGGCGGTAGAGGTCTGACGCCTACACACTTTAAAGTCCCACATTCACCTCTTTCCCATGCTCCCATCACCTCCCAGATGAAGATTCCCCCTCATCCTTCCCCTCCAGTCCCCCTCCCATGCACGCCGCCCACACTCCTGGGGGAGATGGAGGAGGGTTCAGGGTCGCTTCTTTCCGACTCTGGCCTCATCGCCTCTGATAACAACAGATCCTCCCAAGGATCCGGCCACAGATCCCGCCGCTATCCTCCTTGTGATTGGAGTGTAAACAGTCATCGCACCATGTAAGGAATTCTGGATTTTCTCTGTCAGTCGTTTTGTGAAATTCTCGCAAACGGTCAATACCCTTCTCTTTCTCTTTCTTTCTCATCCATTCTTCGTGTGTGTGGACTGGTCTCCACGCTTGGCGAATCGATTCCATGGGGGCAGCCATATCTGTTACTAAAAATAGTTTTATGTGGTAGACTTCCGCTTTACGGTTGTTGTCTACCCCTTGGAGAGAGGGATACATCTTCTTGAACAGTTTTCTTGAAGTTCATGGAAACGAACTCATGCAGAAGTGATGGTGGAGCAGTTAGTAAAGGTGAGCAGAAGATGATCCAGAAAATAAAGATGCAATAGCCACAAGAGGATAACAAGGATTTGAGTTCGCAAAGGAAATGCGACTTGACGAACGGAATATTTTAATATTTTGGCCCACAATCTGTTTCATCCTTGAGTTTTCTCTCTTCCTACCTTCGCCGTGTTTGTTTTGGCTGACCATCATTCCTCTTGCCATCACCTGTCCAGTCAAAGGTTGTTGTGGGTGTAGCCGCTGGTTTCACACATGCCCTCGCCATCTCCTTTTCTTGGATTGTGGTTGTCAGATTTGTTCAGCTTGCTCTTGTAGTGATTTTTTTTCATTAGTAATTATGTCTGGCTAGAATAATTTGGAATATTTTCCTCAGACATTTGGATTGGAAGGTTTATAGTTTCTGCCTCATTTTGGTTGATGTCTTCCAGAATTCACTTCCTTACAGTAATACCGAAAAGATATTGCTTCTGTCTTCATCCCAATATTCCGCGGGAAATGTTATTTATGATAACTAAGTTTTTCAAAAAGCTTTAAAGAAATTAGAAGTGAGGCCGAAGAGCTTCCATTCACAATTTTTAGCGACCTTAACCTTAACCTCATTAATTATTCGCATTCACGAGGTCAAGAACCCCTTGGGTACTTGTGTATGTATGCATGCGCGTGCGTGTGTGTATGTGTGTGTGAGAGAGAATCTTCAATACCTGTGTTCGCAACAAGTGTTATAGATGGAGTTGTGTATATCTGAAATAACAAGACACATCGCAGTGGATATATCCATTATAGTGCTATATAACTATAGTTATGCTTTGATTGGGGTTTCATCACTTTCACCCGGCATCGACTGAAAGCATTAGAATCAGACTCATCGATCTCTACAAACACACGCATAAACAAGAAAAAAACACACACGCGCACGCGCACACAGTCCGAATTCGGTGACATTCCCTCCTCCATCCAGCAAGCAGGCCATCCCGGCGCGGTGTGACAACCAGGTCGCCACTGACGTCACTGGACGATCGACCTGATTGCAGATGTCAGAAGGAATAGCCGCAAGTGCCCCAGCCCCTACCCCGCTTGGATCGATGTCTACCCTCGTCATCCCGCCAGCACCCAGCCTCGGTAACTCGCCCGCGTCTTTGTTGGTCTGCGTGGGCAGCCATGTGTGAGTGTGAATGTGTGTGTGTGTGAGTGTGTGTGTGAGTGTGTGTGAGTGTGTGTGTGTGTGTGTGTGAGTGTGTGTGAGTGTGTGAATGTGTGTGTGAGTGAGAGAGAGAGAAAAAGTGAGAGATGGTGTTGAGTGAGAAGAGTCCCAGACGTTGGTCGGATGCCAGCCGCCATGTGACCGCAGAACTCTGGGTGGGTTGAGAATGTCGGGTCTATAGGATGAGAGAGAGAGAGGTTCAGGGTGGGACAATGACTGCATAGTTAGTCAAGCTACTCACTTGGTTGTTGACAGAATGCAGGAGACAATCACGACAATCAGTCCTGTATATCTACCCTCTTTTACTGTATAAAACTCAAGCGAACTTTGCCAAGCTTGCCATTGCGGATTTGCCATTTCTCTTGTCCATCCATTATTGCCTCTGTCCACTGTGTCTCACTTGTGATAACATAAAAACCCAGGCCCTTTTTTCTTCCATCTTTTCTCTTGTCTCTCACCTCTATCACATCTACAATGCTCTTTGTTTTTGTGCATTTGCCTTGTACCTCCTTCTCTCTCTCTTCCTATTTTAGTCTACAAGGCATGCACACGTACTGAAGCATGCGACATAAACACTTTTTTAAATCCTACAACGCAGACACTTTAAAAACAACAAACAACTCAGGTCCTCTTTTTTTAAGCATACAACACAGACAGATTTTTTTTTACATTCAACCCACGCAAACATTTAAAAAAATTATAGTCGCAATTTTTGTGTGCTCTATTGTCCGTCCTCCCGAATAAACTTTTTAATGGATGTGTGCTCACACACTCTGTCTTTTATTTATTGATACCGGCAATCAGACCAGTTCAAGCAACAACTAGTACTTAGCCCCCAGTACCCCCAATGCCCTACCCGTCTTTCACCCGCTTGAGTTCCAGTCGCTACCTGCTGGGTGCCAGCATCACGTGACCGCGGCTGACCACTGGCAGCGTCTGCTCGCGCATGGAGCGCACGCGCCGCGACGTGCAAAGGTCGCCAAGACACGGCAACGCGATGCTCCCCGTGACATCATCGACAGGAGGACGCAGGCGACTGTTACTGCGCAGGTGACACCGCTGCTGACGTCAAACGGTCACATGACCGAGCTAATCAGCGTGGTGGAGAAGAGGCTGTGGGCAGGGTGCTGAGGCGGGGAGCGGGGAGGCAGCTGCGTCTAGTCGGGTTGTTTTTTTGTTTGTTTTTTTATTTTTTTCTGTAGACCTTTCTTTGTTGAAAGGTTGCTGGTGTTCTCGTCTTTTTATCCACTTCTTCCTTCTCGGTCTTTTGTCATCGCTCCGCCTATCGTCTGTGCGAGATGACCCTTGTGCTACTGAGTGTCGCTTACATGGAAGAACATGCAGCAGCAACAACAACAACAAATATTGGAACTACAACAACTTGGAAATACAACAACAAATACTGTAAACCACCTATACCTACGCTTGTAATTGCTGCTGAAGTCTACATCCGATATTTGTCTCACCTGGCAAAGTGAACCCATGCATGTCTGCTTTCACACTCTCAGTTTTCATTTCACAGGAATTCGTCATGCAAGGTGGTCAAGGTGACCGATGTGATCAAGGGGAACAAAGTGATCTCTCTGAGTCTTTTGAAAACAACATCGGAGAGCTACACAGCCAGGTAAAGCTCTGAAGGCAGGTGAGGACGCCTCGCTTCACGTCGCTCAAGAAAATGAACGAGTTTTTTTCAAGTCGCTAACAAAAAGAGAAAAGAACTTATTTCTGAGAGTTCGAGAACGCAAAATGCAATGTTGAAAATTCCGTTTTGAAAAGTGCTTTGAGAATGCTGCAACCATTTGTAATAATAATAATAATAATAATAAATAATAATAATAATAATAATAATAGCATTAATAACATAGGTTGCTACTAGCTTTCCAAGTAGAAGCTGTAGCACAAGTCATACTGGACGATCCTCATTCTGGTCGAGTCTTCACCACGCAGGTAGAAAACTGCTTTGAAGTAAACTTGAAACCACCTGTACATCACACTCACATGTCTTACAAGGGACACTTGTAATTATGATGTTCTCTCGGCAAGACTGTCACTGATACACTTCTGACCTTTGCAAGCATGTCCAGGCCAGATGCTACACCTGTGGTCCTTTCTAGCTGACGTCATCACCGAACCCCTGTCTGTCCTCCCATACAACCCGTCCCTCAGTCCTTCCTGTTGCTATCACGCCTTCTTCGTACAGCTTTCCCTCATCACCCATCGTCATCGATAATCGCCACCTTTATCCAACTACCCATCATCAGCTGTGAAGTATCAACAAGTCGGCGCCAGCCAGCATCCTGACACTTGACTTCCTTGTTTTCAAGCTCGCCGCCCGCTGGATCGAATTCCGATGAAAAAAAGCCGACGCCAGTTTTCAGAAACTGATCCTTCACCCGGTAATGTAAACAATATGGCAGAAACAAACAAACAAATAAAAAATAGGTCTCGATTTGCGTCATAGCCGGGTACAAACAGCACAAGTCAGAACTCGGGCAATTCATGTTCGACAGATTAGGCAAAAAGAAAAATAAATCACTGGATAGCTTGAGTCGAGGGAGGAAGTGGGGAGGTAACACATCGTCAGGGCAGCGAGTGCTCGTGGAAAGGTGACATGTACCCTGAAGACAGTATTTTCACTCATTCATCCGTCTTTGATAAACAGTGTGTGAGTGAGTGAGAGATAGAGAGAGGGTGGGAATCTACAGGTGTGGTTGAGGAATGTTGAACTGATAGAATTCAAATCCCTACCCATCCATTAAACTGACGGTGTGAACCTGGCCACCAGATGTCAAGGTCGGAGTTAGTACTCATACTCCGGGTCGGACAACAAGACAGTACACGAAGGTCTTCTTAAGAAAGGAAAGAATGAGCGGAACAAAAAAAAAAAAAAAAAAAACGAGGGACGGGGGTGTCCCATCAATCGTCCCAACCCACCTCCGCATCCCGGGTCGATCTGTAGGTGGGTGGCGTAGCCAGCAAAGACTTGAGTTGCGAAGAGAACGACTAAAGGCTTTGGCGAGGATCGATATGTAGGCCATTGCCTCTGACCCTGTACCGTTAGGCGACACTGGCCATTGCCTGCGTTTTTCCCCCAATGACGTCATTGGCTTCGATCGGCGGCGGCACATTTTTTTTCCCTAACAGCTTCTTACAGCGTTCCCGCACGCACTTTCCCCCAGTAACTGAGTTTACGAGAAAAAAAAATAAACACTTAGCGGCAAGAGAGTGCATTCCGTGGGCGAAAACATTGCTCTGTTGTTGTTGTTGTTGTTGACGATGATGATGATGTTGATTTTGTTGTTGTTGATGTTGTTGATGATGTGACAGAAGTTGTCTTCTCCTTGACTTGTGACTTGCACTGAGATACACCAAGGAAATCACCCATCAAGGTGTAGAAATACTTTTGGGGCGGTGACACCTTGTTAAGGGTGAGTAGGATTCGGGTATTACTGGGCAAGATATCTGGGGTCAAATGAGGTGAAAGGGCATCAGGATCAAGTTCGAGACTAAGCAACGTCCCCGAGGAAAAATCAACTGCAAGATATAAAGTCAGTGACAGAGTGTGGTTGTAAAAGTAATAAAACCTGATTTCCTCAAAGACATCGAACTTCTTTGCACTATTCTGGACTTGGCCCTTGTCCATCTCCATCGTTTGACCCAAGGGTATTGACACAATAAACATTATTGACGCGAGCAGTGGAGTCGTTGTTGTTATTGACGTCTAGGGTAAGTGACTATTGACAGGTAGATCATGGCAGTCTTGGGGAGACCCATCGTGACCACTAGAATGTCAGAATTTGTCAGAAAGGTTGACACCTGAGATATTCGGGTACTGACAACACCCGCGACAGGTCGGTGTTGACGACTAGCACATGCCAATATTGAGGACTGGGACATGTGGGGATGTGGGATGTGAGGTGTTGACACCTGATAGATGTGGGTATTTAGGATGTGTTGGTTTGACAACTACGATATAACAACGTAGATATATGGGGGCCAACACGTGGGGCATCGATAAATTGATAAGTGGACTGGATATGCAGGATGGACACGTGATATGACGAAAGATATGTGGGTATTTACGTACATGATATGCAGGTGATAAACTATTACTACTACCACCACCACCACCGCCACCACCACTACGACTACTACTACTACTAATATTTTTTATGTTGCGCATAATCTCTCTCACCAAGGAGCATGCTCTCATTGACGGCATTGACACCCTGGACATTCTGTCTGATGGTCACTGCCAGACAACTGTCTTGGTCCTCAACCTCATCAACCCACGCTGTCAGACAGCCTGTCCCCTCATCCTGCCCCTCCCCGCTCACATGCTGGAGGAAATCAATCTCGGGGATAACCAGACAATGCGCTGTTGCCCCCCGTGCACCCGGCCAGAAGCTGTGCCAGTCCTCAACCACTGCAGTAGTCTTCCAGCGACGAGTGCCGGACCGTCTCCAGAGAATAAACAGAATGATGAGATCACACTGGGTCGGGTATCGGGACCCATGGAGGGGCACGGAGGAGGTGGTCCCTTCACAAAGCCTCAAATGATCGAACTTAGACAGACGGGGTGGGGTCTGCGGAGGGCAAGCATCGACCCCGGGACTGGTGACTCGTGAGGGGTGATCATCTTAATTTGTCCACTTCTTCTAAATGCTGCGGAGGCACAGCACCTCCGACCGGGAGATTTCAAGCAAAATAAAAAGTAGCAGAACTGAAAACACTTCTGGCTCAAATTTCAAAGAATGATAAGGAAAGAAGAAAAAAGTGTGAGTGGGAGAAGCAGGAGGGTGGGTGGGTAAGTGAAGACAGCAGCAGCTCTGTGCACGCGCTTACTAGCCCACCAACGACTGCGACAACCGATGTGACAGACGACACCAGCATCTTTTCCTCGTCTGAGGCAGCGACAACCTCGGGGATGCGCAAGCAGCTCTTTGATCGCCGACGTGATTCTGAATCACGCGCTGACCTTCACCACGCATGCGCTCTCAGACATTGGTGGTGGTCGGGGGTTGGAGTGTTGGAGGGAAGGGAGGAGAGACGGCAGGAGATGGCGACAAGAAATGATTGTGATGTCAGGCTACAAACAGCCTGAAGGGCGTTCGACTCTGATGCCCTCTCAAGGCCAGCAACCACCACAGCTAATGCACTAGCGTGACCTCACGCAAATCCCCGGATGTACTGTCTTGACCTGCAGGAGTGGAAAGGTCAAGAAGCAGTGACCACTCGGCCTTCTCGCGTGCTGTAGCTAGAGGGGGGCGGAAAGAGAGGAGGGATGCTTGTGGTGTTGAAAGATGCTGGGCGAAAGACAAATCTTGAAATCAAATGACTAAAATTTGAGCATCGGCCGTCTGACGACTGTGAACTGGAACTGAATTGCTGCCAATATATTATAATATCATATATTATTATATTAGGTTATAACCAAGCAGCCTCACCCAACCCACACACACACACAAAATATGTAAAAGCAGAAAGGATCAAAAGAGTTGCAAAGGCGCCGGTGATGCAGCCGGCCAGAACAGAATAGTCCGTTAATTCGACATTATTGTATTTGTGAAGCTAATTATTCCTAGATGAAGGCTAAAAATAGAACACCAGAAACTGAACACCTCTCACGTGATATGTACGTGCCGACTCTTGAACCTGTGGAGGACACGAGGCTGATGTGTTCTGGGAGTGCACGACCGTTAGGATAATTAGTAGGTAATGAAGTGGGTGATGCTAATTAGTATGAAACAGTCAGCTAGTGGGTAACAGAAGATTATGTGATGCATCAGAATGAACAGATGATGATGATGGTGGTGGGCGCTTTCATGGTGCAAGGAACAAGGTTCCAATAGAACAAGGAACTGATGGACTCGTTGTGCTGTCTTACTTCACTAGTACATCGGGTGGACGGGTGTCACTGAATTACATTCATTCAGGAGATACACTCATTCATTTAACAGCAACAAACAATTGTCTTTTAGGTTGTGCAGATCGGGAAATATTGCTTTCCTGGACGAAGGACAGGACAAGACTCTTTTAACAGTATTAAACTGCCGTCTACATTCAATCTGCTTTTGAAGCACACATTGGACACACAGTAGCTGGAGAATGTACTTTTTTACCCTTTGAACCCGCCTATGGTAGCAAATTTTTTCCCTTTTATTTAGAACAGGTCAAAGTATCGCTTTAGAAATCTCAAAAATTCCTAGTAAAACAATTCCGAGGTCTGTGGTCAGTATGGTTAGCGCACTCCTGCCTCCTTCTAAATCCTCAAACTGACCCTAACTCAACTATCACCTCGTTACTAAATAATCTTAACCCTACAACAAGTCAAAGCGAGAATCGCAACTCAAACCAAAAGAACTAAGATTGACTAGTGGTCCAGGTGTGTCTTGTCTCAGAGGCAATCATCAGCTTGGCAAGCAATGCTTTCAGGTTCCTTTTGAGCTGCTCCAGAGGTTAGGAAGTTCCCAGCTGGGAGCTCATGAAAACGATGATTAACGACTGCCTCGCGTTAACCATTCTAGGGCCGGCGCCGTGAAGTGGAGGTAAAAGTGTCTGAGGGGGTTAGTCTTGGAATAGAAGCACTGAGGGATCCTGCTCTTAGAAACAGGCGCAGACCTCGGAGGTTGGCTGGTGGTAATAGATCCTTTCTTTTGCATACTTCCTACTAGTTGAATATTAGGTATAGAGCAGACCCGGAGTTTGGTATGCACCTCTGGTTTGGAACTTCCGGTTCGAGGATCGGTAGAGGACATGTAGTGTAGCCGAGAGTGGATGAAGTGACTTAAACAGCGGTTAGCATGGCTAAAGAGAAAACAAATAGCCTGGTGGTTACATCAATGACGTCCAAACCTGATGGCGCAAGCTCGGATCGG
Source organism: Pomacea canaliculata (assembly GCF_003073045.1). Taxonomy (NCBI): domain Eukaryota; kingdom Metazoa; phylum Mollusca; class Gastropoda; order Architaenioglossa; family Ampullariidae; genus Pomacea; species Pomacea canaliculata. The sequence goes on along the minus strand of NC_037599.1, from coordinate 18,747,133 downwards.
TTCGATACCCGTGTTACGCAGGTTACTTCCCCCAGTTGACCCAGCTGTGGCGTGGATACCTGACTCCCTAGAAGGCTGGGGAAGGTAAGGCAACAAGGAAGAAGGATATCTCGTCATTCGCCGACTTTACTTTTACCCTTTAAGAGTGGGGAGCTGTAGTGGGGAAGGGGGATGTAATACAAGTGGGTAGGTTTTACAGGTAATGGCATCGCACTTCGGGGAACATCGCCATTCATTAGGCGCTGACATCAATCATCATATTTTTGCTCACATGTCCGAGGGCGGGTATCTTATTAATCATATCTCTCTACCTCCTTTTTCCTTTCTGTTTCTCCAGTCTTTGATTACAGAACTGTATTGCTTCCATGCAGATGACTTTGAAAGCTCGCTGTGTGAGGAAGGTTCAGATTTCCGTGTCACTATGTCACGAGTGAGCAGGTCGTCACCATCCAACCACCATCTTGAAACAGTCACACTGGGCAATGTATGTCAAGTAGGGACTTGCTAGGTCACTGTGTGCGGATCGGAAGATCAAAGGTTCAGATCTTTTGCAGTAATGTAGTACATTTTAATTTTTTATTTTAATTTTTTTTTCTGTTGGGCGGGCGATGTCTAGTAGATTGGGGCAAACTCCTCCCTGGATGTGACACATGTTCAGGGGCAGGCGGCGATTTGATAGATAGAATCTCCTCTCCAATTAAAGCAAACAACCAACCAGCCAGCGGTCTGCCCGTGTCCACGGACCCTGTAGACCCAGTAAGACTTCTCACAGAGGTAGAGAAACGGTGCTTCTTTAGGGAGGAGTTCGGCGGTTCCAGGTTCAACAGCCGTGTTATCTCCATGCCATCTGCAGTGATAAAAGATAAAGAAGGGCAAAGAGACCCACAGTCGAATGCCCCCTAGATAGCGGGGCTCACCATGCCTGGGGCACAACCCTTTCCTTCCTCCGTCTTTACCTTCCCCCAGTAAATCATGCTCCCATTTTTTCTGAACAGCTTCTGTTGGGCAGGTGGTGTTTTCCACCCACAACCCAGTCCACCAGACTTGGGAGCTTCCTTAGCTGATGGTGGACCGGAATACAGCAAGATGTAGCTTAGACCCTGTCCCCTGCTACAAGAAGGAACACTGCAGCCCAGAAGTAAATCTTTTCACCATTCTATCGACAACCTTTAGGGCACAAGTAGTTGTGGCTGGCTTCCTGCCTGTTTCCCGACTCAGAAGAATCACAAAGTCTAGAGAAGTAGAAGAGAGTAGGGGACCAGAATAGGGACACAGACTCTCTGCCAGCTGTAGCTGCCCCACTAGACAGGTCACGTGTCTCGGAAGCGAAACCCCGGTGGCCTAGTTTGACACCGACTTGGGGAGAGCTGGTAAGGAGCCATTGTGTGTGTGAATACATAACTTCCGTGTACAGGTCTTGAAAAAAAAATAAACAACAACAATCATTTGACAGGGAGTGTGTGAGTGTGTGTGTAGGGGGGCAATTGTGTGTTCTTTCTACGCACTGCTTGGCTACAGATTTTCGCAGGGGTGTGAAAGAGGGAAAGTGTGGGTGGTGGTGGGAGGAGTGGAGGTGACAGCGGATGCTGGCCGGCGAGAGGAAGGGGATGTGCCAAAGACACGTGTGCACGCATGCAGACGAGTGCACAAACCAGAATAAATGAAGGAAATGTTGGAGAAAAAGGTGGATCGGACGTTCACACTGGTGCCCTCGTGTCCGTGAGTGGGTGTGTGAGGGTGGTAGAGTGGTAGGTAGAAAGCAGACGACCCTGAACCGGAGGCCTGCAGGGGATCGTGTGACGACGACACAGAGGTACCGTACATGTATGGGGAGGACCATACGCATGACTGAGCACGCGCGCGCGCACACACATATACACGTTAATAACGAGAGGAAACCAGGAACAGGTTCATACAAAAGAGTGAAAGAGAGAGAACACACATGGCACTCACACACACTCACAGACACAGGACACGAACCACAGACGCTGAACATTTCCATTATCTTTGATGCCAGTGAAAAGTTTTAATGTTGATGACTAATTGTCCCTTGATATGAACCCAATGATCGAATCATCAAAATGTTCAGTGGTTCCTCTCTCTCACACACACACACGACTCCACACACCTACATCCTCTACATGATCTCGCTCACCTACGCACGTCCCACCACCAGTGTCAGCACGGACATGTATAGATGGACTGCCGTCTGTCTGCCGAGACCAACACAGTCTCTTGAGAAGTTTTCCGCTGTTAGTCTCGGCGAGCCTAAACAATGAATGTGACTAAACCGGAAGCTTTGTACTTTCCTGCCTCGTTTTTGTAATTAACTAAAAAAAAAAAAAATCGTCTGCCAGCAGTCCAGTGATACAAATTCATGGTGTGAGCATACCCTGTTCAGTTTGCTTGTCATGGTTTAACTCCTTTTTGCCGGTAATACTCCACATCTTCCTGGTTCGTGTGTGTGTGTGGGTGGACCGGTGGGTTTATTGTTCTGCTTTGTGTCATGCAACACTGTGGTATCATGACATAGAACGCTGATGTTTGGATCACCTACATTCCTTTGCCTGTGTTCTCTCTTTCTATCTTCCTTCCTCACACTTTCCCACTCTGTCTCTCTCTCACTTTCTCTGCCTTGTTTGGGTCTTAGCGCCACGGTTCACTAACTCTGACCTACCACACTGTAGCTTCCAACAGTTTATAACAAAACCCTTCAAGTAGAAGCTCGCATATTTTATTATTAGCATCCCTCCCCCTCTCTCTCTCTCACACAGAGCATCCAGGACTTCTGTGATTATTTTCAGTTATCCACGTTCACATCTTCCAACATGATCCTCAACTCTGACGTAAGTAGGAAACAGTTTTAGGTATGAAATCCTATGGGACGATCCTGCTATATTTTTAGGCTACCGACTTTTGGACGCATTCCTATCTAGGTCACGATGACGCATGTAGGTCACAAGGGGAATAATCCAGCTTGCGTTAGTGTCTGCTTTTCCTCTCCTCCCACTTTTTTTTTTTTTTGGTAACTCTTCGCGCGATCAACAATAATAATATGCCAGCTTCGTGTTTTTGTTGCACCACAGCAGAACAAAGTTATATCGGACAAAAAGCTGCAGGAGGGAAAGTTAAAAAAAAAAAAAGTGTGTCGACATTCTGCGCATTCTGGATGAACATGACTTAAGTGTAGCTGGGCTCTGGCCATGCATCCGGGCTCTTGTAAAACGTTACCACCCATTTTTTTTTTTAAAAAAAGATTAATCTGACACACAGAGTGTGATCTGAAATTATAATGTGGAGTCAGAGGAACAGGTAGGCGGACAGGTGGACGGCTTTTAGGAGAAGGAGCTCGGCAAGTGGGTTAGGAGGAGCAGGAGGAGCCCCTGTGACCTCCGGCACAGGACGAGCGAGTTAATCTGGATCGCCGAATATAGGGCACTGGGTTAACGATGCCTCCACCTGCCAGCAGACGACAGAAGAGACAGTTCAGGGTGCAGCAGTGCATGAAGGTGAGGTCTGGCCACGCATGAAAGGAATCTTTAGTGTTATAGCAGACAGGTGACATCGGCATTCCTTTTCTCTCCGTTCTCTTTTTCTTTCTCCGTGTGTGTGTGTTGAGAACTTGTCTTAGTTTTGTGCACTTGTTTGTACTGAAAATAGCATCTTCTGTGTGGGAGAGAGAAAGAGAGAGGGGTGTATGTAATGGGGTGAAGGTTCGAAAGAGTCAGGCTCTGACCGACTTTAAAAGTGCTACCATCGAAAAATCCTCAAATACCATGACGGATGTGACGTCATGGCCTCCTGACCTAGAACTGTTGATCTGCCCCGTCCACCCACCTTCCTGAGTTCGCATCGTTTTCTGTGTTTCGCGAGCACAAGAAGATGCTAATCTCGGTCCAAGTGCAAAAAGTTTAGGCGAGAAATGACTGTCAGGCGAAAGAGAGTTTTTCAGATAAGACGCACAGAACAGAGGATAGTAATCTCAGCAAAAATAAGTGCACAAAGGAATGGTTTCATCTATATCCACCTACGTACCAAACGCTCCACTACTGTTACCCTGAGTGTTTGAAGTCTTCTCTTACCACTGCTACAGCTGCTGATGAGGGGGAAAACTCATTTTTCAACCCCACATTTATCATTTGGACACATCTTCGTCTTTTAATAGCTGACAAAGCTTCTAAAGGGAAAAAAGATTTCGACAGTTTAAAAAAAGTTAAATGGAGAATAAACGCATCTCCCTTACAGGCTCCATGTCTGAGTGAAACTTTTCGCGTTTTTGTGGCGAGGAAACTAGAAAAAGATCTTCTCCGCAAAGGTTAGAGAGTTCAGGGTAAGACAGTTCTGACCGGTCAAGTTCTGGTGTCACCCAGCGGTCACAGCAAGTGTCATCATCTCAGCTTTCTTTCGAAACAACCTTATAAACATGCACTGCGCATGCGCTGGCTTCTTAATCCTGTTTGCCTCCAGTGGAGCAGAGGGCTGCAACCACATCACACCAGTGGATCTGGTTCTGGGCATCCTTCTTCAGTTGGGTCCACGTCATCCCGGCTGCCTCCGTCTCGCCGTTGACCGATCTCCTCCATGTCTGTCTGGATCTCGTTGGATCAGGTCATTTCCGCCGCATCCCAATGGCGGATCATCACGTGACTGAAGTTTTGTGCAAAAATTTGTTCTGTCTATATTAAATTGTACTATACTTTTTTGTGACATGATATACATCAAAGCCTCTCGAGGGCAAATGAGTGAATGACCTTTGTGAACCAAACAAGTAACTAAGACTGCGAACAGAATACAGATGACGTCAGCTGGAGACACCCAATGAGCAGGAAGTGTTTACAATTAGCGACAACAGACAACAAAACGCGTTTTTACTTCTTTCTTAAGGCGAAAACGCTCCAGATACAAGAAAAAACAAGCAGCATGCTTTAGCACCAATTACTGGACACGGTCTTTTTTTTTTTTCTCTGGAGAAACAATTTCTAAGTTGATTACAGCAGATCATCTATCACCCTTGAAGACGGATGTCTTGCGTCTCCAGACTTCTCGTGCGTTACGGTCGTGTCTGGGGTTCTGGGGAACTCACCCACCGACTAGAGAATTCCAGATTGTTAATGAACCAGCAAGACAGATTGTTAGCCAGGCAGCTAAACAGACAGACAAATCACCAGCTTGCGAGACACTTTTAAACAGCCAGGAAGACAACCAGCAAAGCAGACAGGTCCCCACCCAGCCAGCGATAGGAATTGTCAAGAACACAGTTAGACAGATTGCCAAGTGTCTAGCTAGACGGATTGTCAAACAGCCAGATAGATAGATAAGTATCTTACCCAGAAAGGCGGTCAGCCAGATAGTTATCCAGTTAAACAGATTGTCAAGTATCTAGCTAAACGGATTGTCAAGTACCAGCGAAGACAAATTGTCAGCCTGACAAATAAATCTCACTTTCAGAATGCTTCGCAAACTGAATGGATGGGATGGGTAAACGAATTACTTTCTCTTCTCGGCGCCTGGTCTGCTGCTCCACAGCTGCTGCTAATAATAGCATCTGTCACCGCCGCAGATTTGTCGACCGACAGCACAGCCTCACCCTCAACTCCTGCTCTCCCTCCCTAACAAGCTACCCGACCCCCAGAGTCCCATCCACCCACTAGCACCCCGGACCTTGCAGACATGCGGGCTTGGTGGCAGCAACTCCGGCAGTTCGATTCCACACTCAGAACCGCGAACCTTTTTCTTGCGTGATGAATGACTGGATGGATGCTTCTCACACTTTTCGGGAGGAAGTGATGCGGTCTCGACGTCCGGTCATGCGCACTACACTTATTCCCGCATTCCTCCTCGCAAACTAGCACCACCTGGCCATGACCCTTTGTGCTTAGGAAATGAAGAGAGGGGTTGTCACCTGTGACAGGCCGGTCAATCACGCATTCCCCACCCAACCCCACCATGCCAGGCTGCATCACTTCCTCTTCCTTTTTCCGGGATGATGGAGGGCTGCTCTTCTGGGGCGCTGGGAGATAGGAGGGTTTGAAACTTAACTGAAACTATTTTTACTCAAATGCCCCAAGCAAGAATAATAAATGATTGCGCAAGATCATACTGAGTTTTGTATCAGATGTCATCATTCTACCTGGTTCTGTATCACCTGTCCACGCTAACGGGATTTCTGCATCAGCTGTCATCAACATACACGTTTCTGCCTCACCTGTCATCCCTTTAGACTGTCAACTATTATTTCTAAATATAGTTTAGCACAAGCTGTCATCACTATATTCACACAGGCTTCGTGTTACATCTGGTCTAAACCCGGACAAGGCAGTTAATTAACACAATCAAGGACAGGAAGGTGACCAGAAGAGCGGAGCAGGACTGATTGGCTCTCTAAGCTTTCAATGGACAATCGCTTCCTAGTGGCAACGATTAACATCCATGTGTGAGGAGATGATGGAGGGATATGTCTGTTCTCGTTGTCGGTTAATTAGACAGGTTTGTCAACCACCTCAGATATTCCACGTGTAATTAGTCTATAGGTTACAAGTTGTCTATTTTTTGTCTATGGAGATACATCGCTTTAAGGATAGCCTCTCTTTGGGGACGACCTTCTCACCCTGTATTTGTTTAATTGCAGGAGTCGTGATTAACGATCCCACACCAGTTCACTAATCACATTTCTTCAGCATCTATGTAGAAGTGCGATCTCAGAGATTTGACCAAAAGGACTTATTACATTATCTATATCGGTTAATTGTTATCACATAGAAGTCTTCTGTTATCTCGAGGTCCCCCTCCCTTCCTCTCTCTTTATCTTTAGTCACAGGGGCGTGTCACAGAAAATACTTTGCTCGGGATTCTTACACTGTGAGGTCGTCAGTGTAATTATGACTAAACATCTTAGGATGTGTGAGTGGGAAAATAAATGTTGTTACTGTTTCTACTGTGCAGTCCATTCTTGTATCTAAGGACTTGTATCTGATTCATGGTCTTTAAGTCTGCTTGCTCGTTCGCTTGCTTGCTCAAGCAGTCTCTCACTCGTCAGCTCCAGTTCTTGCACAAGTACGGAGATGTATGTCACGCACGCACGCACGAGAGAGTGTGAGAACTAGAACCTATGTGGAACCTTGCACCTTTAAACTTTTATCATCACCTTCATCTCCAAGTTTTTGTGTGTGTGCTTCCAGTGACTACACTGTTGACATCTGCAGATGCTGCCTCCCATCGTACATTGCGAAACGCTTTCACTGCCTTCCTGCCCTTCCTTCTCCCACCCTCCCAGTACCCTACCCCTTCTCTCCTCCCCATCATAACCTGCTGACCCTGCTCTTGAAACTGATTCTTCCTCTAGAAATGATGACCGTTCTCTTTGGATACTGACCACTTCTCTTCCTGCACTTAGTTCACGACCTTTTCCTCCTCTGCTTGATCGATCAGCACTCGAGGTTCGCGCGAGTATCGATCTAAACACACTCACTCTCTCTCTTTCTCTCTCTTTTTCTCTCTCTCTTTCGCTCTCTCTCCACGACCTGGGCGGCCAACTATATATCCGCGGTCTTTGCTGACAGTCGGCTGAAACACGATGGAGAGAAGGATGATAGGGCCGGTGGGTGTGTCGAAAGACGACAAACGAGAAAGAACACGTGAGTTAAGGCGCTTGTCTTGTCTGAGATTGTTTGTGACCAACTGGAGGCAATGGGAGGAAGACACAAAGACGTGAACGAAAAAGGTTTGTTAGCTGCCAGGGTTAGTGCTTCTACCCTTCGGTGACTTTGCACTGAGACGAAAATCGGGCAAGTGGCGGTCGAGGACAGGGGGGAAAGGCAATCAGAACGAAGGCCAGCCAAGAGGAGGATTAATTAAGCCTCGTACAATCCTGTTGCCATTTTGAAATTAATGAGTCTACTGACACCAGCTCCCACGCTTAGTTTTGCTTCCATAAATCTCCCACAAAACCAAAATAAACCCTTCCACCTTTTTTTTAAAAAAAATGTCATGATAATAATTTCTCTCGTGAGCAATTAAGTCATAAATGCATTGCACATGCGCGAGTCTACTCAATCACGTCAGCTTTGTGTTATTCATAGCCAAGAGCGTGCATCGATTGGACGGGCGAGTCCCAGCCGTTGACGATTCAAACGCCTTCTTCTGACCGTTTGATGAAAACGGAGAGTTCGTCTTTCCTCGTTCCCCTCCTTGCGCGTGCAGCCTGCTGACTTGTGGCGACCCAAATGGACACTGCTCTATGGGGTCTGCAGCTTCCGGAATCCAGAACGAGGCGAACAGCACCTGGCGGCGGGCGGGATGAGAAGGAAGAGTTGCCGGTCGTGAGTGTTAAGCAAAGATTCATGGGTAGATTACCATTCCCACCCTCTCAGTACCGGCATGCCAGTGATTCCAGTCTTAGGGGCTGCCAGGCTCCTCCTTTCCCTCATCCACGACTTTAAAATAAGGGAAGCTGGGATAGGGAATCGAACAGTTCGCAACCGGGTCATGGCCTTGACACAAAGCATTGAGATTCTAGACTAATTGAAACTAGTACACTTGAGTGGTCCTGTTACGTCATTCTGTGGCGTCATATTTGGAATCTAGTAATTTTGATATCATCTGTGACGTCATTTTAGGGCGTCGTTTAGCTTGTCAGTCGTAGTCGCTTCAGTGAGTCTAGAAGGTACGTTGTGAATGCCGCGAAGTTCTATGGAAGAACTGCTTGTCATAGAAGATCACAGACCCTTTAAAAAATAGCAGATTATTTTGGTTTGTTTGTTTGCTTGTTTGCTTGTTTTTTGGTTTGTTTAAAGGTACACAAAGATTACAGCACTTTGTTTTTAAAAGACTGATTTCATCTTAGTACGAAAGATTATCTCCCCAAATCCGAATGAATGTTCTCCCTTCTCTCCCCTTTCCTCGAGAAAAGAAAAATCTACGAACTTCACCAAAACCAGAAGAAAGCGACTTAAAGAGGTCAATTTTGTGGCATAGCAAATATTCGCCATTACACTTACTTGGTATATGGTACCGACTTTCTCCTAGGCTGTAACCTTGACAACATATTTCATGAAACTTGTAATTTTGATATCACCTGTGGGCGTCGTTTGGCTTCTCAGTCGCACTTGTTTCAGTGAACCTTCCAGTATAAACATTCTCTATTTCAGGGTTTATAACCACTTTCTGTGCCCACTGATGTTTTATAAGCTGATCTGGAGAAAGATTGTGAGTGTGGAGGGGTAGTGGTGGTGGATATAGTCACTCAAATTTGGAAAAATATTATTTTGTACTGAGCTCAACTCATCTTTTTAAAATTGCACTGACCCCTAACTTGACCTCTGACCTCTAAGGCGTCATGCTGGCTTGGCGTGGAGGAGGACGCTCACCACGAAGATCAAGAGGAAAAGATATTTTTTCTAATGCACGTTGGATCAATAGCAAGAGGCTCAACGTGCCACGAATTTCATGGAAAGAAGATAAAATAGAGGCAATGGCTAGAACCGTCTGCTGTCGTGTTTAAAACTTCTGTTTGATGCAGAGCTTTAAAGATGTTTAAAAATGTTAATAGCAGGTAAGAGGGTTAACTACTCCACAATTCCAAAAACCTTTGATCGCTGGGGAGTAGGCTGTTAAAGAATGCAATTATCTCGGGGTAACCTCTTTTGTGAGGGGTGAGGTGCCCATCTTCTTATCCTGATTATCTTACCTTTGACAGTTCAACAGCTGAATTAATTGGGACAGCCACGCGGCGCCAGCCGGGTAATAATGATAATACACTGCTCACCCTGTCATAAAGCCAGGCCTACCCTGCTTTACAAAGAAGATAAAGTTCAAACTTTAAAAAGCTCAACAGCTTAAATATAAAGACATGAACTATACCTGACAAATAGGACCTCTGTATCATTTACACTTTACGACTTACAGATGAAATTTTTATTAAGTAAGTAATAATTAGCAATAATCGCATTCCTACTTGTGAGGTAGTCGTTACCCCAGATCCCACTCTCTTTCTCTACTTAAAGGCCTTCCTTAACAGGGCATAGTATGGAAGTGTCCAACATCAAAAGACAAATATATTGACGATGTGTTGGAAAGCAAGTTGGGACTTCGCTCAGTTTCTTGATCAAGGCTTCAATGTCCTGGACCATTGGTTTCCTGTGACCCTGAAACACAACTTGGCCAGACGTTCGACAAGATTCTGCCGATTAGCAACGACTTTAAGTGGCGAAGAACCGGACTTAAATCACGAACCAGTTTGAGCAACCCCTCTCAGTAACACGCTCGATCCAGTAGGTCTTGTCACGTGAAGCATGAAGCTGTCCATGAGTTCTTGTTTTGCTTGGATACGTGCATAGAAGTTGTGTGTGTGTGTGTTTGTGTGTGTGTGAAATAATTGCGAAGGTTCAATTACATCTGATACCAAATCTTTCATGAAAACTCTGAGCATCAAAGGGTAAAGGGTCATTGGGGAGAGTGGTGGAGGTGTGAAAGACACCATTTTTCTCTGGGCCAGCCTCACGTCGACAACTGGGTTGACTGGGTGGTCCACAAAGATAGTTGGAAGAGACTGGTACGATATCTTGGCAAGATAAACTACAACAGGTAACACGGTGTCGCCGCCAGCTGTGAAATGCGATCAACTTCGCATGTGAGAGACCTCACAGAAATGTCGGGCTGGATTTCGTCAGGTGATTTTCTGAAGTGCATCTACACCTGGGAAGGCTTCAGTATGTGTGCTACGCCAGGTGAGTTCAACAAAACGGCCAACCACCTAGGATAAACGTTTAGAAAAAACTCGTCCACACCCTTTGAGGTTGCTAAGCAGGTGTTTCAACATGTAGTCACGTCAGCGGAGCGTTTGAAAAAAAAACAAACTAGCATAACCAGGTAAGGCTTTTGTCACAAATAAAGACCCCAACAGGACCAAAACAAAAATATCGTCTCAACGCACGATTTCGACTGCTCGAACTCTACTGTAAATGGGGCGTAACTAGGTCAGTACTAGAGTTACGCCCCTTGTACTTTGTTTTAGGACGACCGGGTGCTGGTACCCGCCGGTGTACGGGTACTCGATAGGTACTCGGCAGGTGAAGACGCGACGCTGTGGTAGAGACAACAAACACATCTTGATGATGATGATGATGATGATTGATAATTGATGATGATGATGATTGATGATTGATGATTATTGATGATAAACAGATAACTGGATGGCGAGCATGAGTTAAGTGCGTGGTTGAAGATGAACCGGGTAGTTGGCGAAGAAGTACACGTGAACATGAGGGATATTTCTTACAGAAGTAGGTTTTGAGGTCAGACTTGAAAGCTTCGAACGCAGGCCCAGTTTAAAGAGAAAGGGGCAGAAAATTCCAGAGGGTGGGACGTGAGAAAGAAAAGGAACATCTGCCGTAAAAAAATTAAAAAAAGAATATAAAAAAAAAAAATTTATCTTCCTTCTTCATCATCTTCCTTTTTTTCTTGAAGTTTAGCAACAGCAGACAACATTACAGACTACCTTTCAGGTCATCGTTAAGTACATTGTCGGGACGAAATAATTTCTCATGCATTTTAATCAGCAAATGGCGCAGATTTGTGGGGAGACAACCCCTCCCTACAAGTAATTCTCTCCCTTTAAAAAAAAAAGCTGCTAAATTTTGCAAGCTGTAGTTTAGCTAATCAGAAAAAGTGCGTCAGGCATTAACCTGTTAAAATATTCTTCCAAACTTATCGTCTTGCTTTATGGTTTGTTTAAGCGAGAGAGATTTAAGAACTGAGGGAAAGTGATTACTGATGTAAATAATTGCTGATGATGATGATTATTGTTCCGGGAGACTCAGTGCATGCCACTTACATTTGCCCACGCGTCTGCATGCGAACACACTTACTTGCGCATCTTTGATGCTTAGTAACCTAGAATTTTCATCCACATTAGTGACTTGCATCCGCTTTCAGGAGTTCTTCGGAGAAACGAAGTTACAAACCCATTTGCTTAGCGAATGGCATTTGCGAAATATGAGGAATGGAACAACCTGCCTGGTTGAAGTTTGAATGCATTTTTTTTTTCAGTTAGTATGGTCGCAAAAAAGAGAGAGAGAAATACAAAAACTTCAAAGAGTGTAAAAGAAAATTAGAAAGAGAATGAGGGAGAAAAAAAGATATAAATGAAGAGGGGAAGAGGTACATAGAGACGAAGAGAATACATGGATAAAAGAGAAAGACAGATGGAAAAAAGAGAAGGAAAAAGATGCCTGTATTGTGGGTTGACGACATTACTAGGGAAAAAAAGGCGAAAACTTCTTTAACTGGATGTGTGCATCAGACTGCAAACTTGTCAAAAACCTCTAAGAAAACATAGTCACCTATATTTTTACACACATAATTATACAAAGGCATAAATAAAATTTATGTCTACTTACCATATCCATACCTCCACCATAACAATCCACCCATATTTTCTCTATTTTTTCTTTCTTTTATTTTTTTTTTCTTTTATTTAGCCCACCCGACCTTTTCTCTTGACCCGTGATCACACGACTTGTTGTTAAACTCCAGTTTTAAACTCATTGTCAAACGACTTTTTCCCGACATCAAGAACATAAAAGTCTAAACTGCCTCGTTACTGACTCAATGGTGCTATTGTATGACTGAATGAGAACTTGAGACCCTTCCTTCCATATCCTGCAGTATTTTTCTCTCAAATCTGCATAAACAGGACATGTACATAAACACGACCTTACATAAAACACGCATTTCATCCCCTACCACACCTGGACAGAAGGGACAATTGTAAGAACTTTCTTTCTTTCTCATACTCTCGTTCTAACGTATACATAAGCCTTTCTTATATTATTCTTGTTTTTTAATATCAATATACTTTTCTCGTTCTATACAAAGGGAGGAAAGGGGGAGAGAGAGAGATGGACGGAAGGATGGCTATCGATTTTTTAAAAAAAAATAACGCTACCAACAGCTTATTTCAAGTTGAATTAGTTGGGGTTTCTTTCTTCTTTGTCTCATTTTTTTTTTACCCGTGAACTGCTACAATCCTCCTCAGATTTTAATGTGATCGTTAAACGTTGTTTTTATTTTTTTTCCTCTTTACCCTACCCTCCCTCTCCTCGCCTTTCTTTATTCAAACTGCCCGCAGGCCTGCGAAGTGCAAGTAATGTCGACATGTGGGAGAAAGCTCCCAGACTGTGTAAAGCTGAGCTCAAGGCGGAGCAGACTTACTTACTTACCATGGCCGTGGCCGACCCTCGTCAGATGATGAAATGAAAGACTGTCTTTGTATGGCGCAACCTCGCCAGCGGAGGCCACGACCAAGAAGCTTCCAAGTGTTTGCGGTTGCTTTGGAACTGATCTTTTATCTGGTCATGATATGTGACCCCGCGAGACCTTTAGTTCACTGCTGTTTGAACAGATAAATCAAGAACAAACTACCAGAGCTTGAGTGTTACTAGATATTTATTGGGAAAGAAGATAGTTTCGATGAGGACTTCTTCCGCGCATGCACATAGTCCCCACTTCAACTGCCTTTTGAGATGTGGTAGCATTTCTATGAATATTACAGGAATAGAAAGCAGTTTCATCATCATTAACCTGTACAGGTGCTTTAATTGAAACCATGGTGATGCTGTTTACAGAAAGCGCAACTAAGAAATGTAGTGTTGCATGCTGGGAGACCTTGCTTCAGAAGCAGGCAACATTGCATCTTTAAAAGCTATTAATCATTCGTCTGTTCTGTTTCCTTAATTTCAAGAGAAAAAAAATTGCTCAATGTCGTGAACTAAAATTCGCCAATACCCGCAACTTCTCGACTGTCAAACGTTCGCTACAGTGTGCGCGCGCAGGTTGCGCAACTGCTACGTGCGTGACATCAGAGATGGTGACGTTTGTTGTTGGAGACGCTGGCCGTTACTGTCACTGTGTTTCGCAATCAAAAGCTTTTGCAGACCTGCACCCCGTGTTCCTGAAGCCCCGGCTGAGCGGAAGTGAGGACAGGTTTAGCGCCAGGCGCATGCGCTGTGGACAAAAGAAATCGGGTACTGCAGCGAGGACGCCTGCATCTCACGCACCGCGATTTCGCAATGGACCGCGACGTGGCCCACCAGTGACTCAGTCGGCCTTCGCCATTGATTCTCTTGCCTGCTCCTCCTGCCTTACAATCGTTTCCCTGCAAACCTCAGTTTTTTTCTCGAAATAAAAGACAAAAATACATTTCCTTGACTTAAAATTATTATTTCAGGAAAAGAAACCGTGCATACCTTATCCGTCATTTTTTTTTCTTTTTAAACAAATAACGTCGCTTTGTTGTTTACGTCATTAAATGTCGGTTAAATTCAACGGAATTGAGTAATGGATGGATCGTTTCTCAACACAGTGCACCCAGGGTATTTTCTGTGTAATTCCGACCTCTATTGCTTCACGGGGCAGTCAAAGGTCAAACGACGATCTGATCAATCGCCGGCTGATGCCACCGCTGTAAAAAAAGAAAAAAGAAAAACAAAAGAATGTCTAACAATGCATGCTTCGATGCAACTAATCCTTTGCTCACGTTCGCTGCATCTAAGCGGCTGTTGGCAATTTTTGTATGCGAGTGTTGGCCATCATTTGGGTAGTGCCCTTAGGCTAAGTTTATCTGTCACGTGATAGACAAACTAAACCTCCAATAGACAGGCGCTGCTTCAGCAATAAATTGGTTCTGGGTGGAATAAGTTGATTGGCTGATGCTGCATGTGTGTTTGTAGGTGGGGTGCGTTGTGCCCACGAAAAGATCGGTAATGGGGGCTGGGTTTCTCCGAGCAGGAAATAAACGTGTTGTTCTGTTAAAAAAAGTATCGCCGCTAACCAGTCCCGACGTGAGAATCGATCCACCCGATCGACCTGATTCCCCGTTCGAAACGTGTCGATTGTTACAGGCCGCTGGGCCCAGGCAGAGAATATCCAGACCTGACGCACCATAGTCATAGTTATTGAGTTAAACTTCAGTGCAGACACTTGCCGGTTCAAAGCCCGACCTTGTCCTTAATCGGAGACCTTTTCCCTCTGTTGATCCAGCTTTCGAGAATGGGTACCTAACCCGAAAGCTTGTTGGACAAGGTAAGGCAACAAGGGAGAGGAGGACACCGCCCTCAGTTGGTCCCGAGAAAAGTGAGGTCTCTACCACTTCACTTTCTATTGACCTGAAAGTGTTAGGAGACGACCCTTATCTTCCCATTCGTGGAAAGATATCTTATTGCGGATGTTTGTTTGTAATATTTACCCGCTGTCGAGTACCTGAGCCGTTCGAGGAAGTGACGGCACCCACAGCTTATTTGACTACCATATTTGGACATTTTCATCGCCACTTGTCGTGACAACATATAGTCAGCAACTCGAGAGGTCAAGACTGACTGCCCATGTCAGCTCTCACAACGATGTCAATTCCTTGGAATTTGAACAGGATTGATTTTGAGGTTTGATGAGACAAGGGACGAAGGTAGAAAGGAGTGGTGGGTCTGGGATGGGATGAGTGGCGGGGAGAAAAAGAAGGAAGACAATCAACGATTTGATGGAGAGAAAAACGGGTGAGAGTTAGAAAGGACAGGTGTGGGGGAGGGTGATTTAGTGACCTATAACCTCTACAACCACGTGGATAGAGCAGAATGTCACAACTGATGCCACCCTGAAATAGTTTCCTCCTTCCCTCCCCCCGGCAGATTATTTATTAACCGTAATCTCGAGCATGAAACACCACCCAGGACCTGACGACGGAGCGTTTTTCTGTCACCCGAGGGACGCACCTGGACTGGACGGGCGCTCCTGAAGCATTCATTCCTCACATTCCGAGTTCCACAGCCCTGTCTCCTCCTCATATTGTTAATACCTCCACGTGTGCTTTTAACAAACAAACAGTGGGTCTCCTTGGGTCACCTGTTGACGTAGTTACAGGAGTACGGCCACAGACGTACAGTCACGTACAGTCACCGTAAAGTCACGTACAGACACGCACTCTGTCAATCTCTGAGATTACAAAACCTAGTCATAAAATTACCAGTATTGGTCCCAAAGATTACTTACTGTCCAGTAATAAGGTTTATTAACATTAATCACAAATATTACTAGTCACAATGATCACCAAGATCAGTCACAAAGATTACTACGAGTAGTCACAAAATTCCTACGACTAGTAACATTGATTATTAATAATGCTAACAAAATTACTACGGCTAGTCCCAAAACTGCTATGATTAGTCACAGGTTATTAAAAGTAATCACAAAAATAACTAGAACTGTTAACAAGGATTTTGAAGACTAGTCATAAAAACTCCGAGGACTAGTAACAATTAGTCAGCTATGAATCACTACAGCTGTGTGCATTTTAAGTGAGCTCCTTATCCAGGATAAGCTTTCAAAGCCGTTTTCTATTAAGGATTAACTAATTTATGTACAGCTATCCTTTATCGGGTAAACTATATCTCAAATACTTTACATCTAAACTTAAGTGGGTGGAAAACCTTTCAATGTCAACAATGAACAGTGAGCTCGACCATATATAACAAGCAGGAAGCTTAAAGGGCACTTTTTTAAAAAAAATTTCCACCTCCATGTTTTTGCTTGTTTGTTTGTTTGTATTTTGTTGTTTTTCTCTTCTTCTCATCCCTAACATGACGGAGACAAAGATGCTACCAATTTCAACACTTAATTTTTGTTTACCTAACTGTCAGAAGCGATGCGTCAAAATCGGAAGTTCGAGGGTTTATCAAAAAAAAAAAAGTTTAAAAATATGTAAATAATAATAAATACGGGTCTGTAGCGAGCATTCGGTTGTAATTTATCAAGAGGCGCGCGTGGCAGTAACTGGGTGCCGCGTTCTCAAGTCGTGAAATCCGAATCCATGTTTGCCAAACCTTCGTCACACTTCTAAACCGTCTTTCAGTCTTCGCAATATTTCATCTACCAACGCCTCAGCATGTCGTCACGCCTGCCTGTTAAGTTATGTTTACCAACACCTTGCCACAACATTTAACATCAACTGGGTCAGCAGGTCGGGCTACACTCCGCAGCCGAGCCCCTGGTTTCGTCACGACGAGGCTTCTAGGAGACGCGCCCTGTGTTTGACGAAAGGCTTACCAACGGTCTGACACTCCACCTCGTCAAAACATTGGAACAAAAGATAGGTGTGCAACTAGTCTCCTTGCACAACTTGTGAAATTTCGCATTTTAAACCCCTCTTCAGTGGTTGATCTATTCTTGTCCAACCGTTGGTGGATTCTTCGAAGCCATTAAGTTCCCAAAATATTCTCAGCGTTCGTCAGCCTGCCGTGGGTCGGTAGGAAAAGGTGATGACGATGAGGAACAAACCGACCACGTAAAACCGAAATGGCTACCACGAGGGTAGGCTTCACCTGGCATTACGATTACCACAAGCGATGATAATAAGGTCAAGGGGGGAAAGGGGTCTCAACGAAATCTGGAAAACGGGGTCTCACCAAGGAGTCACGAGGGCGCGACTTTTATCTTGAAGGAAAAGGCGTGGACGACTGACGTGCGATGATGATGATGATGATGATGATACCTTGACATGCCATTGACATGCCACCTTGTCATGCCTGATTGTGCGTGGGATGCCCTGCTTAGGTCCCTATCGCCACGTGTGGGGTATTACTAGGGGTCCATCCTGTACATAGAAAACACCGACTGTCTGGTCACTAACTGCCACCTCGGGGATCTTTTTATTTTTTAAATGATGTATCCGGAAAACGCCCTCAAAACCATCGGCGGGGACATCTGTGCCCTGCCGAGAGTTCTGGCGGCTTGGGTTCCGATGGTGTGAGAGGAAGCTTTTTACCACGCCAGTCTGATAAAAGCTTGTCTACCGCCATTATCATCCGATGGACGGGTTCAGAGAAAGGGACCATCACTTGGACAAAATGAAGCATAATGTCCATTTGGGAGGAACTTCGATTTTCTCCTTTCGTGACCTTCTGGCAGTCGCCCGTCCTTCTGCCCTGTAGATGACAGGAGTACAGCAGTCTCTGTGGCCACACCTTACTTTAACAGATGGATGTCGTCACGCCAACGGTTATGGTGAAAGGTTTCTTGTGTCCACCAATGGTTCTTCTGCTTCTTCGCGACAGCAGAATTTCTTAATTAGTCCTACTTGTGGTGTAGTAAGATTGTACAAACAGATTAAAACAGAAATCTGAAATCATGGTTCTCTCATTGTCCAAGAGCGTTGTACGGCGATGACCTTTGACCGAGTTCAGCAACATATACAGAAAAGGTTGGTTGATCGGATTAACAGCCTAGAGCAAATTTTTCCCAAGGTCTAACACTTCTGCAAACAGCACAGAATGCAGTCAAACCCAGAACATCGCACTAGTCCACAGGTAAGCCTAATTAACATATGGACACCTACTTCTTCCATTGGCTGAAGACTTGACAACATAAATGCATTCCTGATGCTTGTGTTGATGACTTCTTTCTTTGAATGGTGTTAACTGTCGGGGTGCATGGTGAGAAGGAAAGGGGAATGGTTTTTAATTCAAATTTTTGAGAAATAATGTAGGACTGAGATTTACTCAATCATTAGAAAAAAATGGACCCCTACAGATCTTTAAATGTTCACCAGTGTGTGAATTTCCTTTCGAATGACTGAACTGAAACTCAAGACAGAAAGACAGACAGACACACAGACAGACACACAGACAGACACACAGACAGACACACAGACACACAGATGAAAGCTTGAATGTTTAGTTACTGGTGTAAGCAAAAGAAAAAGCGGGAAGCATCTCGTTCCAGTTGTTTCCCGTTTATCGACATCTGTTTGATTTCCCAAGTCCTGACAACGATGTCATTAACCTTTCTGAACGCATCCGACTTGCTCTTTTCAAACTGCCATTTGTCAAACACCAGCTCAGCCGATCACAGCCATTACAGAAATGCCATTACTGTGACTTCACAACATTACCTGTTCTTCCCTCTGTCGCTGTGCATTACTTTTAAAAGCTATCATGATGGCGAATTTCTTGTGTTCTTCTCATTTAAAAAAAAAAAGTATCAAGCATTACAACAGAACACACCAAACAGAACGCAGAGTACTTCTGTTTCTAGTTTTCCAAACTGCATTCTATACAGTCGTATTCTTTCTTTCTCTCTCTCTCTCACACACACACACACACTCTTTTACTTTTCTCTCTCTCTCTTCTTTCTCAATCGTTTCGGACACATCTCCCTTCACCGTGATTTAAAATGTAGGTATTACATTGTAGTACATAGAACATATAACAGTAAATACATAACAGCATCAAATACATGGAACACGTCAGAGTAAACATAGGCATCACCATA
This sequence comes from Pomacea canaliculata, assembly GCF_003073045.1. Taxonomy (NCBI): domain Eukaryota; kingdom Metazoa; phylum Mollusca; class Gastropoda; order Architaenioglossa; family Ampullariidae; genus Pomacea; species Pomacea canaliculata. Next base: position 18,727,819 of record NC_037599.1, on the reverse strand, counting down.
CAGTAAACATATTATCACAACAAACATATGTAGCACGTACACTAGTATAAACACATTATAACTTCAATACGCATAAGTAGCACATTAAAGTAAACACAGGTATCCCGTCCCCCCCCTAAAAAAAAAAAAAAAAAATTAAAGCACGTGATGGTAAACAGACTTATCACATGATGATAAACATTTGTAGCCTCGTTAGCTCAAAGGTGCCGAACTGTGTCCGCGTCCCGTTCGTCGCCTGCTTAGTGACGTCTCTAACCGTTGATCTGTGACGTCACACTGACTGATCTGCAGGTCGGGGCTGGTGAGGAGTCATCCGTTTTCCTGGAGGTTTATTGAGTGATCTCAGTCTGCTCTCGGGGCTCAGGCTTGGATTCCAGAAGACGCCGGCATGGAAAGGCTGAAAAACAGTCAACCGACCTGTTTACCGGGTGCGTCGTAAACAGCAATTTAGTAATGCTCTACAGCAGGAGTGGGGAGCCTTTTTTTAACCTCCAAGGGCCATTTAGATATGTATGACATCATTCACGGACATTACACAATTATCAACGGAAAGATTAGCCAGCTACATCAGGTCAGGCAGTAAGTTCGCAAAGTGTACTATCCTGTACTGGGCGTTTGCTTGTGTCTTACCTTGTTATGATTCACTTCATTTAAATTGATGTTATCATGAAAAAAAAAGAAAAAAAACTCGAGGTGAAAACTGATTTTGCTTTTCCCCCGACCGCAGCTCTCGCAACTCGTTTATGAAACCCAGAATCTGAACTAACATCAACTTCGATCACCTTTCGCAGCAGAGCCGCTCGGTCGTTCGAGTCGCGAGTTGCACAATCGAGGTCGTCGGCGCGAAGGTCACTGGCGCTCCAACGCGTTACCGCGATTAGGCCACAGTCACACAGTACGACACTTCTACAAAAATGTATTAAACACGGGTACGGTTAAACTGCCTCTAACCTATACGATACGACACATCTACTAGGAGGTCACAGGGGCAAACCATTGACCCCGTTCTCTACAAACCGAGAGTAAGGGTCATCAACACTGAACTCTCTCGATCAAAAGGTCTCTAAGATAAGTGAGAGTATTATTTTTTAGTTCCCAGATATGGAGACTTTAAGGTAGAACGTGGTCTCCGTGTCACGCAACCTGCATTATTTATTTGTTTATTGTTGACATGTCGTGAAACATGAGAAAGGGTTTTGTTTCTGTGTGGTGCGTCAGAACTTCGTCTTGTCCAGGACCCTGTTGAGTGAAGTCGTTTTCTGATGTCTTATATTTTAAAATTGTCACTGTCAGTACAATCCTGTTGCTTACGCAAGAGAGAATAAAACCGAAAAAGAAGAATACAGTCTGTGGTCTGAGTGGACACGGTCCAATGACCGAACCCATCAGCTGGTCTGCAGTGTCTCAAAGCTCCACACATGGTTTGTTCTGCTTGCTGGGCTTCAACAATGGAATCTCGCGCAAATTATAAAGAATTTTGTCTTTATTTTATCTCTTTCTTTTCATTCTCTTCTTTTTTCTTTCATTTTTCTCATTTATCTCTTTTCATTTTCTTTCTTTTTTTCTTTCTTTCATCTCTTTTCTTCCTTTGTTTCTCTTTCGCTTGAGGTGTTTAGTCTCATAAGCGACCAGTCGTCAATATCTGGTAATGTTATATCTCGTGTCTTTTTTTTTTTTTTTTTTTTTTTTCAATGAATATTCTTTTCTGAAATAAAGTTTTTAATGCTTATTAAATTCTATTTCTGACTCGTACGCGCTTAACACCTGAAGTTTTTCAAGCTTTTAAATATTATACTTCAGCCATCGTTTTGAGCTCTTAATAGCATGCGCTAAGGATCATGTTGGTTTTTTTTTTTCAGTTGACAAATGGCAATGCACACTCCTTGAGCCTGTCCCGTTAATCAGCCATGTGGACGGACGCGTGTGGTTGGTTATTGCAACAACTGACTTTAATGACTGCAGACCGGAGACACATGCTGACACCTGATTACTCAGAAGGAAGAGTGTACAGGATGTCGAGCGACCTCAAGGGGACTCACTCTCTGGGCGAACACGTGATCGCAGGAAAGGACAGTGACAGATAATTCTGCAGTAACTGGTTACATTTAAAAAAGATAAAGATAACAGAAAAAAGTGTTCAGAGGCTTACTTACACCTGGTGAACAGTAAGTCTTATTCACTTAGGATTCGGATTTCGTGTCTTGTACTAAACGAGATCCAGTCTATTGAAAATAATTTGTATCTCGGGTTCGGCTTTAATTTAAAGCCTTTCTTGAAAACTTAATAAACAGCCACACTCCCAGAATCAACAGGTTATGATGATAAGATCAACAAGCTAACAAGTGTCGTGTGATACTAGCAAGAAGCACCTTTCCTTCTCTCGAGATGCCCTAAGGTTTGGTGAGACTTGTATCACCAGCTTTATCTTCGGCAAAGATAACTGGTTTGAATATCTTTATCATGAACAGAAAATCAGTTTTACAAATACGAGTCGAATGTACAACAGAAAATTTCGGACTAATGAGTAACCACAAGGAGTGGACAATAAATATTAGTAATGTTGTCTTCCTGTGCATTGTATGAGTAAAGGTTGAAATGAATGCTGTTGGTCACATCTAAAAGTAAATAAACACATTTTTTTAAAGGAAACACGTGTGTAATTGCGTGAATTTGTGGCTGTATGCTCCACTGGGGGCGATTAGGAGCAAGAAGAAGAAATGCATAAATTTGATGACCGTTGACAGCTCCACCACTCCTCCTACCCCACGTTCAAGAAACGTGTTTATTGACATTGCCAACACCTTGTAACCAAGTGACAGTTGGATGGCATGAAAAGCATGTCTCATGCCTTGTGAGCCAACTCACGTTCAAGCTCGACCACGGTACCCACAATGCCCTCTTGCCCGGGATTACAGTGCGGCTAACAGATTGATTCCAGTGTGGGCCTGCTGCTAGGAGACAGATATTCAGTGATTTGCGCCGCTGCTAGGAGAGACCTATTCCAGCGAGCCCGAGGAAATACACATGAGGGCATTCCGGTAGGCGTCGCTTCTCCAGCAACTGACGTTCTAATGACAGATCGACATCGCCCTGCGCGTCATCAGCTCGGAGGCGATCGAAGGACGGCGAGTAGCAAACATCTTTTCTTGTGCCGGAGAGGTCAGAGGTCAGGCGCTCAGCTAGCAAACGTCGTTAGTGACGCCTTGCATTAGCTAGATCGACTGCTGGCGTGACGTCATATGCGACGCCTTGCATTAGCGAGATCGACCGTCCTGTGACGTCATCGGTGCCCAGGTTGTACTTTTTTTTTTTCCTTCGAGAAATCAAGCTTAGGTTCAAGAGATAAGAGGTGGATGTGTTACCACTGTGGTCATGTAAGTAGAGTGATAGGTATTTTAAAATAACGTTGTATTGTGTTTTCTTTTAAAAAGTTAAGAACTTCCGTCGCACAGAGGTCGAAATGGCGCCCTCCGATATTAATCTACAAACACCCAGAATAGCTTATCTGCCACAGCAAAGAACACGACTTGGGATGGCAGATATATTTTAAGCATTTATATGAATTTTTGAACCTGACAAAGTAGCATTTGGAAAACATTTGGCCGACCACCTTCGCAAACTGCGTTCACCCACTTTATCTTGTTTGTTTGTTTTGTTTTGTTTTGTTTTGTTTGTTTGTTTGGTTGGTTGGTTGGTTGGTTTGGTTTGGTTTTGGTTTTGGTTTTGGTTTGGGGTTGGGGTTGGGGTTGGGGTTTGGTTTGGTTTGGTTTGGTGCTTTGGGTTGGGTTGGGTTGGGTTGGGTTGGTTGGTTGGTTGGTTGTTGGTTGGTTGGTTGGTTGGTTGGTTGGTTGGTTGGTTGGTTGGTTGGTTGGTTGGTTGGTTGGTTGGTTGGTTGGTTGGTTGTTTGGTTTGGTTTTGGTTTTGGTTTGGTTTTGGTTTTGGGTTTTGGGTTTGGGTTTGGGGTTGGGGTTGGGGTTGGGGTTGGGGTTTAGGTTGGTTGATTGGTTGGTTGGTTTAAATTGAAAGGTAGGCCACCAGTACGCTGTCATCAGCCACAAACAACTCTGATGTTTTTTGTATGACAGTCAATTCATTTCCTCAAGACAAGTGAGACGACTCTACCCCCAGTCACAAAGAATAAGGCCATGACTGGAGAGACAAAGTTCCTGGATCGAATGACGTCAGCGCAGTAGTGAAGTACTTTGCATCTTCCCTCCCGATTGCGGAAGTCATGTGACTTAGGAACAGACGTGCTATTGCAACAGACCTGACATTGCGAATCACTCAATGATTGCGCGCACGACTGGAGCTAATGCAGTCAGTCACAGGTCGCACACCCAGTCTGAAGATGACGGAAGACTACAAGGCCTGGCTTTCTTTCAACACACTATTATTTTTTATTTTCATTATTTTTTTATTTTTTTATTTTTTGCAATCCGTTATTGTCAGCGTTGTACTTGCACACAGCCTACATTCATCGTTATCTCTGTGGTACGTGTCGAAATGTCCGACTAACACAATAGCAAAGAACACATTAAGACCACAAAATAATGAGGCGTAGAGTGTGGACATCGTCTGTGACAACACTATGACCTATTATTGGTCAAATATTTAGGTCTTGTAACTGCTGTCAGCTGACGTCGACGACGAGCTTACGTAACGTCAGGGTATCGCTGTGCAAGACCGACATCCAGCGATAAGTGTCGACAGAGCGGTTTGAGTGCAAAACATCGGCATCGAATAGCATGCAGACGGCGTTTACTCCTTACCCGAGCTTCCCACCCCACACCACCACCCTGCCAACCGCGCTTGTAGAATGCCACACTTGACGTCATAGTTTGGCAGAATTTCAGTCTTCCTGGTAGCGCACCCCGCATCTGTGATCTCGCCGCCACCAGCTTGGAGGTGGCACGCGCCCACACACCCCATCCACCCTCTTAGTTCTCGATCGTCGAGCATGCAGTCATGTCACCACATCGCCGTGTAGATAAAACTGATTGGTAGATGAAGGGTAGGCAAAGTGTTGGACTGTTAATTTTATTCCACTTGTGGTCTTGCAGCAATGAGTGACGAGAAGTGAGCAATGAGTGATGAGTAATGACCGATAACAAGTAAGCGATGAGCAGGCACAGATATGTGACGAGGGCGGAGAGTGACGTGCGACGAATGATGTGGGATAGGTAATGAGCCACGGTCGATGAAGACTGCGCAGTGAACGGTGGAAAGTATGATTGATGTGCGATGAAAAATGAGTGCTGAGTCTTGAAAAGTGAGTCATGAGCAGTGAGTGATAAGCTATGGGTGGTTAGGTGTCCCCACGATCAAGTGATCTGTGGTGAGGCATGAGCTTTGATGAGGAGTGAGTGGTGATCAGCGACGGACGGCTTTACATCTCACATACTCATCTGACATCATTTGCGTCCCTGGAGACAATTGTTTGTAAACAATCTGAAGTGAGTTAAAATCCTTAAACACACGATGTCAGATAGGTGATTATGTTTGATAATATTTTGTACACGACCTTGGTGTAAACATTTGCCCAACTTCGTCAAATATTCGACAGAACGTTCAGATATTCGCTTTAGAGGATCGGAATGGCTTTAGGACCCAGGATGGGATCGATCCCAGAAACAATCAATGAAAGTTAATTTCGGAATCCATCGGGAGCGCTCTTATTTTTCCTTGTTTGGGTTATTTTTTACACGATGGGCAGGAGGACAAACAAGAACGCCAGATGACAACGAACGTCAGATAACAAGGCCGTTACCTTGCGACGAACCTTAACCTCGAGAGAACCAAACACAACACTCAAGCACGCTATACGGGAGGGATGATAACGTCACTTATAAGTGGGGATCACACCCACACAACCTGAGTGGAGCCTTCCTCCCACTCCACCCCACATCCCACCCTTGTTATCCCTTGAAGTGGAAAACTGGCCTGCAGCTGACACATGGGGCAGGATGGACCACTCACCACCGTGAGATCTGGCGTGTCCTTTCTGGTTATCCTCCGCTTGCGCCAGACAGATGGGAGCTTAGGTTACACTTGTTTTTCTTCTTCTCGGGAGTCGATTCTAGCGACCACGTGACCAGCTGTCAAAACACATTGTGTTTACGTATTCATTGCAAGGACTCTCATCGTGCCTACCGTTCGGCAAGATGGTTCACGGGTTAATTTTTTTTCTTGCTCGTTTCTATCAACAATGCATGTTTTGCTCAAGATGACCATGACCTCGACTGGATAAAAAGGCCATTGACGCACGAGCGCGCGTACACACAAACACAAAAAGTGAGAGAGATGTACGCACACTTATACTCACACGCGCACTCACACGACACACGGAAATAAGTTTGAGTGTGTGTTCTTGAAGGTAATAAAGGTGTAAATGTGTCTACATTTGCGTCTGTAGATCAGATTGTTGGTCTTTACTTTGTTGTTGTTGTTGTTGTTGTTGTTGTTGTTGTTGTTGTTGTTGTTTTGTGTATGTTTTAGGAGGTCGGGGTGGTTTCAAAGATCGAGGATCGGCATCTTCGTTACACATACTCACCCACACCCAACACCCTCGCTAATCAATCGAAATGAGTCACAACTTGTAGGTTTTGATTGCAGATTTTCTAAGAATCAGAAATATGTTGTTGTTGTTGTTGTTGTTGTTGTTGTTGTTGTTTTTTTTCAAAAAGCATCGCAGCTCTATGAACACGAACTCCTTCCGGCCTCGATCGGCTCCTGTGTGTGTGTATGCCAACTATGCTCCACTAGTAAAATAAAAGAGAAACAACATCGGCATTTACGAGATGAAGGGAATACGCTAAATACCAGGGCCAATACCACTAAGGACCTACTTAACCACATTAGCTCCAGTTCGTTTTTCGTTGCTCAGAACGAGACTATCGCACTGCATGGCTTGGGGTTTCATACATTCACTTCCAACATCCCTCTCTCTCTCACTCTGCTCGACCAGCCCCAGGCTAGGGAGAGAAGCAAGCCATTGATTAGGTTCGTACAAGCAGTGATTCAGAACAAAAGCTCATCTGTCTTTTGGAGTCTTTAGTGCCAGACAGCCCTGCTCCACTCCTGCTTACCTTCCTACCACCTCGCGTGTACACACAAGTCACTAATCCTCAGTACACTGCATGCAGTAAGCAACATTGTGAAATAGTCAGACTTGAGAAAGACGGAGAGAAAAAAAAAAAAAAGTACTGGCGAACAAAGTCTGCTGAAAGTTTGCGTTGCACGCGTACTCTATGCTAGTCGTCCGCGGCACGCAAGCTGTCTCCCCTCCTCCATCGCAATGGAACCGTCCTAATATCCTGGCCTCCGATTGGCTGAGAGGCGCGACTTAAATAGGAAGTTGGAGCCAATGCCGCTGAATTGTAGGTCGCGTCTCGACTGGAAAAGAGGAAGGAATTAAAGTTCGCATACAACACTCGTGTACGGACATTTAACTGTTCAGGCGACAGTTCCCTGAACAGTAAAGAAAAGGAGAAAGTCCTCTGCGTATACATACAAAGACTCGTATACACGGCGGTTAAAAAAAAAACAGTCGTCTGCTCGCTCTGGCATGGAAAGAAAGTGCTCCCTTAGCAACAGAGTGTACTGTAGGAGTAGCAGAAAGAATGAGCGAGAACAATCAAACAATCAACGTACACGGAACAGTGGCAAAGTGAAACGGATGAAAATTGTTGTCAGTCCTACCACCGGAGGAAGTGTGGAAGTGTGTGTTCCGCCCGAGGAAACCGTGCACGGATTGAAGCAACTTTTGTCCAGGAAATTCAAAATTCCTCCAGATCGGATCCATTTGCTGTTTAAAGATCGGTAAGTACTGATGGATTTTTATGTAGAAAGTTTTTATTGTCGAGTTTTGTTCACTGTCGTCGTGTGTAGTTGTCTCCCCTGGTACGCTCAGCTGACGATTGTGGTTTGACCTCGTGACCTCAGCGTAGTGGCTCCCGACGCGACTGGATGCGTTGAGAAGCCCGGGCAGACAGTGATAGTGGAAAGGACAAAAGGGAGATTGAAAGAAGCCGGGATTTGTGGCGAATATGAGAAGCTGGATAATGTGCAGTCGTGAATAAAAGTACGATAATGTATAGCGATCCATTCAGCAGTGGAACTATCACATGTGAGAGGGGCGGGACCTGTGAACAAAGAATAAAGAAGGCGTTTGTTCGTTCGTTCCCCACCCCACACACATACCCTCCACCCATTTCTTTTCCTTCTTTTCATCAGTAGCTGTGTTTAAATGTTACAACCACAAAATTTACCGATAGTAGTGACTGCCAACAGTTGTAGAAAACCGTCGCCCAAATTAACTTCTTTTTTAAAAGAATAAAGTTCACGTGTGTAAATCATGAAATTCCGTGTATTTTACAGACCATTGTGCATCCGAATAGAGAAATCTTAGTTCGTGGCGGTTTTTGAAACCCATATTGAACTGCTGTTAAGTAACGAGACCAGCTTTGACTGGTAGCAGACGAGGGGAACATGAATCATTGAGAACCAGGAGCGCGATTGCATGCTGCCCCACCTCTACATCTTGGACCTGCCCTCGTGACGCGCGTGTCATCTGCTCCGCATAACTGAAACGGGGTCGGGGAGGGGAAGACGAAGGGGGTGCAACCTACGTCATTGGCCCTACTTTACAAGTTTCCGTGCTTTTCGGAAAATGTCAGGCATAATTTTACCTATTTGTTTATATACACCGCGCGCGCTCCCTCACATACGCACAGGAGCAAGAGTACTTTAGGGAAGGGGGAATGTTTTTCAGTTACGTTTGTATGAACTGTGTTTGTGACGTACTAGTCCCTCAGTCCCTCCCCTCACACATTTTATCTTAGAAATAAAATGTGATGGATCATACTGAGGGACTTGACGGGTAGTCAGTGACGATTCTCTCTCCCTTGTGTATGTGTGTGTGAGAGAGAGAGAATACATTATACATCCTGATTCCCCGATATGGCCTCCAGTGCAGACACACTCGTCTCACGATATTAAACCGTGTCAGCGACCAGCTCGGCTGATGAAAGAGATGACCTGCTGATTAACCCCAACAGCCCTCGCCGGCTGTCTGTCAAGCTCCTCGCCGCCTTGTCTTTTGCTGTGATGATAACAGCGATGCGTACAGGATGTGTGTGTGTAGTAGTAGACCTTCTTGATGCTGCATCTTTCATTGATTGCTGGCTTGTCTGCAATGTCGGTCAGCCAAGCGCTGTTTACACTACAGGACGCGAATTGCCTGTAGGGATCCGACTAACAAGAAGGGACATTGCATTCATTTATTTCGATTTTTGAAAAATTCATTATTATAATGAATTGTAAAGATGAAACTCAAACTTAAAGTCCTGTATACGACCATTTTAATAAATATAATTTTAATAAATCCTTTACTCAGACACAGGAACGGTGAGAAGGTTTATTTTCCTGTCAACACCTCTCATCCTCGACATAGGTATATCTACCATTTCGTAAACACATTAGGCAAAATAGTCTGTTGACTTCCACCTTTTCCTTCAGACATTTTAATCGCTAACATGCCTTCTGTGTTTGGGGACGTTGAGCCACTCTCCATTGTCCGTTCTATTGATTGCATGCTGGGACGGGTGACGACAGTTTTCACATCGTTGTGTGAACAGCAGCGGGTGGATAGGCGGCTTCAGCTGCCGAGTTACTTTTGTTGTTGAGAGAATGTGTTGATGCTGGCTTGAGGCTGACTTGTGGCAATGATTAACAGTTTTTGTGCTGGACTTGATGGGCTGCTGCATAATGAAAGCCTTCCGCGCACTCTGTGTCTGTGTGTGTGTGAGCGCGGAAGTGCGTCAGAGCTCAAAGGCGCAGTAGACTTCCGCCCTTACGTGGTATTCACGTGGAGGCACGTTTAGTACAAACATGCGGTCTGGACTGTTTTCTTGCCAGTGCCCCGCCCTGTTTCTGTTTCTCTGCTCTTTCACTGTGTATCTTTTTCTGTTCCTTTTTTTCTGTGTATCCTTTTCTGTGATTCATTTGCCTAGAGCATGATATTCACAGTTGTTTTTCAATGATGAAATCGGTAAAACGTTTGATGCTTTGTTCGAGTTCTTTTCTGCACATTTCTCTCTTGTCGCCTGTAGGGAAAGGAGAAGGGGGAGAGTAGGGATACAGGTATTCAAGTGCATGTGCGCAGTGGAAAGCTTTGTGGAGAGTGACTGGGTGCACCTACTCGCACTCCGACACCCACCCGAGATCAATGGCCTTATCATCTCAAACCTGTTTCGGGTGGCCATGAACCAACGACACCACGAGTCACAACTGCCTCTTCTCGTAACCGCTCGGTGAAAATGAAAAAAAAAAAAGTTGAAAAGCAGCTAATAGACTCTGATCTCTTTAGTCAGAAAAAAAAAATTCCGTGCTAGTTATCTTGAAGCGAGCGAGGATGAAAGAGCTGGATGGAGGTGAGCTTTTAAAGGAAGGGAGGGAGTTGGGGTGGCGTACCTGTGTAGTTGTCAATCCAGGTCTAACGTTGTGTATTGAGGGTGGGGCAAGCTCCCGACGTGTGAAGCCATCGCATAAAAGCTGGAGGCGCTATTTCTGGGAGTCAGTCCTCGTCGCGACGGCGAGACCGAGAGGCCGAGCGGCCACGTTGTCCCCTGATAAATGACGTCCCTTGGAACAAGGGTGGCGCCACTAGAAAGGCAACGTGGCACCTCCCGAGGGCGAGACCCCTCGTAACTGTTTCGGGCGCTTTAGTCAGATTTTTTAAATTTTTTTATTGTTTTGCTCAATATCTATTCAACGTCAAGTGACTTGAGTGCAATAAGGGCATAAAAATTTGTTTTTATTCCTGTCTCCTCCCATTTATCATAAAAACTATAAAAAGTTTTATTCCCATTACCACAACTGGCCAATGTCATAAAAACTGTATTTTACGCGCTACTCTAGACACTAAGAGCATATAGCTCCTCAGCCAGACTATCACTTCCAAATATAAGTACCACGTGACATGGCAGGCTTATAGAAGGAACAAGCAGCTACCGTAGAGTTTGGTTTGTGTGTTTGTTTGTATGCATCTCTTGGATGAAAAAAAGGATGAACAGCAAGAAAGAGTATAAACAATTGTTTAACTGTGAGCCTGAAAGTGCTTATCTTCGTTATGACGAACATTAAGCTGTTTTCAGCCATAAACATCCTATTTTCTTATACGGTGTAAACAATATGTGAAAGATTTAAATAACAAATAAATTATTCGCGCACGCACACACACACAGAGGGACGTGTGTGTGTATATATATGTATCACACAAATACATAAGACATCCGTGCAGACAGGCTAATCAAAACTATTTCATGCAGTTTAACTGCTATGTTGATGATGTTGTAAGTATTGTATGTCTCAGTCAGCAAAAGGCGGTCGTGACATTACGCAGAGAAAAGCCTTTTGACTTTGAAAGAAAGAGCGAAGCGACTGTCCACGCCCGCCTGCCATTTCCTGCTCGCCCAAGCGTGAACAAAGAATCTTTGACAAGACCGTGCAGGGAGGCAACCTCGTTTAGTCTTACTGGGGGGGCTTCCACTTGAGTCGCGACGAAAGGCTTACCTGGGCCAACGCCCAACTGTTTGTGGCACTCCACTCCACCCCAGGAGCGTGCAGTCTGTACAAGGAGGAAGCGGGAGGGGGACATCGGGGTGGGGAGGGGGACTGGTATCTCCACCCATTTACGATCGCTTTCAACTCTGTTCCCTCGCCACCGACAAGGGCGGGTGGGAGGTGGTGGTTGGCGTTTGACGTAAGTATATATATCCCTGTGCCGAGTGACGCACGAATCCTGAACGAGGGCCGCACAGGACCTGAGGAGGTTGTTAGTCTTACCTGTTGCACCTGCCGGTCGGTCTGTTGTTTTGTGTTCTCTGTCGTCCGCGATTGCCCAGGAGGGTTGGCTGAAGTCTGGTGTAGCTATACTCATGCCTACCAGAAGAAGTAAGAGGTAACGTTCAGTTTCAGTTTTGTTTTGGAAAAGTTTGTTTTCTGTTTAACTTTAACTTTTTTCTTGCTTTTTTTATATAGGAAGTTTCACTTAAAACTGCTTCTGATAAATTTCAGCATAAGGTGAGATTGAGGTAAGTGTAGTGGTAAGACTTTAAAGGTGTCCTGTGGATCTGGGAGAACTGTGCACATAAGCAAATTTTCGGCTGTTGGTGCTTTTCTCATCCAAAAGGAATCTTTCATTCAGGAATTTTGTGGGAGCGAAGCAGTGGCATGCGAGAAGCGAGGACTGTGTCCGAGTGTTTTATTATGAGAAAAAATTTGTGATTTCATGAAAATTGTGCGTGAGTGCTGGTCGACCAAAGACAGCTTTGCTGACAGAAGGGATGCACAGTGTTCTGTGGTCAAAACTTACTCGAGATTATCGATATCACGACTTTTTGCGGTTGTTCTGCATATTTCGGGTGGTGATTGGAGGGTATTGGGTAGCCGTGCCTCCTGGTTCTTTTTCCAGGGGCAGGTAATGGCACGCATTGGGTGTGTGTGGAGATTAGATGTTTCGAAACCGCAGATTAAATTGCAGTTTGCTCAGGCTACTTGTTGGGGAGATAAGCCAAACAAAGGTTTCTTTCTCCCTCCTCTCCATACTGTTTTTTTTTTTTTTTTTTTTTGCCTTCTTCCCCAACCCGCTCCCTAAACACTTAATTTTCTCTCTCTGTCATTTGTCAAACCTTTGATAACAAATGTAGACATCATTTTGTCACAGATTATACTTTTATTGCTCATTTTATCTGTTTCTCTGCTCTCTCTCTCTCACACACACACACTGAATTAAACACATGGACACGGATGTTAGTGAAAAGAGACGAGGGGATGGCGAAAATGTTGAGAAATAGGAGAGAAGGTGACTGAACAGTGCTATGGCATTATGGGAGTACTGCTGTGTACTGTTCTGTTAGTCAACATCAGTGTAAGCCTTAATGAGAGACATTTATATAGTGTGCTCTTTAGGGAACTTAATGATATACTTACTCATGAACCAACCATTTGTTGTCGGCATGGAGTGTACCTACCGGTTTATGAGTTAGTGTGTGATCAAATCACTAAACAACAATTTGTTGAGCTGGAGTACACTGTTCGGACATTGGTGTTTGACCTGTCAACAACTTGTGAGTACTCGGCTTGTATTTTCCGTGAGGCTGGTGTTTGGACCTTCATACCAGACAACCATTTGTTATGTACTATTTGTGACTAGTGTTTGACTTACCACGACACAGCCATGTGTTGTGTGCTTGGCCTGCATCGGTGTTTGTTCTGTGAAGAGTTTGTGTGCACCCAACATGTCCTTTTGATAATTTGGTGTTTGACCTACCCGCCAGACGACCATTCGTGCATGTTTGGATTCCACTGTTGGTGGTCTGGTGTTTGACCAGTCTACAGTTTGTGTGTAATTGGCGCGTGCTTTTCTTCCTGACCTGTGTTCCTGGTGTTTGTGCACGTGCGCGATTGTGAGGAACTTTAAAAAAAAAGTGTTTCTAGTGTTTGCCCTGTCCACGAACAGACCTTTGTATGTGCATGGTGTGTCTTGTAGGTGGAGCAAGGTCGGTTGTCTTCTCCACAAAAAGACCGTTTGTGTAGTGTAACTTGTAGGTGGAGCCACGATCGTTTTTGTGATTGTTCCTGCCGCCCTGCTGCTCCCACTATCTTCTACAGGCTGAACTCGAGCGGGCGTCATCATCCCTTATATGGCGGAGCCGGCCGTTTGAATGAGATTGCTGACATTCCAGTGGATGTACTCGCGGTCTTGCGTACTCTACAACCGTCATGGCGCAGACTCTCTCTCCCTCCCTTCCTCTCGCTCTCTTTCTCTCACACACACTCACACCACGGACGTGTAATACAAGTTCGTGCTCACACACACCGACCGCAAACTTGCCAGACCTGTCGACCGGAGACCTCTTGACGCCACGCTTGGCGGAAGTGACGTCAAAAGGGCCGTGCAGCGCGAAAAGGGTGTTCCCCCTGGACCGCGTCCTGCAGTGGGTGCGCACTGGTGTCGGGTGGTGTCTGATTGTAATCTCTTTCGCTCGCGCGCACACACACAAACAAACGCACTAACATACTTACAGAGCCATGCGCGTGCTCAGCAAAGAGGCAGCACGCAAGTTGTAATTGTCTTCCCAGTGCTGACGTCAATCTCAAACGGTTTTTTTTTAATTTTGGGGGGCGAAAGGGGTATAATGAATGATCCCCACAGAGCCAGTTGGAGTCTTCAAGTATGCAGATACATGAGGGTAATTATGTCAGTGTGCCCAAACCCTAAAACGTTGGAATGTTCGTAAAAAAGCGGGTCTTGTTAATTTTTTTTTTACAAGTAGCAACAAAACACGAAAGTGGAGGAACATTAAAATATCTTCTGGCTCACCTTCCAATCTGCGTGTGTAGGTTGTTGTTGTTAGAGATAGTTTAAACAATGAGCAGACTGTTGGATGATTTCGGGGCTTGTCAGATTCTCTCGGTGATGTCGGTTGATGTCTTACACTCAGCAAAGACGAGAGACATGTCACTGCTTCACTTTATCAGCGACAAATGTCAGTGGCGACGACATCAGCTCCATTCAAGGCGTTCTCAAGAACTTGGTGGCGAAGACTGGATAAATATTTATCAGAAAACATTGCATACGGTTATTACTGGGCTTAGTGACAGCTGATAGCGAGAACTGGAGGCGGAGAGTGGAATGCGCGCGCGAGATGGAGAAAAAAAAATTGTGGCTGTGTTTGTGTGTGTGTACGCGCGTGTGTTTGGTGAGCGAGTGGGTGGAGTTATCAGATATCGGTCACCAACAAAATTTCACCTGTTTCCAGCCAGAAGAACCACGAGTTTGCAGACACCGACACTACCGGACACACACACCTGTTGACCTCTACCTCGATTGCTAGCCTCTTTGTCACGCTCCTCAGTTGTGCTCTTTGCCTTATTTGGTAGTTTGGCAGGCTGCCAGGTTGGGCAGGCGACAACTCGAAGCTTAGAGGTGTGTCACACTACCGGAATAAATATGCGCAGACCCCAGGAAGAAACGTAGGAACGCCCTGGACTCAAGTTTTTGTCACCGATGTATTCTATCTTCTCTCCATCATTAACCCACCACCCCCACACTCGCACACACACTCACACACACACCCTCGCACACACTCACACACACACCCTCCCAGTCATTCAAGTCTTCTACACCTACGTTTCTGGTTTGCAACAGTGATCTGATGCACATAATTAATTCTGGGCTATTCATTTTAAATACTTTTCATGAAGGTATATGCGGGCCAATGCTGTGTAAATGATTTTAATGGGAGACTATAATTATGTGGTTTAATGCCTGTATCGACGCCTTGAAACACTATACCACGGTGTAAATCATAAAGTCACTCGTTCATATTCTCTCTCACACACAGCATTTGTTGCTCACGATTGTTAGACTTTTGTGGTTTTTGAAACTGACCGTATTTAAATAAAAATTATCTCAAGCTTTTTTAATAAAAAATATTTACATCAGAACAAAAAAACAAGAAAAAAATCATAAGCTCGCTCGGGCAGAATGCACATAAAACACGCAAACAATAGGACTAGCCATGCTCGACAGCTGTCGAATCAACAGATTAAAAACCAGGTCTGATACCACACAACAATACCCGTGTTTATTACCCGCCGTGAGTTGTTGTCGGCTGACATCATTAATTTCGGCAATAATACAGCAGGTTAGTGCATGGGGACACCCCACCCGCACTCCCCACCCCGCTAACATCAACTGCTGGTCAATAAAAGAAAGAAGAGAAGAGGGAGGTTCAAATGAAGATAGGGCACAGTCTGTTACTTTTATTAAATTGTTTATCTTCCCGGGAGTGTAATTAAGATGCGCAGTAATGCTCGCCATATTACTTTTGATTATACAGATTCAGGGGCGACTAGCATCTTTGCAAGTTTGTCCTGGGAGAAAAAAAAAAGCGGGTATTTGATACGAGAAGAAATGCGAGATGTGAGTGAGTGGGTGGGTGGGTGGGTTAGCTAAGGCGCTTGTCTGTGATGGAGGAAGTCAACCGACGGAGAGAAAATGACACAGGAGACCGGCGGATAATTTTTTTTATTATTATTATTATTAAAGTTTATGTCGGTAAGATTTTCTGGACCGTTTCAAAGTAAGCAGAAAAACAAGGGGGAAAGAGAGAAAGCTGGAGGCAAGGACGAGCGTGAGAAGATAAGAAGTAGAAACAGACTATAAGCAGGCGGCTTTGTCAATTGACCGCTCCATCTCGCGCGCCGCCATTGACGTCATCGGCAGCCTGGGTTTGCGGGGGAGGCTGCCGGTTGGGAGGTAACAGCATGCATCTCCCAGCTACTGTTCAGCTGCTGGTACGCCCACACAACGTGTGAACTTCGTGTGTGCGAGTGCGTCTGCGTGCGTGCATGTGTGTGACAGAGAGAGAGTTGGCACAGGTAGATATAACTTTCTATTTATAGTTCTCTGGCAAGTTGTATTCAGTTTCCACTACTGCACAATTGTCTTCTCACCTATATTTATGTTTTTCTCTTACTCTTGGAATGCATTGACGCAGCAGGTATGTTCGTGTTCAGCTCCAGTTTAAAAATAAACTCATGCTTATTATTATTATTGTTTCCCCACCCCACCTTCACCTTGATCATGTTGTCGATTCCGGAGGACCCACCGATAAAAGGAGGTATAAGTCAGATGGACAATCTACAAAGACTGATTGCCTCACATTCATATTAAGCATCAATGGTTTAGTTTATTTTCTAATAAAAAATATTTACTAATTAGAAGAATTGCGAGTGAGGAAATAAATAATAGGTGCGGATCAGATATCAGCAGACGGTAGGGAAGAGGAGCCCTAAATAAATTTATTGTAAATTTCCGGTGTGTGTGTTTTTCTTGTCATGAGAAAAAGCTTTCTTTGCAATAATTCAGAGGAAATTGTGATTTCAATCAGTGTCAGGGGCTACATGTTTCTAAAAAGGAAAAAGTGTTCAGAGAAGCAAATTTTGAAATCCGTTGCATTTGTGCTGACAGGAACCAAATTCTGGCTTAAACAGTTTTTTCTTATTTAAAACAATTTTAGTTTTTTTAAAGTTCTAAATTGGTGTATAGTTTTTTTCCTGTGAACAATTTAAGCTCTAAAAAGTTTTGTAATCAGAAATGTGTTGTGCAACTGCTAGGAATTTTCATTCCGATGTTGTAATTAAACAAAACTTATATATAGACCCTAGCTGCTAAATTGAATTTTTTTTAAATGATCCATTCCGTCAAAACTACAGACGAGAATGAGGAAGAAAGCGAGATATTCTCTTTGCACGCAGGACAGGTCACATGCACATCACGTGATTAGAGCATGACCTCTGGCCTCGATCAGGTTCATGATATTTATGTAAGGTGTGTGCAGCTCTCAGCTCCGATTAATCGGTGGCTCAGCAGTTGTCAGCTTGTCTGGGGAAACTGGGAGGGTCTTTGTGGCCTGAGGAGGGTGAGAGTTTGCGATAAGGACAACGTAAATGAAACAGCTGTGTGTTCTGCTGCAGACAGTTATACCTCGTCCTACACGGGGTGAAAGGTCTCGTGCTTAATTATGCAAAAGAGGGACATACAAGTGAACGATAACATTTTCACGAAACCCATGAGTGCGGTGGCACTTGACAGGAAATATGTTCACCAACAAGGTCATCCATTCATCAGTTCTTACTTGGGCGGATTTCTCCACCAACCAGTTCTATGTTTCGCTACTACAGCGCTTCCGGAATCAAAAGCGTTGATTGCATCGCACCCGGGATATTTGTTGCGGAATACTGACTGCTGTTGTCAATGATGAATATAGCCGATAGCCTATGCATGCCAACGACGATCTCTCCCTCACACACTCACACACACAGAGATAGATTCTTGTAAGTACACCCCAAGACTTGCATGAATGCCGTCACTATTTCACTGGTAATAACATCCTGCCGGTGGAGTTTTTATCAGCTGATTCTGTCCTTCCAGTTTCTCCTCGTCTCTGATTGGTCCCTCAGCTTTGCAAATTACGAGATAATAAAAAAAATTAACCAAAATAACTGACATTCCGTCACAGTGCCGTTATTCTCAGAAACAACTCGCGCAAAAGCTCTGTCTGTGCGTGTGTACAAACGTGCAGCAACTTTTCTTGTTATGGGCAGTGGGGGGGGGGGGACTAATTTGCCTGCCTATATGCGAACTTCCATAGGAGGTTGTGGTTGGATGCGGTAGGGGGGAGGTATTGGAGAGGACTGTCTGGGACTAATTGTAGAAAATAATGTTGAAGGTATGTTCAGTTTGCATGTGCCGCGACGAGGCTTTGTCACGCGACTGCAGAGTGGGTGGGCACAGACCTCTTCACTGTGACCTTACTGAGAGTTCAAGCGTGCAACCGTGGAAGCCGAAGCTGGACTGGCCGAACGAATATAGACTGCTAGTACAGAGTCCAGTGTTGGTGACGTGCAATATAGACTGTTTGTACAGAGTTCAATGTTGGTGACGTGCAATATAGACTGTTTGTACAGAGTCCAGTGTTAGTGACGTGCAATGTAGACTGCTAGTACAGAGTCCAGTGTTGGTGACGTGCAGTGTAGACTGCTAGTACAGAGTCCAGTGTTGGTGACGTGCAGTGTAGACTGCTAGTACAGAGTCCAGTGTTGGTGACGTGCAATATAGACTGCTTCTACACAGCCTAGCTTGAGTGACGCACAGTATGAACTGTTATAGGTTCCCATGTCGATGACTGCAAAATTATGGACTGTTGTGGGACCCCAGTGTCAGTGATGTATGCTGTAGACTGTCCGGTTATCGGCCTCGCACGCAGGAGAAATGTGGGAAAAAATAAAAAAGTAAGGTGACGAGTTCTCTGGCAGCAGTCATCAACACGAAGCTTTTTTTTTAACGAACACGCGGGCACCATGGCTAAATCTAGCCAACCTCACGGCACTCCATGGTCTCCACCACCACCACCACCACCATCTACCGCACAGCCACAGCAAAACCCCAGGGTAGACTTTTTCATTGGCCCTCGGGGGCCTTCCTTTTCCTCCCAACTCTGTTCGGTCTTTCGTTGATGTATTCATGACGTCAGCGATGTCAGGAAATGGGAGCTGCTGCGCATGGCTGTTAAAAAAATATTATATATATATAGTTTTTAAAAAAAAATACCGCTCGTACGCGCGAGAAGGATGCTGGGAGGTGAGTGAGGAGGAAGGAAAGAGAGGGGAGACAACAAACCTCTCTCTCTCTCGCTCGCTTGCTCGAATAAATAGGGTGCTGGCACGACCCCAACATTCTTGATTATTTTGGGAGTTAGAGAAGAGAGGAGAAAATAAACCTTGGACTGTAAGGGGGAGAGCATGCCTGACCTACTCCGGCGACCGGGATCTGTGAAGAGCGCTTACTGGCGTCAGAGGAGTGGGGAGGTGCGGGGGTGCTGGGTGTGAGTGTTGGGGGAGGATGGAAGAGCGCAAGCTGTTGTAGTGCCCTGTAGTAGGTGTGCGTGGGCACGCGCAGGTGAGTGCACGCGCCGAGAACCAAAGTGGAAAGGGAGGTAAGTGGGGGTAAACTTACGTAGGGGAGATAAAAAGAGGAGAGAGAGAGCACTAAACGAAGGCTGGATGGTGGGAACTGCGATAAACAAGTCCGGAAGGGTCTGGACATGTACGGCAAACCTGATAAAGATATTCCAAGGTATATTATTTTTACCATCGTGTTTGTGCGTCATGTGATGTTTTTGCACCCTGGCAAATGAGGAGGTGGGTAGGTCGGAGGGACGCGGGGAGGAACTAGAGATTTCATAAGCAAGCCAAGGACAGATCGCTGCTGTCAGTGACCAACATCTTCATCGAAGCATGAATCATCTGAACTGACATCGTCATGTTGGCAAACATTAATCTAAACATACATGTCTGTTCATTATTTTTTATGACAGTCTATGTGTAGTCTTCATGACACTCAACCGTCAGTCTTTGCTGATGTTGATGTTGATGTTAAATTACACATACAGAGACTGCTGTCCCGTTAGACTGGCATCTCTTTGTGTAGCTAACCATGAGATGTTCATACCACTTACTGCAGTTGTTTTGCTCTTGTATCAATGTGGTTGGTGTATGTTATTATCAGTTACTGTTGCAGCATAGCGATGTAACCGAACCACCAAATTATCCGGTATTTAGAGGATTTCCGCCTTTACAAAAAAATTCCGCCATATTATTATTATTCCGCTCAAGAAGAGGGGGATGTCATGACCATGAGAGTTTGTAAACGCTTTGAAGTTCTAACAAACATGAGTCTTTCATAGCTTAGTTGAAGAAGAGTGGAATGAGACTGAATAAAAATTAGCAGGATGGCTAATTTACTTTTAGATAACAAAGTTATGATTACTGGTGGAGACCAGCAGTAAAGAAGAAAGACATCATTTCAGCGGCAAAAAATATGTATATCCTTTCAATATCTACATTTTTTAAAAAAAGATTATCCCTTGCTGGTTCATTTCCGATCCTTGCAAGTCGGTTTGCTCATTTTTATTATTATTTTTTTTTTTTAGACTGGACCGTTACAAACCCAAATTAACAACATTATTGAAGTATAATTGTGTAGACGAAATGCAATCGTTTTCATTCCTCTTTTATTTATTTTCAGGGTACTGAAGGAGGGGAGTTTGCAGGATAATGATGTGAGCGAGTCAAGTCGGATCGTAATCTGTCCCAACATGGAGAGCGGCACAATGGTAAGCCTCACGTGACCTTTACCCTTACGTAATTATGTAACCGCTGTTGCAGCTCACCTTTGATTTACTGGAGAACGACAACCTGCGCACTCATGAAAGAGTGTAATATCAACGGATCAACGATCAGCAGTGATGTGAAACTGGATGTGCACTGTAAGCGGAATTACAGTGATAGCCCGTGACCCGGCCACAGGTCACGCTAGGGAAGTAGGCCTCCGCCTCTGCGCATGCGTGATAACCTCACGCTCGCTCCAAGATGCACTTCTGTACTGGACTTCGACCCTTGCTCCTCCCTTGGAGGCTGTCCCGGATACTGTTGTAGTTCACGCTCACTTGTGGATGCTGAACACTTTCTTATTCATCTGGACTACTTTATGTCCTAATGAAATGGCGCAGAGGAAATGGAGGCGGGGAACATTTATTTGTCCTCGTTTTTAGAACTGGATTAAGACGTAACCAAAGACTGGATTCGATGAGGGTTTGTGTGAATAATAATAATTAAAAAAAAATACAAAATTTAGGCGAAGCCGGCACTACGGGCAACTTCATGTATGGGGAACAAGAAATGGGAACGCGAATGTACGCAGGGTCATCCGAGGTAATGAAGACATAGCTGAGCACTCATTAAATGGAGATAATTATCTCGAGAGAGAGCAAAGAAATTTCTGGAGCTAATTAATGATGCCAAAAAAAACAAAAAACAGGCAGGAAGCGAGTCTGGATCAAAGTTGATCCCAGCGGGAGGGTGGAATCTGTCCCCATCATCACCAACCACCACATCCTCCTTTTCACAACTCTTTCTCTCTTGGGAGAGAGCGGGGTGTAGGCTCTTGCTTTGGCGGGGTAATCCAAACACAGCGATTATAGGGTTAAAGGGGTATGAGAAAATGGCTCAAAATCTTAAGACAGACCCCACCTCCGCACCTGCATCCCCCAAACCTTTCTTAAAATTCGCCTCTCCCACCGAAGATGCCAGTCGGGGTGGGAGAAAGGAGAGAGATAGGAGCGGGGTGGCTTTCTAGCTGTTACCAGGGCGTGTTTCATGCTTTCGCGAGGGCACGAGGAACTAAGAAGGAAACATCTGCGTGTTCACAAATGGATCAGTCATCCCAGTTGTCGCTTCTATCGGGATCTTTTTGTGCAGGCGCGTCAGCAGAGGCGGGGCCTCGGGTTGGACACCTGGTGGTGACCTGCGGTGACCTCTGTCTCCACGACGACAGGAGCTTGAAAAGGGGTAGTGGGTCCGTGCTATGGACACTTTCCAGTCCGGCGACACAGGACCGAAGAGAGGGTCAAGCTAACATCAAGGATGTGCTTACCGGAAGTGTGAGAGTCGACACAGTGAAGACAAACAGCGATGGGAGGACGAGGCGGAACCCACGGAGGGCAGGAAGACGAGATAAAGTGCAAAGGTCATGACGGTGGAAAACAATGAAATCATTGCTGGTGCCAAACTGTGATGGGATTGAATTCACATTCATACCTCACCTCCCCCATCCGGCCATCTCCATCCCCACCCGTTCTCTCGTTCACTGTCTCAGCGCGCACCACCACCCGCTACGTCATCCTATGTTGCTACGTTTACCGCTGCATATAGAAACCACCCTCATAATCGATGAGCTATTTCTCTTTCGTTCTATTTTTTTCTGGGCTGTGCCATGTTCTGAGCGAACGAAATCGTTCGTCTGCAACACCAGCTTGAATGTGACGATGTGTGTGTATGTGATCGCGCGCGTCGTGGGCGTACAGGTGGAATTTTTTTTTTTTTCAATTTTGATATTCTAGGTGTTGACAGATGGCAACAGTGCAGCAACTCCCGGAGTTCTCCGATCGGCTGAGCCTGGGACTGCTTAAACTCTTTCGGTGTTAGGGATAACAAGCCCTTTGTCAACACTCTAGAACTGGGGCTTCTTCGACCGCTGGCTGTAATGTTTTTCCTCCCGACACTCAGGTTTCTGTGTTCTTTCGTAATTGTACGGTACCTATCGCATTCTTTAATGTGTTCTGTTGTATACTTCCTGAAGCAAGCGTCACACTTCAGTTACTCACCTCCCCCCCCCCCCAAAAAAAAATCTCAGCCTAGAATTGTAATCGAACCTGCAACCCTCTTCGTGCTCCGACTTCGAGGGGTCTTACACCCCAGGCTACAGCGCCTTGCAACGACGGGTGCGCGCTGACATTTACAGATACCCGTTTGAGAGCTTGCCTCCCTCTCACCATCCCTCCCGCTCCCCTCCACCCGCGCGATATCGTGAGTACACCAGCACGGACGACTACTTGTATTTATCGGCCCTTCCCCACCAGCCTGATCCCCTGGGTAAGCGCCCCGAAGCCAGTGACAAAAGAAGAAACCATCATCACCACCACCACCACCACCACCGCCACCACCTGTGTGTGTGCGCGTGCGTGCATGTCGGTCGGCAGGAGTGTCGGGAAAGTCCAAGCTGATTTCATTCACAAAACCCACAAAGCATTCTGGTTAGACATCGCTCGATCGATGAAATCAGCAGTGACATTTTCCCCGTATCCCCTTTCTGTCCCTGCTGTCTTCAATTTTTTTTTTTTTTTTCAACCTCTTTGCTTTGTCCATTTTATCTTTTCAGATTGCTTTTCTCTTTTTCCTCCTACGTCTCCCATCGCTCCTCGTCTTTGTTCTTTGTGTTATAGATGCTCAGTCATCCGTGTAGACATGCAAAAAGGCTTCCTGCTATTGTCACTTTCGTCACCTTTCTTCTCGAAACATACTCTCGACAGGAATGAGCTGTAGGCGGCCGTTTGTACACACAGTTTGTACAATGTTGACAAAATTTTCCTAATAGTCTCTCTCTCTCACTCACACTCGTGCATGAATTAAAAACAAGTCCTTGCCTCCTTATGTTCTTACCCCCTCACTCGCCTTGCTCTCATGCCCCCCATCTCAACCACCTCACCCGTTGCACACAAAGAAAAATATCATTTCTGCAAGGCTGCAGGCACACAGACGGAGCGACCAACAATGAGGGTCACTGGAAAGTGTGGCTCTGACGTCATCAGGCTGGCCGTTGGAGGGAGTGGAAAGTCCTGAGTGTTACAGTGCACTTGTCCGGGAATATATGTGTGTGTGTAAAGATAGCCTCGTTCGTTAGCGGCCACACCTTTTGGGGTCGATCCTCGCGTACCCTGTGGGGATATTTTAGTGACGTGGTACCCACTGAGTCGTGTCTGGGTGAGGTACAGCCATCCGTCAGTATTTATGTATATTTACGTGGATTCTGATGGCGAAGATAAAAACCACACACTTTTTTTTTTTGAAAACGTTGATTGAGCTCCAGTATAGAGACAAGGCGCCATGACTGACATAAAACAAGGCGAGGACGGGACAAAGAGGCGCCGAGGCCATTGACCTTTGCCATCAAGTGTCGGGGTCACGGTTTGGGGCTCGAAATGCGTGATTGCATGAGCGCACGTGCAATGGGGTGTGTGTGAGAGAGAGTTCTGGTTTTTTGTGGATGGGGAGGGGGAAGATGTTGTCTTTGTATCGTTCTATCATATGGTGTCACGTGGGTGGAGCGGGTGGTTTAACTAACCTTGTTACCCGGGTCCTTATTGTTCAGGAGTGCTCAAGGGTTTGTTTCTTGCGTGTGGGCGGGCAGTTGAATTACTAAAATGAAGTAACATTCTGTTTAATTGCGTCGTCCTCGATCGTGTTTGTTTGCCTTATCGCCCATGTGAAACTGTTTATAGGAAATGTGTGTGTGTGGGAAGCTGGTAAGAGAGAGAGAAGGGGCATGGCCAGTTCAGACGATCACCTGTCAACTACGCCTTATCAATGTGTATTAGATTACTCATATTGCTTATTGTGTCACCCTGTTCTCCCGTCGGTGTGTGCTCTCGCTACCTATTTTATTCAGGCGGCTCTACAACATCTGTCGACCATTGCATATTTTTTGTTTTGTGGAGGCTGTACGTGAAATTCCAACGACTCCCTCGCAGTCTGTTGTTCTCGTAGTCTTCCCTTCGCATTGTTCTCCCGTGCATCATTTGTATTGCATATATTTCCCGCCCCGAAATCCTCTGTCAGTCATGGAATAGTCGAACGTTGGACCAAGGTTGGCACAGTTGTCCTGTGAAGAGCGAACGTTAGGAACATTGGAACTTTGGTCAACATGCTAACTCCAGGCTTGTTTGCCACACAATGCTAATTCATGTAGCAAAACAATGGAGGTTTGACACTTCGGCACTTCGCCCAGTTAACAACAGCCTTTAGGACCGAGAAAAAAAAAAGTCTAGCGAGGAAAAAAAAAAGGCAGGAAAGACCAAGATTGAAGGTTCAAAACCTACTTTAGGTTGTTTTGGTTTTTTTCCAGCAGAGTTGTGGGGTCTTCAAGGTCCACGGGCTTACAGACAACTTGGAGTCCTGGGAAGAAAATATGATTCGCCAAAAACAAACAAAAGCAGCTTCACTGCAAACGCTGCACAAAGGTTCGCAGAGAGAAATTCCAGCGCGGTCTCCTACGTCACAATGACGACATACCTGGGGTGGGTGGGGAGGTCGAAGACAGGGGTGGAAGGGTAGGGTGTTGGAGGCTGGTTCGAAGGCATCTCTCCGTCGTCGGCAGGCTTGTAAGGGATGCGTGGGAGGGCAGGGTCGCATCGGCACGGGTGCCCGGTGCAAATGTGACTCAGCTACCCCCACCCCACTCCACCTCTGCCTGGCGAGGGTTGCGCGGCGGCTGCTGATGTCATCGAGGCGTCACACGTGCGCTCGGCAGGTGAAAATCAATCGCCGCCGCCGCCACCACCACCTCTACCACCACCAACGCCTCCTGGGGCGTAGAGTTCGACGTTTGCTGACGATCGCCCACAAGCGACAAAGACAACTGTGGGAAAGCTCAGAACGAGAGGGAAAAGAAGAAGACGCGGAAAAGGGAAATAATGTGATGGGGGTGGTCACTCTAGGGATCAGACCTGCAGGTCGCGTTGATATTGGTTGGTACTAAAGAAATTAGGCAAAACTTGCAAAGGTGTTTAGTCATCAAGAGTCCCGTGCTTGCATTCTGGGTACTTTTTTCACATCGTCTAGGTGTTTGAAGTCATTTTATGGCTATTTATCTGGTGCAAACTGCTGGTGAGCTGGATGCACAAACGGTAGTACAATTAAAAAATAATAATCAATGTTAGAGGCATTGCCACAAAACATGCACTTCTTAGAAAGTTTAAGTTGTCTTGTTCATATAGTATGCAGCAGATTCTATTCATTCACATTTCCTGGGCTTAATATAGTGGATATTATACTAATGGATCTTACTCTTCAGATCACCAGATCTGCTGCACAGAAGGAAAAGGCTAAATTTTAGATGAAATGCAATATGCCCTTCACTGTAGCCATGCTGTACATTAATTTGGAAAGTGCATAAACTGCAAGTGGCTTTAAAAACTATAGGTTCAACCTTCTCATTCCTTCTTTTTTCAGTCTCAACGGCCAGAACACAGCGTCATGCAAGCCTTGCAGAACCTGTCTGACTCACAGGTAACCTTTACCTCCATTCATCCTTCTCTCTCTCTGAGCATAATTTATAACAGGCAGCTGTAGCATGTTTTATCAGCTGAAATGATTCAAGCTTCAAAACTGAAGGGATAACTGTTGGACATAAAGATTGGACAGCATATGCAGCCAGACCTTTTTTTAAAAAAAACATCTGTTTATATTAGGTTTGCAAAAGATAGCGGAGGAAAGATTGACTTAACTGAACACATGTTAACTCCTGTACCTGATGCTCATGCTGTGTTTTCCTCTGGTGTGGGAGTGGGATAACAAGCATCTGGCTAATGTTTTCAGGTGAACGACTTCTTGTCAGGGCACGCTCCACTTACTTTGGCAATACGCCTGGGTGAACATCTCATGTTTGTACAACTGCAGCTGTCTACTGTGCCATCACGTACCCAGATGCCACCCTCAGCAACCCCAGCCCCCGGGAAAATCCTGTCTCCCACTGCTGCCCCATCATCAACAGATACTACTGCTGCTGCTGCTCCTCCTCCTGCTGCATCTCCTGCTTCAGCATCATGTTCTGCATTTCTTCCCAGCATCAATCCTGTATCCCTTGTAGAGGCTAGCCGTAGCCTGACAGAAAAACTTCGAGAACTCACTCGTCTTTCTCAAGAAAAGGTAAAAACATTTATTTTTGTTATATTTAGTTTTGGTATAGTTTCTTAAGATATAGTAGTGGGGATTAAGTAGTAAATTTTGAATTCTCTTAGGGAAAAACAGGAAAGGAACAAAGATATGGAAGATAGCAGTACTATAAAATTGTTTTTATGAAGTTAACATTTTGGCAGGAAGTGTTAGGGAGGAGGAAGGGTCCTTACATATTTATGCTTAAAGTGTTTGTAAGAATAAAAGTTACCTTATATAGCCTCATATGGTACTTTAATAATGGTACTTTAATGATACACATGCTAAACAAGTTAATGAAACAAAACTGTGGAGGTCTGATCCCCTCAAAGCATGTTAGGGGAAATCACACCACTCTCAATCATGTACAACTGTTATTTTAGAGGTCTGTGTCTAGGAGTTTTAAAGATAATGCATAGCCACTTAGAATTTCATCTTTAATTATGCTGACCCTATACTGCCCCTAGTTATCAACAAGAAGCTGTAGCCGTATATTTTGTTAGAAACAGGAATCTTATAATATTTTTCTTAGACTAGAACATTTTTTTGTTTCAGATCCATACTGCTGGAAAGCCTGCGGCACAGCCCCAACCCTCTTCAATGCCACTTACTCCACCTCCTTCACCCCCACCCAGCCCAGGTGCTGTCATTGATTCGATGAATCATATCGGCAGGGGCATTTACTCAGGCACTTTTTCTGGTATGTTCTGCTGGATTTTTTTTTTTTTGTCTGAATGGAGGGCAAGCAGAGACAATAAGCATATAAAGCAAGGTTAGGTAGTGGTTTTGTTTAAAAGCTAGTTGCAACTTAAACAATGCAAAAATCTTGAAAGTAGTTTATACTGGTTCTTTACCAACCATTGTAATCTTCATTGTGTATTTAAATTTGAATGAAATTAGAAATTCAGAAGCAACAAGAAGTATTTTGGAGCAACAGGCTTAGTCTGTACTGCCGTAGGATGTGATGGTATAATGGTGCTATTGTCGCCATCAGACGTTTTACTAACCATTGCTGCTGGGAAGTCAGACTTCCTCTGCCAACCAGTCTATTTCACTCTCCAGCTATCTTGTTTTCATGGACATTTTTCAATTTTCAAACTTCACAGGTACTTTGGACCCACGACTGCAGGACGGAAGTGGTCGCCCAAAGCGTGATGTCAGCACCATTTTGCATATACTCCATGACTTGCTGGTGGCACAGCCTGCCAGCCACATGACACCAACTCCACTTCCTCACCATCACCATAGCAACTACATGCCACCCTCACCCACAGAAAGTGAGAATTATAATATTCCTTCGAGTGGTGTAAGAATTAAAATGGAAATTGCTTAATTTCTAACTTGCAGGTAAAAAGGCCAAAACACAAATGCATTAATTACTGAACAACTGACACTTGGCTAGGGGAGGGAACCGATGGCTACATTGAGAGAAATTGTTATCCCCCTTTCGTATTCAATGGCTATTCAAGATTCCATTGTTTTATTTAGGTGTTTATAGTTAGGGGAGAGAACCAGTGGTTACATTTTTGTTATCCCCCTTTTGTATTTAATGGCTGTCATTCAAAATTCCATTGTTTTATTGGGTGTTTCTTTATTTTGCAGAAAAAGAGGTTGCAGAGCATGCAGTTATGCGTGACAAAGTGCAGCGAATACAAATGATGCTTGAGGAGCGTCGCCAACGTAGATCTGCCAGAAGGGAAAACCAGAGACCGTATCCTCGGCCTAGCAACTTAAGCGGATGCACTTCTTTCTCCCATCAGTCTGCTTTAATTGCAGGCAACAAGCTGCTCTCTGGGTCCATTCCGTCACCATCTACACCTGCTGCTTCCACCACCACCACAGGTGCTGCCAACCATGCAGAAAATGTAGAGACAACAAACTACCGTAAACCAAACATGGAACAAGAGACTGTAGCAGTATGAGAAACCTGAAATCTGCACGACAAGAAGTCGTTTGGTTCATTTTGTTTGTTTTCTGCAGCCTCCTATCCCAAGAGAGGTGTGCTGCTCTGTGGTGTGCGCACAGCACTTTGTTTGGTGGCTTCCAGTTCTGGAAGGTCCATTTGGCCCCAATGCTGCATCAGCTTGGCGAGCCTCAGCTGCCTTATTTGGTCAAGACAGCTAAAGAGGAGAGGTGCATTTTCAGTCGGTTGTCTGGCATAACTGGCATCTGCAACACTTGTTAGAGCCAGTGCTAGCACCAGAATTTTTTTGGTTTTGTTAACTCGGGGGGATAGTGAATTTGTCATTGTATTTTTATCCCTACGTTTCCTTTAGGTTCCCCCCAACCTTCATTTTGAGCTTTGAAGCTCGCATTGAAATGGCATATACCCTGCCAGTGAATGTTTGCCCTAGGACCAGGTCAAAAGAAAGTAGACGATTTTTGTCAGTTGTTTTGGTTTGAGTGTGGATTCTTTTCATTTTGTTTAACAGTTGGTGTAGGTACAGTTTAGGGAAGAGTGTGTTCTGGTCATCCATTAATTTTAATCAGTGTAATCGAGAATATATATTTCAAATGCTTTCTGACATTTTAAAATTAGTGTTTGAATAGGATTCTTAATAGTAGTTTTACAGTCTACAGTTTTATACTAGGAGCAAAATTTGTTGCCATTTTGTAAACATAATTTCTTCCTCTCACATCCCCAAACCCCCTACATTCCTAAGAGATAATTATATTCAATATGAATAAAATGAAGAGCATTAGCAGCCCATTTGCATAATCAGCAACGTGTTTCTTTCATAAACATTTCTTCTTTTCATCATGTACCCCTTTCCAAAGAGCTTATCATCCAGTTCGGAATGTATTTGTATGACTATATATGCATATATTATTTTATGACTTGTATATGTTAATTTGGGATTTTGAAAGGCCAGTAAAACCCCTGACCTCCTGTTGCTTCACACCCTACCCTGCCCATCTCCTGTTATCATTACAAATCTGACGTTATAAATATCTTGTACTGCTGTTCATACAGAATAGCATTCAGTTGTGTTGTTGGAATGGATGACCCCTTATTTGATGGTTTTAATGAAAATTGACACTAAAGTATCAATATATTTTCATTTCATAGAAGCACTAGCTTCACTATGTCAGCATTTGTTAATATATTAATGTTTGGGCTTCAAAATATGAACCAGTGTAGTGGGTACCAAAGAAAATCGCCTGTAGATGGCAAATATGCCAAGGCCTAGCTATTTGTTTAGCGACAAAATAGTGCATATGTTTTGCAACATTTGAATAAAGCATTAATAACAATCAGTATCTGTATATAGTATCTTATTCAGTATAAAAAAAAAAGGAGAAATTACCTCATGGTTATTGCATACATTAACAGATCTATTTTGTGAACAAATAAAAATTCTAATTGGAAATTCAGGTTGTCATCTAAAGGTCATTCTTGACCAAGTTAAGGATGCACTAGTGACAGACACAATAATTCTGAGAACAAGCATCATGTTGGATTGAATGCAGTGTATACTGTACCCAGATAGCTGAATTATGTTGCTCTCTATAGTGCCAGATTCTACAGAGGCTTATTCCCTCCTATAGCTGCCTTTGTAATTTGTAACCGTTTCCACTCCACCACTCAAAAATACTATCAGAGGGTCAGTGATTAATGGCAGTGGAATTGCAAATTCCTCCCGTCTTTTTGTGGCTTCTGTGGAGCTTTCGGCGAGAAACCAAGCCCAGTGTGTGTGTGTTGGGCAGGGGGCATATGTATTTCATGGGAAATCATTAATTTTGGTCCGACTTCATATAGTGCATGGTTGAGGAGCATGTTTTTATCATTTAAGAAGGGTGCTTCATTGTTTTGTGGGTATGGCTTTGCCATCTGCTTTGTATGTATTTTTTGTGGTTACAGTTTTGAAGGTGAATGCAAATATCCTTTCATATCAATTTAAGTTTACTCATCATAGTAATGATAGCTAAGGTCAGATGCACAGATAACTGCTCTCTCCCTTACCCCATATTCTGTCTTGCATCTCTTTTTCACAAAAATGGTGTTTTAGTTTGGTTTGGTTTGTATTAGGTTATCATAGAAGAGATATGATAAACTTGTTATTTTTCTGCATAGTACAGATAGCTGTCAGATACAACCAAATGTTCTGGTGGCATCATTTATATGCAAACAAATTTGTAGAGCAAAATATTTTTTTTTAATCAGATGATATCAGAAACTAGTCTATTTAAAAACCAGACCTTCAAATTAACTGCTTAAACAGATCATTCGAAAATGCATTCTTTAAACATCATTTAGTTCAGCATCACCATATTAATGATGGATGAGTGGGGATCTCATTATTCTGATGCATTACTAATATTTGTAGAAAGTAATCTTGCATTCTGTAAAGAAAAAGTAGATATTTTAAGACTCCACAAATAGAATTATAAAAAAATGTCACATCTCGAATCCCAGTTTATAGCAACATATTTCCCACTTCAGAGCTTTTAAAATATTTTGGCACATGATCTTCTTTAACAGCTGTTTGATAAACAATGATTACTTTCTTTGAGTTGAGATCAACTTAATGTGCATTAAATGGGATCATTTTCTTGGATTGTATTCAATTCTGTAAAGGTGACAGTAATATTTGTCATATACCCAACTCTTATCTTTGCAACTGTTATGATTTACCCAGATACAGTAATTACCGATTTGAAATTTTTTAAAACATTGTATACTTGTATCCATTTTGGCTGCCATTTAATAGCCTTTTTTCTGCTTATTTTGTTCCGCATTAAGAAAACTCCCAGAGTTAAGGAGAAAGCTAGTGATGTAAAAGTGCATTTAATGTAAAACACCACTTTTTAAAAACTTTTTCATGATGTTAGGTGGTATGGGGTTTCCTACAAATTGTCATTAATTTACCAGAATTAAAGTGAAATAATACACATTTTAGCACATTCAGAAAACACCTTTCCCTTTTTTTCATGTAAATACTGCATTATTTTCTGTTACCAAATCACTGGATGGTGTGTTTCTGTGATGTCTAGAAATACTGCGTATCTGAGTATGATTATCCTTAATTTTACATTTGTGTATTTCCAACTGGGGTTTTTGTTTAAGTCATACAAAACAATGTAATTAAATCTTTGTGAAGTTGTTTACTGACTGCATAGCAACACATGAGAAAATATTTAGTTGTTGGACAATCCTTATTGGCATAATTTTTTTTTTACACTAAGACAGTTGAATTTTATATGCTGAAGATCACTAATTAGGTCATGACATGGGAGCTCTTAAAAACTAGTTATGAAATCTCTGATGTTATTCCTTACCATTCTTATGATTCTCCTGTTGTCTATGCTTGAAAAAGAAAAACTCAACAAAACAGCATGAAATATATGTAACAAATATTCTTGATCTGCACGAAGTAATTTGCTAATAGGAATATGCCTTGCATTTGAGTTTAAAGAAAATAAGTGTTTAGTTTAATTTTATCAGGAATTCATGTCTAGGAGAATGCAGAGTTGTGACCTAACCTAAATGTATGTTTCTCGTCTATGTGTGTACAGGTAATAGTGTTGCATATTATCAACATGAACACACTGTATTTTTAATCCATTATGTCTCCTCTGCAGTCTGCATTAAAAAACTGCATAATACACAATATTTAGATATAAAAGAGAAGAAAATATTATGACATATGCATTTAAAGGTGTCAAAAAGAATTATTCAAACAAAAAAATGCAGATTTGGTGACAAGTTCAAAGTTTTAATATAGCCACTAAATGCAAGGGTATATATTTGCTTAAATTTCAATACTTCAAAAAGCTCCACTATCAGAAACTTCATCCATTTTAGAATTTAGGATGTTTCTTGTTTGTACAAATTTGCTGCAAGTAGTTTGTTTAGAAAGTAATGGTGATTTTATAAGATTCAAAGGTTCTCCTATGAAGTAAGCATTAGCTGTCTTTTTTTTTTCAAGTGTGATTTGAGGTTGCATGTGAAAGACTGGAACTAAACAGAATTGTTATACTTTTTCTACCTTTCACATACACAAAGCAATATTTGTAAGTAGATGTTGGTTATGATCGATTAAAGTGGAGATGAAACATGCATAACCAGTTTTTGTTTTGAAACTTTTCCGATTGCTTGTCTGTGTGCATGTTAACATTGTGTTTATGTACCTCTGTATGTATATAATTTTAAATATGCTTTGAATACATGTTCACCTAAAGTTTATGTGTTGATATGAAATTATTTCTATTTGCATTAAGGCTATAATATAAAACTCGTACACGAATATTGACCATAACTCATAATTTAGTGTATTCCTTGTTAATCCTCGAGGAGCATAGGACCGCAACAACACCTTGCCAGTGGACCCGGTTTTGGGTAGCAACCCTAAGTTGTGCCCATGTGGTTTCGACATCCTTTGCCTCGTTCACTATTGTTCTTTTCCAAGTCTGCTTTGGTCTCCCAACTCTCCTTTTCCCATGACGGTTCCAGTCAAGTGCCTGCTTGGCAATGGTGTCAGCTGGTTTGCGCAGGGTGTCCTATCCAGCCCCAGACCATCACTCTTTACACCCGAACCCTCCTTCAACACACACACATACACGTCTATCTTGCTAATACCGTGTGGGTTCGAGGTCAGTACGCTGTGCACGAACCTATCATGCAACAAAAAGACACAAACGGATATATATATATTTGCTTAAATTTGAACCCTTCAAAAAGCAAGCATAATAAAAGTGTGGAGGGAGATGACGATGAAGGACCGATGATAAGTGGATAATTTCGCTTGATTTTGATAGATATTTCACAGAGAAGTGGGTTTAGACGCCTTACTAGAAGGATTCGAACGTAGGCACAGACATTTTCTGCCCCGCAACAAACAAACAAAAAAAATGACAAAGGGAAATCACTCTAAATCTTTGTTGCCTCAGAATCTACTTCAAAGCACATTGCCTGCAAAGCTGTCAACTCTTGCTTAATACTCGACGTCATGCAAAAATAAAGCAAGAAGAGTTTTACAAAATTAACGTTTGAAAATAAAAAAGGCATTGAAGGTTTATGCCAAAATAATTAATTAGAAAGGAGAGCGCTCTTTTCACGAGGAGGAGGGGAAACTACTCACGCTGTAGTCGCCGCCTCACTGCAGGGAAACAACAACGCGAAAAGTTGCAAGCACGCATGTGGTTGCAAGGTTCATTGTTGAAATTTATTTTCACAGTTTTATATGCAGACACTTCCACAGAGATATATAAATCAGTTTCGTGAATGTGTGTTATGTTTTTTTATAATTTGTATTTACTACTGGTGTAACATTCGGTTCAGATATACGGACGTAATACAAGTTCGTGGTTCAACTCTTCAGACTTGGGCAGTTCTCGATCATCTTGACGATGGCATCAGACGGGGAACCCTCTTCGAAACAAGGTAACCTGTCAGGAATCACAATTATCCCCCACCCCACTTTGAATGCGTCGTATGTGTGTGCTTTCTGTGTCAGCTTGATAGAAACTATAGCACAACTCAGGAGACCCGTGCGGTAGCAAATACCCAGTATGTTCCTGGGGAGTTGAAAAGTGTATACTCACACTCCTAAGGAGCATGCTCTTAGAGTCTAAGCACAAGAACGAAACATGGACAGCATACGAGGGACAGGAAAACAAACGAATAACACCTAAACTAAGAAAGAATAAAAACAGTACTTATGACCAATAAAAACAAATACAGAAAACGCAAAGAGGAACCAAATAACAAGAACTGAGAGTATCATGATATTGTGAAAGGAAGACGTGGAGCGAATGGTGTGAAAAAGGTTTAGTTTTGTAGAAAAGGGTATTAGGAGTAATGTTTATGGAAGAGGTGCATTTTCAGTTCACATTTATAAGATTCAGTGGTGGGTAGTGGTTTATTGAGCGCAGTAAATTTATTCCCTATGATACTGCTGAGCAGGTAGGATGTAAAACAGTATTTGGTGTATGACCGAAGGGAATCTGGTGGGGAACTTAGTTCCTTTCCTAGACAAGGTATACTTTTATATTTGTTTGATTCAGAGTAAACATAAGTTAAACAATAAGCAGATTAAAACAATTATTACCTAATAGTTAAATACTCCAAGAAATAAAGCTTTTGGTTATATTACTAGAAGATTAACACATAATTCTAAATAGCTAAAGAAAGAAATTAAGTAAGATATAAGTTTACAGGAACTATTGGGGAGAGATGTCAGATCTAGCTATAGTCGCAGGCCTAAGCCCATGGGAAAGAACGAAAGAGAGTGAATGATTGGTTCATCCGAATATATATGGAAGATGTAAAAAAAATGTGTGACATGAGGGGTAGAATCATGGAATGGGCAGTCGAGATCACTGAAAGCGGGATGTTTGTGAGGGAAAGTATTTTTTAATGGAACTTATATGCTAAACACAAAAATTTTTACATCTTAATATTTTATTTGAAGTAAAGAGCCATTGTCCAGACATTATATCTAAAGGGATATTATAGAGATGCGGTTCTTAACTGATGGTACGCATACCCCTAGGGGTACGGCAGGGGTTATGCAGGGGTACAGAGCGACGTAAATAATTGTTTCAATGCATTAGTAGTAGTTAAATTTAAACAACCAAAGAGTTTGAAGAAGATTGCCATTTCAATGTGTGATTCATCGCCAAAAAAATGTGACAGTGAAAAATTATGAAAGTGAGTACATTTGTGCACGAACTGACACACGAGATACTCAGACATACTTTCACCCTTTGGGGGTACAGTTGCGAAAAGGTTGAGAATCTGTTATAGAGGACCCAAAGTATGCTTTGCAGTCTGTGGATGTGTTATTTGAAGTGAAGAGCCAATGCCGAGACGTGTCTAAAGAGATATAGAGAACCTAAAGAACGTTTTGCAGTCTGTGATTGTGCTATTTCAACATATTAACTGCCAGCCATTGCATGAACTGTGTGGGTAGCAATTGGATAAATATTTATGTGGACATTGTGGGAGAAGAGTGGATATATCGAGTTCTGAGTACTGTTAGTAAATAGAGGATTATGTTTCCTGGAATATCCTAATCAAGAAAGGTTATAGATTGTAGTTGGCACTTTTTTATATGTAGTTTTGTTTACTAAATGTAGGCAGATCTGTTCAGGCAAGTCATTTTTTATTTTGTATGAAAGAACGCTTATTTGTCTGGCCCCGTGAATATGTTTGGAAGAAAGAGCGCAAGAGTCACACTTCGCAGTGACATGACCTTTAAAAAGTATGTCCACTTCAATTAAAATATTTATATTGAATGTTTTTTTAATGACAATAGTTTACTACTCACGTTCTTGTCTCCTCTCTCTCTCTCTTTCAAACACACACACTCTTTCTTATACTTTCACAGTCTCTGGGTCAGATTATAATTTAAATTCTACATCTGGAAGAGTTGAAGAACGTTGTCTTTTCTCAGGATTGCTTCTGACCTTATATTTATTGCCGTCTGTGATGTCTATGTATTTATCTTCAGGATCTTCCAAGAAGGCCAGGACTTTTGATTTAGAGGCTATTTTACACGAAACCATAAAGACAGCTAAAGAAAGATCCCAATCCACAGCAGGTAATCAGTTACTGCAAAGTTGCTACGTTTTACATTTTAATATGGTGTTTTCTCTAGAAACTAATTCAGCACTCTTTTTTACATTAATTATTATTTAAAGATGGTACATAAAAGTGTAGGATCTATGGGTGAGTAAAAATGAGAGAGTAATAACTGGTCAACAGCAATAATAAGAATTTATGTAGTTCAACACATTAATGAACTCACTTGTTTTTACTCATGATACTAACAGTTTGAGTTGTCAGTAATGCAGAGGCAGAAACTGTCATTACTATGACCAAGTCTTCAAACAATATGTAAAGGTCATTGTCAGTAATCATGTGCAAGAAATATGTGGAGGTGTGCATCTATGCAAACTTGTTTCAATTACTTTTTGATCTTATCTCTTTTAAAAATTTCTTTTGAAAAATACAGCTGAACATGCTGATGATGAGGTAGCATCAGAGGGAAAAAAGAGACCGTCCCTACAAAAGTCAAGAAATAATGAGACGTCGAGTAGTGGGAGTTCAAATGATTCAGACAGCAGTGACTCGGATGATTCAGGGAGTTCCTCAGATGAACAGGAAAATCACACAGAGCAGCAAGCAGGGAGAAAGATTTCACCCAGGGACAAAACTAAAGTCAGTTCCATCAAAAGTGTTTATGTTACTGACTCTGGTGGTGAGATTGGGCCACCATTACCACCAGGCTATGAAAAAGCATTAGGAAATAAAAGGGACTCTGGTGGTGAGATTGGGCCACCATTGCCGCCAGGCTATGAAAAAGCATTAGGAAATAAAAGTGACTCTGGTGGTGAGATTGGGCCACCATTGCCACCAGGCTATGAGGAGGGTATGATAGGTCCTCCATCAGCAGCAGCAAGTGGAGATGCAGCATCAGAAACAGAAAGCAGTAATGAAGAAGATGAGGAGGTTAGTATGAAATCATACTAACAACGTTTTGATAAAGCTGTTCAGTATAACAGATAAAGCCATCATCAATAAGGCTCCTATTAGTACAGAGCGAAATGATCTCTTCCTATCAGTGGCAGATCAGTCTTTATGTGAACTGTAAGTTTTGTGAAGTTAAGCTAGCAGTGAAAGTCTCAACAATAGTATTTATATATTCTGTTATTTATTTGCAAGATCAAAACAGTCATTGAAGTTCTCTTCTCAGCATGACCTCAACACGTCCCTTTGGCGAGATGATAAAAGCTAACAGTTCTTCTTTGGTAATAGAGTAGTGAAGATAAAGCCCTTGTTATTGTGAAGAACGTAGTCTTGGGTTCAAGTCATAGGGTTGGGATTTTATGGCACATTTTTAACTGGACATAATTATAGGATTAACTGCCTGGGTGTTTTCTCAGAATTTTTGTAGGTTTCTACCTGTTAACCAGTTCTTCCTCCTCCATTGTGTAAAATCACCATAAGGTGGAAGCACTTTTTGTAATAGCCCCACATAATGTGTTGAAATGATTTAGCAACTTTTAATCGAAATTTATAGCTATTTGCAGGGTTCGCAGGGTCCTTATCTATCCTTACGTAGAGAATTTTCGCCATAAGGCCTTATAAATCCCTATATTTGCCATGCGGTCCTCACAATTCCTCACACACGTCCTTACATGTTCTGTGACGTCAGCGACCTAGACAGGCCAAGCTAAGCCAACCCTCCGTTTCAATCTTTGCCAGCCATGAAACTTGTTATGGCGCTAAGTTCAACTTTTAAACACAGTGACGGGCTGCATAAAGTTAATTGCGACAGGCGAAATAACTCGAGGCCTAAAACTGATGACAGGTAAAGGTAAAAAATAAATGCGGGCCCCAAACCACCGAGACAATGTCCAACTACAAGTAGGTTACTTTAGAGAGCATCGCGAGTAATAACGCCTCTGTGGTGTAGCGGCTTCGTTCGATTCGCTACGCCTATGCAACTATGAACGTAGATCCCTCATGATGCAACACGAGGCATTAGACGACATAACTTCCGGTTATTCACGTTCTTTGTTGCGGCTCGCCGAGACCAACAGCTGATCACTTCGCAAGAAGCTGAGCGTCATTTCAGATCCTCCTATATGCGTCTTTGACCACCGGACTCTTAAAGATGGAAACTTTTATCGATGGAAAGATGAAAATGCCTAAAATTGTCAAGGTAGGAATTAAGGAGTTTCATAGGCGTTTAATTTATTTTAGTAAAATAATTATTAATAGATAGAATTTAAATCCCTCAAATCACAATGGCACAAACCATGAACGTGTATATACGTGGGATATACGTTCATGCACAAACTTAGTTGTCCAATCTTTAGCGTGGTTCACTGATTTTACTAGTAATAATTGTTAAAAAAGGAAGAGTTAAATCATTTAGTAAAGTGGGCTTAAATTAGAGATGCGGACGTTCAGTATTGTATTAGACCAAAATTTTGCGTAGAAGAACGAGTGTTATTTACAGTTTTTTACAGAGGCATC
The DNA here is from genome assembly GCF_003073045.1 of Pomacea canaliculata. Taxonomy (NCBI): domain Eukaryota; kingdom Metazoa; phylum Mollusca; class Gastropoda; order Architaenioglossa; family Ampullariidae; genus Pomacea; species Pomacea canaliculata. The sequence continues at coordinate 18,688,932 of NC_037599.1, read as the reverse complement.
TAAAACACAGCTTCAGATCACGTGCTGCGATATGGCAGTCTTCGTGTAAAAATATGACGGTCAATAAACCTAGCTTGTGAAAAATACAAGAATTGCTATTAAAAAACTGAATGGATTTTTTTATTATTGAGATGTGGACTGACAGATATTAGCTATTAATGAAGGTCCCACTGACAGTTTACAAAATTGCTAGCAGTGTCTCAGCATTCCTCACCACTTTTCTTGTCATATAGGTCTGCAAAACTGCCGACACTACTCCAGAATTGTATTTAAAAATGTATAATCAACAGCAAATGCCACAATCAGTATACACATCTGCACATGAGAAAAACTTAAGGATTGATGACTGTCACTTAGGTCCTTAAAAATGCATGAAAGGTCCTTATAAGGTCCATCTTTGATCCCTGGGAACCCTGTATAATCAACAGCAAATACTATAATCAGTATACACATCTGTGATCTACTATATTTGCTATTTTAATCACACGACTGCCAAGTATCATTCATGACAAGAACTTTACTTGCATTTCGCAAGATTTTAGTCATGGTGGATGGCTATATTTCTTTGTCTTCTTGATGATTCAATCAAAAAATGCTGGGAAAGTGTTCTTTTCAGGAGAACTGGCTAAAGGAAGAAAAATATAAAGACTGGTTGATAAAAGACTCTGAAGATGAACATTGTGCATGATGTGCTGCCTGCAGAATGTCCTTGAATCTTTTTGTCAATGGGCGAAAGTGTTTGGAAGAAGCACATGCTTACTGATAGACACAAGAAGCGCATGAAAGTATTTCTGGAAGGTACAAGCGTTTGTGTTACGGATTACTTTCGTAATCAAGAACATCTGTACTATACTAGTTGTCCCTCCGTATTCGCAGAAAACACACTTTTCTTTCAAAAGGTCTTTAGAAATTTATCTCTTTCTTGAACCAGAGCCTTGATCTTCTAGTACTGTGCATAGCTCTATTTCTCTCTCTCCCCCTTTTGAGAGTGTGTGAGAGAGACATGAACTGACTTTTGGTTATCAGCGCTTTAAAGAGACTTTTTAAGTTATCTAAATATGGCAGATAGGCATCAGAATTAACTCTTTGATTATTTATTACTAGAATAGTAATACATGTATTTCAGAACAAAGAGAAGACCAAAGATTTATAAATAATACCTCTTTCCGACCGTACATGAGAAAAGCTTAAGCATTGACGACTCTCACTTAGGTCCTTACAAATGCATGAAAGGTCCTTACTTGGCACCATCCTTGATCCCTGGGAACCCTGTGCTTCCAATGTGGTACAGTAAAGCCCCCACAATGAGACCTTACATATTACAACCCACTCTTTGATGTAAGAAGTTTTTCACAGTTGTATTTCGCTATATAAATGTCATCTTTATGATGGGGGACTTCATTGATAATAACAAAGGCTGAAACAGTAAACATGACCGAGCAAAAGAAATAAAAGAAATCACTACAATATGGTTTTAATAATTTTATTTTCAACATTTAAATATATGAACTTGAATTTATAGTCGTCGTTCCTGGAAGGAAAAAGGATTGATCAATTTCCCTATTCAGAACACTAAGAGTTACTACCTGATTTTTGTCTTAAGTAAGGAAGTTTTACTGTAGTAGTTAATGTCGATGAGCAAGATTTTTTTTGGAGGGGGTTGGTGGAGGGTCCAGGGAACTAAAATTTTGATAAAAATTGTTTTCTGAACTTCTTAATTGTTTACCACTGGCGTTAACACCTTACAGGTTTATAACAAAATGTTCACACTGGTGATATTTCATGGTCTGCCAGCCTGATTACTTTGATTTTATTTGCAGTCTCCTCAGGATAAGATCCCAGACAGTCATGAGATTGTGCTGGACCATGGCAGTAAAGCTGTGAGTGAGGCCTTTGAAATATTTTCCCAGGTTTTATGCACAGGATCATTCTGGCTAGCTTTATCATGCTTTCTTGACTATATTAAAAATAATGAAATCAGAAAACTAGTTTGTAGATGTTGGTCTGGTAGTCTAAAAGTGTATGCAATACTGTTTTGATTGTATATCATTGATTTATGACATTTTAACAATCTGAATGTATCTTTATTAACTCAGTCAAGATAGGTTGCCACTTTGATGACCATTGACAATCAAAATGAACAACCTTACACCCTGATTGAGTAAAGTCCAGCAGATGACATGCATCGTTTTCATTCTCAGGTATCAGCACTGGGGCTCGATCCCTCTGGAGCTCGTCTCGTAACAGGCAGCTTGGACTATGACGTAAAGTTTTGGGACTTTGCGGGAATGGATGCAAGTCTGCAGTCCTTCCGCACGCTGCGACCGTGTGAGAGGTATTTTGAAGTTTTCCAACAATTCTAGGAGTTTAGCTTTTGTATCCCATTCCTTACAACATTTTTTTTTTTATTTGGCTTGCTGGCATGTGTGAAAAGAGACTTTATAACAGGTGTGCCTGACTTACTGCCCATGGGCCACATCTGTGAAGGTGCCTCATGTGGCCCGCTTGAATCTTATGCTTTTGGTATATCGTTGCATAATTTCATTTTTAACATTGGCAAAAACCCCATGTTCTGGTTCACAAGATCTGGTATGTTGAGTGCAGCCCTTGGGCGAGAAAAAGTAGTTCAGCAGTCTTCCCAAGTTGACCCCAGCTGTTGTTGAGTACTTGCCCCCTTCAGGGTTGGGGAAAGAAAGACGTAGGGAATATGTACATCACACTAACATTAAACAAGTTGGTCCAGAGATAAATGTGGTCTTTTCCTATTGATTAGAGGACCACCTTTATATTTTGTTGTGTATTTTTGTAATTGTGGACTTAATTTGTTTGTAGCATTCTTATGCTGTCAGGTCTTTGTTCTTGCAGTCACCAGATAAAGGCACTGGAATACAGCACTACAGGTGATGTTATCCTGGTGATATCTGGCAGTGCTCAGGCCAAGGTTATTGACCGTGATGGGTTTGAGAAGTGTGAGTGTGTAAAGGGAGATCAGTACCTTGTTGATCCAGCCAGCACAAAGGTAATAATAGAGAGAGGAGGGAGAGAGAGAGTGTGTGTTTTGGATCATGGAAACAAATTCTGGGCTCTTCCACTTTGACATGTTTATAGGGTGAAAATGTGTATGCTTTTATGTTGTGCCAGCCACTAGATGTTTGGATGTGACGTCTTGTATCTCAGTGGCTTCATTTTTATTTTGACTAGGGGATATCAGTACTGACACAGATCCACAGGCTTCAGTTCATTGGGATTCTGTTGATCTGTGGATTTTTTTAGGCTTGCTCAACTCTGTCATGTATGTCCTTTTGCATCTATGGAATACATACTGTTTGGAGAACAGTTTGCCATAGATGTGGTGGTTACTTGTTTTGATTTGGATACCACTAATTGCAATTTATGTGTAAAAGCTTTTGTACTTTCCACTTGTAGTGCACAGTCCGTGGCATTAATCCTTCAGTTGATGATATTGTCCCTGATGACATCTTAGCTTTTTTGGCATACACATCTGGAGTGTGTCTGAAATGTTAAAGTGTGCAAGAGCAACACTAGGTTAAATGGAATAATTGGACAAATTGTCCTTTCAGTCTACATAACTGTCATATCTTAATTCTCTCATTTGATGTCTTTTGTGCTGTGTTGTGAAGTGCGTCGAGTGACACTGAATACTACTACTATTAATAACAATAGATTTGGTACACTGCCTGTAATGGAATGTAGTATGTGGACTGGTTAGTTTATTCTTTTGTGCTAAACTAGGCAGTAAAATATGAAAGAATACTTTTTCTTTCCTTAGGGCCATACAGGAATGTTGAATGCTGGTTGCTGGAATCCAAAGGTCCGTGAAGAGTTTATGACTTGCTCTATAGATGGGTCAGTACTTCTTTGCACTTTTTTCCCACTGTCCATAAGAAAATGGTGTTGTGATCCCTTTTAGAATGGATGCTAAGTTTTGGAATATCTGTAGTTATTTATCACTTTAAAGAGTTTCACTCTTTTTCATTTTCATTGGTAAAACTGAAGTCAGTCAGCCAGCAATTTGAGAGAGAGCGTGTTTTCTAACTTGATTCTGTTTCCGCACTTTGTTTGCCTTATGCGTTATTTCTTTTTCTTTCCATTTTGGCATTTTTAGAACAGTGAGAATATGGGACATCAACACACCACACAAACACAAAGGAATAATGAAGCCAAAGGGAACGGGAGGACGGCGGGTGATCCCTACAGCATGTGCATACAGTATTGATGGTCGGTACATGGCAGCAGCATGTCAGGATGGCTCCATCCAGCTTTGGGATCACAACAAGCACACATTTGTATGCCATTTCTCTTGTTATTTACAAATATGAAGCAACCGACTTGCTAAGGCCACACATTTCCATACCATTAACCTTTGCTGTTTTCTTGTATATCAACTATTGTTATCCACTTTAAACAGGATAAGCTAGAGAGCATGAATGTATTTGACTTATTTACAGTTCAGAATTTTTTGGTTATCCACTGAGTACATGTGGCTTTTTTTGGCTACAAATATTTGACTGCACTAGAAATAGTTAATCATAAAATTGGTCCTTATTTGTTTGCTTAATTATTTTCAAGTAGTCTTCTCTTTTTTTTTTTCTGTCTCATAAGTGACAAAACTATGAAAGTTTCAAATTTAATTTGCTTTGTGTTTTGAAAATAAATGTTTGTTTTTTCTTTGTGAGTTCGCTAATGCCATTTTTCCTCTCAAATAGGTAAATGTTGCCATGCACAACAAAAATGCACATGTCAATGGCACAGACACGTCATGTCTACGCTACTCCTATGATGGACGCCTATTAGCTTCAAGAGGCGGTAAGAAAACTATTGAACAATACATTTATTATTGTTACAAAACTTTTTTTTTCAATCATTACATCAAGAATTCTTTCTTATTTTGAGAAGTAAAAAATTTGTATGTTTATGAATGTCATAAGTGTTCAGTTCATAGTGCATGGAAATTTGATGTTTGCTTTCATGCACTGATTGAAATAATAATAAAACTTATAGGTAAATGTATAAATATCTCATGTTAGATCTTAAACATTTTCAGATCAGTTTGTGAAGATTATTTTTTATCTTTTTTTCCCCTCTCATTGTGGATTTTTTTTTTCAGGAGACGGAACTTTGAAGCTATGGGATTTACGTAACTTCAGACAGCCTCTGCAGCAAGCTAATGATTTGCTAAACATATACCCAATGTATGTAGCATCTTGACTAAATATGTATGTTTCAGCTTTGTGGTTGCATAATCATTTATGTATGGATAGTATTCTTAAGATTACACATTTTCTTTTCATAGAGAGCCAGTTGAAGTTATGTGGTGGTGGTTAAACATGCATAGCTTTGCCAGTTATTCACATTTAAAATATGTATTAGTCAGTAGCAATGTGCATTTTCTTTTTCAGGACGGATTGTGTCTTCAGTCCCGATGACAGAATGATCATCACAGCTGTAAGCATGGACAAAGGAGGAGAGTATGGAAAAGTTGTCTTTTTTGACAGAGAAACATTCAACACAGTGTATGAGATGAAGATACAAGGAACTGTAAGACTTTTTTTTTCTCAGACATAATCAGTAATATGTGTATTGTTTATGGCAAAGATTGTACAGATAAAATTCTTCTTCACTGGGTTTTTTTAAACATGGCACTGCTTACTTCAGCCATTAACTGCATGCTGGATCTCGGAGTTGAGTGGGGTTTTTTTTTGTTTTTGTTTTTGGCAGAGTGCTGTGCGATGTCTCTGGCATCCCAAGCTGAACCAAATGGTTCTGGGTTGTGGTGATGGGCAGGTGCATCTCTACTATGACCCTAAGAAGAGCCACAGGTAAACGAGAATTTAAGATTTTTATTTTATTTCTCTATCATTATTTGCCCTCATTTCATGTTTAATTTCTGCATTGGATTTTTTAAAAACTTTTAAATAAAGGTTGACTGGAAAATGACAACCAAAATTATAGTTGATGTAATGATTTGTTGTGTGAGTTGATGTCCCTGCCTGGTTTAGATTTTTTTCAGTTTACATTTTAATATATTCATAGTACAAGAAAATATAGTGCAAAATATGTACAGGAAAATTTATATAATCAATGATTTCCTTAATCTCATCTGTTATGCCATGTTTGTTTGTGTGTAAACTAGGGGAGCAATGCTTTGTGTTGTACGGAAGAAGCACAAAGAGAAACAGACGGAGATGGTTCTTGCCGAACACATAATTACACGTAAGTGATTTTTTCTCCTTTTATAGTCTAAGGTTTCACTTTTTATTCTTTCATGTGACGGGAACAGCTCCATCTAATGGAGGCGTTTAAAGAAAACTAGAACCCAGATGTAGGTATTTTTTTACATAAGATGTTAGAACGCATTTGACAGAATGGCATGCCTTTGAAACAAGATAAACACCTAAAATTAAACATCTAAATTCCTTTCTGCTTTTTTTTTTTATCCCCTTGCAAAAGTTTACCCTGGTGAAATCATTAAAATTGCATTAGGTAATTTCTGTGCATTTTTGCTTTCTCCATCCCCTCAAGTATAATTCATGTTATTGAGTAAACATTCGCATTTCCTTCCAGCATATGCCTTGCCGATGTTCAGAGAAAGCCGACCAACCAGTACACGCAAGCAGGAGGAAAAACTACGCAAAGATCCTGTGAAGAGCCATCGACCCGACCTGCCTGTGCATGGTCCTGGTATGTCATCCTCCATGACTACATGATGCTTTACGGTACCATATTTAATGTAGTTGAAATGGCCAACAACAGCGTAGGCATTTTTGGCGGGAGCGGGATGTTATGCTTGCAGTATAGTAAACAAAAGTCTCCTAAGCTAATGCAGAGATATTTTCTGCTTTAAAATTTCCAGGAACTGGCGGCAGAGTGGGAGCCAGAGGTGCTACACTGTCCCAATATGTTGCACAGTCAATAGCAGCACGTAAGCCAGACCCTTACGAGAAAGATCCTAGGGGAGCCATCCTGCGTCATGCCAAAGAGGCTGCTGAAAATCCATATTGGGTTGATACAGCATACAAAAAGTAATTAGCATGCACTTTGTTGTATACACCACATGTGGTTATTGTATTTGTGTGTTTTTATGCATGCACATGTATTTTGTGTGTATATGCATGTATGTTAAAACATGTTTGTAATGGTATCAGTGTGCATGCATTTATTTTTATTTTCCTTGTATGTCATTATATTTATGTATATCTACAGCTACATCAGTTACTTGAACACCTGTTGTGCATGCATGTTGAATTTGTTTTACAATGTTTTGCACAAAAGAAGACATCATTTTAGAATATGTATTATTTCAGTGGGTTTTAAAAAAAAAAGAAATGACTTTTGTGTCCTTTCAGAACTCAGCCAGTCCCAGTTTTTCAACCTCCAGAACCTGAAAAGGATGACAAAGATGATGAACCTGTTTGGAAGAAGCAAAAGATCGGGTGAATAACATTTGGCTATATCGCCAAGCAGGAGGTTATAACTGTGACAAGCTCAAGGGGAAAGTAAGGCGCGTGGATTTATTTCCCTAAGACGCGCTTGGACTCCAGACTTTTCTCCTTTCATGTTGGCGCCGCTGCCATAACATTGGCCAAGTATATCGGCAAAATCTAGCCCCAGTGTTTTTAGCTCTTTTGCAAGGACATCAGTCAGATTCTCTCAAGCGGTTTACAAAACTGAATTCCGCTTTAGCGTCTGTGATTTAAAAAATGCAAGCATGCGTCTTTCTAAGCACGAAACATCAGAATCTCTCCTGGCAACAATTAAAAAGTGGCCAGAACTTGAATTATGACTGGATCAGAAATGCACAGTGGACAAAATCTATCTATCTATTCTATCTATTCCTCTTCGTGCATCAGGTTGCACATAAGGCCTCAACCAGAGTCCGCCACCGATGTCGATCGGCTGAAACCCGCTCTAGGTGACCCCATGTCCAGCCCTTTCCTTTCATCTCCCTTTCCACTGTTCTTCTCCAAGTTTCCTTTGGGCGGCCTCGTTTTCTTCGGCCGTCTGGAGTCCATCGTAGGGCGACTCTGGAAAGGTCTGCTGTCTGCTGGCGGAGCACATGTCCAATCCATCGCCAACGCCTTCGTTGAACCTGCGTGGTGATGGACTCGGTTTCAGTTCTTCGGTGGAGTTCTTCGTTGCTGATGGTATTTGGCCAAAAGATGTTAAGTATGCGCCTGAGGCATCTGTTTTGGAAGACGTCAAGCTTGTTACTGATGGTTTTGGTCATCTTCCATGATTCTGATCCGTAAAGGAGGGTGCTGATAACATTTGACTTGAAGATTCTCAGTTTGATCTTCTGGCTGATGTTTTTTGCCTTCCATGTGCTCCTGAGTGAGGCGAAGGCCTGGCTGGCTTTCGCCAGTCGGGCTCGAATCTCCACCTCCGCATCCCCGGTGTTTGACATTTTGGACCCAAGATAGGTGAAACTGTCAACTTCCTCAATCTCTTCTCCATTTAGTTTGATGCCGTCTTGGACTCTGGCGTTCACTCTCATACTTTTCGTTTTCTTTGTGCTGACCTTCAAGCCAAGGTTTCCAGCTGTTTCTGAGAAGGCCTTTGTTTTTTCATGCATGTCTTGGTGGCGGTGTGACAGCAGGGCAATGTCATCAGCAAAGTCCAAGTCTTCCAGCGTTGTTGTTGCTGTCATAGTCATGGTCCATCTGATCCCTCTCCTCTCACTGTCGGTGGAAGTCTTCATGATCCAGTCCATGGCCAGGATGAAGAGGAACGGCGACAGAATGCAGCCCTGCTTCACCCCGGTACTGACGTTGAAGGGGTCTGTGAGCTCCGTGTCACAGACAACCTGGGATTTGAAATCGCTGTACAGCATTGCAATGACCTGAACAAGTTTTGCAGGGAGTCCGTAATGCCTCAGGATCTTCCATAAGGACTCGCGGTGGATGCTGTCAAAAGCCTTCTCCAGGTCGATGAAATTGATGTACAGCGGTGTGTTCCATTCGTTGCTCTGCTCCAGAATCTGTCGCAGAATGAAGATGTGTTCGGAGCAGGATCGCCCAGGACGAAATCCTGCTTGCTGTGGTCGGAGGTCTTTCTCAAGAGTTGCCGTCAGTCTTGACAAAACAATCTTGCTGAAGACCTTGCTGGTGAGGGAAAGAAGTGTAATGCCCCTCCAATTATTGCAGTCTCCAAGATCTCCTTTCTTGGGTAACTTGAAGATGAGCCCTGTCTTCCAAGCAACAGGGAGCTGCCCTGATTCCCAAACTTGCTTGAAGATTTCAGTCAGCTTGGGAGCTGTCACATTTATATCTGCTTTCAAAGCAGGACAAAATTAACCAGCAAGTAATGTCCCGATGGCAAAGCTTGCTGTTGTTCAGTTCCTAACAGACCTGTAGAGTTGGAGACGGGGAAGAAACAATTTACAATGCAATTTATCTCAGCGCGAGGAAACCAGAAAAAGCAATTACAATCTCTCTCACCTCGGAGGCAAAGTGTGTCTTTGATCATGGTGGAGGTCACGTCACATCGGCACAGATCGCCATGTGAATCACGTTGGGATCACCGAATATGTCAGTCTTTTTGTCAGTGCAGTCCTATAAATAAAAAAATTATGATGTACAGTATTGTACATTTTATCCACAGGATTTAAAAATTTCATGCAATAAATATCACTTTAAAACTGTCTTTCAGCCTTTCTGTGCTTGTTTGAAAGTTTAAGGATACAGATGCTGACTCATTTATGTTCATTTAGTACCTAAAAAATGTCAGCGTATTGTGTTGCTTGAGCTGTAGTGTGAGAAAGAAAGTCCAGTGTGTCTTTTATTAAATATAAAGTTAAACTTTTGATGATGTTAGATGGGATGGGGCTTCCTATATATTGTCATTAACTTACCAAAATAAATAGTGAAATAATACACATTTTAGCAACTCAGAAAACACCTTTCCCTCATTTTTGTAACTACTGCATTATTTTCCGTTATGATCACTTGGTGTGTTTCTGTTAAGTCTAGAAATACAGTGTATCTGAACAGCCTTAAGAGACCCTCTTATATTGTGTTGAAAGAAAAGATAGGAAATCTTAAGGGCATTTCACCTGTTAGTATTTTAAAGAACGTTGAATAGGTACTGTTAACAGAATAGCCGGTAGTGACCATAGTGCTGAGAAAGGAGGGGGGCGCACTCTGTGCGATCTCGAGCCCACATTCAAAAATAACTGATTTATTTCCCTTTGACCCTTGCTGTGAACGTCACATAACTCATGGATTTGCCCCCCGCGTGTTGTCACTGTAAACAATCCTGCCTGCGCGGTGATAAGCAGGCCGCCTGATCTGAGGATATTTTTCTAAGGTAAAAATCAAGACACAAGCCAAAAGTTTAGTTTTCAGACCCTCCTCTTAGACGGTCTCATTTCTTCAACAGTCAGGATCGATGGTTTTAGGCGTCGATCGTTTCTACCAGCGCATCATCTCAGTGGCAAATGTAAGCCTTGAGCCAAGATTGGATATTCTGTCCACTCTGCAAGGAAGATGAAACCGATAAATCAAACATATTTCAACTTTATGAAAAGTAATTCAATGTATAGTATTAGGAAAATAGAATACGCATGTCAATGAGAAAGGGGACGGTGAATTATTTTCACTGTTACAGTACCTATATATAGGCTTTTTTAATTAGCTTCCCCCCCAAAAAAAACAACAACAAACAAACATAAAACAAAAACAAAACAAACGAATACGTGACTCTTACTAAACTTAGTTTTTTTTTAAAATAATAATATTCTTGTTGAATCAATCATGAGGGTGGAGTGTTAAGAAACAGTAAGAGAGATCGAGTCACAGCTAGCCTATCTTTTGTAATCCTCAAACCTCCCAGAAAGATTGCTCGCATTTTTTCTGCCATATTTGTCTCTCAGCAGTAAATCGCAAGACAAATACAATAGGGAATCTTGATGTGAAATAGTCCAAATCAGAGCAACACATAGCTTCATATACTACTTGCTGCACATGGAACAAATTTCAAATCATGTACGACAGATACAAATGAAATTTAAACAATCCAATGGATTGAAAATGTGTATGGTTTTCTGTCTCTGAAGAAGTGACTGGATCAGAGTTGTTTGTGGATTTTTAAAAATTTTCCTTCCTTCTTTGCTAGCCATTACAATGAGTGAAAATCCATCACCATGTAAGTATAGGATGCACATCTGTTAATACAGAGAATTTAAATATTTTTCTTGTATGTTAATGTCTTGTCTTGACTGTGCTCAACAGTTGTGCATATTAGCTGCAAGACTTACAGAAAGCTAAGTTGTGCTGCATTTTCACAATGATAGGGATTAACTATGTGTCGATTTTTAATATGACTACATCTGATGTGGAGCAAGTGTGTTTTTCAATACAATTTCTTGTTCCTGCCAAATTTTTATTTAACTATGCTGTGAACTGCAGATAGTTTGTTGTATTCACTTTATGAAAAAGTGAAAAAAAATCTTATCTGACTGTTTGCCCTGGTGTTAATTCAAACTTGATTATTGTGGAGACTGGCAATGCAGACTATGCACTTCCATTCTCTTTCTGGACTCACTACATGACATTCTCTGATGAAAAGGATCTGCCCTGCAGCCATAATTTTCAAGTGATGGTAATTTGTTACCTAGAGTCAAAATGGTAAAATCAAGGGCAAGCGTTGTTTCCATAGTTGCAAAGCAGTATCCAGACCAATTGGTAGTTGCTTTATGTTACTTCATCCCAGGTCATATTTTCTATTGTTTTATAGTTATAGCCCCAGGAGTATAACTACATCTGCAAAGTCTGGACATAGCTTTATGAGACAAAATGTTTCCCCTTAATTTCTCAACAACTTATCCTCACTTCATACCTACAGCCTCAAAGGGAATATATCAAACAAAGGGTGAAGCACTGAGAAAGAAAAATCTCTGCCAAAATTGACTATGAAGAAATAAATTTATAGCCTCTGAACATTTGCTTAAACATCTACTTCCATTCACATCACTCACTCTCTAAATCCATCATTACTCTTCCCCAGGCTGTAAGGAACCTTTTCGACACATCGATGTCTTTCAAGAATTATGTCAACTCTGTTTGCAAGTCCATTTTTTTGTGAACTGTGTAAGATTTATTGTGGGGTTTCATTTATAGGGCATGGTGGCCAAAGAAAGAAACCACAGTCACCTCCTGACTTTCTCAGAAGGACGGCAGCAGACAAAACATGGGCTGCCAACCAACAGCCACCAAAAAAACCACCTGGAAAGCTAAACAGAACCTCAACACAGAAGAGCATCAACATAGCTGCTGATGCAGTCAGTGAAAATCCTTCAGAACCTGGTGGGAACTCTGTAGAGCCCAGAGCCATTAAAAAATCTCCCAACTCTCTGTCAGAGCAGCCACAGCCACAGCCACAGCCACGGCCCAGTGACACGCCATACTCATCAGACAATTATATGTCCCTACCCAGGCCACAGCATCACTCCATCAATCAGGAAGGTTTACAGGCTGGCCAGAGATACAAGCAAGACAGCCAACAGTCTCTTCTCCCTGCAAGAAATTCTGTGCCTGAAAGCCATTTCAGGGTCACCATGAACATAGATGTTATAGGACGCATCCATCAGACACTGGGTGCGACTAACCTTCACATCGATGGCACTAAGAGAGTTACAGCTCATGTTGGTGGACCATACTTTGAGTAAGATATTCGATTTTGAAGCTCCTGAATGACATGCTCATATCAGCATTTCTCATCACATACAAGCACGAAAATCACATAAGAGAGCTGCAAATCCTCACTATAAAGAAACTTTTCCAATGAAGTCTTAAAAATTAAAGTCTGGCATCATGGATCTGAAGATGTAAAGGAGTTTAGGTCAGGGGCCTCATTATGTGAGACAGGAGTGGGAAAATGTTTGGCCCTGTTATTATTATTATTAAACAAAGAATGATAGAAATTCCCATAGGTGTATGAGAAATCATTGAAAGGTTTGCAATTTCATGTTTTTGAAAACCTGTAAATTTAATTATTAAAAAAAAGCTTTATGCTTAATTTTTAGCATACAGAAGATATACAAGGATTTGAATTATTACATGTACCATGCCTGGTCTGCAGGTTCCACACACTTCACACTCAAAAAGCCAGCACTTATGATGTGTTCAGACTGTCAGTGGAGCCTCTTCTAGAACTGTTCTTAACAGGTTACAATGCCTGTCTTCTGATTGCTGGTGAAAAGGGTTCTGGGAAGACCTACACTCTTGCTGGAGACAACAGTCACACTGGCTTGATCCAGATGGCACTGGATCACATCTTTCAAAAGCTTTCTGATGGTATGAGAGAGAGAGAGAGAACATGTCTTCAATTTCTTTAAAATGTATGTCATTTATTCATCACATTAGTTTCTTGCCTTATGTGATTCCGCAGAGTCTTACGTCACTCACCCAGACCATCTGACAAGTCAGCGAAAGTTATCACAGCAAGATGCACAAGTAAGTATGCAAGTACTGGAGGTCTATGACGAACTGATCAGGGACCTCCTGCAAGTTCCTCATGGTGGTGCTGGCTTCCTAGACGTCTCAGAGACTGCTGGAAAGGGCACACAGGCAAAGGTGAGACAACTTTGCTGCTCCCACCTTTACAAATCTTTCTTTCAAGGGAGATCACTTTTGCTTGATAGTAAAACTTTTATCTAGAGAGCCAAATTATAATCCTTGATAATAGTGATTGTAGTGATGACAACAGTGTTGATGACAATGGTGATGAAAATGCTCTTTTTTTCCACTATAGAATGCAAAGACTGTGTCTGTAACGGATGCTTCATCAGGTATCACAGTTTTTCATCAGGGTTTGAGAAATGCTAGTGTGATCGCCACTGATAGTGGACCAGCCCAGCACGATGGGGCACTCATCATCCACATAGATCTTGTGGTGGTAAGTTCACTGTTTTCATCGAGAAAATACTTCAAGACCGACAGTGCATGCATCTGCATAGAGTCATGTTTAAATCAACGCATGTGCATCAGAATGCAAGTATAGAGGACCCTTCACAATTTTTTTCAGGCTAGTAAAATTCATATTATAAATCTAGTGTTTTTGGATGTAAGTTACTTCATTGCAAGAGATTTTGATCTTGAATTTTTTTCCTTTCCTTAATGCTGATTACGTTTTTATTATTCACATAGCATTTGAGTAGAGGGAAATGGACTTCATCGCTTTGGCAAAAACTAAACATCTGTTAAAAGATGAGTTGACTATGATTGAGTATGTAACTCATGTCTGGATGATTTTTTTTAAATACAAGCATTATAACTACACTTTACTTTCAACATAACTAGAGCAGACAGAAACTTCTAATAATGAAATGATATTGGATTATGGAGTGATAACTAACTTTGGGGTGCAGCTGTTTGCTAAATAATCGCCAATTAAGCAATTCTTCAATATGTAGAAGTACTATATAGTTCCTGGAGGAACCAAAAGTCGCCAGATCTAAGATCCTTTGTTATGCTTCATGATAGCCATCTAGGGAAAGAGTAAATAAAAACATATTTAATGAAAAACAAAAACCAAACGCATCCTACAAAGACAACAATGGCTTCTATGCAGGTCCTCACAGATCGAGTCTAAACAAGCTGACAAGAAGGTTAGTGTGACAGCAACACTGAAACTCTGAAAGACCCCCTTCTAACCAAAAACATATTATCTAACATATGTGACTATGTTTGTAAAAGTTTTACATAGCCAGTCACATAAAACGTTTTTCGAACATTGCCACAGACTTTAACAAAATATATTATTAAGAAGGCTCACAGTTACCTCTGAAAAAGGAAAGCATGGACAGATCCGAGGCTGTCTGTACCCAGCTTTTGTCCTCCGTTTGAGCTGTGTGAGTACTGAAGTATATCACCTCTAGCCAGAGTCAGAAGGGCGAAAGTGTGAGCCGTTTAGCTAAGCCAGGCTGTCGTGTATAGAATCGACTTCTGTGTTCGATCATTATGGGTGTTTAGTGTAAGAGTGAAAGGTATGCACGCAGGAGGCACACCTCCGGGGTGAACGCTGTGTAGGATCACTGGCTGCCAGTGTATTGGGCGGACCCTCAGGGGCGCCATTCCTTGCTTTCCGCGGTGTCGACGAAATCTGATCACACCATTCAGGTGAGAGGCGAAGGCGGTAAAAGTTATCGCCATTATGATGTATCATCGTATATTGTCGTCGTTGCCATCGTCTTTATCATCGTTGTCGTTCTTAAATCATCATTGACCTAATCGATCGCTTTGTGTTTAATGTTTGTCAAACGTAATTGTGATATTATCGTTGACGTGAGGACAGAGGTTAACATTTGCTTTCACTGTAGCAAGCGAGCTTTAGAGTTGTATCGCACATAGTGTACTAGTTTGTTATCAAAATATTACTACTATTAATATTTTAAATAAACAGTTGAAAAACAGATCGGTCAGTGCAGGAAAGGGGCAAGTGAAGGTCGAGCTTTACATAGTTTAATTGTGGCCTCAGATAAATGAGAAAAATAATTAACTCGGTGATTTTGTTTCTGCTGAATGTGACTGGCAGCGGGATAGAGTGATTGTAGACATAATGTGAAATCAATCATGATTGATAGCCCATCTATAATTGCGTATTTTATATCATTCTTTTTTATCGTGCACCCACCCACACACACAGGTCTAAACTGTTTTCACACACACACACAGTGTCGAAACTCTGTTTTAAGATACGATTTATCGAAGAGAGCAGTTTGAAGCAGCTCTATAAGGAAACAAGGGTTAAATTGTCACCTCACCACACATCAACAATCAACAATTCCATCACACATTCTTAACCACCACACCAGTCAGACCCCTTCCCCATACAATCACAGTTCAGACTCTCATATGATCAGATTTCATGTACACACGGTAGTCACACGGCCAACAAAATTTATCATGATCGAATCTTTTTCTTCCCTCATTTCGAGTGTGGTGAGAGGAGAAGTCGCCGCACCTCACCACCTCCTCCCACAACACACCACCATATCTTTGCCTCTCCAGCGCACAATTTACGGTTTCCATATCTGGTCTGCATCACAAACTTGTATTAATACCCGTCCGTGTCAGGGTGGAGATCTCGCTTCCATCCCCAACCGTGGCATTAGGAATCGACCTCCATACAATCGCCAGTCCATCTAAAGCACGGCATGGCGTACACAGGCGTACAGTAAATTTCAGGCCTGACAACTTTATCGATTGTGAATTAACGAATTTCAGGCCAACATCGATTATTAAACAGTAAAACCAGAGCAAGTCCAGACAGACCCTGAGCAGTCTGACCCTCCACCCTGCCCACCCCACTCACCAGACATTTCTTTCCCAAGTTCCCTGCGGGACGTTCGTTGTTTTCATGAATATACAACGCGCACGGTCGAGTCTTGGTGGGAAAACAGGTCGGTGTTCGGCAGGTCCTGTTCGTTCTCTATTATTTGTGGCGTAGACTTCACTCTGTAAGTGAAACCGTCAGATAAAGTCGTTTTGATTGTTTTCGTGGCAATAAGGCTATAAAACTATAATGAGAACATCAACAATCACAGTGTGTAATGTGTGTACGTGCGCGCGCGCGTGAGCACACACACACACACACGTGAATTTATTTATTTATTTATTTTATTTTTTTTTTTTTTTGGTGCACCACTCTCATTCCCAACACCCGGCAGTTTTGCCCCCATCGACCTCTCTTTACTGTCCGTACTTTCGGGCTCATGTTTACCCACCAATGCGAGTGAAAGGAAGTCAAAGCAAGTTACCGCCCATGATCGTTGCTACGGTAAACAAAGACACCTTCCCTGACACCTTCCCTCGTCTTGGCACAGGAACTTGTAATCGCATTACCAAGTCTCTCTCTCTCACACACAGAGTGCAGTAGGGTGTGTAGCGCTTTGTGTGTGCAAAACATAGCAGCCAGTAGTGAGTGCATGAGGACCAACTTTGCTAGAGGTAAATTTTTAATCAACATGTGGATGCGCTTTTCTTTTTTTAGATGCGACAAAGCATTTAAATAATCTGGTAACAATAACTCAGAGCTGTCATTTGAAGTATTTTATTACACATATACAACATCCCATAGTTGGACTCAGGAAATTTCTCCCTTGCTTTACAAATGCAGAAATTTAATAGCTATAAAAATATTCAGCAGCATTAGTGGCTAGACAACTCTTATAATGATAGCTTTAACACTTATTATGTCAAAGATATTTCTATGTGGCCAGTCTCTCTCATATACATTCGCCATGATATGACCTTAGCTGCTGGCGTAAAACACAAACAAACAAACACTCATATTCATGCATGAGGTTCCGTGTACAAACTGCTTTCTATCCTTATGAAAACTTTCCTTCGTTATGAAAAGTACCCCTTCTGTCCTTTTGAGAATTAACTTTTCTGTCTTTATAGAAGAGTATCCTTCCTTCTCATCATATCTCTTTTTTTTTTTAAACCTCTTGTTTGTTGTTTGCCATTTGAAAGAATGTTTAAACTGGGTTTGTGGAGTAAATACATGTTCCAAATATTTTTTAAAGTATATCCATTATGAGGAGTTTATTTAAATGTTACTCTTTTAATTAAATATTATAGTAGGGTTACTTAACTAACTTTTTTGCAATGAAATTCTTTTACATTTCTAGCACAATTGTCTAAGTATATTTTACATTTGTAGTGTCCCATTGTTTCAGGAAATTCATTAGCTCTTTTTAGAATTTTTTTATTTACTCCAGTGTCAACACACCATTTTTTTGTCTAGTTTTCAATTTACTTCTGTAACATTTCTCTCCATCATGAAACATAAGAAGCCCGTACAGTGTGAACTTGTCTTTGTAGCAGTGAATTTGTCTTTTTAGAATGTATTATGTGCAATGAGTGGCCTTTTTAAGCATGAGTAAATGTTATTTATTATTTCAGAAAACAAGAAACAATCTATCTCCATATAAATCTAGATTAACGTTTGTAGAATTGCCAAGCCTTGACAAGCTTTCAGTAGAACAACCAAAACACATCCATCAAAGAGAAGGGAGAACATTGAACAAGGGGCTTCTTGCATTAAGCCAGGTTGTTTCATCACTCGCTAGTAACCTATTTCCAGACAGAGTGATCAACTACAGGTGAGAGAGTGCTGGGTGTCACCAGCATTGTCTACAACATGTGCAGTCTGCAGGCCATAGAAATTGATTTTATTTTGCTATGTAGCTTTCAATATTTATTTAATGATAAGACAGAGCAAGAAGGATTTAGCATGCCAGTCTACTGATTTAAAATGCATGATACTTTTTTTATTCTGTTGATTTTATGTGAGTGGATGTGTGTGTGATTTTCATGCATGTTTGTATGTATGTGGGTGCATGTTATCATCATCATTGTCATCATCATTATCATTATTTCTTGTGCCACATTTCTCTCTTCCTTCCCTTTCTCTTTCCCTTTCTCTTTCCCTCCCCACCTCAACTCTTTTTCTTTTTCTCTCTCTCTCTCACACTGCACAAAACAAATGTGTACACACACACATGTATCTATATAGATGCAAACAGGAATGTGCATACGCACAGTTAGCCTGTGCATAAGTACACAGATGTATTTTTGCTACCATTAGTTTCAGCTAAATGACAAATACTTTGCTGAAAAAATATGATGAATAACTGTGATGAAAGGTAATGGAGAAAAGAATTTAAAAAACAACAAATGAAAGAAGTTTGCATGCCTTATTTGTGATGTGCATCCTCATTAGGCTTTTTCTGCACCCTTCAGAGAGTCCAAGCTAACTCAGTTACTACAAGAGCAAATTGGAGGAAATTTCAAGACCCGTGCTTTGATTTGCCTTAAGTCCAGAACAGATCCAGAGGTCACTGCAGCTGTTCTGAGATTTGCCAAAAGCCTTTCTTTTGTCCAGAATTTCCCCATCATCAATGATGGTCTAGCTCAGGTGAAGTATTGTTCTCATTTAATCTCTTTCAACTGTAGTCTGTTTTCTTGATCAGTAATATAGGCCGGTATTGTAGACTTCTTGTTATTCTAAGAGTTATCTGTTCCCCCTTCTGTGGTAGCAGTCAGCAGATTTTTTTCCCCATTTCCTCTCCCTTTGCCTCATGT
This sequence comes from Pomacea canaliculata, assembly GCF_003073045.1. NCBI lineage: Eukaryota > Metazoa > Mollusca > Gastropoda > Architaenioglossa > Ampullariidae > Pomacea > Pomacea canaliculata. The sequence goes on along the minus strand of NC_037599.1, from coordinate 18,669,823 downwards.
ACCACTTGCATCCATTTGTAACACAACACAGCTAAATCACTAGACTCTATACTGTAACTTTACTTATCTAGCCTTTTTATTCCACCCAGTTTCATGGACACATTTCATGCATATCAGAAGACTTGGCTGAGAATGATAGACAAGCTGATAAAATAATATCCCTGTCAAGAACTATGTTTACAAGTGAGAAATGTTTTTGTAAGTGTTCCATTTCACGAAATATGTTCCGTTTCTCATGAACTGGAAGGTTTTTTTTTAGCCAACAAATGATATTACACATGTACATGTACAGACTGACTTGAAAAACTGGTTGGCTTACACACTGCAGATGTTTACCTGCTTCTGAAAAAGGTTTCCCAGCTAACCAGGCGCTGTCTTTTTAACCAGGCCCTTCTAACCCAGAAGGAAGCCAGGTGGATTGATATCAAGCAACAGACAAACATGACATCCACAGCCCCTATCTATGGAGAGACTCAGGAGGAGCTCCGCAGACTTCAGACTGAGAATGTGAGTCTCTGGATGGAGGTCTAGACTTGTTTTGATGTCGAATGCTACATTCTCTGGCTGGCTGAAAGCTGCATCTTTATTAATATTTTAAGCTACATTTTTATGGCCATTATCTCTTTATTCAGGAAATGCAAATATTGTCTTGTTTCTTCCACAGAACAATAGACATTATCTTGCGTAAAAATGTTTAAAATAACGGAAAGTCTAGCTGTTGGTCAGCATGTCAGGATTGATTTACGACAGTAGTGTTGGACTTTATTACTGTGGTCACGAAATGCTAGGTTTTCTGTTTCTTGAAATATTTATCAAAAGATATCCTGGCTATATTGCTAAAATGCTCATGTTTTATCTGTCATGTTATTTTTGTTACTTCTGTTATGTACTTTGTTATGGCAGCGTTACATTATGCTTCATGCTGATTGGTTCTCTTGTAGCTGGTACTGAAAGATCACAACGAGCGACTGCAAATCCGTCTTGATGCACTTCAAAACAAGTTTGGGGATGTGGCCAACACTAAGACAGACCTGTCTCAGCAGCTTTTGCTGTCTGAGGAAGAAAAACTGAAGGTGGGTGTGACTCCAAAATACTTGTACAGCAATGACAGATTTGCAGCATCTGCTAAAAAAATGAAATTTTTATAAGAACCAGATTAACTTTTCTAAGACTATATACACAATTTTGTCTGCTCAAAGAAATAGATTCTGTTTCCTGAGAGGTCAGAAAAATGTAATCTACAAGAGATGGATTTGTTTTCTGTCAAAGGATCAGAGTAGGACTCCCTGAAAGAAACCAACAACTGGATTTCCACTGCTAACAGCTTAACTGGTTAACTAAAACTATTTAAGTAACTCAAACTTTTGATAAAGGTGAACAGATAAGAGCAGGAGTGATTGTAGGGTCAGTTAAGAGTATGTGGAGGGCAGAGCCCAACCCTCCTTTTGCAACACATTGTACCTTTCTTGATAAATCAGTCTCTCATGTGCTTGGTCTGTGGTTAAGATTTCTAGTCACAGGGCCAGATAAGCATTGGTTGAATGCACTAACCAGTTCCTATTTTGAACCCTTAGACAAGTGCATGAACACACACACCCCCACTCATCACACATGCACATACTCACCTGCATGCACACACAGGCACAAACTCTTACTTATTTCTTATACTTATAATAGAAGTACACACTACTTTTAATTATTTTGACCAGGTTTCCCAGTCACTGGTGGATCTCCAGATTGAAAACAACAAAATCCGAGAAGAAGCCGAGGCCTCCAAGTTTGAGCTGACGAACAAGGTGGGTAGATGACCTTACAAATAAGTGTGTACATGCCTTCCATCTGTAACTTATTTGCAGGTTCATTTATATGTGCATCAAAATATCAGCTTGAATGTGTGTGTGCATGTGTGTGTGTATGCAAGCAGACATCCAATCTAAAACTGTATTAGTGCTATTCATTCATGAGAGAAAATGTGGATGCAATCCATAGAGTGCATTTTTTCCACATATCCATCTGTCCCTGGAAATTATAATAATGTTGCTAACTGATTTGAAAATGAAACAAAACAAGAATAAAACTTTCCACATCTCTTCTTTCTTTCTTTCTTGCTAGATTATCCTGCTGGAGAACCAAGTGACAGAGCTCGAATCAGAGAAAGAGCGTTACAAAAAAGCAGCAACTTACTCCAAAGAGAGGCTAGCTGAGCTTGAGAAAGACAGGAAGGACCTAGCTGATGAGTATGTTGTCTTGAAGACCAACTACTTGGCCTTGACCAAAGAGCACCAGAGGGAGGTAAGGCCCTTAATAGAGGATTAACACTTAGCAAGAGGCAGCTCTTTATGAATTTACTCACTTTGCAGGGACAATTTGATTTCACATCTTAGCTTGAGGATTTTTTTCAGAAAGAGCTTTGAGCTTTTTAATGATTGTTGGGACTTAAAATAAAAAAAAATATATTATCACAATCTTTGCCCAGGTAATCATGAGACTTTTGCTACAGTGTGTCGGTGGTTAATTGTCATTTAAACATAGAGAGTCACGAGGATGTCTTCATCTTTAGTTTGCCTGTTTAGGTATGGTGTCAGTCATGACTAGGACACATGTTCATTTGAGCTATGTCTTATCTAATTATATGTGCGTGAATGTGTGTGTGTATGTTTATCGGCTTGTTTATGTTTATGTTTGTGTGTGTGTTTTATCTTTTATTTAATGCTAAGTCTGGAAGAAATGAGGAACTGGCCATAGAGTTGCTCAACCTTGTCAACAACAAAGCAGCACTCATGAGGCAAGTTGCCATTTTAACCAACACTGACCCAGCAGAAGTGGGCGATCCCAGTGCCGAGGTTGACCGGGTCCGGGCCATTGTTGCTAAGAATGCGACTGGCAGAGTGAAAGTGAGACACTTAACTTGTCAAATGTATCATAACCATGAAATGGGGGCATAAAAGGGCAATGTTGACACATTATTTCATATAAAAAATAGCCTTTCTAAAATAAATGTCAGGGTTTCTAGGTGCATCGTGCCTTTGTAACTAAACAAATTATCAACAGCTCTTTTTTTATGTTTGTCACACATGATTTAAATTTGTGTGCTTCAGTTGACATTGTGGGATCCCTTAAACATGTTATCTAAGATAAAGAATTGCAAAGGGCTTGCACCATCTTTTCATTTTACATCTTTATGGTTTTAATAATAATATCTGCTAAAAGCTACCATTTGTTTACTGTCAACTTTTATCTTGAGGTTGTGGCTGGTTTTGCTGAAGTTTGTTGTGACAGTAGCTTGTGGGCTTAAAGCCAGCCTCTAACCAATATTCCTTTTCTTTTCTCAATTTTTCCAAGGACGCTTACGTAAGTATTATTCCAAAATCTATGCATTAAAAAAAAATCAAGAATCCACAAAGCATCATCTAATGCTGCTGTACTTATTAGAAACGAAAACACATTTTCATGTTTTTCTGTGTAATTTCAGTTTGAGTTCCTATCTCGACAGCTTGAATCTGTTGACATGTCAGAATATGAAACACTTTAAGGTAGTCAACAGTGCACACAACTTGTGTATACTACTGTTGTCAGAGATTTCAGTAACTTTTTTTCTTTTCTCTTACTCAGGCAGATGAAATTCTGGGCACACAGCGCGACAGAGAAGTTGTAGAACAAACGGTAATAGAAACGTCAGGTGTCTTGTTTAGTGATGTCAATAAATGGCATTCAGTTCACTCTTCTCTTTCCTCTTTTATCTCTTCCCTCTTTCTCTCTCACTTGGTGTTGTCGCTTTAAAGACACGATTATAGTAAAAGGATTTCATACCTCAGTATCCCATTTACCTCTCTGTTTATGGTTTCTTTCTGCGTATGTGTGTGTGAGAGAGAGAGAGTGTGTGTGTTATGAGAGTGTGTATCTGTGTGTTTGTGTGAGATAATGTGTAAGTGTGTGTGTTTGAGCGCTGAGAAGTGTGGGGGCGTGGCCAGGGATGTGCAAGTTCATTTTCGCACATCTAAACATCTTTCTGTACACAGCTCTTTGCCAGCAAGAGGAAATACGACTCAGAGATCGAGAGACTGAGGAAAGAACTTGGAGATGACAGCAAACGTATGGAAACACGCATGTAAGTACACAGGAGCCATGAAAACACGCCTATAAGTGCTTTAACTATACGCAATAAGTCCTCAAATTGTATGTCTTTTCCATGAGTCGGAGCCTATTTCGATTTTGGGCGTTATTCTGTTTAGATATCAAAAGGTGTTTCTCTCTCTCTCTCTCTCTCTCTCTCTCACCTTCTCTCTCTCTCCTTCTCTCTCCTTCTCTCTCATTCTCTCTTTCTCTCTCGCTCTCTCTCTCGTGCTCCGAAGTTGTGGACAGTAATACACAGAGCTCACTCGTATGATGTGCTTGATAACTGTTTTTGCTACAGGACTGGGCTCATGAAGGAACTGGCTGACACACGGAACCTGGCCAGGGAACGCCAGCAGAAGATCTCGGAACTGAACGCAGTATGTAGACTGTTTTCTGTGCACATTATTCTGTACATGAAAAGGTCACACTCGTGGCCTCACGGGTGAACACACATAAGCTTGAGACCGGTGAGTCATTTTCAAGACCTTACATGCACACAAGCCAAACAGCGAATTATGGAAATTTAGCCTAAAAACTTGAGTTTAACATCATGTCCGACTGAAGATCTCAATTGCAACCCGGTCCAGAAATCGCAGATGTATGTCAGGACTCGGGGACAAGCCACCGTTATGCCAATTTATGCCATGGCTAAAAAAATGGAAGAATCAGGTAAACGCTGACTGTGAACAAAATACTTTATGTACTACCGTGAAGCGCCAGTTTGAATTACTTTTGATGTTTAGGCGTGTGCATACTCATGTGTGTCATGACTACATGTGCACCAACAGAAACTCATCACACTTCGTGGAGAGAAGCAGGCCATCGAGTCCCAGCTGAATCGCATGCAACACAAGGTGAAGGATCTTGGGGAAGACTTCCGGGCTCGCCTTGTCAAATACGTGGAGGACATTTCAGTAGGTCGTTTTGCTCCTGCTTTCTTTGGTTCTAGAGGGGTTTCAGTTCGTTTAATTACTCAGTGTTTAATTAATAAGACTAAGGAATATGTCGTAGCGTGAGACGCCATCTTAGGAGCAATGTGAAGTTGAGCAGATAACTGTTGTTATATCAAAGATAACGGTTGTACTTTCTGATAATTTTTGTTGAGAGGCATGGTAGGGGAAAGAATGAAAACGACGTAAAATTTGTGGACTGGTTTTATTGTTGTGCTGTGAACAGCTTTGTCAGTTATATTTGTCCATTCCTGACAAGAAATGCAGTCCTTCCCCGACAACCATTCATTTACTCGTGTATTCATTCCCTTGACCGGATTTGGCTGACCACAGGTGAACAGTCAGACTGGTTGTCGGAAGAAATTGATATGCACAGCGGATATGTCGCCACAGAGGCTTTTTTTTTTTTTTTTTTTTTTTTTTGAGCGAGTTCAACCAGTACAGGTCAAAAGAGACTTAAGAACTGATTTTGCTTGTCTTTCGCCAGGACTTTGTGGACAAGGGAACTTCCGGGCCTGCCCAGAAGTCTGAAGTCCGCCTGCGGGAGTACTGTGATGCCATGTTGAAGGACATTCGTCGCTCACACCGGGAGCGGGAACAGCAGCTCAGTGAGGCGGCACAAACCTTTCGGAATCGTCTGCAGAACACAGTCCACAAGTACGAGGAGCTGCTCATCGCCTACAGGTTAGTTGAGTCGGGTCTGCATTCTTTGTGAGGGTCAGGGGTTGGGGCGCCATAGTCTGGTGTTTTACCAGCGGAAGATCTCTAGTTTGAATCTGACCCGCGCCAAGAATCGGAAATTTTTTTCCCTTCTCCCCTCCGCATCTCACTGAATTTATTAGAGAAGGCAAAAAGCGAACGGAAGGAGAGAGTTGGGTTTCGCCTTTTCACCCTCAAACATCTACAGTTTATATCTGCCATTGCTTTCGTCATAGGGGAAGTCATTAGAAAGAACAGGTAAAGAATTCTAAGGATGAACCTCCGCAAAATGACAGCAAAATGTGTGCTGAGGAAAGGTGTGTAGAAATTCATCTCATGTAATAAGTGTGGGAGAAAAAAAAAAGAGTTCCTAACGAAGTCTTACTTTTGTTTTTCATCTAGAAACCTACGTCAGACGTGTGAGGCGCGAAACTTCGATGCCGCTGACCTGGGTCCAGATGAGAATGAGCTGAAGTTAAGTGACACGGAGATTCAGACATCGCACCTGCGTGAAGTGGACAGAGTGAAAGGAGAACTGGCCAAAGTACGCAACGACCTGGACGCCTTGAAGTTGCGAGTAGGTCACCTTTCTCACCTGCAAATGTGGCTGCTTTGGGTGCGACACACCCTGGATAGCCAGGAGGCTATTTTGAATAGATCGGTTTAGTCTCGTACTAAAATGTTCATGTCGAATGGCCTGAGTCACTGACTTCTGCCGTCACCAAAGACCGCAGACAAGTTGGAAAGCCTACAGTGCTGATCGAGCACATGTTGTGACATCTTGGAAAATCAACTGTGATCTTTTTCCAAATTCAGTTGAGAATTTCGATTTTCCAATGCCTGTTTTTCTCGAACTGAAGACACTTTATAATTTTCTTAGACTTCGAGAACTGATAGTTTGCAATAAAGTAAATGTATTCATTTGAAAAGAATCTTACAATCGTGTAAGTCTTTACCTCGGATGGTTTCCTTACTTCTAGTGTATATTGATGTGTTCTGTATTTTTTCTACAGTATGGCATATTTGGAGAAGACAAAGAGACAATGGCAGAAATAACGTGAGTTCTGTATATCGTATTTGCGTCTGTGTGTGTGTTAGCGAAAGAGAATGTTTTAAGTTAACACAACTTTTTATGTTAATGCAAATATCTAGCAATCACACACACACACATGCGCGCATGTATATCTAGCGCGGAATTTATTGTCATCACAGTGACTCCTTTGAGCTCCTCGAATAATACAGATTTACATCTCCTTGCTTGTGTACAGCTACAGATAATATTATGTCTATAATGGTATTATGTCAATGCTTTCGTCGCAGAGGATCAGTCAAGTCGGACCTATGGAGCGCGATGCGGAAGCAGCTGAGAGAGTTCACTCTCAACACCCAGCAGCAGCTGGAGCAGGAGCGCGCGCGCCTTCTGAGCGAGAATCACGTGCTGAAAGAGCAGCTGCGCGAGAGCCAGCAGTACATCGACAGCCATCTTGTGAGGTAAGGCATGGCCAGAGAACTGAGTCTGAGTGTTTCATGAAAGAGTCATGACTTTGTCAGACGCCATCTTGGCAGTGCAGCGTTCCGAACTCAGTGACGAACATACTGATTGAATGTGCCTATCCATTTGAGAATACTGAATTGCTGCTGTTTAAAACTGAGACATCACGGTGATGAATGTCGAGACGGTGATCTAAGTACAGAATAGTCTACTGCGCAAGTTGGCGTCTCGTGTAGTCTTGGCTACAACACAATCTTTGGTCTCGGTAAGCAAGTGTGTAGTCTTGGCTACAATATATCCCTTGGTCTCGGTAAACAAACGTGTAGTCTTGGATACAGCGCGTGGTAAGCTAACGAACTCGACCTAGGCATGGAAAGACTTGGGACAAATACTTCCACTAGCCGCAGATTTTTTTTTTTCTCTCCGTATGCTTAACTCTTTCATCCCTTTTGTCAGCTTGTCTCTGTGTTTGCGTCTGTCTGTCTGTCTGTCTGTCTGTCTGTCTGTCTGTCTGTCTGTCTTCTCTTTCTCATACTTCGCACAAGAAGGCGGATCAAAAGACTGTAGGACAGACCATTATTCAGCTTCGCTTAAAGGTAATTTACCATTTTTCGATTGACCGTTTTTAACGCTAGTCTACTTCCGGTTTTCATTTGCTGTAAATGGCGGCAGCAGAGCCGTTAAACACTGGGCATTTTGAAAGAGACAAGCGCTTGCACTTTAGCCAGAATAGTGGATAAAATGTTGATCACACTTCACAATACTTTCGTTCTAAAGTTGTTTCTCCATTTGCAAAAAAAAAAAAAAGCGGTAGGCACTTCCTGTTTGTGTGAATATACTGCAGATGTACGTCTCGTCCTTGCATAAAATGTCCGGCTTATAACCGTGTCATTTACGATTGTGTCTCTGTGTGGGTGTGGATGTGTGTTTTAAAATTCATATTTTGTCCTCTGTTTGTAAGTGGGTTTCCTAATCATATTTAGTGGGTCTACAAATGCTAGCTTTTGAATACCAAGAACCATTTTCGTTGCTGTTCATTGTCTTCCTTTGGTTAACTCATGGTTTTGATTTCCACTTAACTCCAACACGTGTGTATATATATGAGATTTTTTGCGCACTGCAGGTACAAGCAAGAAATTGTCCGACTGCGCAAAATGATTGGTGTGTCAGAAGATGGCCTGATTCTCACCGACAGAGGTCCTCGCAGTCGAATTAACAAACGATGACTCTGAGCGAAAACTTCGCCAAGATTGGGGCTGTACACAGGGTCTCGACACTTTGACTGAATGTGAAGAAGCTGCACCTTGCTGATGTAAAATAATGTGATTGGTAATTGTGGAACCTCGACTGGTGTGTGTGTAGCAGGGCAATGGTGCTGATGTAAATATGAAGATGACATACACAAAGTAATATATTGCCAAGCTAGAGGTACTAGCTAACAGTTCGCTACTTCAGGATACTTTCACATTGCTCTGATGTAACTTTGGAATTCTTACACTACATTATAATATTTAGGTTACGTTGGATTCTTTTCTTGTTTGTAATACTTGTTACGTTGTAATAATTATGCGAAGTAATTTTCATTTTATGTGGTAATTAATATTTCTTATGTTGTAATATCTTATCTTGCGTTGCAATACTTACCTCACACATCATACCATGAAATACCGATGATACGTTGCAACTCTTATCTTAGGCTGTAATAGGTATCTTGGGCTGTAATACTTGTTACTCTTATCTTACTGCAATTTTCAATTTACATTGTAATACTTGCCTCCTGTGACCTGCATGACCTAATGACCTGCGCGTGTCGCCTCTGTTTATACCACAGCCGCCACCCACCCAGTTAAAGACACTTGCAGGCGGTAGCCTGTCCGCTAACGAGTTGAACTGAGCTGAACTAGCTGATTATGTACACGAAAAAACAATAAATGGATACATGATATGGCTCGGTGTGCGAGAAAAGTGTATTTATAGAGGCGTGCGTGTCGAATGTCGTTTTCCAGATAATTCAGGCGCCATTCTCTCTTTCTTTCTCTCTCTCTCCCTGCATCTGGCTCGCTGGCTACGCATGGGAGAACTTGTAACTTGATTTGGTTTTGCCCGCTGCGGTCGTGTTGGTGTCAAATCAGTTTCTGTACCCTCTTGTGTTCCACGGCGATGTTGCCATATGAACGGCTGTATTGATTACGAGAGGCCTTAGACTTTTTTATCCCTCCTTTTACATCAATCCGATAACAGCCAACAGTTTCCCTCACTTTTTTTGTAGCGAAGAATTACAGAACATTCTCAGACCTGCCGATAGAAAAGTTGTAACTGTTTTGCAAATGGGCAAGAAAAGCAAGATGCGGATGCCAGACGAATACACTTCAATGAAGCCATTCAGAAATGACCAGTTTAGTCATTCAGATCGGTCTTTGTGTTTGTCCGGCGAGCTGACTGCACACGAAACCGATGCCAAGACTAACTGGTACAAACTTGAAGATGATTCTAAGTAATGCGTTAGGGTGAAGGTTGGGGGGTCTTTATGGGGAGCTCACCAACACAGGTGGGAGGTCAACTTCCTGACAAGTATCTAAGCATTTATAGTTTGCACCATCACAAGTAGGTTCCAAGCGTGAACTTTTATCTTGTGCTTTGCTACACTCAGTTATTAAAGGACTGCTTACGCACGCGCTCGAACACACACACACGTGCGCGCCTGCTGTGTAACTAACGTCCAGAAACTTCCATTTTCTGCAAAAGAAGCTGTAAGAAAGAGAATTTCCCTGAGGACTTTAATAGCTCAACGTTTTGCTCAAGTCTGTCAGATTAATTTACAATGCGGAATTACTTGGTCAGCAGAAAAGTATCTATGGTTCTTCACCTAATGATGTTCGATCAAACTCTCCAGAGCTACAGCCGGAAAAAATGTTTTTCATTAAATTCAAGTACAGTCCCAAGCAAATTGGTTGCCTTCGATTTACGAAATAGAAACCAGCCGACGCCATTTTTTCCAGTCGCATGATCCTCGTTCTGAGTTAGTGAAAAGATGTGAGACAACGAGAAGACGATTAAACATCCGGGACAGTAGCCTCGGTGACGCCTGTTGTTGGGTCAATCCCATCAGACTACGGGGTCCGTGTTCCCTGATGATCGTTCTTTTGGTTGCCAGGGCAGGAAATGAGAATGATAAGTATGACGATGATCTTCAGATGGACATGGTCATGATTATCATCACGATGATCTACAGATGTCGGTGGTCTTCAGACGTCCATGGTCACGTTCACGGGCAATGATAATCACCTCGATGACCTCCAGTTGCCCCTGTCCGATTCGCATATCATAACGATCTTTTCACACTGGTGACGGTTCATGTAAGTTTTATGGTCATCATCCACCCACACACAGTCTCTCTCTCTCTCCACACTCACAGTCTCTCTTTCTCTCTCAATAAATACGGATACACAGTTCCACGGCTGCAATAACCCTTAACGAATTAACACTTATGTTGACAGATTAACCGTTTCTGACAACTCTGTACAATTCCTGCAATCCAGAGAATGTCTACAATGTTCAAAAAACACAAGTACTGAAATATTTGAGTCCAAACCTCTGACCACTTCGTTGGGCCAGAATGAGAACCAACATCAAACTTCCATTTCAACTGTCATTACAGAAGTGAACACATCACAACTTTATGTGCATCTAATTACATAAATACGCACAAACAATATATTCTCTTGGACGTTAACAGAAATTTTAACAGAAAGGTTTCTTGGTACTCCATGATTCTTATTATTGAATTATTTTGTGATACTTTCCCCTCTGTAGGACAAGGACTAGATAAAAAAAAAAGGCAAACTTTTTGCAAGCCCTCTGAACCTTTCAATCTCTCCACTCCTATCCTATCTTCTTTTTATTCGTCCAGAGCCTTTTTCAGTGTATCACGAGATACACGAGGCCCCATTCTTGGTCGATGGTAGTCTGTCTTTATGACTTCATCAAACACTAGATGGGTGTTCCTGTCCACATACATCTGGCACATTACACAAACAACGACAAGCGTCCCCCTGAATCAATCCCAGCAAGAGGGAACGGATGTCGACAACATTTCCACATATATCTATAAGTCATATCCTCTCATCTTTAATAAATGCATCCCGAAAGTGTCGATTTCTTTGCTGCAATGCCACAATTTCCTGACACGAAACAGTGAAGTGAATGTGTCTGGGTAACCAATGAAGATAGGGAGGGAAGAGGGGTAGGGTTGATCGGTGCGAAGATGAACAGGAGAAGTAGCTGCTCCAGCTCATAGAATGTCCCCTACAAACACATTCTTTCTCTTCCGTTGATTGATTACTTCACGGTACCGTCCCAGCATGCACCTGCCCAGTTTTGGGGCTGTAAATAAGTACCAATCTTCCCCTCACACCCCACCCATAACAACACCCCATGAAAACGACTGACAAGGCAATTCTGTAATGGGGAAAATTGTTGAAAGTCGTCGACGATGACATCTAGTCAAGAACTTTGTTTCTCTTCACAAATAAAGAAGTAATCTTAATGAAAAATGAATATCCGGGTAAATTCACCCATGGTTCTAGAACTGGTCAAACCTATGCAGGTCAGTATCATTGCCATGCCACCCTTAAAGAGGAGGAACCCGAAAGTTTATGTCCAGTCCTTACTTCTGCTCTGCGAGCAACTTCCCTTTCCTGCGACCTCATCATGGCGTCGTCTGCTTCTAGTCGCGTGTGAACGGCTGACAAACCGTTATCTGTAGCGTCGCTGGGTTGTCGATGGCCCAAACATGGCATCAACTTCCGGCCAAGCATGCGCACTCGACGGCGGAAATCCTTGTTGAGCAAAACGAAGAGAACTGGGTTGACACAACTGTTGGCAAAGGCGAGAAGGGTCGTGAAGAGGTCTGCGGAGTAAGGGATGGGCTTGGTTTCGTTGTTGACTGACCAGAAGTTGAGGATGACGTAGGGACCCCAGCACATGAAGAAAAGCCCTGTGGAGACAAAGGGGCATTTCAGGTCAGCGAACGTGCGAGGGGTGTCAGTTTGAAACACCAGTTTTCATCAACATTTGTAAAAGAATAAATATGGTGATTTGTCTTCGGGTGGATGATAGAAGAACAGCAAATGAGAGTTGAAGGACGGGGAGTAGAACAGACCAGGACTAATAAAGATTCGTACTTTCTATGAACAGATAAGGATGTCGATTGTTTGAATTCTTGAGCTTTCACATTTATTCACTCCGATTTTAATTAGCAGTGGCGCAGAAACCAGTTTGGGGTCACCGTCCAATCAAAAAAGATATTAAGGGGAGAGAGAGACGAATCTTTATTTACAAAAGTAACAGAATAGAAAAGGTTAACGTTTTTACATCTAGCCCTCGATCCAAAGAAAGGAAAAAGAAACTCTACTTTACTACAAAACAAAGACATTAATCAAAGAAGATGCGGAGGGGGAGGGGGAACTTCTTATCACACAATAACTTGCAAACCTTGAATGTGATTAATATGATTATAAAGTTTATCTCATTCTGAATATTATATTTATTGTGATTGCGATAACCAGGTGAGTCATTTTTCAATATTTTGTTTCTTGTTTTGCCGTTTAACACTAGAAGCAGCATGTGTTGTGATTCTACCCCTGTGTAGTGTGTGTGTGTGTGACTGTACTCACGTACCACCTACTTTCTATCTTAATGTGCGAACGTCGTTCAATGTGGAGTTTTTCCCCCATTCCCTCCATGTCCCACAAAGTCGAGCATCTTCCTACGCCACTGATTAGTAATTTATAAATGAAATAAACCCGTTTGGGTTCTGGTTTCTGTTTTCCTTTGGGTTTTTTTTAACGGTGGATGTTTGGGGGTTTTGTGGGGGTTTTTTGGTTTTGTTTTATGGGTTGTTGTTGTTGTTGTTTGTTTGGATTTTTATTATTTATTTGGGCGTTTGTTTTTTTTTTTTTTTTTTTTTTTTTTAATTTGCTTGATTGGGTCTGCAAAAAATACTTTCACTGACAGGAAGATTTTAAGCCTTTTGTTTTGTTTTGTTTTCTTTTCTTTTCTTCGCACGAGGTCTTCCAGTAGCCACAGGTTTGCACGCACTCCTGCAACAAATCTACATGCATGTTCCATCTTTTGGTGCTTGTCTCTGTAAATATAGATAAGCATCATACCCCCAACGGCAAGAGTCCGCTTTCAGAGGCGAGTTTCGATCTGTTCCGAGGAGAGGGAGGGAACATTTTTCATGATGGCAATTTAATGGCGATTTATAGCCCGCGTCAGCAGGCCCCGCCGCGCTTGTTTAACCCTCGGTCTCCAAGTAGGGGATCGTTAACTTGTCTAACTGCCTCTCCGAGTTTGTGTTTATCAATAAATTTCCTGGTCAGTAAGACTAGCATCGATTGCTGTAGAATGGAGCGCAGATTTCTTACAGCACCCCGCCGTCTGCTCACACAAAGTTAACCTAATCTCTGTCCTCATGAGCCTCGCACCCAAGGCGTTAAGTGCTTGTGTTGCCAAGACAACCGATAACAGGTCTACTGCGAATTCTAACACTGAACTTTAGTGAATTAGTGTTCCAACCATGGCGCAACAAAACCATTAAAATAATGGATGCTTGCAAACCTAGAGGAAGATACAGTGTAGTAGTAGTAATGATGATAATAATGATGATGATGATGATGATGCACACTTATTGTCTTGCTCATATCCCAGATGGTGACACAAAAATCAGACAAATATCGTAGTCGTACTCGTCATCAACTATCGTATCTTCTAGGCAGAAACATCATCCCATAAAGCTCGAAGCTACAACCAATCGAAATGCACCGCCAAACTAAGATCATATCCAATATGGCGGTGTTGTTTGCTTTGTAGGCTTTATGAATGAATCGATGCTGCATAGACATCGCCAATTTTGTTTTGCATAATTTAAAAAAAGTCCTCATAACTAAAAAGTCTGTATAGTTATAGGTCCTTTTCTCTCTGTATTTGTTTTTTTCTGTAAACCAGCATGCATCCTATACATACATAGGCCATACTTCCGGTTTCCTTTTTTCGTTCGTGAACAATAAGGATAGTTTTGTATTTCTTATACAGGTAAGAAAAATTCGTTACGAATGTCATATCTCGTATTAGACACCCACTATTGCACTGTTGCTCTTTCTGTTGTATTTTGAAACTTGTATTTAGTTTCAGTATTCATGTGTAGGTACAATGTCGTATTTCAAGATCAGACAAAAGAAGAAAAAGCAACCCGCAAAGATAGTGAAGATTTACAACAACTTGACAGGGCGATGGGTAACCCTTAAAGAGAATAAGGGAAAGAAAAAAGACACAGTTTCTGCTGCTCCCTCCCAGCCAGACACAGTTATTGCTGCTTCCGTCCAGCAACCGATCCCGACAACATCATCCATCGATGTTGAGCCTATGGCCGTAGGTATGTATGAAGGATTTTCCCTTTATGAACTTTTTTTTTAGTAATAGGGTGACAGTTTTATTTTATTTATTTTTCTTGCTTATTACTATTGTTATTATGAGAGACTTCTGTCCCTTCGCCTAGCAGGCTGAGAGGATCGGCTCTCCTTGATATTGCTTATGTTTTGTTTTGTATTGTTTATGTTTTGTTTTGGTGCTTCAATTTGGGTAAAAGTGTTGGACTGTTGTGTTTACATACAGTTTTTGCTGCTTCCTCCCAACAACCGATCCAGACAACATCATCCATTGATGTTGAGCCTATGCCCGTAGGTATGTATGAAGGATCTTCCCTTTCTGAACTTTTTTTAGTAATACGTAGACAGTTTTATTTTATTTATTTTTCTTGCTTATTAATATTATTATTATGAGAGAGTTTTGTCCCTTCGCCTAGCAGGCTGAGAGGATCTGCTCTCCTTGATATTGTTTATGTTTTGTTTTGGTGGTTCAATTTGGGTAAAAGTGTTGGATTAATGTGTTTACATGTGCTTCTGCTGCGTTTTCGCCCTTTACTGTCGGAACGCAGCAAGTCCTCGCATTGTTCTTCTTTCTACATCTTTGTTACTATTTTGTTCTACATCTATGTTACTTTTTGTTAACTTGTTGTACATCTTTGTTACTATTTGATGATCTTGTTCAGCACAATAAGTTGGCCTTAGGGTGAGATATTGCTCTTTACAAATTCCTACTTATAATTATTAATATTATTATCAACAACCTCTCCCATAATGCTAGCCCTATTTCACATCCTTCCTTTTGCAATATCATGTTACTCTCAGCTCTCTTTGCAAATTTTGCATTTTTATTGTTATTTCATCAGGATCTCTGCATCTCTGATTGCTATATTAAACCAGTGTCAAAAAATGCATACACAGGATTGTTAAAAGTAATATACTTTCTTCTCATAATTGTAGATCTTGAAAATGGAGCAAGCTCTTACTGGAACAAGAAAGTAAATCGTGCTGACAAATGGGAAAAGATATGCCACGAACTGCTGGTTGTGCACACTGAGCTGTGTGCTGTTCCAGATAGAAGCCAGTGTATCTGCTGTGGTTTAAATTTACCAACAATCCGCTGCTTGGATTGTGGCAGCAATGCACTATTCTGTGAGGAGGATTTTGTAGATCGTCACAAGAATGCTGCATTTCATAGTCCAGAAATATGGAATGTAAGGAACATTTAGTATTTGGGGTTTCAGGGGCAACCACACCTGCAACAAAGTATTTATATGGACTGCATGTTTGACTACTTCATTTGTACATGAGCGTTATTAATGGATTTTCTGTTTTGTTTTGTTTTTCCCTAGGGATATTGTTTTGTGCCATATGCAGCCAACTTGCCTGTTTTTGTGCATAGCAATCACAAGGTACCATCTTGTGCAAAACGTACAAGGGAAATCAGTGTGATTGGAATGAGAGGTAAAAATATAAACATGTACTGTAAGAAGAAAACAAAATGACAGTAAAAATTATGTTCTAGGTATGGTATGGTTTGCTGCATCATCAATGAAAACATGCTTGTTTATGTCTAGGTGGCCCACAGCTGTTTACTTTTGAATTCTGCTCATGTGAGAGTGACACAGTCACACTACTACGCCATCGCCTTTGGGGTTCTTCCCCAGAAATACCATCTGTGGCATTTAAACTGGATGTCATGGAATGGTTGCGTGCATTAGTGCTTGAATGCCAGGTGTCAGTTAAGGGCTTTGTCGATGCATTGGCAACCCGACTTAGCAAGATAGAGAGCATGAGCAGCAAGGAGGTTTGTTGTGGCGTTTTTCAAATGTGTTTTCCATTTCATATTTGTTATCTATTGTAATTAGGCACGTTTATGGTACTGAGAAATTTGAATTACATAATGCAATATCAGTCCCTGGTCCATGTTGATATTTACTTAGAATGCTAGTAATATAAGTTTTTATGCTTTTAACTGGATGGCTAATAGTGATAGAAATTAGTTGTAATTGTTGGCTTTGGAGTGAGGTTAAAATATATCATTATTTTCTGCTTGTCCTTGATTTGCACAGTCATTTTTATGAGGGGAAATTGGAAAAATGGCCAGTCAACAATACTGATGGTGCATGGTAATGTGCTTGAATTAGCTTTTGGGTGATCCTTAGTTTGAGGTTTAATTGCATAATTGAAGATTTTTAGTGGCAGGCGCCACTTGTTTCACAGGGTTGACTGTTGATGGTTATTTAATAGTACTCCATTTTCTTCATGGAGTACATAGTGATTCAGGATGCAGCCCACACAAATATTCCAAATGTTCTTATTTACCCTGTGTAAATTAGCAGCAGCAGGTCCTCTGTGTGAATGATTGCATGTGCAGTGCGATATGTATTGACTGAAAAAGTTTGCTGCACTTATGAGCTTATATAGACGACTCATTCACTAGTACAGAAACTTGCTTTTAGCATGTATTTTTTGCATGTATTGCAGGTTAATGGAGTATATCAGGCCCTAGTTACTGATGCATTTACAATGTACATGCACCATGAATACCAGTTGCAGCAGCTGCAACACATTGATCCAGATCTTGATGATGGAACTGGTTGTCCTGCCTGCCATGTAAGTTTTTAATATTCAGGAAATGGACTTTAACTATTGCAGGGTAGCAGAGGTTTGTGGATGTCAGTTTTTTTTAACTTCATGCACCAGGTAGTAATAACAGTGATGATGGAAATGTATAAAGGATGTAAGTACCATACAAAGGAAATTGTTTTGTCAAATATAGGTGGTCAAAGAAGACATTGAGGTTAATGCAAAAGACCCTGCAACTGATGGAAGTCAGCTAGTGTTGTCTGAAAATGTGAGTATTATTTGGGCTGTTTCACTTGCGTTTTTTCTGTGCTATTCGCATGGGTGTGAAGGAATGCTTTGTACTTAGCTGTTTTTTAATTTTGATCTTGATTTCTTATCATCAACCTCTCCCATAATGCTAGCCCTTTTTCACATCCTTCTTTTTGCAATATCATGTTACTCTCAGCTCTCTTTGCAAATTTTGCATTTTTATTATTATTTCATCGGGATCTCTGCCTAGTGTACATTTCATTAATGACCATCGGTCTGATTGCTATATTAAACCAGTGTCAAAAAATGCATACACAGGATTGTTAAAAGTAATATATTTTCTTCTCATAATTGTAGATCTTGAAAATGGAGCAAGCTTTTACTGGAAAAAGAAAGTAAATTGTGCTGACAAATGGGAAAAGATATGCCACGAACTGCTGGTTGTGCACACTGAGCTGTGTGCTGTTCCAGATCGAAGCCAGTGTATCTGCTGTGGTTTAAATTTACCAACAATCCGCTGCTTGGATTGTAGCAGCAATGCACTATTCTGTGAGGAGGACTTTGTAGAGCATCACAAGAATGCTGCATTTCATAGTCCAGAAATATGGAATGTAAGGAACATTTAGTATTTGGGGTTTGAGGGGCAACCACACCTGCAACAAAATACTTATATGTGTCTAGAGATGATGATGATGATAATAATAATGACGACAACAGCACCATCGTTCCCAATTGGCTGACAGCGCTTTACACACACACACAAAAAAAAAATACTCAGATCGTCAGGAGGCAGACAGATTAACAACACTTTGTATTATATAATAACCAAAGTGAGTACTTTGAGTCAAATCATCACGGAACAATGAAGAGGCTGACAAGATTTTTGTGAGTGGACTTACTGGGCTATGCAACATGAGGAGTTTTAATCTTACCATAAAACTACGCACATGAAAGTGGGGAGGGATGTTTTATGTCGAGCCAGGAACTATGACTAAGCAGCCAGCCCTGTAAACAGATGTCACATACAGAGAAAGAACAGCGTGCCCGAGGCGAGATCTGAACCTAGGACAGCCAGTACTCACTGTATTGGTGACAGGCGCTAACCGTTGCCCCACCAGACTGCACAGAAAAAGGGGAGGGGGAGGGGTGGGGAATGGACATTAAAGCAGACTTGAATGTGTTAAGGTTTATGCATTAGAGCACAAAAAAGGTCTTTTTGTGCAGGATTGTCACCTCCATGGAGAATCTGGAATGCCAATCAAAGGCAACATTACAAACGTTCACAATCAAGGAGGGAGCAGAGAGTGTGGCGCCTGCCAATCAAAGGGGACCTTACCAACATCCACAATGGACCTTATTCACTTTTTTCAGTTTTTAAAACGAGGCTTCATATGCCTCACAGGTAAAAAGAATGTCTGAGAGCTTCACAAGGAGAGTGAAATCACATAGGCCCTGCTCTGTGCCGGTCTGTACAAGTGATGACAGATATGACATGGCGGTCAGACTCTCTTTTCTTCCGTTTGTAAGTGAGAAAATTTTTGAATGCTTTTAACTTTATAAAGGAGACAATGGCATACGCTTTCTGTTGAGTGTATGGTAGGTCTGCAAAGCTTGAGAAAACCTTTTTTTTAATTTAAGGTAACTAAAATGACAATAGGCACAAGTACAGCTGACAAAATCTACAACAATAATTTGAATAAAGTTAAAAAATTAATTATAATAAATGCAAGCTATGCATGTGACTCATGATAAAGTAAGCCTGTGTGTGTGCGCGCGTCAGTGATAAAGCCCAAGAGGAGACCAAAGTACAGTTGATAGAAAGGTGACAACAATTATGAAAAGAAAACAAGCAAGGGAAGATTGGATGAAAAAAAGAGAAGATAAAGAAAGAAGAAGGAAGAGGACAAGTGAGGACATAGTTTAACCTGTGGAAGTGTTTGCAATAGTGCAATCAGAGTCAAATCAGCTTCCTGCTGCACCGTGTAAAAGAGGATGATGTTGCTAATGATGATGACGATGAACCCGACGACAACGATGATGATGATGTTTTCCAAAAACAGGACTGGAATATGGTACTGATACCAATAATTACTTTGGGAGCAAACCGATATAGAGTAAATAAATAAGACAGCTCCTGCCATCAACCCAGCACCATTGGAGGACTACGGCCTGTGCCTTGTTCCAATGTAAGATGGCACGGACAGAAAGAAGACCGCATAAATACTATCGATCATCACAAAGTATGGAGGGCTCGACAACAAGTTGAGAGGGGCAATCAGGGAAACTCCAATAATCAACGAAGAGGAAATCATGGCAATGTTTGTTGATGGGCGAAAAGACACGAGACTGGCGAAAGAAAAAAGGAGAGACAAGAAGTACAGTAGAAAGAAAATTGAAGAACACTGTGTAATGACTGGTGAACCCGGAACTTTCTGTCTGTGGCCATCTAACATTGGAACAAGGCACAGGCTCTGGTATTGCTGTAATTGAAGAAGGGGGAATTACAGACCAAATCATGGCAGTTGGAGCCGACAGACCAGCTGTAAACACTGGGCACCGTGGTAGGGCAATAATTTGTTATAGCTTCACACTGGACGCCCTTTGCACTGGTTCATTTGCTCTTTACACTTGAACGAGCTTTCATTCGTCCAGCTCTGCAAAACACTCATTAGTTCAACTGAAGGACCCACACTGTGGAAAGGACCAATTGGAAATAAATTGGCTAATTGTGTATCATTGTCACTTTGTGCAGAAGGATTTCGATTCATTGCCGACGGGGATCCTATTACAGAAATCGAATTCAGCGAACGTTAGTAATGACCAAGCCTACCTGACCAAGATGATTACAGCTATTAGAAGTGGAAGCATCAGTGAATATTTACTGCAGGAAAAGCCTGGGCCCATGTCGAGGGCCAGATGGGTGATAAGTGCTAGCAGGATATGTCGGGTGTATATGGCAACAGTGCAACCAAGTAACGAGCTCTGTTCCCTGACACTTCATTGTCTGTTTGCTATGGACATACATGCTATAGCATCTTTGACATGGAGTAAGCGAGTGCAAGTCACGTCTTTAATTATGACCCTTCTTCAATCTCTTTTCTTCTCCTCCCGTTCCTCCATATTCGATGCCTACAGATTCTCAGTATGCCAGCCTCCACCCTTTCACCTCATTGTCTCAATCCTTTCACTTCTCGTAGTCAAAATACTCCAACTCCCCCATTCCCCAGTCTACATTCTTCCTCCAATCGTCGCACTTCCACCTTCAGCTTCCCTTCTCCCAGTCTCCCTACCTCCAGCCTCTCCCCAACGACAGAATGATATTTACCGAGGGAGGCGGTGGCCGAGCGGGGAACAAACGAACGAGAAATTCTGTTACACGTGCAAGTTGATCCCAGGCAGGTGCAAGTTCGATACATGGGGGAAAATATTCCGTTGCTGCGATTGTGCTTACAGTCGTGACGTCACCAGCTTCCTGATCACGTGAACAAAACCACGTTCTGCCCTTCTCTGATTCTGAATAGGAAATTAAGTGTAATAGTGTGTCTCGCTGTGTCTTGAAACAGTCGCCCCACCCTCATACCACACCCCAGTCCTTTCATCGAGAGGCTGGAGACACTTTGTCCACGTGTTCTTTCTGTTAACATCGCTGGTCCATTAGAGGCCAGAGTCCAGCCACTGCGAGCGCACGCGCACACATACACACAACCGCCCACTCACGTGTAATAAACTCTGTGCACTTAAAGCTACCTTGAGACACAGCTTGTTTACCTGAAACTATATTTGGGTGTGGTTAAATATTGAACTGTGTATTTGTGTTTATACGAATTTCTCTCTCCGGCAACCCTTTTATTGCTTTCCTCGGATATCTGCTTCAGGACATTTATAAAAAAGTACTGTAATCAAAAAGTGTCAGATTAATGAGCCAGCAATTAATGGGAACGGAAAGAACACCAGGTTCGTAATTCATGGAGTGGAAAGACGTGGGGAGTGTAAATTCCCTTTACTTGAAAAATATACACGAGTGCACAATTTTGTTCCCAAGTCTAGATTGAGCTCTGAATAAAATATGAACCACTACCCCTACTGTTTATGATCTCAAGGTGCCAGGTGCAGGCCTGTAAACAACATCATGCCCGAAACTGTAAAACCTATGACGTCACAAGTGTGCACACCTAATTAACATATGTCTTCAGTTGTAACCGTGACAACGCATGCGTATTAATTAATGTACCTTCCTGATATCAATGTTCTCACGTCTTTCATTGCCCGGGAATATTTTTAGACAAGTAGCGAACTAAAATGTGGGATAGCATCCTGTACCAAGCATATTCGAGTAAAAAATACAAAAATAAAAGTTTTACTCTGTTTAGACAGTAAAAGCCACAGACTAAACATGTTCCAGAGCTAAATGTATGGGCCGGGCTGCATGAACATTTCTACCTCACATACGTTAAACTCATGTAGGTTTTACGATGAACGAGTTTACGCAAAACGAAAGACGTGGACCATCATGCAAGCTCACCCCAGGCACCCGATGGTAGCTATTCGCGCGACATCCCAGGAACCTTCAGAGGCTGAGAAAAAAACATTTTTGTATAAATGTATAAATTTCCAGCTCAGATGGCAAGTGTCACTGCCTTTGCATGCTGTGCACAAGAAAATCGTTCTTGAGTTGCTGTCAATACCGTGTTGTGTCCCCCTTTTGTTAGAAGCGGCCACCAGAGGGCGCGAGTGATCCGTGTTGGTTTTTGTAAGCTAATCGAGTCGGTTGTCATGTGAGGGGTCGGAGGGTCTTGCGGGTGTCGGGTTACCGGACATGATGTCCTGGGGGAACGCAGCGCTCGCGCTGGTGTAAATAAAAGATGATTAAACAATGCCGAGTCAGTTGAAGAATGCAGCATTACGTAAATAATACAAAATAGCCTAACTTGTTTGAGGACCATGATCCACGGATTTCATGTCATCGACTACGAGGGAGATTATTTCTGAGATTTTTTTTCAGTAGAAGTTGAAAGGAGAATTGAGGTGGACGCTGATGAGGAGGAAGAGCTGTGACCTGTCTGCATTTGTGTCTGTCTGTCTGTCTGTCTGGCTGTCTGTCTGTCTGTCTGTCTGTCTCGCGTTTTATGCACGCACTATTGCCTGTGAAGTTACTTTGACCTTTTTGCACCATCATATGCTGAAACTTTGCGTGCGTTCGTGTGTGAGTGTTCGGTTTTCTGGCAATTAAACATTCATCCATGTGGACACAAAAATTCCTAAATCGTTTAAAATTTAGTATTTTTTAAGTCAGCTGAGTATTAATTTTCTGTACCTGACTGATTCGCTTGCAATTAATCTGCACAGGATTGGCTATCTGTACTTTTATTTACATCTTATACTTACCCACGGCGGTGAAGACTCTGTTGGCTATCCGAACGGTTTTGCTGAAGTTTTTCTTGGAGGTGAGTCTCGGATGTTTACCTGTGGACACGACATCCCTTCCCTCTTCATCCTTGTGTTCCGAAGAAGAAGAAAATGTTCGGCTACTTCCTTTATTGTGATCCTGTCTGAAGTTGCTGTACCCTTCTGCATTTACTTCTTCAACCTCTGATATGACATCGACAAGCTTCTCCGTGTTGTTGTTACTCCCCCCGTGTGAAAGTCTGCCATGAGGACTCAGGTGAGTCACGACAGGCGTGGTCGTCGGAGGAGTCCTCTCCACGAAGCAGGCCTTGGTGGCCTCGATCTTGGCGATGTGCTCCTTGGCGATCTGCACGATGCGGACGTAGGAGTAGAGCATCGCGGCGAAGGGGAGCATGAGGCCGCAGACCATCAGGAAGATGGCGAACCCCACCTGTGTCACCCACACGGGATTGCAGATGGGCACAGTCTGCGGCTGGAAGCGGTACTGGCCCCAGCCACACAAGGGCAGACCGGCCACCAGGAAGCAGAAGGTCCAGATGGACACGAAGACAATTACCAGGCGGGTCGACGTCACTTCCGTTGGGTACCTGAAGGTGAAGGTGAGTTTTATGTTTAAACAAGTGCATTTGTTAGGTGTCATGCTAAAGATTTTTATTTGCCTGTCCACTAAGCCCTCACCGCGATGACACATCCATACACAAAAAGCTCCATTGTGCATGACTATATCTCATTTGGGTCCTAATAATTTTGCCAACATCCATTGTTTGTATTAGTTTTTCATAAAGTAGATTTAATGTTTAAAAAGAACCTTAATTCAATTTCTAGTTCACGCTCTCTCATTTTCTTCTCGGTTTATTCTGCGAGCAATTTAGTTCGTTAAGAAAGTTAAGCACATGCATGAAACCAGTTTCAGAAGAGCTCTAGCTCATTGCAATATGTAGTTTCCCCAAATATAAGCAATAATCCCCTTCAAGCTGCGATAAAAAAGCCTTTAAATGAAGACATTGGCAATTTTTGTCAATTTTAATTTACTGATGTAGTAACAAAAATTGAGCTAGCTTTCCTGTCTTTTATTTCGTCCCTGATTGTATTTTGATGAGAATTTAGATGAGCCGTATCAGCTGCTGTATCAGTTGTCTGCCTGTATCCCCAGCAACCAATACAAGTCAGTTCTGTTCAGCCTACTGGCCCGCAGATAGCATAATAGACTCTTTTTTATAAATGACTTATTTCACAATAAAATAAGTAAAAACATTTTAAACACACTTTTATTTGGAATGTACTAAAAAGGGTAAAATAATTGTTTTCTTAGGTCTCTGGATATTTTTAATACATGTAACTTAAAATAAAAAAGTGTTAGGGACCATCTTGGAACATGAAACACTCCAATGCCTCTTCTAACTTTTGTCACTTAATGAAAAACCATCTAAAAGTCGTGTAGGACAGTTCTGCGTTTTTCTTTTTAACCCCATCTATCCCCGCGACCCTTTGGAGGCAGGACTTATCCCGTGTCCCTACGAAAGTCACTACGCTTGGACGATCCCATTTTTACCGTAGAGGGAAGGCCAGGATGAGGTAGCGGTCCACAGCGATGGCGGAGAGCGAGAGGATGGAGCAGACCATAAGGGTGACGGTCAGAAAGGCGGTGATGATGCACAGGGAGTCTGGGAGGGGCCAGGACAGCGAGGCCGTGGACACAATCCACATGGGCAGCACGAACCCGTCCACCTGTCCAACCATAAAAATACAGGATGACGTAACATGCATGTACAATTACCGCGTGACAGGCACGTGATTTTTGTTTATTTATTTGGAAGTATTTTTTTCTAGGCGCATAAGAATTATGCATTCTGTTTTACGAGTCTTTCAATCAGGATGTTTTGTGCTCATGATGATGATGTACGTCACACAATGACAAGGACAAGAATCATTATCATCATCATCATCATCTAAAAAAAAAAAAAAAACAACAATTGAAAGCCAGATGGGAGCAAAGGGACACAGAAAAAGGGGTTTAAAAAGATTATGAAACACGGATACAACAAAAGAAGTGGATCTTTAAGGGGAAGAAAAAAGATGTAGCTGCTGAGAGAAAAAAAACAACAAAAAAAACTAAGATGAACGAACAGTCAGAGATTAGAGAAGGACAGAACAGAGAGGGTCGAAGTCCAAAAAAAAACTATTGACAAAGAGATTCAAAATGACTGGTAAAGGGATTCAAGGCAGACAAGTAAAGAGATTAAGAAAGAAAGAAATTCAGGAAGATGTGAAAAGATATTAAAAAGACAGATAAAGATAATTACAGAAGCAGGTAAAGATATTGAAAATGTAGATCAAAATATAAAAAGACAGGTAAATATAGTAACAAAAAAATTAAAGACAGGTAAAGATATTTAAAGAAACATGTAAATATATTTTGTTAAAACACAAGTAAAGAAGGTGAAAATGACAGATATAGTTCAAAAGACAGATAAGAGCAAGAGAAACATTAAAAGAAACAAAGATTTGAAGAGAAGACAGTGACAAAGAGAAAAGTTGTTAAGA
This sequence comes from Pomacea canaliculata, assembly GCF_003073045.1. Lineage (NCBI taxonomy): Eukaryota > Metazoa > Mollusca > Gastropoda > Architaenioglossa > Ampullariidae > Pomacea > Pomacea canaliculata. Next base: position 18,644,354 of record NC_037599.1, on the reverse strand, counting down.
TCAGAAAAGAACAGAGAGAGGGAATATCCATACAACAGGATAAACGCGAGAAGCCAGATGACAAAAAGTGGAGGAAAAAGACAGGCAAGTAACCATGGTGACTTGGAGTGACCTATCTCCCGCCCACGTGACACACTGACCATGAGGTCGGCCACCGCCAAGTTGATGAGGAGCAGGGAGGAGGCGCTGAGAGTCGCATCCCGCAGGCGAGTGGCTATCACGGCGTAGACCATCAGCACGTTACCCAGCATGCCCAGCACCACCAGCACCAGGATGCTGAACACCTGCGACGCTCGCGCCACCGATGTCGTGAAGGTTTCAGCGTCGGGGCTGTTGTAGCAGAAGCCTCCACCTACCCCGCCGGACTCTCGCAGGCTTGTGTTCACAGAAGAAATCTGGCATGGCATGTCTTTCTTCTTTCTCTCTTTCTCTCTTTGTCTATCTCTCCTTCTTCAACTTTTGTACGCGATCTTTCTAAGCGACTAGTCAGGGTTTTATGTAGATCTGGACTGTGCTGAAGTGTAGATCTGGACTGACGTGTAGATCTGGACTGATGTGTAGATCTGGACTCTCAGACTGTAGATCTGTACTCTCAGGCTGTAGATCTGTGGTAGAGCTGTAGACGTTATGAACACGTGGTTCTAGGCTTTGTAGGCGTATAGAACTCGATTATAGTTCCGTAGTCAATACTGTGTAGAAGTGAAACTGTAGATTCCTACTATGGACTTTGTGCACTGAAAGTTCCAGAACTTCCGGACACAGACAAATCCGTAATAGTTTTCACCAGCAAGAAATTAAAATTTGAGCGTTATCCTCACGACTAGAATATTCTGTGTGGAGTTCTGGACTCGAACTCTGAAGTTTGCTGACTTGAAGTTTCAAAACCTCACAGTTCAAACAAACCTGCTATGTCCCTCCTATTAAAAAAAAAACAACAACAACTTAAATCTCAGTTTTCCCGATGACTAAAACTCTGGACTTTGTGGTGTTCTGGACTAGACCTCTGTGGACCCGAAGTTTAAACTCCCAGTTTAGGAAAATAATACTTTGTTGAGATCTGGACCAGAATATTTTCCCGGTAATAAATGTACTATCCCTGTGCTGTTATGGCATCTACAACTCTGAGATTAAGACGAGATCCACCGTAAATATTTTCACAAGAACAAAATTACAATCCAACTAATAGTCTGGTGACCACAATAGGGTCTCCAGAAAACCAGGTGCGAAAGCCGTGTAACATCCTGCCAACAGCACAGTGGACTGTCGGTGGGCAGTAAGTCCTGAAGATGCTCTTGCTGAAATGGACAGCAAACAAATTCTTGCAGACACAAACGAGAGAAGAGAGCGGACGATGAACAAGCATCATTGCCAGGCAGTTCCCAGGCTCCTTAAACTAACGGAAGCTGTACACGTGTGACAAACGACACTTGACAATGCTTGATTCTCCTCCGGCATTGAAGAGCTTCCCACAAACTCAGACGTAATCACCGCACAGGTCAAAGAGCGTAAAAAAATAAATAAAAAATTCAATCAGTGATAAATAAAAATAAAAAAATCCGTTGCATATTTGCAGGTGTCGGTCACACGCTAGAAGGTAAATGTCAACTCCAATAGCTTCACAGAACCGTTACACCTTGACACCCCTTTGTGTGGTGAGAGCAGCAGCTGTCCTGAAACTCGTTCTTTCGCAGGCTGCGATTCCAGTGTGGCAGACCCAGTCCCAGCCACACTACCCATCGTTGATGGGGTAGAGTCGAGGTGAAAAGGGTGGGGTGGGGTGGGGCATGCGAGTGCCGTATACCCGGCCAGCAGCAAGGGAATGGAGGAGAGGGAAGAAGGGTGGGGGGAGGGTAATTGGAGTGGCTATATACAGCAGCAAGAGGGAGGGCGAAAAGTGACAGACACAGTTCTGTTGCTGCCCCGGATGCGGAGCGGCGCTGGTGGTGGTGGTGGAGAGTGAAAGAAAGAGAAATTGTGAGTGACCTGGGAATAAATTGTTTTAGGCACGAAAAGTGTGTGTGCGTGTTTAGATTTTCTCTCTATTTTTTTCTTTTCTGTTTTACTTACTCTCATTCCATTTCCTAATTATTCCTCAGGTATAGTCAACGAAGGCAGTCACTAAATTAAAGCCGTCGCCTATAGTTGCTGAATAAATCCTCCGATCAACAAAATCACTTTTCTAACCTCGGTGGGCAAGAATCCTTTGCATGTTGAAGAAGGTATGGTGGGGGAGGAGCGAGCAAACCAGTGGGGGGGCTGTATTTTCATTAGTGAGGGGGGGGGGGGTCAAGCGTGCCCGCAACACTGGAGCCTGTGCTCAGGCGAGAGGGCGGGTGGGCAAGTGTGTTTGGGGGGCGTGAAGTCAGGGAAACGTCACGTCAAATCACTTAATGATACGCGGCGAGGACACATCGGCAACCACTGCAACGATCGCAGTGACTGCCGCTGGTGGTGGCCACCGCGCTGATCTCTTGCGTCGATATCTCCTGGGAGGGGGGTCAGTGGACTGGGGGAGGGGGAGGGTCATGGAAGGAGAAACGTTTGCTACGTCACACATGGTAACGTACGGCCCACGACAAATCTTGCGTGGACTCAATCCCATTTTAAACTCCCGTTACAAATGAGACTCGCCGTTAAAAACTTAGCTGAGTATTGAAACATCTACTTCTGTAAATATAATATTTTGCCGCTATCAAAATAAGACTGAATATCTTAGTTAATATAAATTTATTTTGGATTCCAAATATAATTCAATTTTTAATTCCATGTTTTCACAGTGAGAATTATTTTGTTTACTTTGTAAAGAGATCATTCTAGAAGTGCTTTTAAACAAGGGCTTTATAGATTCCTTTGACTGTGAACAGAAAGAAAGTGCAGTCATCCGAATCTCGTTGTTTTATGTGATGTAATAGGGTGTTTGTAGCTGACACACAGTGAAGGATACGGTACTGGAGTTTTGTATCTGTTATAACAGTTACGGGATGTGCAAATATTTTTCCCTATTCAAGGTCTGAAAAAAATTTTCCAATTTTTTAAAATGCAGGTAGGAGTATAACAGTTTATTATAAATCTATTTTGTGCCTTGCAAAATGCTTGTATTTGCTACACAAATCTTCCTTCTCCATGTCCTTATCCTAAGTGCATTATGAAAGCATGCCATCCATTACCTTTAACCTTTCTGAATATTTTCTGATTACAGTGGTTTTCTTAATTTTGTGAGTTTTCTTCTTCCAAATAAACTGAAACGCTGACTGGCTAATTTTGTTAAAATATTTTCTCTGGGACGTGAATGAGTAGTAAATAGATAAGTAAATAAAGACAGTATAAAAGATTCGTAATGATATGCGATCTCTTGCCCTCAATTCTTTTATAATATCGTGAATTTTAGTGAAATTCTTTTAGTAGTTAATATTTATCACAGAATTTTCCATTAGTTTAGTGCATCCTTCTCTTCCGTAAGGAGATTGCCATCGCCGGATGACTTTTGCAGTTATCCTCATTTTTAAGGATTTTGAATAAACGAGCCAAGATTTGTCCATGACTTTTAACATCTAGTGGGGTACAGATTGTTTTAAATTACACGGAATAACTCAGCACAATATACTTTTTCCCTAAGTGAATTTTCCCGATGGAAAGAGTTAAAAGACAGAGAGAAGAAACAGACACCAGAAATGCACAGATACAGTTCGGTTGTCAAAGATGCAACCAATGACCAGTTGAAGAGCTGGAACCATCCACCAACATCCCATCACAGGTTTGTTTTCTTTCTTAATCAGAAAAATACGGACGAAAATAAGACTAAACTTGGCAAAGTACTTACATAACGGCTGTACAAGACTTTCCCAAACTTGGTCAAAAATTGGTTCATGTGTGTCCGATGAAGAAGAGTCTTGAGACCTTCATGTAATTCCTGCTGTCGGGTGATGGTGTTGAAAACGTTTGACCACAAACTGACATTTTTAATGGACTGCTATCTCAGGTTAAACGATCCCGCGAATTCCAGCTCTGAGGACCAATCGCATCCGTTTGTACCCTGATCAGTCTGTTGACACCTGGTAGGATTGAAGCTGTACAAACATATTATGTTTTCACTTAGGTTGTTTACTATAATTGTACATTTACATAACACACACACACACACACACACACACACACAGGCTATTCTGCGTGCGCACATTACAAACGGAAGTGCCTGTGGCCTCGCTCCAAGCACGTGACCCACTTGGGACTTTAAAAAAAAAAAAAGTGATTGAAGGAAGCAGACATCCATCCACCAGTCCGTGCATGTCACTCGCTGGGCCAGTTGCCCGTCAGGTGACAAAAAGAAAATCCTGGTTATCGCTTTGTTTACTGAAACTGTAACTGCAGTGAGGAGGTCGATATTCTTGGGACGTGTTGGCAGATGTCCAGTCGATACCCGGGTACCCAACTTTACAGGGAGGGGCGGGGGTAGGTAGGCTAGGGGTTAGAGCAATGGCGCCCAATCCGGAAGGTGCGTGCACAAGCCGGTTCGATACCCGTGTGACACAAAGAACTTCCTTCAGGTGATTTGAGTTTAGAGCTGGTACTTGACTACATAGACAGTTGTAGAAAGTAAGGCAGGTAGGGAAGGGAAATGATCACAGCTCTAACAAAAGTAGGTTCCGAGATAAGTGATGGCTCTAGCACCTTCCACCAACCCCCACACGACCTTAAGGTCATGTGATAACTTTGATCTATTTTGCATAATCGCAAGCTTTTATGATAACAGCTACATGGCAACCGGTCTTGTGACCATGGTAACATAGCGATGTCAGGAACGAGTGTCGCTCAAATCACTCAAGACAATGTCGCATTCTTTGAACAAATTATAAAAATAAATAATAAATAAAAACGATTGTCTTTGGCTGCCTTGTCAAAGGACAACAAATAACAATCCCTCCCCCTAGCTTTTTATGCCCTTTATGTCAACAAAGAAAATAAATATTTATGTACAAAACAAAGCTGATATTGTCGAGGACTATAAAAGCAGGCGAATAATAATAATCTTCACAACAAAATTATTGCTGACGGGACGAAACTGTCCACCAAGTTTCCAGTCGTCATAAGTCACGTGAGCCGTGAGGTTATCTCATCGACCTTCCGGATCGGACGACAGACGACACAGTCAAAAAAAAAACAAACAATAAAACAACCCAAATCAAATATTTATTTACGCGGCTCCGTTGTAAACATAAGCTAGGAGCGTGCAGCAGGACTGCGACTGACCTGATTTCCATCGACGATGAAATCCGTCGTCAACCACCACCACCCGCAAATATGCGACCCTCATCCCCAGTCCCCCAGAGAGAAAAAGAAAGATTGGGAGTGGTGGATGAGAGAGCCATACAGTGATGGATGTTTTACAACCGTCGGCGTCAGGTTTGCCATGGAGCTGGACTTGTTCCGCCAAGCGTCCGGTTTCGTTCGTCTGTGATCAAGTGGCCAGAGGACAAGCTTGGTGATCGATGTCTTCGTAGCCCACAATGTCGGATGTGTTTCTGCTTGGGCAGCATTTACGGTATGGAGAATCGATTTCGTCATCGTCATCGTCATCGTCATCATCACCATCGTCATCATCACCATCATTATCATCGTCATAATAATACTATATTAATATGTGATAATGTAAATTATAATTATGTTTAATTAGGTGGTGGTGGTGGTGGTGGTGGTGGTGGTGGTGGTGGTGGTGGTGGTGGTGGTGGTGGTGGTGGTGGTGGTGGTGGTGGTGGTGGTGGTGGCCGTGGTGGCGGTGGCCGTGGTGATGGTGGTGGTTAAGTATATTGGAGACCATATCAGAGTACCTTTTCATTCATGTCCTGATGTACTTTCAATGCTTGTGATTCTTGGTGATTCCTCAGAAATGGATTTGATCCATTTCTTAACCCTTCAGGGTGTGCCTGTCTGTGTGTGTGCGTGTGTGTGTGTTTTCCTATTGGTATGTGTGAAAGTGTGAGAGAGAAGTAAAAAGAAAGTTTTTTCCAACAAAGGGACGCAATAATTTTCCCATAAGGAAAACAGACACGAGTACCGCCGCTTTTAAGGAGAAGTTATCTGCCACCCCAGCAGAATAATTTAACATATATTCGAGAGCAGCACTGAAAATAATTTTTCTAAAAACATAAAAATTTACGTCCAGCAAAGCGAGATTACACCCTAATCGGAAAATACATTTTTTAACAACCAATTTTAATTCATCCAGCTAGATTGTATGCATAATCGAAAAATACTTATTTTTATTGCTAATTTCTTTTCGTGCGTGTTCGGGAAACACGAAACATTTGATATAAGACTAGTTCTGATGTCGTTATATCAATACAACTCAATAAATATACTAGATTTGTATAGCACTGTATGTCAGTTAACAGTAAACATAATATACTTTAGAAAAACTAACCCAAGTGAAACACAAATAATGAAACACATATTATACATACAAAGTCTTTAAACTAGACATAGCAGTTAGTTAAGGGCTTAAGTTACTTACAGCATCAAAGTGCAAATGGAACCTAGTTTTAATAAGAAACCGAGGTTGATATAAAGAAAGTGATATATATATATGGAAGACATTGTGCCGATGATCAAATCGACATTGATTAATGACATTTGTGTTAGGAGATGACGTTTAGTTTTCAAAAGATAATAATAATAAACAAAAAAGGACCAATTAAATAAATAAATTAACAAATAAATGAGCGAATGATGTTCAAGAAAGTTTTTTTTTTCGTGTATGTATAAATAAAGATGGCGCTTGTGCGTTGCTCACAAGAAGTCGTTGACTTTAATCTCAAGATGGCGCGTTACACAGGAGAGTTTTGTCTTCTTTTTGTCGACTTCTTGGTAACTGTTATGGCTTCCGGAGAGCCTCTGACAGATCGATCACCGAACCCTGCCTCCTGCACCACCATCCACATACCGCTGATGCCACGCAGTGTGTTGCTCCAGTAGTTAAAGACCTACTATAGTCGTGTGAAATTTGATGTCTGTTTTGAAATCTTACCTTGGACATGCAGCATCGCCATGTTGCTTGTGAGGTCATTTTGTGACGTGAGTGTAACGGAAAAACGATCAACCGTTAAAAGGCAATGGAAGGCAAGCAAATCTTTAACGATCGTGTGCCAGTTTTGATTTAGGTTTTCACGTGATTTGCCAAAGTGCAATACAATCTTTATTTCGGTTTCTTTGGGAATCAATCTTCGCAAGTAGGCGGATGAAAGTGAGGGGCGTGACTGCAGAAATGAAAAACAAAGAAACAGAAGATTACTGGAGAGAAGAGAGGGAAGCAGTGCTCAAGTCACAACTCTCTCTCCCTTCTCTCTCTCCCTCCTCTCCCTCCCTTCTCTCTCTCTCTGTGTCCCAATGTGTATATGCATTATTGTAATGGTTGATGATGTTTGTATTTATACCATGTGTATTATACATGCAAGGATGGAAGTCTAGAGTAACCCTGCTTTAATACATACATTAGCCACTATCATGTTATCATGTCTTAAAGAGCATCGCACAATAGTGTTTACCTAAACACAGGCCTACATGTGTTTCTCCTTTTCTCTTTCTTTCCTGCTGCAAAATAATTAATAAAGCCAAAGAGACGCAGCCAGCACTAGGTCTGGAGACAATTTGACAAACTTATTTTGACATTTCCTCTCACTCATACTCATCCCCGGGCATGCGCAGAGGTCGATAGAGTGCAGAAAGAAACTTTGGCGGCGCCACGAGTCCATCATTTTCCAACACGTTTGACTGCACGTGAGGTCAGTGAAAGGTCATCAAGGTTTAGCATGCTTTAAGAAGGATAGGTATGGGTAAAGCGTGGGTTGTCACAGGGTGAGAGAAATAGTTTTTTTGGAGACCAGCAATTACGAGAGAATCACACTTAACTTAACTCTCATCTTTTGGGCAGAAAAAGACAGAATTGTTGCCTCATGTTTAAAAACTGGGATTCAGGACACCAGAATCCTGTCTCCAGGTTTACAAAAACCTGAAAATTGTTTTTGATGTATTTTTACACCCTGCCTCACCTGAGCCCAGGTTTACATTTTAATGCTTAAAAAAAGCTTCAGCCATCAGAATTTTCCTTTAATAATATATATCCACCAAAGCCTAAGCTGTCGTTCTCCAGAAAAAAAATGATTATTTTTTTTAAATAAGCGTTGCTTTGATCGAAAAGCCTGGTCTACAGTTGTACAAGTTTCGAGAGTGGTCTACTGAAAGCAGCCTTTAGCCTCTTCTTGCATGGAAACCCTATAACAGCTTGATTGTGATAATAGAAAGATGCTTCTATTAATTAACCTTTTGAAGGTGTTCCGACTGAGAACGTGCGACAACTCAGATGGTTTAGCTAGGGAAATGCAGTTATGTTTCTTTGTTTTGAATGGGGGAGCTCCTTCATTAATAAAAAATATCTGCAAGCGCAAAAAGATTTCAGTTTCAATATTATATCTCTCATTTAATAAATAGGAATTATAAATAAGGCAAAGACATCAAAGAAGATAACAAAGTCTTCAATCATAGCAATATCCTTTTCGATACCACAAGTCATGAGAATTTTAGATGGCAAAGCCTATGAATAAGGATACTAGTGAAGACTTTTCAGGATAAACAAGTACTGAAGTTTAAAACAAAAACAGGAAATGTCCTCTGATTAAAAATAATAATGATGAAATTGTATGCTAGAACACAATTTGAACTGGACATTGATCTCAATGCATTGTTTTTCAAATTTGCAATATGTACCCGTGGTGTTTTTAATTCCAATATTTCTAGAGAAAACGAATAACTTTACAGCCATCTGCCTGTATTGGATGGGGTAGAGTTCACATACAGTCTTGCATAGTTATCACTTACACAATGATATTAAACAGCTCTGAACGCAGTGTTAACTATATGATTCGTAGTTCGGCTGCTAAATAAGTGAACTTTAAAATCAACTTCACCCAGATTTCGGCAAATAGTGTCTTGCACCGAGCTTCGCCATGTTACTGGATAAAATTTTTACTCCACTAGCCCTGTAAAGATTAAAGACTTCTACAAAATTCTTTGAGTGTAAGGTCAAAAATCATGGACAGACTAACAAGAAATGAAGTTTTGCTTCATCTGCATCATTACAAAATAGACAATTAATTTTAGATGTTTACGTATGATATGTTTGTGTCAGGGCAGGCGCCAGATTGTCAGCTAGGCAATGTGTCTCGACTGTTAGTACTCCTTTAAGGATATAGGCCTCTGTGGACTGTGAATGCACCTGTAACTCTGGCAGAGAATCAATTATCGCCACTTTTTACAGGACAAAAGAATCACTGAGTTCGATTCTGTGGTGTTGAAAAATGAAAAATCAAGTCTCTTCAGCTCCATTATTTAGAGACACAGAATGTATTTGTACTTCGATCTCTAGCAGGGAAAATAGGTTTCTGCAGTTCCGACGTTTACAAAGCGAGAAGATTAATTAAAAGCAGCCAGAGCTCCATTCCCAATCCGACCAGAACACTTGAACCTGTGGGAGAATGTGGGAGCCATCTGCACAGATCTTACAGACGCAGAGAAGGAAGCCAAGATGGAGGTAACAAAAATGGTGGACTGATGATGGCATAGCGAGACAGTGGCACCCTGCTTGTTGTGACGTCAGTCTGGTGCTCATTGACAACCAATCTCTGATAGCCGATAAAGGCCAGCAAGGAAGTGTCACGTCAGACATTTTGTTTTGATCGGATTCTGCGAGCTCCAAGAATATTCTTGAGAGGGAAGAATCCATAGTGAAGCAAAATGTGTTCTCAAACACTTTTGTTCAAAGTTGCATATATCCCAGAATTGCATGTAGTTTTTCTCCTCCATGGTAGACAATTATCAAGAAATTCTTGTCGTTTTCAACCGACACTCTCCGAACCTAAAAAAAGTTCTGAAATCAGGGTGAGAAATTGTCTGGGGCAGGGGGAGACCGATCAGATCGTCCCTCCTGAGTGCTTGTCGATAAGTGAAGTCATGTCTTTCCTATTATCGACAGAAGCAGATATCTATCACACTTCTGGCTGAGCCTCAATGACCTCTACAAAGTCCTCTCTCCCCCTCCATCTTTCTCTCTCTCAGTGTCACCAATGCTCATTCATCTGCCTTCTATACCTACAAAATCCCTTAATTTGCCTGCATAAATGAGTTTCCATATTTTCTGATATCGACGCCCAGGGACATTAACTTCCGATTTGCAATTTGTCTGGCGAGCGTTACTCACTCAACAGCTTTTCTTACCAACGGTTAGAGCTGGCAAAAGCTCAGCCACACCGCGGTGTGAGGACTGAACTCATTCCCTCCCTCCCATCCACTGCACGCGCAGTATGCAATAGAGGGAGAGAGAAAAAAAATGGCGAGCGTTTTGTTAAAGTTGTGGGAGAATACTGGCAGACACCTAGCATCTCTCGCATGCAGCTGATCGTCGTGATCCAGCCAAGAGGTTGCCGACCCCGTAGAACTGCCGCAACCCTCCGTACCGCCGTGCGAGCTGCTGCTACGTCAGAGCCGTTACCTGTGATTGACACTACAACTGCAGCAACGTCTCTCCTCCAACACCGACTGCGTGCAGCAAGCCATGTTAGCAAGTGAACACGACTGAACCAATGAACGGCCACGCTGTCTTGACAGCAACGAAAGCCAACAGTCTTTTTTTGTGTGTTTTCCGTTATTAATCTCAGCGGCAGCGACGTAGAGAAGGGAGATGTTGCGCGGATGAAATTCCACAAGGATGCAAATTCTTGCAAGTGGATTATTGCGAGTGGGTCTGGCAAGTGCATCCGGTCGAGGGAGTCTGCAACAAACAGAAAGTGAGTGTAATCTTTTTGTCAATAAAGTTTCTTAAGCAACAACTAAGTCAAAAGAGCCAAGGGGTTTGTGGGAAAGCCTAGATATCGAGGGAATGTGATTTGTTTGAGTCCAATTCTAGGAAAATGGAGGAGTTCAAAACATTAAAACTGCAGGACGAAATCTTTTCCTGACAGGCAGAAATCTGAAAAATGAATATATAATATTCCACGCCATTAAGCGACCTTTGCTGGCAATCTCATGAATTTTGCGAGCTATTTACATCCTGGCAGGGATATGCAATTTCGATACCACTTGACCCATTAATGGGAAGGAGAGAAAATCGCAAAAAAAAAAAAAAAAAAAAAAAATTCGTGAACCCAGTTTCCTGAAGGAAAAAAAAAAAGGATTGCAAACATTCTGGATCAACAGGAAAAAAATCCTCCATAACATTCATAATTTTCAGGACATTATTTTTATTTGCCAGACCTTGTTTCCTACTGCCATTTGCTAGGAGACGTTATTTGCAGGTTGTTGTTTACGTGATCGCAACCTGCAACACCTGCATCCGAAGATGATTGTTTGTGTCAGATCCATGGCACGCAGCTTTGCCCGGAGGCTTCCTCCTGCCAGGTCAAAGGTCACCGAGCCCTCGCCGCAAACGTTGTCAATCTAACAGTAGACATACCTCACCGGTATAGCACCCACCCACTTCTACCCACTGGACCAGAACTACATTGATGCTTGGTCCCGAGAGAGACAGGCGTCAGCAAAGTCTGGGTCAGACTGGGGATACCTGCAGTTCTCAATAAAAAAAAAAAAAAATTGGCCTTCTACAGGACACAGAATAGTTCATGGTTGTTCATATGCATGGCGCAGAGTCAAAATAGAAAAATAAAACTGTAAGCAGGGTGACAGGAGGAGGTGAAAAGTGTTACCATGGCAACAAACATTCATGATTTAGGTCGTCGACGAACGTGGTGGTTCGCCTGAAGCTCGGACCGAACCTTTCTTGTTGTGAGTTGTTTTGCTAGCTGCCGACTTTCCTCTAGTAAACACAAACCTTGTAAACAGAATTTCAGTTTTCCCACACAAACCACGTGCCAAATTCTTTATCATGTTTGTCTACCTCTTTGCCAACACAGACAACAGTCTCAAACATGTTACTGTGCATGTTCTACCCCACATACCCGGGAGGCTAGAAATATAGAAATGTTTCTGTTACTAGAGAATCTGCGAACTGTAAATAGCTAAGTAGCAATGACCTCCACCAGCCTAAAAGATGTTTGTTTGTTTGTTTGTTTGTTTGTTTGTTTGTTTGTTTGTTTGTTTGTTTGTTCGTTCGTTCGTTCGTTCGTTCGTTCGTTTGTATTTTTTGTTTGTAAGTCCAAGTCTTTTGAAAAGTTTTGCGTTTAGCGAAATACTGGTGTAGAGAATCTCGAAACTTTAATCGCTGTATTGAGAAACACTCTTTAATCCCAAAACATAATTACAAGATGCGTTTCTTTGAGGATGAAAAACAATTTTTATGCCAATGTGTTGCAGGGATTGATTGAAAATATGCAAATGTATCAACATTGATTTTTGGTTATATAATATTGTTTCATTGCGATTTCACACAGGCTTCAGACGATGGTAAAACCATACCCCTATGCCATGGCTCAACTAGGAAATGTTCTCACTAATCCACATACCCAACTCCGTGTGCCATTCAGGTATTCACTTCCGTCTTTCTTTCTTTTTTTTTCTCTCTCTTTCTTTCTTTCTTGTTAGCTGGTATTGACAGCTGTTGAAAGGTCTTTCGGTGCAGGCCGATTCGTAGAGTAAATAAAAAAATAAAAAAAAAAATAAGCCGAAAAGAATAATGTGAACATCCTTAAATTTAATTTTTTGCTTTCTTTGCACCTGAATCTCCCTGCACTTGTTGTGCCCCTCTCTTTCTTCTTCTGTGTTTTTTCTGCCTGTTTGCTAGCGTACCATCTTGGCTCTGTGTGTGTGTGTGAGAGAGAGAGAGATTTAGCGTGCGTGCGAGTGAGCATATCCATCTTCTGGAAGGCAAATTGAATTTTTCCAAAAAAACATTCTATTCCCCCTTCCCTACAAGTACTCCCTATCCAATTCCCATGCCCAGCTCCCTCACTCTTACATCAAGAAAATCAAATTGTGTCGCGAAGTGTCGCGGCCCCCACAAGACACAGTCTGAGTCTCTGCTTCTGCTTTATTTTCTGAGTGTCGATGTTCACATTCGTCCTTCCCTCCGTCCATCCGTATAGCAGTCTGTGGTTTCTCTGTCGACCATGACCCTGACGACATTGAAGTGAACTACTTATCGATCCTTATCAGTGACGTAGGAACCAGGAGGACACGGAGGGGGAGGGACCTCCCCCTCAAAAAAGATACTGAGGAGGCAAGAATGTGGACCTCGTTGATTGACATCATGGAGTTTGCCCCTTCCTTTCCCTCCCTCCCCCGTTCAAAAGCAGAGCATCTTCCTCCGTCACTACTTATAGTTAACAGCTCTCACCCAATCATCTGAGTACTTACTTAAATGATGTGACATCCAGGCATGTTTTCCTCCCGGAAATAGGTCAGCAGGCATTTTCGTTAAAAGCTAATGACAGCGGTTAGTTTTGTAAACCTCAGCTTTCAGGTTTATTCTTTTCTCACGTCGAGTTCTTTGTAAGTCGTTATGAATCACCTCCCAGGTACGTATTGTAAGCTCTTTACTCATTCACTTGCTCTTAAAGGCAAACCCAAGAGTTCAGTGAAAATCGCTGTGAAATTAGCCGTTTGTCCAATAAAAATATTATAGGAGTTTATATTAGACAAACGCACATTTAAAATGTGTTTATATTTTATTAGCGATGATCCCAAATACTTTTTTCCTGAATGTCCCTCTTCTGTTCTCGCCAACAAACCTCACCATACACAGAAAGAGGTCAGCAAGACAGACGTCAGGGTTGTACGTGGACACGTTGTGAAGGCCGCAGCCAATGAGAATCTGGGATTTATATATATAGTCGACATTTACCATGTGAACTGCCACAACACATTATCGAACACTATCCTTCAATGTGTTTTGGAGGGCGATCAACGCTGTTACAGTGAACACAATAAAGGATGCTATGAATCGAAACAAAATTTTGGCAGAGATTTTCTGTAACACAGGCAAAAAGGAACAAATGTTTCCCAGAACATATCATCCTGTGGGATTCCCTTCAGCAGACAATAAAAGTACAGGAGCAGAGCAACCTGACTAGCTACAAATCGTGTTCTCTATGCAATCTCCAGGACCCATCGTCCATCTCCTCAGCTCTCAGGGTTTTCATCGAACGAATGTGTTATATGTCAGTCATACAGCTTCTCGACCGGCGTGAACTCTGTGTCTGGAGGAGATAGCCAGACACGGTTAACTAGCCGGAGTTAAACAACATTTGCCCTGTCTTGCTGTTTTCTCCTCTTTCGTTCGGTTATTTTTGCTGTTTCGATTTTGTTTGTGTTTGTTGGTTTATTTTGTGGGATTTTGTAATATTTGTGTTTATGATTGTTTTTTGTTCAGTTTTGGGGGATCGAGTTTGGCGACTGAGCTTGTTAGGTCCCCCCCCCCACCTCTCTCGTGTTGGATTTGTTAAATTTATTTTTTTTCTAAGGTGGTGGTTGGAGGCGGGTGGGTATTACGGCTTCTGTCAAGTCGATTGATACTCTTGGTTAAGAAAACTCCAAAGTATCAGGAAGGAGCTCAAATGTCTCTATCCTTTCCTGCACTTAATCCCGTGAAGCCGGTGTTGAAGACTGTCACTGTTATTACACACCCTCCGCAACATGAGATGCTATAGATTATAAATAGGAAGTGGTACTGTAGTAGGTAGATGACATACTTCTCGTCAGAAAACCCCGGCAACGAAAATTGATTTTAAGAGCGAGAGAAAGAGAGAGAGACACACACACACACATAAATGCGATGGTTTCTGCAAATTGGGGGCATGGCAGTCACATCTCCAGCATAGCTCGGAGGGCTAATATAAAAATGAAGTTCCCAAGATTTAAAAAGAAAAGTAATGGTCGTGTACCTTAATGGTTCACGGGGGGCAATGATCTGCAAATGGTTCATCGCTTCACCCCAGACGACATATAAAGTGCGAAATATTTTAAGTAAATGTGATAAAAATGGGATGTTTTACTCTTGGGTTTAGAGTTAGGGTTTCTAATGAGCCGCTATTCTGCGTGGAGTTGGAAGGTAAGGGCACAGGGATTGTCCATTTTCGTGTGCAGCCATTGGAAGTAACTCACAATTAGTCTTTACTGCTATCTGGGTGGCGGGCCCACGGCCTCCCAGACACGCTAAATTGCTCCCCATGCGCAGTTACACTGGCCGTGCACTGGAACGTGTAATTGGATCCGCAGTCAACGCTCAATGGAGCAGTTCCGTGCTTGTGCGCAGTCATTTACCCCCAGCTCCACAATAATTTGCGTTTGGGAATTGGTGGTTGGAGAATGTACATCCAGAGGACACAGGAGACGGGGAGCGGACGGTGGTGGCGGAGTAAATGGCTCAGAAACGCAGAAGGAAGTGACTGTCCGTATTAATCTGACCGTCGGAAGCCCAAATCGCTCGCTACATCCGGGACACCGTCTGACGTCATAAATGTTTTTTTTAAATTAAACCGCCATGCTGCTATTTTAAGTTTCACGAAAAAGAATTTAGCGTAACATTTTTTAGGGGTGGTAACGACAGAAAAGTGAAATAGCTTACCAGAAACAGACAGGCCGTTAAAGGTATTATATACCCATCAAGACTTCGTGAGACGGGACAGTAGTCCCCAGACACAAAGAAAGAAAATATGCTCATCAACTAAGGACTCGTCTGGATTCTGAATGGGTGACGACACGCGAGAGACTAATTTCCGGTGAGCGCACGACTGCATGTATACGCTAGGAATGCATTTTCCATATATAAAAGGGTTTGGTGATGTATTTTGAAAGGGTCGTGAGATCATCAGAGGGCGTGTTGGTAGTCCAGCGATCCAAAATATGATTAACATGATCGAATGTGTTTAAGGTTGGTCTTTTTGATATGTCAGATCCCTACTGTGATAAAGTCATTAGAATCAAAGTAAAGCTTGCCAGTAGAGAGATTTCATCACAGAATGGTTATTTACTTAACTACCAACATGGCGCCTCAAGGTGTTTGGCTTCAGTAAAATCCTTGTCTAGGTAAGTTTGAGCAAGACAACATGAAAATAAAACCAACAGATTTATTTTTCAAAAATTATATTGTAATAAATTGATTTGGAAAAAAAACGAACTTTCGAAAATATAATATAATCGTCCGGGAGCGAATTGAGAAAGGAAAAGTACGGAAATGAAAGATAAGCAGTATGAAGCGGTGCGTTTGATCTTGCCCTTGATTGACACGTGCCCAGACACACAATCAGGACTAGAGCAGCAGTCAGCATGGTTTTGAACAGAAATAGCGTTTCCTGTGGCTAGCTCCCTGCAGCCAGCAAGTGTTTCTATCTCCGGTCTCTAAATGTAAACCACAGCGTTAGACTGATGACACGAACAATAATATCACAGTCTTTTGAAAAGAAATGTTATAGGAGGCCTTGTTGCATTTACTGGGAACCTGAGACTAGAGATATGCCCTGCGGGAGACTCTGGTTTCCTAGCAACGAAACACCCTCGCTTGTCAGCCCACGTCGTCTCGGCGCTCCACTTGGCCAAGTCTGCAGTCTCGGTGCACCACGCTGTTTGGCTTTGCATGGTCTCGGAGTGTCAAACGCTACAGCGCCATGACAAATCTTTATTTACGAGGGTAACAGAATAAGCAAATTTTATGCTCGGACTAAGTAGTTGAAATCTAAAAAAGTACTACATTAAAACTAGGCAATGAAATCACAGAGAGAAATTATGGTATTACAAACATGGTGGTTGATATCTAAATGGACAGTTGTTGTTGTTGTTGTTGTTGTTGTTGTTGTTGTTGTTGTTGTTGGCGGCTGTATTTTCGGTTTGAGTAACACTCATTTGATAGCCCTTCCAACAGTTTCCGAGAGTGGAAGTTTAAAAAAGTGTTTAATTCTTTGGATGTAAAAGATTTTCAGTGCTATATATAGCTATAACTATATATATATAACTATAGGTTTTCTTATGGCCAGGATATGTTAGGACCAAACAATTTGTTGTCAACAGTAACACCATGAGCGGCCTAGCGACGCATCAGTCAAAGGTGACCGCGGCTTACGAGAGCTTGCACGGGCCCTGGGAGACAGTATCCGTTTCAGCCTTATCAAATATTAAAGACAATTGCTGTTGCAGTATGAAAGTTTGTAGAGAGAAGGTGAAGAACTGATGTTTGCAGTTGTTCAGGTGAAGCCAGCTTATTATCAGAGGGCGAAAAGTTTGCGGGGATTAATGGCTGTATCATGCGATAGAAGGGATTTACGAGATGAAATATCCGCTGATCCGATTTGAATTCATCATTAATAATAGCGGCTTCCTACAGCATCACACATTGTTCATACTCTTATGTTATCTTGTTTATCACCAACTGTTTTCTGAGAAACAGAGAAGATATGGTTTATTTATCCCGGAGGATAATTAGTAGCAGCTGTATACGAAACCGAAGGTTAGAACCAAACAGTCCATCAACAGTTAACAATGCCATCACATGTTTATTCCCACCACACTAAAGAGAACAATATACATTTAAAATTCAGACCGCATATGATCACATTTCATTCAGAAAAGCTATGTCCACAAATGTGTAACACATCAATGTTTCTGGGGGGTTTTTTTAACTTTTTTGTGTCGTTTTTTTCTGAGGGAGTAAAAAAGGAGACTGGAAATCGATGGCTTCCAATGAAATTTATATGACTTGATGATACATGGCAGGATATTTGATTTGGTTGCGTAGCTCGCTAAAGCGGATAACCGGAGGACAGGTCAGGTGGGACTATGGCTCTGCGCATGCTCTGTGAGGAAAAGGATGGTAGATGTTTATAACAAGATTACCACGAAAAGTGCCTGTCGTTGACTTGGGGGAGTGGGTGGAGCAAGAAAATAAAATTACAATGAATTTGTCATCCGATGTCGGCTAAATTATACATAAGTTGTAGCTGTGAAATCCACACCAGGGGGTTGGAAAGTCATGGCAGTAGCAAACGGAATTGAGTGGGAGGAAAATGGCAAAGACAAAATTTGGACAGGGGTATGGGGAGAGAGGATGCAAATGGATATTTATAACGCGACTGTGTCTTTATTTAGATAGATAGATAATGCAAACTGTTGGCCACGAGCGCGTACACACATACACACACAAATGCAGCAAGCACGCAAACAGCAATAGAGAGGAGAGAGTTAAACAGGGAATTTGCTAGCTGCCGACTTTTCTCTAGTAAACACAAATATCCTTCGTCGGGATCTTCTGTATGTGTGTATGGGGACGACGACGACGAAGACGAGGATGATGATGATGCAGAAAATGCTGTGACATTTTACGAATATTGTCCACGTCTAGCAAAGTAGCGCGAGAAAGCAGGAACTAACCATCACCAGACATCTCTGCCTGTCGCCAGACCACCAGGGCTCGCAGCCTGAGGACGACAGCACAAAGGCAAAATGGAATAACGCTTTATGCATCCCACTGGATATCATCGACACCTTTGTACTTAGATTCTGTGCACGGCGTTGGTCGTAAAGAGGAACAGGACAGGACACAGACCACCTGCCGCCATCACCATGCGTGACAACGGGACATCGTGACACTTGTTGAGTAAGCATCCACAGCTAGATGGGGACAGACGGCGTGTAACCACCATTTATCAATAGGCAACAATCAGCAAGCCATCTTCACTCACATCGGCAATGAACATCGCCATCCAGCGTCTTATCTCGATTCGGTTGAGTTCACTTTACAAGCTTGACCTGATGGTCACTGGGGGAAAGGCTGCGGTTGACAGCGTTTTATTGTAACACTTTCAGCGGTAAGTGTACCGGATGGCAACCTGTCCTCTTATTGAAAACAGGAAGTTTTGATCCAGTTACAAATGCGTTTTAAAATAGCTGCGTTTTTGTTTTGGGTTGTTTTGTTGTTTGGTTTTTTTTTCTGCTCCTTTTGCTACAGGCGGTTGAGTCCATAGAAGCTAAAGGATAACTCGAGTCAAAAATTAACCTCAAACATTCTGGTATAGCGTTTTCATTAAGGTGTTACAAAAATGAGCTGTGATTTTCTTTCTAGACATGCATCAGTGAACTGACCTAAAGCTCATTAATGAAGTCTCTAATTGCTGGAGCCAATGCGAAAGCTTTGAAATCATACTAATGAAGAGTTCACCAGCAAGCGATCACTTGCTCGAGCAAACTTTTGTCTCTTCGCTTGAGCTCTAATACAGAAGATTGTATACCTATTTATTCTCAGAAGAGAATTGTTTAACTGTTCAACATCAGTTTAACATCTTGCGAACAGAATAAACTTTTTAGTTCAGATTTGGAAAATAAGTACTATATATGAAAAATAAAACTTAACCCATTGTTATGAGTTATACCCAATTTAAACATAATTTAGCACTCGGGTTGGTCTTTAAGTGGATGGCATCATGCGCTTGTATGCGCTTAGCTGCTCATCCAAGTTTTTTTAACTGAGCACTCTCTGTTTGCAGGGCACTTCAATTTAAGATCTAACAACACATCATCACTATCGCCATCTTCATTGTCTTCTTCGGAAGCGTCGTCCAGAGCAGAAAAAAGCGAGTCGGTCGACAACTGTGAGCCATGTATCAGAGAGTCGGTCGACAACTGATAGCTATGCATCAGTGTGAACACGTTTTCAAACCTTAGCTGCACAATTGTGAGAATGACAATGACAATATTTCATTGATCCGCGTGGACAGTGTACACCACCGGAGCTCGTTAATAATTGAAATCACCGCACCTCGTCCTGTCATCAGACAACAGATAATGGCATTAGCCGGTCACAGCCACTTAGGGACAGGAGAAAATAACATAAAGCAAGTAGAAACATAACACAGGATAATACATTCTGCATCGAAGGTCCCCCCCAACAGCGAGTCACGACCTGCCATGGGCTGCAGCTCCAGCAAGCACCTGACGACCTCTTCTTCCGGGAAAAAGAAACAGCCCCGCCACAAACAGCTGCAGGAAGACATGTCTTCACAGGGGGTGACATCCAGCACGTGGGTGGAGCAGTCCAGCCTCAAGACAGGCGTCGGGGCGATCTCCATCTCCGCGCCCGAGCGGGGATCCGGGGACTGTGACGTCACGCTTCCATCGCCCACTTCCGCTGACAGCGTCGACGTCCAGCTGGCATGCGCGCCCTCTGGTGGTGGGAGCAGCTGCGAGGAGACGCTGGCGATGTCTGGTGGTGGAGGTTTGGACGCCCCGCTGCTGCTCGCCTCTTGACTATAGGTGGCGCCTCCGTCAGCACCTGAAACAGGGTACTGTGGCATCAAAGATGTCATGCGATTTTCCCACATCATTCTCTCGTCTTTCAAATCATCGCTCAAGAAGCACTTTTTTCTTTTCGTCTGTAGGTTGTTTGTGTGTGAGAGAGAGAGAGAGCATGAGTGATAGAGTATGCTTGTGTGTATATATATATATGTGCGTGTGGGAGAGAGAAAGTGTGTGTGTACGATCCAATATTTTTAATGATTCAGACTTTTGGCTCAATTTTTATAGGAGTTACATGTTAATACATAATGTTCAATGTATGTATTTAAACATTCCCGCCACTAGACTTCCATTCGCGTATGTATCATACACATGATAGAAATACAAACAGGATCAAACCATACCAATCATGAATATGCACATATACACAGACATGTATAAAGCCAATATAAGCACAAACATGCACAGGTACAGGCAAAAATATCACATTGATGTCTAGCCATGTTTTCTTGCTTTGTTCGTGTAGTAGTGATAACATCAAATTGGCTTTCTTCTAGAATCTAGCTAGTGGCATTCTTAGAAGATGAGGCCATGATCCAATACACTTCACTGATGTACTAACAAAGGGAATCTACCACGTTCCCTATATGTCAGCAAGTAAAGTGTTATGCGTTCATCTGTCAAATATCTTAAAACTCAACACATTGTCCTTTTTCTTTTCTTGAAGGTTCCACAAATATCCCCATCTCTGGGACTGCCTTGAGAAATCTTCTACAAGATGTCTGCCTTTAAGTCCGCAAAGCACTAAACAGAGAAGCAAATATAGTGTACAGCTGGAAGGAAGGAGCAGATGAAGTTCGCCACAGCTGTATTCGTTGAACAACGGACAGCTGTCAGATATGTTCCCTAATTAATGTTCTCCAGACACCTCCTCCTGTCTACTCCGGCGTCGGCCTCAAGAAAGCCCTGAAGGGAGATCAAACAATGTTGCGCCTGGTCACACAGCCAAACCAAGCTATTGATAATGCAGTTTGACCCTGTTCTGACCCAAAAGAACCATGGAGGTGATCATGATTCGTACTAATTAGTCACTGGTCTTGCATGTGGGAAGTTCGAAGTAGTTTCTTCAAGCCCTTGGTCTCGAAAGTTGGATTATCTTCCCCTACGTCTGTAAGCAGCGGGTCTTTGTCGCACATTAAAGACACACCAGACTACGTGAATAAGGCCGTCCAAATATTTCGCAGTTATGTGCAGATTGGGATACTATTATAGGGCAAATGATATGGAAGGCAAGCGGAACAAATCTACTGGAAAAGTGGGAAAGTTGCTGTACAGCGATAAAACGTTGGCATCGGGAACAAAATCAGTATTGTGAATTCTCCTGACGCTTCGTCCCACAATGGCACAACATCGTCATCAACTCAGGTATCAACAGAGAAGCGGACCTCTTGAGAACACCCAAACTTTTAAAGACTTGACATATTACAGAAGTCAACCTTTGCTGCTGACACCAAAAGTAAAAGAATTTAATTCTTTTTGATGCACGTATGGCGAAACCAGAAGACATGGTATTACAACGCCACCTTAACGTGTATAAAACTGAAAAGTGGTCTGCCATTGAAATGACCACAGCTGACGATGAGACTATGGGAATGCGACCTCAAAATATTTCAGACCTGTTTATTTCCGGCACCTGAAAACTTGATGTGCAGGAAATCAATAGAACCGCCTTATCTTAAAAAGTACGCTCAAGCAAAAAAGCAAAGCAAGCCACTGAGCTTGCTAAAACTCACACGGCTTACCAAAGCAAAGCCTAGCTCGACGAAAACTGATTTTTTTTTTTAAGCAGAAAAACGTGACACATGTACGAGGGGAAAACTCAAAAACTGACGCCACGTGTGTATGTAGGCCTAATTCACTTTAGTTGAGGCATTCGCAATGCAAACGTATCCATGTACAATTCTGACGTCAGTTGCGTCTTTCTGTACATGCCGATGGTTGTAAGCTTGTATCTTGAGAATGGAGGGGGGCATTCACCCAGCTTGCCCTGAGCTTTACCCAATAATTACAAAAAAATTTACCTCACTAATCCTTTCATGACATGCCTAGAGACGGCAACAATTTTTTCACAAGATTCTGTGCTTAAATTGTCAACAACTGCTGCTCTGAATCTCACACTTGCATCACTGTACGTCGAACTGCAAAGAAAAAGAACATGTCGTGAGTTCCTTCAAAGCTCTAAAGGCACAGCTGTTGCCGTCAAAAATATTTCAGATTTCCCTAAAACCCTTTTCATGGAAAAGACATCTAAACCAGTTGCAGTGTGCGTACGTGCGTGTCCACACACCCAGCCGACACTCAACAATTCATTAATTCACTCGTCCCTAAACTGATACCAACTGACAAGTGGTTATGCTGGTTTGTACTGATCGTCGGGAGGTGAGAAACTGAATAGATCGACGCAGTGGATGAAAGCCAGCCATTTCTTTTTGCTTCAGCGGTAGTGAGCAGGTGCTGAGTGGTCGACAAGTCCACTCCTTCACATCTGCTCTGTCCACTTCGGCGTCGATTGTCCTTTCAAAGCATTCTGTGTCTTACTGTCAGGCTGCGCTACATGACTTGTGAGAAGACGCTCTTGGTGTCCTCAAAGGGACTCAATATCGTACAAAATCAATGGTTTTCTGTAGGAGATCTTAAACAACCTCCTCAGGCACGTGTTCTAGAATCTAGAATGTATCGGCAAGTAGCGTCCACGTCCAAATCCCTACAGTAAGATGGGAACTACGAGGGACTTTTACAGTCTGTACATCGTAGGAAGCCTCATGCTATTGCTGCGCACGGTTCCGTCTACCCTTGCAATTGCAGCTGTCGTTGTTGCGAGCGTCGTGTGGATGACTGAAATTCAACCACCGTCTGTACTTAAAGCTGTTCACCTCTTCGAGCTGTAAGATCTTGGCACGACAAAGAAGGATAATCCACGTGGAATTAAAGTGATGATGGGGGTTTGGTAAATTACCGCCCTTTTTCATGTTTAGGTTAAAAAGTTAAGGATCCTCACAGCCTATAATGATTATAAGAGAAATAAATGTAAGTGATTTACTGTCCAGGGTGGAGCCCAAGCCTTTTCCTCTGCTGCTTTTAACTTCTCGGAAAGATCAAGAAATGGAAAGCTGTCAGATGAGCAGGGCTCAGGATTGCTAGTCCTGAACCTCGCGCTCTAGCCGCACCAAACGGTATATTCTGACTTAAGACAGCACAAAATGATGAATGAAATGTTAATTTTCTGACACTGGCCGTAACCACGCATAAAGTTCGGTGAATTTTCGATAAAGCTTTGTTCATTACAGTTCTGAAGTAATGAAGTTTCTGAATCATTCTTTCTAAATGGGTTTTAGGAATCAGCAGCTCTGCCATGCTAAAAACTGCTGACGTCACAGACCTCTAAAGACTGACACGTGCCCTACAACAGAATGTCCTGGAGAACCATGGACGTGTATTTAAGATATAATAAGTTCGTGGGAGAACTGTGTCGATCCGTATCTCTGTCAAGATCATCCGCAGCGCACAGTCTCTATGACTGATTATTTTCTGTTTCTCTTTGTTGTTTCCTTAATAAAGCCACTTCTTTCGGAAAAAAATACTTTTGAGAATAAATTCCTTTTGGGAATACTTTTGTTTATGGACTTGTTGCTCAGAAACTGAAGCCTCGAGCGCCTTCCTTGGTAGATCTTTACATTATGTGTTCTGAGTCCTGTGCATTAACCGTTTGTGACTAGTGCGAAGATTTAAGAGGACAAAACGACAAATATGAAACGTTATTTAACAATAATGGCTTTAAAGCAATGTAATGCGTACCTGACTAATAACAGGTAATTTAACAATAAAGTGAAAGACACTAAATGTCTTGACTATAAAAGTTGTCAGTGTGATTCTAAGCTCACAGGACTGGGGTTTTTTCATTGTGCTGAATGGTAGCGTGGCAAGAAACTTGAAGGTTGGTTGGAAACTGGTTGCATGTCAAATGTTAAAATAATTTTTAACCTGTTCAAGAGTAGCGACGGAAATCAAACATAATGTAGAGTACAATTTATCTTCAAATTTCTACCTGATAGTTCACTAAGTTCGTTGTTTGCGTATTCCAGCTGCCGTTTTTGACATGCAAGCTGACATCCATAGGTTACTTGGGACAAATGCAGATGTTGATTTTGATACAGGACACGACGTAACTTTGATACTGTTCAAATCAGTAAATTTCAACCCACTCTTTTCTTATCCCCCTTATTTTGAAAATGTTTTAAATCAAGTACCCTCCCATTCACTACCAAAGAAGCTGAGGAAAGTGGAACCTACTGTAGATCTTTTGAAATAAGACGATTCATATACTTCAAACTCTGCTGCAACACCAAAATTCTAACATCTCAATCTAAGCCTCTTTGTCTTTGCTCTGGTTCCAGTGACCATGAAAAAATGATCGATGGAGGCACACAAGCACCATGAGATACCCATACACAGAACCTGTACAATATGTTATCTGTCGGTACTTCAGTCAGCTCTCCTCTATCACCACACAATTACAACCATGCATGCTCATAAAATAGTAAAGATTAACTAGTAATCAAAGCACAAAAATCTATGTTTTACATATTTTAATTCTTCATTAATGTTCACACAGACACCCACATTCATCTTCTATGCTCTATTTGAATTGTCCACAGTGCACCAGTACATTAGTCAATTTTTTAAAAATTACAGTTCATTAGACACTGCACTTGGATTCAATTGTTCATCTTACACACTTTATACCAGAAACAGATGCATTCAATTGGGGAACTGGTGAAGCAAAGCTCAGCAGAATATTTAGGGAAAGAAAATGTAGTCAGTCCCTTGAAGATATATTTAATCTGCTACCAAAAAGCTAACAATCTGCAAAATGAATACATTTTAATCATGAATGTTCTCTCTCTCTTTCTGTAAATGTGTCCATATGCATGAGTGAATATGTGTGTGCACGCATGCGCACAAGCATGCCCAGGCTTGCATATATGCACAGCTAGTCACAATTTATTTCCCATAATAAAATCATTAACTTCAAAAGTGTATCACCGTAACAAATTGAAAATTTCACTCCAGTTTCAATCATCTTTCAACGAATGTCACTGAGAAGACTTGTGAAGTATAGGCAGAGTTGTTATGGTCATGATACTCTACCTGAATTACAAACTTTGGAACTATTTCTTGCAGCAGAATTTGTATGTTCCACAGTTTGGTGACAAAACATTTATCAAAAGAAACTACAACTTGGATAAGCACATCTTAAGTTTTACTTCTCCTTGACACAAAAGAAGTTAAATCAAATTTCACTTAACTCTTGATGTATATAATTTGCACCCACAAATGTGAACGCCTTCGTACCTATAGCTTAATTGCATCAATATGTCTATATCAAATAAATTGAAATTTTCTTAATATAGCATCTATATTAGCAAACAATAAAAAACAGTTTTTCATAAACCACCTTGGCTACTTGTTCCATGCTGCAGGACAGGCATATGTTCACAAGATTTTTCATCAAATTGAACTTTTCCAGATTGGAATAAGGGTTCTTCATCTGTCTTCCACTTTTCAATATCAAATTCTGGAAAAAAAAATTGTATTTCCTTCTGGGCAGTTGCTTCCGAATCTGCAGAAAACAAGAACAAAATGTTAAAAATTTACTTATATTTGCTAATAAAATAATTTTGTTTCACTGATGTCAGGGTTAGTCATTAATGATGAATCATCAATAAAATCAATTACAAATATACATTCGCTAATTACTATAAATGGTCTTGATAGTGCGAGTGCAAAAAACTGTAGACTTAGTTACACTCAATAGTTATCTAAATATGCAAACCAATGATTACACTTTACATAAGCTAGCTGTGACATGAGAGACAAATATATCTTTTTCACAGCATAACTTCTAAAAGGGATATAATGATGTGATACTTGAATAAGCCAGGAAAGTGAATTTAATAAACAAAAATAAATAAAGAACATGAAGATGATGAAAAAAAAATAACTGAAAGTATGCCCAACCAATTTTGTGAAATATTTGGACATTTTATATAACAATAGTTTTCCAGCTGCCACATTGCCAACTCTTTATGTTAAACTTGAAGATCTTTAATAAACACTGCGTACAATTAAAAAAAAAAAAAAAAAGAAATGTCTTTCATCAAAACAAATTCTACACAAAATGTTGACCAAGGAAAAGAAAATTTCTTCCTGATACTTTCTGTAAAATTTACAAAATAAATGCAAACTGTATCTTTCTGATCTGAGTGGCACATATTAATGAATGATAAGCTGCAATCCTCTAATTCTTAATGGATCACCAGAATGATTTGTTAAGATTCACCTGAACCATGAGCACAATTTCTGGTGTCTGTCAACCCATATTGACCCCGAATAGTATGTGGAGCTTCATAGATAGTTCTGCACAAGTTTGAAGGCTTAATTCAAACATGGGATGCAAACATTTTTCTCACATACTATGCAAACTTAAGACTTTTCTGACTCTGCTATGTACCAATGTAGCATGCTTCAGCCAGCAAAACAACCTATCCTGACATTTCAAAATTTCATTTTTATGATCATCAACACCTATGACATTTTATGTATGAAAGTGGCAAACAAATATATAAGAAGTTTTTGTGAATCAAGCAATTGAAGGAAAGAAAATGTTTCTCTATTTTCCTGTGTATAAATCTTTTATACTATCTTCTGCACAAAAACAAAACAATGGAAACAAAACAGCAAATTATAAAGTATGAAGATGAATGATTTTTATTTTCTGCAGCAAAGTACTTTTAAAGTTTTATCATGAAGCAGACTTACTTTAAGACCTTAGTAGGACCCATGATACGTCTCCATTCTGCAATGGCATCTTCTCGAGCCAGCACGTGAGTCCAGATTGGGCCACTGAAAATAAAATGTGATGCATTAAAGTACACTGGCATGTCAAGTAACTGTTATAGTTATATTTTATGTATCCACAAACACACACCACTACACATCCATACACCAACAAACTTTTTATATTATCTAAGATGAAGGTAAAAATGCATTTTGGGAGGATTATAGACACAATGGCACATAACCAGAAACTAGAAAAGGAGAATCAGTGAAGCTGATGTGTTAAAAAGTTAGGGTTAGGGTGTGCACTATCTACTTACCCTAAACCTCATGATAACCCCCTTTTCCCATTTTTAATTACATGTCATGAAGCTCTTAGGCCTTCCAACGGACATTTGCACAAAAATTATGTACCTGCTCATAAAGTTGACAAGTCTGTTTAAAAAGAACTTCCCTGCAATGTGAAAAATCATGGAAAAGTTCATCTGACTTCAAAATTGCTTACTTACTTCTGCATGTCTATTTATTCGTCAAATATGTGGATTAATGCATGGGGGTTACGAATGTGTGTTACCTGCTTCAAATTATTAAAACTAAAATCACGATGATATGATATCTTTCTATAAAAGGCACATCCACACATACATAAACACTCTATGATGCAAAACAAAATAAAAGAACATACAACTCACCTTTGTGTTCTTCATAAAATTGTTCAGCTCTTTCTCGCGACATTTGTAAATGTTTTGATTTGACAAAGTAAAAGCCATTCTTAAGAATTGTTGAATGAATATCCTGAAATATAACAGGACCACATATTCACCACATATGTAGCACCCATACATTCTAAGCCAATGAAACATTTCTCATATGTCCCCTGACATTATGCAAAGGCATATGCTAAAAAAATTTAGGTCATTGGAAGAACATTGTTCGCCAGAAATTATTTAGTATTTTTAATACATTATGTTTCGTTTAATGAAAATGAACTACTCGATCACTGTACGTATAATAATAAAGGATCCAGTTAACCTATACACTTACTTGTACTATGTGAGGCATAGAAACAACATCTGGCTTTAAAATGGCAAGCGTTAGCTGCAGACATTTAAACCCCATTTCTTTTCAGGTAAAAACGCGATCGTGAATTAATTTTGAAAAGGAACGTCTACGTTCAATGTCTAAGCATAAAAGCATCGTCTGCTCTCCTCCATGACTACCGGAAACGGAATAACACGCGTAATAATATTTGAAACACACGGGTTTCTGTTTTATTCTTCTGTACACAGTCTGACGTTAAAATAATTATGTAATAGCCACATAAATACACATAGTTTATTATTATGTTTCTTTAGCTACAATTTTATGATATGGATAACTGAACTATTTTTTGACTCGTCATTACCTCCTGCTGTAAAGGAGCCGCAGTAAACAAATCATGACCAAAGCTATTTCGTTGTGTGAAACCATGGACGTGGGGATATAAGTTCGTGGTGAAACAAAATGTTGGCATTTCCAAAATTTACTTTAAGAATAGTTATCCAGAATTGCTTCATTTTATGGTTGTCTTTGATGTATGTAAATCCACAGACAGAAGACCCCATCAAGAGAAAGTGTGATGATTTAATGCTGGGACAATATCCTTTTTATTTCATTTCAGACTCGAAACTATTAAAAAGCATTTATAGTATTTAAATGACTGCTAAAATTCTCAGAAATTTCTTCAGTTTGTTTCCATTTCGCAAATGCCCTTAACGATTACCACATATTTGTGCAATGAGCCAGAAATAGATCCAGATACTCAACAAGCCCGTGGATGTGATGAAACCAGACGTACCAAAGGCAAGTCATTATATTTTGAATGTAATTTTTTTGGGGGGACCATTTCTCAAAAACTACACGTTTATCATCTCGTTCCATGTAAACAGTATTTGTTGTTGTTTTTTATCACCTTTTGTTTTCTTGGAATTGTCTATAGATGCTGAAGATTGTACATTTCTATTGTAAGGTATATAACGATCAGTAATCCTCAGAATTATTTTTATTATTAACCTGTTTATTATGCCTCTTATAGTAATAATTTGTTATTGTGTAAAAATGCGTTTTTCATTAAGCTGCCACTTTTAATTTCCAGTGACATGTGAGTTAGCACCAAATGTAACATGTGCAGGAGCATTCAATGGAACATTCCAAAAAAGTGTTGCATGCAAGTGGACGTAAGTCTCTGCACGCTTCTATATTGGAAGTTGTATTTTTTAAAAATCTTCCAAGCATAAATTGTTAATTATACACCAAATTATATATTAATATAACAATAGGGTTAACAACACACAACAACATAGGGTTTACCAGACCGATTTCTGGTTTTGCATGCAAGACACCATTTTCTTGTCAGGTGAGCCAATGTGCATGGTATTTGTGTGTGCATGTGGTAGCAGGTGGACTGACATTCAGCTAGGTGATGTTTATGTATAAGCATCTGTGTGTGTCTGCAGATTTGTGCCTATTATGTTCCTTTCTGAGTTTAAGACTTTTTAAGTATTAAACACACTGCAAGAAAGAAATTTGTGCACATGATAGGCAAATAAAGTGTTATCATTAAAATGCATAAGGAGTATTTTTGTAAATTATTATGAGTGTGCATTGGTTCATAATTTTCATGTTTTTTAAAGTCAAACTTTCATTTTCAGTCATCTTTACCAAGAGAGTAGAACTAGAAAGATACTGTAATATCAATATTTTTATCCAATATATCATATAAACTAAATTTTTTGCTTTTAGTTTTCTTGCTGTATCTCATTTGCTGAGCAAGTCACCCAAAAAAAGTGGGAAAAATTATTTCTGTTCATTGCAGAAATGGACATTCTTTTGAAAAAGCCCTGCTCTTGTCAGTATTCTTGGGGATGTTTGGCATCGACAGATTTTATCTTGGATACCCAGCAATCGGTTGGTACCATATTTAATCAAACTTTTGAGGATTTTTATAAACTTTTTGTTCTTTAGTTTCAGCATCTAATGTGCTCCTGTAATAGCAACTGCACCTTTGTCTTCCAACTTGCAGGTCTGGTCAAGTTTGCAACGCTGGGATTTCTGTTCCTTGGGCAGCTTGTGGATATTTTGCTAATTGCAACCCAGGTGAGAGCTGACATCAGTGGACTGTTGTGAGTCTGGGAATGTAGGGTTCACTACAATCTATTTCTAAACATGGACGGCATATATTTTTTATAAGGACTTCAGGATGAGGAGTTCCGTGTTCAGTGTTCTTAAATTTTAAGCTTTCAGCATAGTTTTATTTAAGCCACTCTGGTTAATTCAAAATTGCCTTTGCAGTGGTTATTTTAGTCATAGTCCACCTGACTGTATCCTCATGTTTTTCTGATATTGTTAACCTTTTGTGCTATTGTTTTTCATTGGCTCCTTATTGTTTACAGATAACTTAAAGATTTTATTTCTGAACATTTGTCTTGACTCATCCTTAATTTTTTCAGGTGGTGAAACCCTCAGATGGGTCAGAATATGTGATCGACTATTACGGTGCTTCTACTCAACGTATTATTCGCAACAACCTAACATACCTTAGTCCTCCAGACTATAGCTGACACCATTACTTATTTTCATCCAAGAGTGATTGTCAACAGTGTGTCATCTTTTCTTTTATAGTCCCATGTGTGGTTCATGCTTCAAAACTATTTATCTTCATGTATAAAGTTATGTTTCTGACAGAAACTTATTAGGCTGTTGCCGTGTCATTTGTGGAGCAGAAAATGTGTTGAGGGTAGAGAGCAGGAGGTGGAAGCGTTAAAAGCTGAATTTTTTGTTTCTGTGAAAGATTCTTTTTTTAGTGGTAACAGCATACTCATAAATAAAAAAATTTCCCAGTGAAACATGGGCACAAATTTTGCTTTGTTTATAGCATGTGGTTATGCTATAGTAGGCAGCTGACACCTATGCAAATCCACACCTTTTGTCTGATCCTGAACCAAATTTGGCTGGAATATTCATTATCTAAAGCATATTTATTTTCAACATTCTAAGATGTTGCTAGTGACTCCAAATAATACAAAATATTATGCAGAAGAGATTTCAACATGTCTACTACACAGAGTGAATTTGGACAATGTCATAATTTGAAAAAGTATCCTGCACAACAGTGAAAAACAGATTGAGAAAGGCGCATCAAGAGTGCATTTGATGCTTAACTCAATGAAGTTATGAGATTAAAAAAATGACAATAAAATGTCAGTTAAAAGAGTTTGAAGCAGATATCAACCAGGCAATGCAGGCTAGTTCAAAATAATGATTAAAAAAAGAAGCGCTGATAATTTTTTTAAAATTTTTATTTTACAAAAAATTAAGCTTTGAAAGTATGAGTTAACAAACAATCATGAACTTATTCATTTTTTAAAGTTCAAAGGCTCTCATGTCAGACATGCTGCAAACATGCAACATTCTTCAATCACAGAAGGCATCTATATTAAATATATTCATTCACTGTCACACTTTGACAAGAAGTCATGCAGCACATTTAAAAAAAAATTCCAAAACCTCAGCTCTATATAGAATAGTCAACCCAAAAAAACAACAGCGAAGATATCAAAATATTCATCAAAATGTCTTCAAATATTTTCACAAATTGGCTTGAGCTATATGGCACTGAAGTCTTTTCAGAGATCTGTAACTAAGTCAAGTTCAAATTTTGACCAGAAATAACTTGCATGTGTTCATAGATCTGCATGCAGACCATAATAAATATAGTTAAACTGACCCAGTTAACTAATCAAAAATATGTGGTAATTGGTCAATAATAACAATGTGTACATGATGAAATTCATAAACTTCTGCACCAAGAGGAGTGGATTTTTTATTCAAATTGTAGCTAAAAAAAATTTTCATAGTTGGTAAAAAATGCAGAACAAAACCACACAAACATTCCTTGTAATCTTGCCTGGCAAAATGATTGCAGCATGTCATGGATGAATAAATCTGTGAATGTTTTCTTCTTCACATCATGCAATACCACTGTGCTTTTTCCATATCCCATCTTTAATAGTAACATCTATTTCAGAAATAAGACTGAACAGAAAGGACTCCACATCCCAAAATACAGGCTCTGCACAATCCTGTCAAAACCAGTCTCGAAAGATAACATGTAATGATAACCTGTCTCTGCATCAAGTATCACAAAATTCTGTGCTGTCTAACAAGTAACTGTCAACAAATGAAGGAAAGGCAATGGCACTTGGATTAAGAGTGGAACCGCTTGGTAGGATCTTTGGCGTGATCCTGCATCAACTGGCATGGTTGAAACTGCACTCCAAACAGCTCCTGGTAACGGTGCATGCGTGTCACAATTGGGTCTGCACCATGAAGATCAAGGTAACGGAATGGGCCTGCAATGAAAGGATTAAATGATCAGCTTTGGCCTCAAAACATGTTCAGTGAAAGCACATTAATTGGTGGTATGCCAGGTATAAAGGCTATATGGTAAAAGTACACTACAAATGCATGATAGTTTTGCAAAGTCAGCTGAAAATTAATTTTCTAGTATGTGATGTTCTGTAAGCTTAACCTTCTTTAAGAGGGGTGCTGGTTGCACAGCTTGGTTATCTAAGTCTTACCTCCATAAAATGGTGGGAAACCAAGGCCAAACACTGCTCCAATGTCTCCCTCAAGCTGCACAAATAATATTTCACTTGAGAAAAGTAAAATGACTGTATCTCATGAAAAGTAATCGGGGATGACAGTTGGTAGAGATAATACATGCAACAGCAATGAATGTGTGTGTCTGTCCATCCCCTTCCCATAAGGCTTTTGTCCACACTTACATATTAAATGTGTGTATGTTTTATGCATCATTGGTACATTGGTACACACCAACAACAGTTTCTTTTATGTAGTGAATACTATAAGTTAATGAATATCGTTACTGGATTCGCAAGGATTCCATCCTGCAAACAGTACACAGCTTCATTGACGAACCGTGAAAACAGTCTGTACCACAAATCTTGATCTGAAAGGCTGGAAACAAAATATTAAGCTTACTGGTGCTCATATCAATAGGTTAAGCTGATCCACCAAAGTTAAATAATCTTGAAAGGCTATTTTCACAGAAAGTATGGCAGTTTTTGTGTGCTTATTCATGTCTTGAGTCATCTATCTCTTTGCTGTAGAAAGATTCTGGTATAACTGTACAGTTATGATCCATGATATTTCTTTCCCTTTATTTTTATTTGTAAAAATCTCTTATGCATAATATCAACAGACTCTTGCCTTGCATAGTTATATTTTCCAACTACATTCAAACTGTCAGTTAATACTGCACTACACATTATACAACAATCACATCACAGTCCTTCAACAATAATAAGCTGTGGGCTTCTCTCCAGAATGATGTTACTTACTCTGTTTTTGGTTGTATATGAAACTGCTGGAGAAGTTTTAGTGCACCATCATTTTCTGTTCTTTCTTTGCTACCTGCAGTGTATGTGTAAAAGCCCTTTCCAGACTTCCTGCCTAAAAATGAAGAAAATAAGACATTGTGAAAATGGTAAGCTTGCACGTCTTCAAACGAGAAATATCAATTCAAAAAGTGCAAGAATTAAAGCAGCTACCAACTATTCAAGACTTTTAGGCACAAAATATGTTTCAAGAAAATGGGTCCCTGCACACCTGACTATGACAATAGTAAAGAGCTCCATAGCTTTGTGATCATAGGAACCTAACTTAATGGCTTTACTGCAAAAGGCATAGCCCACCCTTTTTTTCCACTGTCTTCACTCTTGCTACCATTAAGCATTCATTTTTCTGAACTACATTGAAAGCTTTTGAAGAACAGTGATAGTATTTAATTTAAAATAAAGAAATAATTTAAAGCCATTTTAAGGTGTACAGAAATGTAGAGGCTCACCCAAGAAACCACTGCTGACCATTGCTTTCAAAAGGTTAATGTCACCACCACCAAAGCGTTCCCCGAAAGCCTTGCCAAGGTCTTCTGCAACATGGGCAGCCACATCTATACCCACTTCATCTGCCAAGGTTGCCACACCAACAGGGAGACCACTATCACGGGTCACTTTGTCAAGGCGCTTGGGGCTGACTCCCTCCTAAAACACATGGCATGCTGAAAGTGTTTGCATCACAAAATTTACATCGATAAATATCACCTTACTCATGTTACTTCCCTTGCAGTGCATTCTCTCTAAATTGTTGTCTTCATAAATAAAAAAGAAAAAGCAATGGAGACTGCTGCACAATTTGCAGCAATGTACAAGGCAGCCTCACACCTTCTCACCTGTAACAGACGTACAGCTTCTGCAAGCATGGGGGCCAAGATACGAGTGGTATAGAAGCCTGGCCCATCACCTACAACGATAACAACTTTACCCTGCCGCAGGCCCAGGTCCACTGCTGATGCTGATGAAGGAGGAAGAGAAAGGTAAGATCTCAAATCACAGGAATCATAAAATTACTATTCAAAGTACAAAAGTATCAGTCCAGTTACTGCTAAAACTGGGAAGTAACATCACTTTATGAGTGGGGTTTAGACCTGGAAAAGAACAGCAGAAAGAGAGGCAAAGGACATCAGAAATACATCGGCCCAACTGAAGGGGGTTGCCAAAAACTGGGTCCGCTGGCGAGGTGTTGTTACAGCTCCTGTGCTCCTCGAGGAGTGACAAGGACTAAACAATAAGAGGGGTCATTTCACCTATGCAATTGTGTACAATCCCCTTGTTATCCAAATAAGGTAAATTTGCTCCTATTATCAACAAGATTCTATCTTTGTTCCTTCAACCCCCCAAAAAATGTTTTTTTTTTAAAAAAAAAGGATTTAGAAATCTTAAAGTTAGACATTTTAAAACCCTCTGCATGGAGGCAGAAAGGAACTTTGCATCATATCATTTATCAAGAAACAGGTACTATTAAATAATTTAATTTTCTGGGTTAAAAAAAATTGATCTGATCTTGGGATGATGGGTGCTGCTCTCCATGCCCACCTGCAGTGTCTTGGGACGTCTGTTTGGTGGTGATAATCTCAAGGAGCTGCATCTTATCAACAGGTGAGAAGTAGTGCATGCCCACCACCTGCACATATACATGCAAACACAAGCACTGCCATGAAACACTCCTCCTGTGGCATAAGGGCCTGTAACTTTGGACTGAAGGTAAAACCATGTAGAGTTCAACCATTAACTGACATCAACACAGAGCCCTTTAACTGCACATCAGTGCAGACCCAATACATGTTTGTCTCACCCTTGCTCTTTGGTTATTATGGTTAGTTAACAAAACTCATTATTCACATATGAAAGCATAATTCCTCCACTTACAAACAGAAGAATTTCACCAGGATCTCCAAGACTTAATACACTTTTGCAGACAGATGTCTGTACTGCAATGTATTAGGCTTGCACAAACATGGTGCAGCCAAGATCATAGGTTGTTGAAAGGTACTCTGAACTAGGCTATGCATGCTGATCCCTATTTACTCATTAATCTGGACTTTGTGCTAGTTCAGCCAGTACAGAACTGATATTTATACCATTGTGATGCATTTGTGCACATTTTACAGCAGCAAGTCTTAACTATAGAAACTGCTGTTTTAGATTTTGTCGGAAAGTGTCTTTTTTCAACACACTAGTGCAGTCTCCATTTTTTCCCCCACTTACCATTTTAAAAATATATCACGATTGCATGAAAAAAGCTACAGCAAGTACATTCCATGCTACATGTTATGTATTCAGTACCCTTTAAACAGCTGTGCTTATCTTGGCCTTTGTTTTATTTTTAACAATAACACAAACAGTCTAAATTGTTACATGAGACTTACCTTCTCTGGTCTTTTGCTAGCCTGAGCAATTTGTGTGATAGGTAGAGCTGATGTGTTAGAAGCAAAAATACAGTGTTCTGGAATACGCTGCAAAAAAAGGTGGATGTTTTTCTTACATATCTTCTGCTTAGGTTGTACTTGTGCATCCTCTCTTATCAAGTTATAAGAAATAGAGGCTTCATGAGATTTAAGATTTGAAATTAAATTTTTTTCTCATCATATATTACAAAGCAAACAGAATACAGGCTTATCTAATAGAAACTCTTGGAGAGAATATGTTCTTCTTAAGTCTTCAGTCCTTTTCTTTTTTAAAAAAAAAAACATGCAACAACATAAATAATTCTTACAGCTTCCACTTCTTTGATGACTTTGTGCTTGATACTGAGGTCCTCAAATACTGCCTCGATCACCATATCACATTTACCAAAGTTGTCATATGTGATTGTTGGGTCTAGCTTGGAAAGGATGGAATCTCTTTCAAAACTGTAGAAAAGTGGATAAATATCAGATATTTTAAAATCTGCAACTTCAAATGCATTTACACACATGCATGCACAAAGAATTCATACATATGTTTAAATTTATTTTACAGCTTACATGTAAAGTAATAGCATGTCAACATATTGAAAGAAAATGAGCTAAATTAGTTTTGCACCAAGATCTTTCTCTCGCATGAGGGACCTGCAAAATTTATTTCTGAGTAGTAATTTATTTTAGAGTTAAACAATTAATTGCATGTGTTCATAGTATAACTGGGTGTATTTGAGACCCTAACATTTTCTAAACATTTTAGTCTACATCATTTTTGAGTCTTGCACCAGAAAAAAAAAATAGGTTTAAAACTCTTCTTTTATCAACTGATCCTGTACTGGGAGATTTTTTTCATAGCCATATGTTTTATTGTCTAGCCTTTCAGCATCAATGGTGATCACAAAGTCTCACCTGGTGATCTTCTTTCTCTTCACCTTAGCATCTAGGCTCTTCTGAATCTGCTCTTGACCTCGAGCAAGACTTGCCTGTGACACATCTTTAAGCAAAACACTGATGCCCTTGTCAATGCTGACCTGAGCAATGCCTGCTCCCATGAGACCAGCACCAAGAATTGCCAGTGTTCTGTAATATAACAAACCATAGTGACAGATTGTAATGCCATCCATGCCCTTGGTTTTTGTCATGAAATTTAGCTGAAATATAAGTGGATATGTGAGTCTGTCTGTGTGCAAGTATATTCTTGTGTACTTTAATACCCCAAACATATGGGTATGAATGCCTGTGCATTAACAAAAACACTTGCAAATTAACATAAAGCCGTTTTCCTTTTCATCAAATAAAAATGCACCTTTCCCAGACCTTTTTTGCCTTCTTCATTATCATTATTCTTCTTATATTTCTATGTTGTCTGTATCTGAATTTAAAGCACCAGAGAGCTGAAAAAAATACTTTTTTGGCTCTTGTTTTTTAAAAGATACTTTTTAGGATGATGTTTTTATATCTATTTTTTCATGTAAAACTGTTTCATTGGGTTTTTTCAAAATGACATTCAAAAATACCTACTCAACAGGTTTTTGGGGTTTGCCAAATCTGTTTTTTTTACATGCAGTCTGCCCATAGTAAAGTCCAATCAATGCCTTGGACTGTGATGTCATGGCCAGCTCTCCAAAGGCCTGCAAGGAAAAAAAGTTGTCTAACTTTAGTTTGTTAGCATGTATTGGATATATGTGCACCCAGCAGTAGTACATGTTAAATTTCACAAATCTGCTTTGCAGGTGAGCAGCAACACAAAATAATGTTAAAATAAATGTAATGGTGTTTATGTAAAGTTTATAAAAATTGTTTTGGTGCCTTTGAATAAAGTCAAATGTTCACCTGCGATTCTGCTTTGTAACCTGCAGAGGATCCTTCATCAAGACCCTTTCGTACAACCTGTTTTAAAACAAATCCAATTTTCACATGAAAGCATTAATTTGAAAATTAAATTTACTGACCTTTGAAATTCTTCTTTGAAATGTAATGCTCAGTTCTTGTAAACTACATGCTAAATCAGGAATATCATAATAAAGAGAGAAAAAGAAGAAAATCTTTTTTAATGCAATGATTGCAAAGAGAACTGAAAAAGTTAAATTCTAGTGCTCGCAACACAATCTTTGCTACTTACCTCTAGTATTTTGAGAGGTGCAGGATAAAGACCTTTACTCATTTTCATAACTTGACTGCGTGCCTTGTTAAAGATAAAATTCTTTCCAATGTCATAGGACAGCACAAAATCCATGACCTCTGCAAAACGAAAAAGCAAAAGCCACACCTGAATAATGATGATAATGAAATATGCAGGATAAAGGCATGATGCAGTGCATTCATTAAAACTGATTAGTGCTTTATGCTCATATACATTTGAACAGATCACAAACTAGTTTGCTACCTTTGCTGCAGCTGATCTCCCTGCCCTTGAATCTCTAATGGCTGATCAGTTATTAAAGACTGGTGATGATGGTAGTGGATGATAACTAAGTATTAATACGTTATACAGATCAGTAAATATTTTTTAAAGTTGGTAGCCCTTTAGCACAGAAGCCATGAGGGCAATGATTTGTAAGTGGGTTACTGTCTCACAGGTATGCCATGAAGAAGGCAGAGCCCAAACGTCTCTCTTTCCAGTTCCTTTCACATTCCCTGATAAATCCCATTGCAATACACCATACCTTTTACATTCCCTTATCAGTCAGATTCATGATCACAACTATATTTCACTTTTCTTGATCAATCCCAATTACCACCCACCCTGTATTTCAGGTTTCTTGATCCAGCAAATTCCAGTCGACAACTACCTTTCACACTCCCTGATAGGTGCATCAATAATCTTGCCATTATTGGCTAGTGCAAGCCTCAAACCCATGGCCTAGTCTCAAGAGCAATAAACACATGACTGTAGATCTTTTCTATGCAGATCACACTCTACTTAATACATGCTTTCAGCTGTTCTCAGTTTTAGTCACACTTACTGTCTTGAATACCCTTTTTCTTGGGAGTTTTCTTCAGTGAACCATCAGCAAGACCCCTGTAAAAGGAATCAAATAATATCTCAATAGACAGCTTCCATCTGAATATTACTAATAAATAATTAATAAATGCATTTGTATTTGTGTGTGTGTATATATATATGTGTGTGTACCCATGCACACTTGTATGTATGCATGTGCATTCAAGCATCCCTATGTGTACTGTGTTTGTGCACATATGGACATATGCACATGCATCACATTCTCTAAAAACAAGTTGTGGAGCTGATGCATCTAGTTGATGAGCTGAGCTTAGTTTTCACTCACCTGGCAGAACTGACAGCAGTCTCCTCAAGGTACTTGAGGGTGTTAGTGTCAGGATCTGATAACCCTGGACCTGCATACCGTTGCAAACAAAGAAAAAAATAAGCAAAATAACATGACCAGGTAAACCAATAAAAACAACTCAGATGGCCTGAAGTTTGCTACATTTTATCGCAAATATGTTAAAATCACCAGCTGAACTTTATAAAGTCAAGTTTATGGGGGCTATTTCTCATATTATTTTACTTCTTATGCTGCTTACTTCTACAGTTAATAAGGTTAATAGACCAGGACTGACAAAAATAAGCCTTGGTTAATGATAGCTAGATGCCTTATCATAACTGCAGCATCACAAAATTTAGAGGTGGATAATCATATGTCACACTTGAAAGATTTAACTTTAATGTAGCCACTCTACATTTAATTTTAATCTGCTCTTACAGGTTGTTCTTCCATTCTCACTTTCATCTGGCCTTTGTTTTGTGAGCTTAAAAATTAGTAATGGCTTCAGGTTTTTATAAAAATAATCAATCACCCAGTGGTTCAACTGTCTGGTCCAGTAGCCCCATTTTTCTTGCACTGTCTGTCTTAAGAGTCCGTCCTGTGAGCATCAAGTCAAGAGCAGTCGGAACAGGCACCATTTTTGGTAGTCTCTGAGTGCCTCCTGCTCCTGGAAGAAGTCCCAGCATCACTTCAGGCAAGCCTAGACCCGTCTTTCTATCTTTCACTCCAATACGGTAATGGCAGGCCAGAGCCAGCTGAAAATGTCAAAAGTTATATTGACAAGGACAAAATATTTTGCATTTATCCTTAATATCCAGTGTTGAGTAACTATTACCATACAAGTAGTTGTACTGAACTGGAAGCAGAGCTCAATCTGCAGTGATAGGCTCAAGTTACAACATTAGCACTCTTCTACTCTTTGAGCAGTAGTCTCAGGAATAGGGGTGACGGGAAGAGGCATGAATTAATGCTAGTGATCTGTCTATGTGAGCAGACGTCTTAACACTAATATTGCGGAAATATGCTGGGGGCTCAAAGCTAAGTGATAATATTTTTTATCAGTCAGCAATCGAGTGTAAAATGTATTATAAACACGTAATGTCAGCATAGATTGCACAGCAGTCAAGAGTGTAGGTAAGAAGTATTGGCATGCTTAGCCACGATCCCCAATCCATCTCATGTGCCTATACTTTCTGAAGCATTTTGAGTCTGAGATTCAGAAGTAATGTTTGCTTCCTTTTTTTTTTTTTAGCCATTTTTCCTTAAACAGGAAATACACTTCATCCAATAAAACTCTAGCTACTAGTTCCTTTCCTGGAACGGTTGATCTTTTTAAAGTAAGAAAATTAATTTTAAATTACTGGAAGCACACCTGCAATTCACCATCAAACACATGCACTATTGTAAATGACATTACAAGACACTGTGATTGAGTTAAAGGGATACCCAAATATCTAAGATCTGTCAGGGCAAGGCTCAGATAAAACTCACCTCCAGACCACCACCTAGACAAGAACCCATGATGGCTGCTACCACTGGTTTCTTGCTGTCCGCAATTTTCTGAAATGCCTCTTGTCCCTTCCGTGACAATTCCACCACCTCTTCCTTTGTCTTACAGGCTTCAATCATGCTGAACATATAGCATGTGGTTTATTGGTTTGAGCCTTTTACGAAACTAAACACCACTAACAAAGTGCAAAAAGTAGATAAATTAAGTAAATAAATATGTAATTAGAATAAGCCAGAACCCATATGACAGTAAGCAGAGATCTGATGAGATTGCATGACAAAAGCTAAAGTAAGTAAATGATGTAAAATTATGAAGAATGAGCGTAAGACAGTAAAGGGAAATGTAGCACAAACTGAAAGAAAAAAAAAAACAACTGGTGGAAGCTCGCTTAACAATAAGTATGTAAGTGATCAGGCATCTCAGAATTTTGCTTGCAAGAAAACCATAAAATTCAGCAATTATATAAGGCAGCGTGATAAAAGCAACAAGTAAATAAAATGAAGAAAGTTGCACAATGAAACCAAAGTTGCTAGCGTAAGGTGGATTACCAAAGCCAGATAAAATCACAAATGCAAGTTAAACTGAAGCAGACATAACAACCAATATGTAAGGTTAAAGGTAAAGGTCATACCCTAATTTGTTTAGGCTACTGGGGAGTGAAGTGTTAGAAATCTCTTTTTCAAGGCTAGCGTAAAGCAATGCCCATTTCCTCTCCCTTACTGCCTTATCTTTCCCCAAACCCAGGGGTCTCAAACTCATATTAGCATGTGGGCCGCAGTGGAAAGTAACAGCCAGTCAGCGGGCCGCACCACGAAAATAAAATGTTTTTTCATTAAATTTTACAAACACTACTGTCACTGCAGTTAAATGCTAAAATAAAGTTTTTATAATTATTAATTACATTTAGTGTAGTTTATTACATGCACATGCTGTTTAGTTTATTAAAATAAGTTGACGTTGTCTCTGTCACTAATAACGGGGGTAATTTTCACTGCGGGAGTTAATCACCAAGCACAACATACATATACACCGCGGACGTGGCCGAGGGCCGCACAAAAATGTTTCGCGGGCTGCATTCGGCCCGCGGGCCGCGTGTTTGAGACCCCTGCCCAAACCCCTGTGGAGTCAGGTACCCATTACCACCAGCTGGGTTGACTAGGGTGCCACATGGATATCAAACTGA
Organism: Pomacea canaliculata; assembly: GCF_003073045.1. Lineage (NCBI taxonomy): Eukaryota > Metazoa > Mollusca > Gastropoda > Architaenioglossa > Ampullariidae > Pomacea > Pomacea canaliculata. The sequence continues at coordinate 18,602,397 of NC_037599.1, read as the reverse complement.
CATACTTCAGTTTGGATGAACTGCTCTAACCACTCAGCTATCTGGTTCCCAGTGTAAGTTTACAGGCAGCTTGTGGGTCAGATGGTGATACTTAAGTAAAACAGTCTTTAGTTGATGAGAAGTTGCAAAAATACATGTTTTGCTGCATCAGATATTGCCTATAGTATAGGCCTAACACTAAAACTTAGTTTTGGCAAGCTCATGGTAAAGATACTATCTACCTGATGTCAGCACCAGCAACAAAGCACCCTGGCTTGCTTGAAATAAGAACAACAGCCTTGACATTTTGGTTGCTCTGGGTTTCATTGAGTACTTGCAGGAATTCATTTTGCATCTCCTTTGACAAGGTATTCACCTGCATTTATAAACAGTACTCTGTTGAAACACATTTTTTTTTGCAGGAAAAGATATCAAGATTCAACCAAACAATAATAAAAAAAAAACTCAAGTGAAAAAAAAACTTCTGAAACAGAAATTTTTCAGGTTTAAGTAGAATCACCCTATTTTATAATACCATTTATAGCAAATATATAATATCTTTAAACTTGATAACTTTACAAACTCAGCAGATAATTGTTTGTGTCTGTAATGTTCTTATTAATTACAATAAGTGGCTTTATACCTGGTTATATTCCACTGGAAATGCAGATTTTAAAAAAATGTATGAATACCTTTGCATCAGGATTATCAAAGCGAACAACAGCAACATCTCCATGACTCAGGTCCAGTTTTAGGTATTTACCTGGAATTGTAAAACAGAATTGATGCTTTGTGCTAGTCGAGGCTTTCCATCCATAAAATGAAAGGGTTACAGGACCTCCAGTTTAAATTGTTCAGGGTTTCATACTTCCATGTAAAATTATCAGGGGGTCTTCAGACCCTCAGTTAAACTGTTGGGGCTTTCAAATCCCCAGCTGAAAACTGCTGGGAGTTTTCAGTTACAATTGTACGGGGTTTAAGACCTCCTTCCCCTAATAAAAACATTGGGAATCTCCTATATCAGTAACAAAAAAATTACAAGAAAATGTATATTTGTTAATGTTATCATGTTACTCCTTGATATATTTTTTCTGCATATAAAAGTGTGTCACTAATGTAAATAAGTAAAGATAAAATATCACCTTTCATGTCTGGATTATAATAAAATGTTTATAATAAATTTTAATTAATGCAAATTAACTTAATTCGTTTTAAAATCCCCATCACAGATTTTCTTCAAATAATTATAGAAGCTCTCTTGCATAACTTACATATTTCTATCTAATGGAAATCCTGGCTTATCAAAGGCTAATTCATTCTCAGCCAAGTATGCATTCTGGAAACTCAGACTTAAGAATATATATATATAGAAATGCAAAACTCTTATATTGACATACCTGCCATGGCTGGTGACATCGACAGGCACCTGATTAAAGTGTCATCTGACAAAGAAAATAAAACATTCATTATGACAGGGTAGTCAACTTTCAGTTTGTATAAAGTAATTTAATTTTATAGGGTCAACATTTAAATCCTTGGATTTTCTCTCTCACCCACAAACCCATCACCTGCCCACACAAAGAGAGCATTGGAGTAAAATGTATGATGATGCAGAATGGTGGAAATTTTTTTTAATGTATGCCTAAGATTTTATATATATACCTACAGAGGGATTTATTAATCATGCCATGAACGCTATATCTATCAAAACCACAAAGAATTAGTCTAGATATGCCTGGTTCGCATGCTGGTAAATTATGTACATGCATGCAACCAGACTGATGTAATGATTGGAGATCGTGTACTTTGATTGGAGTGAAGAGCATAACACTAATGTTGGGGTAGAGCGTTTATTTTTATTATTAATATCTTCATGTCAATAACATTAAATATATATGCGGAAAGTATGTGGTCAATGGCCAAGTGTGTGTGTATATATATATAATTGGGTTCCTTTATATGGACGCCAAGATATTCGATAATAATACTGGGTGTCTTCAGGTAGACTTGAGTCTTGGGTGTTCACAGAAAGGGGAAATAATCTGTCTACTACATCATTCTTGCTTGATATTCGTGTGTTCGCTCACTCAGCTCTTTGGATTTGCAACATGATTAAAGTTGTATCTAAATCTCCTCATTCACATGACTGCTAATTGCCTTGAAATTTTTTTTTAATCTACTGGTGGTTACTGAGGGCAAAATACGTTATTTATTCTTCACTTCTCCCGTTCTCCGTGTAACTTAGAGGCTATACAAACGTCGTCTGCACCGAAGTGATCATTTGAAAAGCCTTAGATGTCGAAGGCACTGAATTTGTCTCTAAACAATAAACAAGTTTCACGACCACTAAAACAACTATCTCAATTAAAACTCTTTGTAAGAATAAAATCACTTACTTCTACTATGGTAAATGGTAGATTTACAAAAGGTTCTTGCAGCACACAGAACCCTCATGATAGCCATGGTGCTTTCCGGACTGAACTTCGAACTCTCGCAAGTATACGAGATTTTGAGAGAGAGCTTGTTAGGCTAATAAAAAACGAACGTATGTTTCAAAGCAAAAACGTGTAAATGGTCATTCAGCGTTGTACTGATTGATCGATTGATCGATTGACATGTGACCTATTGAGTGGATTTATTTTCTGATTGATTATTTACTGACTTTACTTTTAACGTGAATGAATTTTTGTAAAATCTTGTTATTGTAGGGGGCTTTTACCGCTCAACCACACTGATGAGACACTCAAAGAATATAAAAGGAATGACATAATGTGCATCCATAACTTCATTAATCCACTAGGGCAACCGTATAATATTAGAGACATTATCGAATCTCCCTTGAGAATTGCTTGCAATTATATTATCATTATGGCAGTCTTTTTGTGAAGGTTTTTTTTTTTTTTCGACGACCATAAAACAACTTGCTAAATTGAGTGTCCTGAAATCTCGCAAGTTGCGAGATTCATGATAACAACTTGTGCGTCTGCTTCTAAAATGGCTTCCCTCCTGAGTCGAACGGTGTTGTCTGTGCGGTCTCCTTTTTACAGCAGTAAGTTTAAATGCTTAAACGCCTATACTTAAATAAATTGCTCTTAAATATTCGAAATAAATAATGTTTCTGTGATAAATCATTGAATTCTTTGAGAGATAAAGCAATATGCACGGCTGTAGAACACTTGTTTAGCACATCAAGGAAGCGTCTGCTTCCTAGATACATAAAGATAATGTAATTTTCTGTAATTGTGACAAGATTTTTTTCTTTAATTAGCGGTAGATACAAAATCTTTGGCTTCCAGAAACTCAAAGCATCGCTACATAATATTAAACTGTTTGCAAGGCAGAAAAGCTACAGCTCATTTGTTGGACTTTGACCCGTGCATTAAACTACCATGTCAAAAAAGCTCTATACGTGAGTGTACGTATTGGGTAGAAGGGGGTAGGAGGGTGTTGGTTGTTCTACCGATAAGGTGGATCAAAGTCCATACCCTTTTTTTAAGCCAAGCGCGTTTCCTTATAATTGAACTCAAGCTTATAATTAATTGACAGTTTCATTTTACTTCACATTATTAATCTATTAATATATATATTAGGTATCGATGTAGTGTGTGTTTATCCTTGTTGTCCGAGTGAAATAAATATATATTGATTGGGCAAGTGAAACATGTATCATCTAATGCATGGTAAAATCAGTGGGGAAAAGCAGTTGTAGAACACAGATCACATATATGATGAGAGTGAGAAGCCATCCAATCTGGGGCTGAACGATACGCCAGAGAGAACACACTTTTAGAAAAAGTTTTCAGGGTCACTAGGTGCAGGGTTGTATTAGATGGAAGGAAAAAAACGAGACAATGCATGTCATTAGACCAAATAGCAACCCTGATAAGTTAGAACTAGAATTTTAGTGGAAAATTCTCCTTAGGAACTGTAACTAACCTATGGTCCAGCCAGAGTAACAGGCCTTGCAAAAAGCAGAACATCTATAATATAAAATTATAATTTAAAAAAAAAAATTACATAGTTATACATTTAGTGGAACACTGAAGAGGCTACAAATATCAAAATTGGTAGATGTTTCTGTTTCCTGATTATTTCTCTTACTAAATTGTACTTGCTAATTGTGAAGTTACTAAAAGACTTAATTTTTAAATGTTTATATTATCAACTTTCTAGGCATCTGGTACTTCTTGATGTCAAGGTACAACAAGGTACAAATTAAGTAACTTTATATCAGTGGTGTTGCTACTTTTGAGAGAATATTGATTTTGAGAATATTTGCCTCTAAAATAGTGAAAACCATGCCTCAGCCTTGTGCAAGTAGCCTAAATGTAGCCATAATCAAAGCAATATATAATTTGCCCATTTCACAATCATTTATCTGATACTGCATTTACAGATGGTGTTAGATGTGTCAGCACCTCCAGTGTCTATTATGCTGGTACTACAACAAAGTCAAGTAAGCACTATAGACATGATCAACAGTTTAGCAGGTCTAAATTTTCTGCTGCTTACAATGATTAATTAAAAGTTCCAGAACATTTAGCACAATAAATCTTTTCCAAATTATAACCATTTTTACAAAGCCTTATTCAACTGTCTTGAAGAAAAAATCAAAGTTTACGCTGAAATTATCAATTATATATTTACCTTCAAAGTTTCTAACAACCTAAAACAAGCCCTTATTATCAAAGAATGGAACAAACTAAAAAAACTTTTGGGAAAGGACATGTACTTGAAAATGATATTTGAACTAAATGTTAGATTTCTATATATTTTTAAATGCCATTATTATAGATTCACTATTATAATTTCCAAGTGTTGGGGTTTTTTTCAGAGAAGACATTAAGCAGGCCCGGTGTCCGCAATGTGGTGCTTGTTGAAGGTGTTCGGACACCTTTCCTCCTGTCTGGTACAACATACAAGAACCTGATGCCTCATGACTTGGCACGCACAGCACTTCAGTGAGTTTTTCCACATCATGCCATTATATACATATTCCATATATCTATATAGCAATATACCTATGGATTGGACTGATTAGCAGATGGACAATCTTAGCCACAAACACAGAACAAACTGTCGCACTAGGAGTGAGGCAGTATTAGAAACGCTTCTTGTCATTTGCTGCATGATTACTCTTTATCAAATTGGAGTCTTTTTTTAATTTCAGGGGTCTTTTGAAAAGGACAGGCTTACCAAAAGGTAACATAAATTCTATATTTCAGAGCTGTTTATTTTATGAGTCTTTCTTGTTTCAAATTTTTATTCCATGATTCATGATGTTACTATATATGGTTATGTCGATGATAAAGCTTCACTGTAGCATTTAGCCAGAGATTGCTTTTTAGCTGCTTCAGATAAAAGCATTGTTTTTAAAAGCCCTTTTCTTTAACAGATGCTGTAGACTACATTACCTATGGAACAGTCATACAAGAAGTCAAGACCAGTAATGTTGCTCGTGAGGTATGTCTAATATGATTTGCTTTTATACTCATTAACATCCTGACAAGGCATGCTAAGTTTAATTGCTTGTTGTCTGCTAAAATACTTTGCTTTCATGACCAAGCTTATAAATGCTTGTATAGTTTATTTATATTCATATATGGTCTGTCTTATCTTTTGGAAGACTTAAGCAGAGCACTCTTGGTTTGAAGGCTACTCTAACATAAAACATTTGAGCAAAAGGTCACCCAACGAGTGACAGGAAATTCCTCTCTGCCCATCCAGCAGAAATGAGAACCTCATACATAAGGGAAGGAAAAGGATGCAAGAGAGAATTGGACACCATCTTTTACATACTTTGCCCTGGATGCAGGGAACCAGTTACTTTCCTATTGCCCACTAACCTATAACGCTTTAGTTACTGATAATCAACAAAAGTAAAGGGAGATTATTCATTTTCACAGTAGAGCCTAGGGTTTATTGTCATACCTTTCACAAATGTTAAAGATGACAAATCTAAAAGTTTGGATATCCTGTTTTCTCATAGGCAGCACTGGGGGCAGGTATTTCAGATCGTGTGCCTGCACATACTGTTACACAGGCTTGCATCTCTTCCAACCAGGCAATCACCACGGGTAAGCTCATCTCAACTGAAAGTTAATAGCCCCAACTCTACCACTAGACTGTGTTCAACCTGAATGACCGTAAACCAAACCTAACACTCACACATACCCTAAACCTTAGAACTAAACTAATCACTAACCCTACTCTAACAGTTCCCTATCCCTCTAGCATCTTTTTCTCTGCATGTGGCATCTGTTTACAGGGCTGGCTGCCTTGTTGTGATATAGCCTTAGTTGCTGGCTCGGCGTAAAACACCAACTCAACAACAACAACCTCTAGCATCTTTACATTTCACACATGCAAAAGAATATTCATATACCATTTCTTTTACCACAACTTCTGATGCTGCTAAAACGAGCACCTATCTAACTGAGATCTGACTTTGAATGTAAAAATTGCAACATAACTGTGACAATACTGTGTCAGAACACATTTTTTGCATTTTCATTTTTTTCTCAGGAATTGGCCTGATTGCCAGTGGCCAGTGTGATACAATCATTGCTGGTGGAGTAGAGTTCATGTCTGATGTACCCATTCGTCACAGCCGCAAAATGCGGAAGCTGATGCTGGCCATGAACAAGGCGAAGACTGTGCCTGCTCGCATGCAGCTCATTTTTCAGATGCTGACCCCATCAGCTTTAACCCCAGAGGTCAGTTACATTTTACTGAGAAAGTGCAATGTGAAGAATTAAGATTCTAACTCAGAAGTTCTGCTTGGTCTACCTGAAGTTTTTGGCAGTCATGATCTGGTTATTTATTCCAACATTTGCCCTCCCCACCACATGCACAAGATGTTAATCCAAATGTTTACTGCTAGTAGTATCCCATTCTGCAAACAAGTTTTGACAAAATCATTCCTTTAAGTATTCTACATCTGACAGTTTGGTCATATGACTTTCATTCTGTGCCACCACTCTCTGTCGGCCTCATTTTCTGCATTAAAGACCCAGGTATAAAGAATAACATTTCATGGTGAATACCATTAGCATAAGGATTCATTCTTCTTGACTACCAGTGCATATGCAGGAGACTTCTTCTTTTGGCAGCTGCCAGCAGTGGCAGAGTTTTCGACAAATGAAACAATGGGACATTCAGGAGACAGGCTTGCTGCCGCATTCAAGATTTCCAGGCAGGAACAGGTGAGTTCCTTTTCTAGGGCTGCCAAAAATACTCAGTAAAGTGTTATTTTTATGACCTTTTAGTTGTCGGAGAGTTGATGTATTAGAGACTACACTTTTCTTGGGGCCAGCTGTTCATGATGGCAGGGTCTGTCTATTCTCCATCACCAGCCTTACCTTCCCCAACCTTCAAAGGAGTTAGGTACCTGTTCAGCAGGGACCACTGAAGAAAGCTAGTTATACTACATAGATTTCAAACCATGTACCTCCAGCATTGGATGCCTATGCTCAAACCACTTGGGTATCTGCTTTCTAGCAAATACTTTAAAATTGCTCATAAAACAGGAAAAGTCCAAGCTAGAAGTCATCGAACCAGCTGATGGGGCGTACAGTTCTCCCATATAGTCCTGGTATAAAAAAAAACAACAACAAAAAAAACGGAATGGGAGCCTTCGGTTTTGCGTCGATGATCGGCAGCTAAACCAAATTACTGAGTATCTAGCAGAATGATCCAGATACAATTACACCAAGCTCTCAAAAGCAACGTACTTTTCACGCGTAGACCTCACAAAAGGGTATTGGCAGATACCGGTGAGAAAAGGAGACCGACATAAGTTAGTATTCACTGCGCCTTTCGGAAACTACCAGTGGAAGGTGATGCCGTTTGCAAGATGCACCGAGCGTCTTCACGCGTATGATGCGCAAACTCTTAGAACCACTCAAGGAAACAGGAGTGGAGAACTTCGTGGATGACTTGTTCCTACTTATAGCAACACTGACGAGGTTAAAGGAGGTCGAATCTAACAGCACGGCTTACCAAATGCGAAATTGGCTGTGCTATCTTGGATTTCCTGGGTCATCGAGTTGGTCGTGGGGAAGTACCTCCAGCCGATGCTAATATCCGACGACTGAGCGAAACGAAGCGGCCGGAGACTCGGACCGAAGTTCGAAGCTTCATACGGTTAGCAAGTTTTTATCGCAAAGGTGTCCCCGACTTCAGCGTAATCGCAGCACCGTTTACGGATTTCATCGGAGCACGGAAACCGGATAGAGTGGAATGGATAGAAGCGTGCAAACGAGCATTTGAAGATTTCACCTCCAACCCTTCTAAACAGCTCCACCTACGAACAGACGCCAGCGAACATGGTATGGGGCTGTTCTACTGCAGGAATGTGATGGTACCTTATTTGCAGTAGCGTACGCTTAGTAAGAAGCTATAAGGCTGAGAGAACGTATTCTACATGTGAGAAAGAATGTTTCGCTGTGATTTCTGGAAATCAGAAATTTAACCAGTATTTCCATGGGCGAGAATTTGTGCTAGAAAGTGATCACAAGCCCCAGGTATTCTTAGCCCAAGCTAATTAAGCACTCTAACCAGAGATTTATGGGATGGTCACTGTTCCTTCAGGAATACCATCTCTGCGTTAAATACATAAAGGAGACGGAAAACGGGCGGTTAGCTTTGTTTGTTTGTTTGTTTGTTTTTGTTTTGTTTTTGTTTTTTTGTAAGACAATATGGGTAGTGGAGTTTACCAAAACAATATAACGACCTAGTTGGAAGAAATCTGCTGGGATTTCATTTTTAGCAAGGGAGAGAAGACAAACATACACTTACCTTGCATACGCACGACGTATTACACACACACAACACAACGCTCGACGAGCCCCAGCAGATGACGATGAGGATGAATAGATTTGTAGCTGAATCGAGTCGAAGAGGCACAAGTTCAGAGGAATGTCACTGTAAGAGTTATGGCGGACGAAGGCCGTTTTTGTTTTCACCGCTCACAATTGGCCATAGAGAAAAACTTCCTTTTTTGTATGACGTCTTTTTCTGCTTCAAGTGACGTGAAACAAATGACGCACACAAGACGTCAGACACAAGACACCATTCACACACTAAACAATATGAGACCTACCACAACTCATTACACCCGGCAAGTACAATATTCGCAAGTTTGATCAGAAAAGTCATGGGTTTAATGCTTACTTGGGTATGCTTTTCCTGATTATTCGGCAGGAACAATTTAATTTATCTAGGTAGCTCAAAAGCTTAAAAAGCAAGGGAAGGAGAAAAATTCTGCCTTTCGTGTACTTGACTGAGACACGGTGAACAATGTACGTGTAGTTGCCTGTCTCTGTGGCCACAGGGCTGCTGAATCTTTACTCTTATATTGGTCCGCTTTTACAAGTTTTATCGCTTAGCCTTTAGAATACTAATGCAAATATGGGATTAACCTTTTATAGAGTGCTACGTTTTCTGGTCCAAGACTATGAAAATGGCACAACTTTAGCATTTATTTTACAAATCACCGTTCAACAGAGGCATTCAGATTTGACAATAAATGTTCTTTTTCTTTGTGTAGGATGAGTATGCTTTGCGGTCTCACACTCTAGCAGATGCAGCATCAAAGAAGGGTCTTCTCAGAGATCGGCTAACCTACAAAGTACCAGGTTTGTATACAAACTCCAAGAATTGCAATGAACTTTACAAATTGTAATAATATATATCGTCATCCAAAAAGAAATCCTATTTAACAGCTGTTTTTAAGGCACTTTATTGATGAGAAATTCTGACAGGTGTCGCTGAACCTGTTGATAATGACAACGGCATTCGACCTTCCTCTATGGAGCAGTTGGCAAAACTGAAGCCAGCATTCATCAAACCCCACGGCACAATTACAGCAGCCAATGCTTCTTTCCTGGTTTGTTTTTTTTCTTTGTAATTACTTTGGAAATTGAGAGCTTAACCTGCATCGCACAAACATCAGAATGTTATTGCTCTAAAAACATGAATAGAATACAGGGAATCTTTTTTTTTCCTTTTGCTGCAGCTTTGTTTTAAATAAAAATTTGGTTTCTTCTCGCTACTCTTCCAGACTGATGGTGCCTCAGCCTGTCTGATAATGTCAGAGGAGAAAGCATTGGCTATGGGTTTCAAGCCACTTGCTTACCTTCGCAACTTCATCTATGTGGCTCAGGACCCAAAAGATCAGCTGCTTCTTGGGTGAGGCTTTTTCTGTAACCGTTTATTATATCTGTTAGCAGGTATTTTGGAAAAATTGACTCTTACTTCTAACAAAGCCACCACAGGTGTCCAGAAGGATATTGCAGACATGGTAAATGTAGATGAACGACAGATGTTAGATAAAACTGAAAATGCTAGTTGATTACTATGTCACCATCATGTTGCACAATAACCTGAATTTTAAATTATATGCTTTGTGTGCTTGTGATAAGGTCTTCAATACTTATTAGTGCTTTGTTTAAAAGCTGAAGAAGGAATAAATAAAATGACAGAACAAAAAACATGGCCATTCCCTCATGTTATCACTTTTATATTCAGGCCTGCCTATGCCACCCCTCAGATTCTTGAAAAATCTGGACTCGCCTTGTCTGATATCAGCGTCTTTGAGTATCATGAGGCATTTGCTGTAAGTGGTTCATAAAAAGAAGGAGTTTGTTTAGAAATGTGTGAAATCTGACATCAAGATGATGGATCACAGTGTTACCTTAATAAGATTCTCATTTCACAAGCCAGTAGTCAAAGATAAGTAATAGTCTGAGCTGATTTGTTTTGCTGTTTGATCATTGAGATAAGGTGCAAGGTATGTCTTTTTATTAAGAGACAGAAATAGTTTTAAAGCACACACAAACTTATCTTTGAAGTAATTTAACATTAGTGTAGCCACTAATTTTGTTTTGAAGCTGTGACTGAGTTGTTGATTTGGTTCTATTGGCATGACAGGGACAAATCTTGGCTAACATGAAGGCTCTTGACTCAGATTGGTTCTGCACAAACATGATGAAACGATCTGGAAAGGTGACACCTCTTGCGCTGTTTCTGTTTTTCTGTGGCTTGTTATTGTTTCTGTACTATATGTGTTTGCATGTATGTGTGTATGTACACACATAAGATGTGAAACCTCTCATTGTCACTCATCTTTTTATTCAGCCAGCTGTCACCATGATTGCTCAAAAGACTTTACAGCTGCTGTGTATATTCCTGTAGTATATATTCATTCTGCAAGAAATCAGGTGACCCTAAGACTTCAAGTCATAAAATGCATGCGTAAACATTAAAAAATTTAACTTGATATTGAACTCTTGCTCATCTAGTTTGGAGCCCCTCCTCTGGACAAACTGAACCTTTGGGGTGGCTCTCTGTCCTTGGGACATCCTTTTGGGGCCACAGGAGTGAGACTGGTCACCACTGCAGCCAATCGCCTGCATAATGAGGATGGGCAGTTTGCCTTGGTGGCTGCATGTGCTGCTGGTGGACTGGTGAGTAAAAACTACTCATAAAATCATTAGCTGAATCAGCAGAACAGGACCGTTTTGTGATAAAAATGCTGAAAACTTTCTTCCTTTATCCAAGTCATATTTAAGCACAAATTTAAAGTGTACTGAAAATATTAAAATGAAAAGCTTGGACTTGTGCTTTGTGTTTTGAATATAAGATGGAAGACAAAATGCCTTTGAGCTGATACAAGTTTTACATCCTTGTCACCATTTTAGAAGGAATAACATGAAAACATCTTTAAGATGTCAATTCTTGACCTGCCATGCACTGAGAACATGCTTCTTTATGAGCATGATTAAGTACTATATAAATAACACGCTCATTATTGTTATGCTGTAAGACCTGAACAGTCTCAGCATTAATATCAGCTCAAGAGCTTTAATAATCTTTCACAGATCAATAATAGATTTATGGAGGGATTACAGGTGATGACATGGTTGCAATAAATCATAAAAAATAACTTACATACATGTTAACATTTTTTTCTGGTGGAAAATTCCCTTTTAAAAGCATGACATCATTGCTTAAATTTGACTTGTTCATGCTGTGTATTTTTCTTGTCAAACCACCTATTCTTTTGCTATTTCACAGGGTCATGCCATAATTGTGGAACGATATTCTAGCTGAAGCTGTGACAGTAAGATGGGGATGACATTAACCATGAACAAGTTGGAATTTGTTACTTGAGTATGATGACAGAACTTGCAGAGAAAATCTAAGAGCATCTTCACATGTACAATATAATTAATGGATCATTGTCTCATACTTTTTTTTCAAATCTTGCAGAGTTTAAAGTACAGTTGTTTTTTCTGACAATGCAACTTTTGAAGAATAGGAATGGATACAGTGTCATTTCTACTGATTGTTGAATTTGTTGTTTCTTGATGCTGTTAAGTTGCAAGGCACATTTTTTGCTAAGGGTGTCTTGTAACGTTTTCTTGCAAATCAAATTGACATCACAAACCTTCAGAATAAATCATCAGAGCTGGAACCAAGACTTTCAACCTCAAAGGACTAATCTTAATTCAAATTCAGATTTCCTTTTACCTGTTTACTAATTATTCATGACCCAAGAGCTTTAGCGAGCTCAAAATGCAGGAGGGTTTCATGTGAATAAATATCTGTGTGAAGGTGCATGCATGTGAATGGTGTGATCCTGAATAAATGTTATTGATGTTTAAATGGTTAACTTTCCAATCACATGAATGGTATGAGCCTGGATAAATATTTTTGATGCATACATATAGGTTAATTTTACAAGTAACACATTTGACTATTTAAACATGTAGAATCAAATGTAGATGAAATCCGTCTGTTAGAAAAATAAAATTCTAATGACTTGCATTTTTAGAAACTTGCATATTCCTCTTAGAAAAATTTCATTTGTACAAGAGATTTGGTTGGGGGATGGGGTATGTTTACTTAAGGTTCCAGCTTCAGTGGGCATTGTATTAAATGCAAAAGGGTTACAGTGTCTTTGTATATCCCATACATGTAACTATGGTCAAACACAAGACAGATACGAAATATTTCAGTAGAATTTATTCATTTGACACTTCAGAAATATAATTACATCAGAAATTAAAGGTCTTTCAAGTACATCATGATGTGCAAAATCTTTGATTTGGAAATTTTTAAGGTTCGGCAGATCAAATTAATGTCTGTGCATGCATCTTGTTTTTCTGTAAATAAAATCACAAAAACATGTGATGCTTTTTTCTGATGTTGAGCAACAAAGTGTGAGAATTTAGAAATGGCATACATCTCAAACTGCAAAAAAAAGCTGTAACCTGACAAACCTTTTCCTCATCATATGCAGAACTTCAATTTTTGAACATTTATACATTTCCAAATGCAACGATCACATGGTCCAAGAGAAACAACAGGCAAACCATATAAAACAATATTCTATCATTATTGACAAATATATCACTTACAAAGCACAAAACAGCTGATGTTGTCACACTGAAGTTGTCGTTTCCCTATCAATATGCCATTTGTTACTGTCAGGTGCATAGATGTTAAGCAGTTTGCCAGCACAAAGGTGGTTTGGCACTGTAGCAGCAATGAATAAGCAATAGCTACCTCTTTAACTTATGCTTGTTCACTTCAAAGAGTTGAGGTGGGAAACAATTGAGTTTTCAAATTGGTAACAATATGCTGCCTGGTATAAAAGCTTGTATTATCCATATGATGGTATCACACAGTATATGATCGATGAGGTCTCCAAAGATGGCAAAACCAACTGCCATCAATTTGAAAAGAAGAAAAACAAAAAGCAGCGATGAAGTTCTGGTCTTTCACTCTGACCAACTGTTGTCTAGGTGACTGAGATGGCAAACGTTTTCTGACCAGTATTCCACAAAGGAGAACTGTCGCTACACAAAGTCCTAACTTTTAGCAGTGATGGCTACATCAAGTAACACACAGCACACGCCAAGCATTATTTACAAAGCAGGGTGCACTGCAGAAGATGGGCTTTTGTGTTGTTTTGGCCTAGCCATTTGACACCATTGCAGTCTATGCATTCTTGGTTTGTGTGCGACAACATATTCATTCCCCACTCTTGGTCACCATGAGAAATGACAAAAAGTATACTGGCCTTAGTGGACATACAAATAAAAATGCTGTTCAATACAGCAGACATCTTGACCAAAGAAAGCACACAATTGTACCATGTACCTGAACATTCTCTGCAAGTGCTTTTCTATATCATTTACGCTGTTCTATTTATACAACATAGTGGTTAGAGAGATGACAGGACTCTAAGAAGCCTATGCATTATGAGCTAAAATAGGCTGGATAAATGATTCACACACTACAGATGAGATTGCCAAGCAATAATCTGTTCACATACACTGCACATTATAAAGTATCTTTTTTTTTTTTTAGTTTTGTTTTTGGGTGGTTTTTTTTTTTTTTTGTTTTACCAAAAAGTTTCCAACTGGGGCACAGCCATAGTGTTAACAGTGTTGACAATAAATAAAGCTTTCTCTGTACAGGCATGCTCCTACATGTATACTCCCTGGCACAGCCCTGTGTGCATGCAATTGTTAACATGCTGTGTGCATCACTAGAGCATGATAACATGCACATCTGTATGCCAGTATTAACACACTATCAAAAGGCAATCTGCACACTGATGCATTATCGCAGATGCTGTGTGTTAAACTCTTGAATTAATAAACATTTCTTGTCATGTTTATCACATTATATTAAAAACAATCCCATATGCACAGGCACAAACATAGAAACTCCATATTGAGAAAATTATTCAGTCAAGAAGAACCTTCACAATAATGACATTCATTCAAACTTCAAATATACATAGTCCTAATCCCAATAATCATATCCTCATAACCCAGCATAAGAGTCTTGCACAAGCAAATGACCATAAAACCTGTTATTTCCTTCAAAAGAGAAAATGGATGGTGATGGTATCACATATGTACTTCTTAAGCACAAAAGTTAAAGATTGTTTTTAATGTACTGATCTTTGAACACTAATCTCTTATTGGGTTTGGTCCTTAATGTCACAGTCAGGCATGCTCTGATTGTTCATAGTATTACATTTTGTGTGAACTGAAATAAGTTACATTTCATTTTCTACTTCACAGAAATTTTAATTTAAGTACTATTTTCTCTTCAAATGAATAATAATAGTGTTTATATGGCTTTTTTTTCACCTTTCTTTTCTCCTTTGACAAGTGAACTCTCTGCTTCAATTTAACAATCAATCAGCTAATAAGACTTAAACTGGCATGCAGTCCTTTTTATACTGCAAGCATAGGTCGAGCAAAATCTGCAAACCAGAGATGAGACCTCAAGGTCTGTCCAGTTAGGAACCATGTAGGCATCAAGATTGCCAGTCTTTGTGATGTAGGTTTGGCCCCAGAAGGATAGATAAGAATGACCTTAAGAGCACTACAGATTTTTGTTTAATCTTCTTCATTAATAAATGGAGTATATTTTAGTAAATCCGATACATTTTTGTACAACAATGCTTTAATAAATGCAAGCCTATACATAATGTTCCCATCAAGTTTTGTATAAAAATTTGTCCAAAATTTGTGTGAAATAGATGACAAATGCTGTGTATAATTATGTAACATTGTGTATAATCATGGGGGGGGAGGGGATAAGGAGTTTAAATTAAAAAGCAAGAATACAGCTAGCATCTTGAAATTCCACAGCTTCAAAACGCAGTCAAGATATGGGTATGGCTACATGAAAAGTAGCTGAAATATGCATACACTGATGGACGCTATTAGTTAAAAACTACTTGTAAATGGAGGCTATGTTTCAGGGGCTCTATTGTTTATGCTAACAGCTGTTTCATTTGTTTCTCAAGTACTGAAAAAAGAATTACTTTGCCTCTCCTCCCAGACAGAAGAATTTTAATGATGCTACTCTAAAAGAAGGGTAAGTAAATCCTTTCAGCAGCATCAAGAAATTATTACTCTTGCAGTCTTCAATGTTAAAACTGCTTAAGTCCTCTCAAACAAGTTTCAGGAAGGAAGAAAACACAATATATCATAGTGTAGCACTTTCACCACATCAATAAAACACCACACAAAATGTCAACACAATTTACATCAACAAGTACCAGTAAATATTTCTACATTGGAATAGTCTGTGCTCTGTTGCTACTTGATACACAATATGGATACCTTTAACTGTTCAAGCTCACAGGTGAAGATTTGAAGGAAACCTTAGTGGTGGGTTATTTGTGGCTTAATCATGGGTAACAAGAAATTGAATTTGTTCATTTTTCATGTTCATAGAGCATTGGTGCTATCACATACATGACACGGTCATGATATATAAAAAAAATAAGGCAGCCACAAACACCACACAGCTAATGACCAACACATCACATAAACTGCGAGACTCTTCGCTGTGAGAAATGCACAAACTCTGCACAGCTAAAGACCAACATTTCACACAAACTGTGAGATTTTGCTGCATGGAAGCACATAAACTCTTTACAGTAAATGACTAAATATGCAGTTTGGAATGGAAAATATTCTACAGTTTCATGTGCCAGTGATTTGAAATAAACAAATGATGTAAATGGTATACACAGCTGACTACTACTCACTTGCTGTCCTGTTCAGCTGTTGGCGTTGTAATCTTGTATATGCAGATAATGATTCACCCATGCAACATCTTACCCTTAAACACACGATCACATGTTAACTGGCAGTTATAGAGTCTCAATCTATCTTATAGTTGACAATAAATATAATAGTTTATAAAATTACAAAATTTACTTTCTTTCCATAGATAAATAACATGTAATGTAATATAAATTACATTATATAAAGGTACTTGATGGCGAGAAAAAAACATAGGTCCCTGACTGAGGTGCCACAAACTGGCCATATTGTAATGGATAATCGGAAAAATCCCTGATGAGTGGCAGTTGGAAGCAAGCACCACGAGATCAAACGGAAGGATGTTGAACAGCATCTGTCCCTATAAACCACATAAATAAGATGCAGAGTTCCGGCCTATTATAATTGTCATTGGAGTCTTGCATTCCCACAAAATGTCTCTACTGCCTCTTCCATCTCCTGCAACAGAATATATATATATGATAACAAAAACTAGTCTTTGCAAATTGAAATTGCTAAAATGCTTATTTATTCTTTCTGCATGGCTAACAGTTACAAAGAACATCACACCACAAGTCTGCTTTTTGACTTGTATGTACTTGCTGGAAGCACTTTATCTCAGACAAAATTGTTCCAACATGGCGAGCTAAACAGATGTGAGATCTAGAGATGAAAGCCAAAGGTGTGAATTTGACTGCTGAGTGAAATGTATCATGTTCATAATCACTGTAAGATCTGAAGATGATGACAATAATAATAAAGTTCACTTATAAATCAACATATCCCAGCCATATGGGCAAACTTGTTGCACTTAAATTATGATAACCACATTAAACAATGACAAAACAAGAACAAAGAAACAACTGAGCAGCACGATATTCAGTAAAAGGAGATCACTGCACACACACCTCTCTCTCTCTCTTGACATATATATATTTTAAAAGCAAGATACATTCTCAGGAAATCTTCAGAAAATCAATGTTTGTGTGATACTTCATGTTTAATAGTAGGAGATAATGAGTGCAAAAGATATGAGGTTCGTATATTTGAAAAGTAATGAAACAGATTATATCCAGGACCTTTTCACTATTACCTGAACTAATTGTGTTTTGTCATGTTGATGACGATGGCGGAAAATGATGCGGCTCAAGATGCTGTACAGTTGTAGCAGCTTCTCCACAGTACAGTGATGAGTCTGCCGCACGGTGTATTCTAGAAGTTGTGACAACCTGTCTTTGTCGATTCTGATGCTGGGCATAACCGCCTCCAAGGCATGAAAGGCACTCTGCTGTATAGCTGTCTGTGTGCGTGACCGGGTGCGGGCACATGCAAGGCCTAGAGAATAAAAATTCCAAACCATGCCATGTACTTTTCAGTATGGAATACGGCGAGAGCCATTTACTGATTTTCTTTTGGTTTCTTTTAAATGTTATTTATGCACCCTCATAGACTTGTGCCTTCCAGTTAGCCTGGCTTATGATAATCTTGACGTATGAAAATTTCATAATGCATATCCACACATGACCACTGAACTACAAACTGTTTCTTTGTGGCATGTGAGAACTACATCATCAAATTTATATCTAAGTGTTTTTAACTCTGAAAACTGCAACAAAAGCTACCTGCTGTTGACTTGTCAGCAGAGTTCTCTTCTCCATGGTCAGGAGTTTCTTGTCTTGTCTGCCAAAGAAGCAACATGTTCTTATCCATCTGCTCAAAATGCTTAGCATTCAACAAATTATTAGTTCTAGATGGACAGGTGGAAAAATAGCATAAATCTTTTGAAAATGTTTGCATGAAGAGAAAAATAAAAATCAAAAAAAGATCTGTGCTAATAAGATGAATCCTGATGTTTCAAAAGTTGAGTTACACATGAACACATAATTCTTACGATATATGAGGCAACCATGTGGATACACAGAAATGGCAAATGGGAAAAAAATGACATAGTCCATTGTCTTGTCTTTCTCTTTGTTTTACTCATATTTTGAAAATTTTTTTGTACTTGAGTACAATTACATTAATTTTTAATCATTTTCAGTATTTCTTAACTGATAAAATAACTTTTAATGTCTTCAGTGGCATTTTATGACAAGTGAGGTTCAAGATTATTTATTCAAAATCAAGGGACTTGTATAATGAGAGCTATATTTTTGGGGGGTACAAAATAAACAACTGAAATACTGTAAAAGACACTCACGACAGATCCAGTGTTGTTGTTGTTATTGTGCTCTATGCTGTCACGGGAGTCACCATTGCTATCAAGAGAACTGCCAACTCCACTGTCTGTGGACACAGCATTCAGGTCTACTTCCAGCTTCTTAGCTGCTGCTGGCCTCTGGCTTGCTGCAGGGTTGCTGCCTTCACTGGAGTTAGCTGCAGAAGTGGATGCAGGTTGCATGGTCTGCATCATGCAAGAATCATGGCTCTGTGTGCATGAGATTGAAGGAAGGTGATTCTGAACTGGGGTACCAAATGCTGCGGGAGAAGAGCTGCTTCCAGCACAATTGCTTCGACGTGTGAGGCTCTGCATTGAGTTCTGTTTCAAGGCGATTACAGCTGAGTTATTGGCATTCTCAGGGGCCTGAGGCAATTGTTCATGCTCAATGTGTTCAACTCTCTCCTCCTGCCTATTCTGTTCATGGCAAGGATTTACTGTTCCTTCAGATTCATCTGCCGAAACTACATCTACGTCTGACCCAGGACTGTGGGAATCTTTCTGTGAGAATGCAGAATGGGTACGTCGACGACGCCTTGTGGCCAACCAAGGGCACTTTTTGCGCATGTTCATTTTCTTTATCATAGAAGAGGACACAGGTCGTGTTTCACAATGCGCTTTGAATGAATTTTTCTCTGTATGACTGGAATTAGATGGCTTGGCTGAAAGCACACTAGAGACTTTTTCAGAGCTGGAAGGCTCTTCTTCTGTGTCCAAAGAATCTTCTTGTGTCTGGTGCTCCATGCCCACTCTGTACATGTGTGTTTCTCCTCCATCTACATCCATGGCTGAAGTCTTACCGAGCAGACTCTTCTCCAGTTGTGCTGACTTCTCAACCAAGTCGAGTGGAACAACATTGTCAACGTCAAGTCCTCTCACACGACGACTGTACCGTGAACCCTCTGGTACCTGCAAGATGTGGCTTGGGTTTTTGGATGCTGAGGTAGAAGAATCGTTAGTCGACAGTGTAAGAGGACATGTGTGACAAAAAGCTGGTACCATGCCTGATGAATCTACACCTGAAAAATAATGTTTGTATCCTTGAACATAACTATGTTAGTTGACATGAATATGAAAAGATGAAAGCCACATGAGAACTTGCTTCTTTTATATATGGCTATTAAAAAAATGTTTATACTTTTTAGAAAACACACTACAGTAAGACTGATATTGTATTTGATGTCAGTAAAATACAGTGTAAAAATCAGGACAGAGGATATATTCAAACCTCTACGTTTTCTGGATTGAGTAATTTCCTGACAGATCTTTTCAAAATCGGGATCCAGCTCTGCTTTTAAGAGGGCTTCAGCAGTATCCCGTAAAGCACAAGCACGGTGACGAATTGCCCGATCTGCATAAAAACAAACTTTCATGAATTAAAATAAAGATGCACCCACAATTTTTGTCAAGCAAATGGAAGACATAGCTTGGTGGGGAGTATTATTGGCATAAATGAACTGATAATACAACAACCACTTCTACTTGCACATAAGCTGCTAAGACTTGCCTTGCTCGTAGACACAACACTCACCTGTAGGCCCTTTGTCAGGGTTGTACTCAAGTGCATTGCTGCAGATGAGGTAGATATCATCCATAAAAGCAGAAGCTGTGGAATATTTGTGTAAATCTATCTTGCTCATCATCATAGAAAGGTCCATGGGATTCTTGATGATGTCATAATAATCTGGCACCTGAAGGCATTAAGGAGGTAACTTACTTTAAATATTACTGCTCTTATCTCAAGGGTTTGTATGAGCCATTATAAAAAGCTTGTTTAGTTATCAGCTATACAACTGTTTTAATTTTTAATCAGGCCCTGCTCAGCATTACAAATGCAACATAGTTATCATACTTAAAATATGAACTGACAATGTTCTAAATACGCTGATTTGTTTACTCATTATGCACCTGTCCTTACAAAAGAAATGAAGTGAGGAAAAAGAGAGGAAAAAAAGAATTTCCGTGGTAAGCTAACTAAGGCTGTGCATGCATACATGTAGTGAAAATACCAAAAGATGAATTGCACATCACACATTTTGCGCATCAGTGTAGAGGGAGACAAAAAATTTAATATTAAAGAAACTTTAATCTTAGCAATTAAGTATGTTCAGTTAAAAAATATGGCTGGCACCCCTGCTGTTACTCATGTCTTCTGTTTTTCTTTCAATGGCAAATGCCTAAATTTTTGTTGCTTTATTTTGATTTGTTAAAATACTATTAATACCTTATTTTATGTTATGCTAATATATAGCTGAGCAGTCACTATCCAAGCCATTTTCCATAATGAGGTAAATTCAAAAACAAGATACAATTGTACTCACATCTTCAACATCAACAGGCTTTGTGAAGATGAGAAATTTTTTTTCACGCCCCAATTTTGACAGGATGTCACGAAGAAAGATTCGAAGTTCTCGCAAGGTGTCTTCTTCTTGTTCCAAAAGTCTGCACTCTTCGCGTTCTGTCAACTTGCGTGGTTCTGGTGGAGCTGCCTTGGGCAGCACTTGCAGAATACACTGGGCTGCAACAAAAGGATCAATAGGCAAGACTTGTAAACGTGATAATTTTTTTAACTCAGGATGGAGTAACATCGCATTTTGGATAAAAGAAACATAGTGCAACATGATACAAATTCCTACCCCTAAGAAAAGTCATTACAGAAAAAAATTTATTTAAAGAAAAATAGAGGAAAAACAAGCTCAGGACCATCTTAAACAAAGACCGTGAAATACCAGTTTTGCCTGTATGCTGTTGGTTTTTTTTACAAATCACACATATGTTCCTAAGTGGAAATAAAAAAAAATTAATGGCCAAGTTAATTTTAACCATTAATAATAGTAGACTCTTAATTCCACAGTATAATTCAGTTGCAATCCTAATTGGGAAAATAATGTAAGGTTGAAAACTTACAATCCTACCAACATGCAAAAAGGCCAAGATTTTTTAAAACTATAACAATGGCAGACCAACACATGCTGGATCATTCAAATACCTGCCGGTATTCACATGTGCTTTAATGGCAACAAAACACAAAAGGCAGCGTGCAAGCCTTGAAAACATTCAACATTGTTGTCCTTTGCTTCATGCAGGAATCAATGCTGCTGAAAACAGTGCTACCTCTGGATTGGGGCAAAATGGGTGCTGCCTGCAGACTTGGACTGGCAATGCTGTAGGTGTTTTCTTTCAGGCTGTTCACTGGTTTATAACACGGCCAATGCACTGCATTGGGAATTGCACAGGTCAGAGAAGCCTTGTCAATATCATATTCGATCTCTGATGTCAACTCTTGAGACTTGGATAACATGACACCATGAGAAGCAGACTGATTGAAATTTAAGGAGTCCCCCCGATAGGACTTCCCTTGCTGTGACCTAGTTTTGGAGACAAGCACTTTGCTAAAAAACAATCTTTTCTGGTGATAAGATTGCTTTGCTCCCGAGGAATGATTTGCTTTCGAACCTCGCATTTTCTTGACTCCACATAACTTACTTTTGCTGACACCTTGATAATAATCTACTGGTAAGGCATGCTTCCTGTTCAAACACTTCTGCTGTCTGCTGCCAGGGGTATGAGGCAGCTTAAGTCCACTGTGATGTTCGTTAATTAAAATCTTATTTTGGTTCATGGTCAAAGATTGTTTTGGTGGACTTCTTGCAGATTTTGCAGCACTCTCCAAAATTGGTTGATGATTATTACGTTTTTGTGAGTCAGGCTCTCTAGAGGTTCCTGGCTTGCTGTATTTTGGTGCATTGTTGGCACGTTCAATGGAAACATTGGTGCATGATCCCCTGAAAGTGTCCTGTTTATAATCAATAACTCTCAAGGAGTCATGATTTTTGTGGCCAAAGAATAAGTTCAACTGTTTTGAAGAAACAGGCACCTCAGCTGAAGGAGTGCTGACTGTTCTGCCTATACAACCTTGAACTTCATTTATTCCAGTTTTAATTGGAGGAAATATATGAAGGTTTCCTGGCACAGTTACCTGCATTTCTGAAAGAGCAGAATAATCTCTCCCGAAAATAAAACAGACCCACTTTAGCACGAGATTGATCGTGGTATTAAATATATTTTATCCAGCCATCCAACTGGTACTTGCACAAAAATTCAAACGAGTACACATTTACAAATGCCACTATTTATAAAATTATACAAACTGAATGATTAATCTTTGCTATTTTGATAAGATCAGAGACAATAGAAAAGCAATAATGAGCGGTATAGATTCACAAAACTATGACAAGTATTAGATGAGAGATATGTAAGAAAACAAATAATGCAATAGTCTTTTTGATATTTAAAGGATTATCCTATTTTTAAAAAAAATGCAGATTTCTAAGTACAAAGTACAGAAAACAGGTGATCAGTGTATTTTACATCTGCTCCATAAGTACAAAGTTTCAGTTAGAGCTGTTTCTAACAGGAAATGCATTAGAGGAAAAAGAAAGGAATCCCATGCTTACCAGCCTGCTTGTGAGTGGGTGGTGGCCGAAGGGGATGTAGCAAAATGAGGTCAGAAAAGTACTGATTGCGTTCTTCGGATGTCACAACTTCAGCCTCCACCACTTGTCCACCTGCCTTGTTGAAGAGCATCTTCAGCTGCAATGATGCACACACAAAGTGCATAAGCAAAGGTCACATACAGCCACTAGACAGATGCCATATGCAGAGAAAGAACAGAGTGCCTGAGATGAGAGCTGAACGCAGGACCTTCACTGTATTTGTGAAAGGCGCTAACCATTGCGCCACCAGATCACCCAAACTTAACAGAGGACATAGCAATACAAATTACAATGCTAGTCTATACAACTTTTTCTCCTCCTTAAAAAATAGTAAAGGTTTTTTTTGCTGACAATTGCAAAACCACTTATATTCCCTTCCTCACCCACTATTTTAGTATACTTAAATGCACACATGTATGCACTTCCATACACACAACAGACCTGCTCATCTAAAAGACTGTATGGCAGTTCACTGGTGGCAAACAGCAGGACTGGTGTGGAAGGCTGCATATTGTGCACCAGACTAAGGAAGGTGGAGCGAAGAGTATCAGACACTACAGCCCACAGTTCATTAATTGATGGCATGTAGATAATGCTAGGTGCTGTTCGCTGAGCTTCATAAAATATCTGAAAATGATTCATCTTTCAATTTTCAGTGCTCTTCATTTACTAAGAAACCAAGAGATGAGTTTTTCTATTCCTATTCTGAAAAGAGAAGAACAACAAGTAAATATTTCATAAACAAAGATCATCTTGGGCTAGCTGTAGCTGGGATACTCTTTCTGCAGAGGCTTTAATTAAATGGTGTGTAATATAGACTACTAAGACATGCTTCAGTCCACAAAAATCAGGTAGTAACTGACAAGGGGTCTTAGTAGGGAAAACAACCAGTCTGCTTGCATTCCATAAACCATGACTTTAAATACCCGTAATTCAAGTTCCATGTCTGATAAATGTTGAAAATAGGCTCTTAAGCCATATCATAGTACTTCAAACTAAATCATCAACAACCATGCACCCACATTCGCACATAACAGACACGCTCACCTCTACAACATGCACTCACTTATACACTCATACAAGTAAATTACAGACACATATTATGCATGCTCATGGTCAGGAGAGGGTCACGATAAAGTCATCATTCTGAAAAGATGCATCTTAAGTTTAGACTTACAGGAACGTGTGCAAGTACACACCCACCCATCTACTCACCCTCCCAGCCACAAATATAAGTGCACAGCACACATGCACAAAAAGCCTTAACTTTATCCTGATATACTGAAATGTCAATATCAATGGGGTCTAAGCATCTTCTTCTGATCAGCAGCTGGATTTGCAGTTATTTTGAAAATTTTGTGCTATCTACCATTCAAGAGAAGGAACTGCTATACTTGAAAGTGAAACAAAGTAAATTCTCTATAGTTATATACCTTGAAATGTATTTCTTATTTGACAAGCACAATTCTGAGTTCAACTCTTTCACAGGCATGTACACTCACATTAGCACAAGCCTCTTCAGGCATTTTGGCTGTGGCAGCAAAAATGGCAGCCGAACACAAGGTATACACAGGCAGATGCTCCATGAAATGAAGGGCAGCTGGTGCCAGGTGAACTGTCTGTCCCTGGCCACTCTCCCCCGACACCAGCATGCGTGGTCGATACAAGATTGGGAACCGGCTCATAGCACTGTAAAATCCCATATAAGCATGAATATTTTCAGTCTGCTATCTGTTACATCTTGATTAAGCTTATGCATATAGTAAGCACCTACACAGGATCAATAAATAATAAAGAAAAAGATTGCTTATGACAACACAAAATTGTAAATACTTACGAGGAGAACTTGATGAAAGATGGTTCAGAAGAAAGATCACTAGCTGCAGTTTTATGTGAAAAAGCATGATTCTTATTGTGAGGCATAAATATTGATGGAGCGTTCTCTTCCTCATCGCTGCTTAATTCTTGGTAAGCTAATTTTTCTTGACTATCCTCTTCACAGCTGGAACCTGCTTAAAATACATTATCCAGAAGAAGAAACCTTGTAAGTTGAAATTATCTAGTATTATGAAATTCATCTACTTAAAAAAAATAGGTCCCTACAAATATCAAGCACAAATAAAAGATGGACCAAGAAAATGTACAGTTCAGGATTTGCTGAAAATTTTTCTTGCATTTCATAAACTGACACACTGGGGAGGTAGCTGTAATAGAGATGATGTTTATATAGTGTAATATATCCATGAAATCTTTTTAGGTCGGCTCTAAGGTCTTAATAAGGTTTTACTGTATTAAAGGAATCTGGATCTTATAACGTATTTGTAAAGATATTTTCATTGAATCAAATTTTCATAGCCAAAACATAAAAGAAAAGCATTTTTTCATATTTAGTAAATAAAACAAATGTCCAATACCTTGAGGCAAGTCCAATAATTCTACCTTCCTCTTGAATCTGGCATAAGGAAACTGAATTGCCAAGGCCGAAGACAAAGTGCACAGTGCTCGTTGCAGTAAAGGTCTCATAGAAGGTTCAAGTGCCACGGCAGGGTTAAGCACAGTTCGTTGAGCTGCCGGCACTATGTTGACTAAGGCCCGTGCAAAGTCACGAGCAGTCAGTGTAATAGCCCCCACATCAAGCTGAAGCTTCTCAAATGTAGTATAAATCTGTGGATAATGCCTCCGCAATGCATTCTGAGTTGCATCCGTGACCAAACACTTGATGTCTGCTCCGCTGTAACCTACAAAGTGAAATATTACAACACTAGGATAAGGAAAAGGAAAAGGAAAAGAAATATAATTCAGTCATGTTTACCATGACCACTTGGGTGACACCTTTCAATAAAGGCAACTAAATAGGAAATACTTCTGCACAGATGTCTTTTTTTTTTTTTGGCATAGTTTTGAAAAGGACAGTGTGTTGCTGACTTACTATATACCCATCTTAGAAAGACAGAGCAAATGAATATTAAGAAAAAAAAAATTCTTACCTGCACATTTTTCTGCCAGTTCTGATATAAACTCATCACGAAGGCTGGGCTTCCAGTTCCTTGTGTGGATTTTGAGAATCTTTTTTCGATCCTAGACAAGCAAAAGAAAGTAAATCTAGAGAAAAAATAAATAACAGACAACCAACAGATCAGTATTAACCATCTAGTGATACATCAAAAATCTATTTGCTCGGATATTTTTCTCTGCTTTCAGCCTGCTCCCTTACTGCAAAGCAAAATCAACTTCAAAATTTTTTTTTAAAACAAGGAAAAACAAAATCTTTAGCTGGAGTAGTATATATTCTCACCTCTAAATTTGGAAAGGGAAAGCGAAATTCCCTATCAAAACGTCCAGGACGACGAAAGGCAGGGTCGATTGCATCAATCCTGTTGGTGGCACCAATGACCACTATCTCACCTCGTGAATCAAGGCCATCCATTAAAGCCAACAGTGTTGACACAATGGAATTGTGGATCTGATCTTGTCGACTAGACCTGACAGGTGCTAAGCCATCAATTTCATCAAAGAAGATGATGGATGGTCGCATTTCATATGCCTGCACAAGAATAAAAATTGCACAAAATAAAACAAAAAATAAAAATAAATAAATGGCATCATAAACAAATTTTCTCACACACAAACATAAATACAAAAGCACACAAACCCCTACACAGAATGCTTGTCCAACCCACACACACACACACAAAAAACAAAATTCCCTACCTTGTCAAACAAAAGTCGTAGCTGGCGCTCAGCTTCCCCAACCCACTTGCTCAGACAGTCAGCACCTTTGCGCATGAAGAATGCCACCCGCTGCCCGCCTAGACTGCATTCATTAGCTAGAGCTCTAGCAACTAGGGTCTTGCCAGTTCCTGAGAAAAAAACCCCCCAAAAACAAAATGACAAAATGGCATATTTTTGGATCTTTCAAGTCAGGCAGACAATCTCAATTTAACAATTTGACCTGACAAACATTAAAATAATGACAAGAAAGGGATCACCTGGTGGTCCATAGAAGAGAACTCCACGAGATGGCTCCACTTTGAATCGTTCGTAGAACTCAGGATACAGTAGTGGAAATACAATCATTTCTTTAAGAGCCATCAGATGCTGTTTGAGACCACCTATACTATCAAAATTCACCTGGAGGAAAAAACACACGCCAGAAATTTTGTTTTCACCATAATAATTTCAATCCACCTTCTTCTCAAATAGCATGGTGGTGGGTAAAAAAGAACCACCAAAAATAATTCTCACAGTTCATTGCACTTATTTCACCTAGAATTCTGATGGGATTGGCGAAGAACAAATACTCATTATTTACACAGTTCTTTCCCCATATCATCAAAGGCAAGATCAAGACATATATACAAGAACATACATAATGTTACATGAGTAGATATTTTAGGATGCAAGTACTAACATGTGCAAACACAAAAGAATATTGCGTTAGTAATTACTATCCTTTGAAAAAAGTGGGGAAAAGTGTCACTTACAGAAGTGTCAATTTCCATAGGATCTACATCTGCTGAACTTGCTCCTGCTCGAAGGCGATCCTTCATCACTGCCGAAGTTCCAACTGTATCATTTGGGAAGTTCAATGGCATAATTCTGGAAAGTAATAAGACTAAATATAATTTAAGGATCAATATCTACTAATTTAACTGCTGTGAAAAATTCCCAGAAAGACAAGGAAGTGCAGAGGAGCACTCGAAGAGAAAAAAGAAATTTTGTAGAATACCTAGTTAAGCCACAGGAAGGCAAGATGTGAACAGGAAAATATCAGCAAAAATCAGGCAGAATTTAGAGACCTTTCAAACTAAGTTTCTGATGACAATTTTCAAGAATGAAACCAGAGGCACCACCCAAAATAGCCCTTCACTGGATGGCTGCTGGCAAGAGAAGTCATGGTCATCCAAAAGAAACATGGCAAAGGCAAAAAGAGAGCTAAAGGATCAGAAACTGTCCTGGAACAGCATGGCTGAACTTGCTGCTGACAGACAAAAATGGAGGCCTCTAGTGGATGCCTTATGTACCACCTTAGGTACGAAATAAATGAGTGATCTAAAAAACAGTCTGTGTGAAATTCTATCACTTGGCAAAAGTATGATTTTGTCACTTGTGTTGTAAAATCAAATACAAGGCTTTACACTGTTTATTGTTAACAAAGATTTGCTTCTAGAATCTAGAACTGCCCAAAGACATCACTTTAACAGGAAAATTGCATGCTTTTCTTCAAGTTTACCAAACTGTAAATCTGCACTCACTTCAACTTGTCTGAGGTAACCATTCAAAGTGTATTTATGGCAATTAAGCTCTGACTTAGCACTTTTGAAGCCAGCAACACAGGATTTATTGCTTGCTTAAGCTAGCAGTATTTTGGTTTTATTTCAACATTGTACAAAAGCTCAGCCAGACTTTCATTTCTCCCCTATGCAATTCTTGCATATTTTAAAGTAATATCTGATGCACTAACACAGCATTATCAGATTCTGCTATTTTGAAATTGTCCACGAAGGACATCTTTACCAAATTACCTTACAAAGGATAAATGGGAGGGAGGGAGGGAGAAAATGTGTACAGGTATGTACAAAGACAACATGAAAAAATGAAGAATTTCTACCTGTTCCTGGACTTAGCAATACTCTTGGCTTTTCTGCGGTTGAAGCGCTGTTCATCGGTTGTCTCAGTTCCACTGTCAGAGGAGTCAGATGTGGAAGTAGAGCTTCCATGAAATGTTTCCCGTTTTCTGTAAGAACAAGGACTGCTTGACAGGAGTTTACTATTTAGTTCATTTGTATTAAATATTATTAATAATTTTAATTAAATTATTAGTGTTTTTTAACATAAACTAAGTGATGGAACTGCTTTCAGGGTCTAAGCTGTTTGCTTCCAATCTTGCTTTATACCAGCCGTAGAAGTTCTGATTTGATGGTTGTGAAAAATATTTCTGTCCTAGCTCTTATAAGATCTGAAACCCAATACGTTTAATAATTTTATTTACCTAAACTTGGCATTTCTGTGAGCTGGAGAACGATATGTTGCATGTTTATTCAATCTTCTTGGAGGTGTTTCTCGAAACATTGACTGTTGCTTCGGTTTCTTCCTTATGCCCTCTGAAAGACAACATAGCTTACTCAAATTAATTATCAATCCATAGTAGTCTTAATCATAAATGTACATAATACAACATTAATGAAATTTTACACTATGATGAAAGATACAGATTCTAATACTAGAATAGAGGTAATACTAGTACGGGTGTGGCTAAAATTGACAGAACATAAATCATCCAAAATCTCCTTATAGATAGAACAAAAAATATATAAATAAATAGAATCCTGCAACTAAGTAACTTCTCGAGATCTTGGGAAGTCTAATACTTGAAGCTTGCCCATCCTGGTTAGCAACTAATCTATCACTCAGGACCAGCTGCCCAACTAGCTAACCCCAAAGCCAAGCATGAAAAATACTTGTCATCACCATCATCACTTTTCTATAAATGTAAATCCAAAGGAGAAGGCGACAAGTTAAAGTACTGGTGTCTGAGGTATGAGATACATATGCTAGTCAGCACAATACAAGTGTAGAGCAGTGTACTTATACAGCTGACCAAGTTGCTGAATGGATGCCTGACACCTTTAAAAGGGTTGGGGGAGGCAAGGCAGCAAGGTAAAGGAGATAGTAATAACAACAGTAAGATTTATATAGTGCATTTCCAAGCTTAATGTGTTTTACAGGATAAGCAGAAGGTAATGATGCAGTATGACAGAAACGGCAGCAAAATCAGGCAAACATATGCACACATGCACAGTGAACATCATCAAGAACAGGAAGGAATGCAGACAGGAGTAAGGTGGCGAAAATAACAGTCTTGATAAAATGATTACAGTATTTCCAAAAGAGGAAACAGGAGAGGTCCAAGGACTGTATATTATAGACATTTTCCCTTTCAGCTGAAAATATGAATGCACCAGGAATCATAGCATGTAGCTGTCTCACCTATAGCTGGTGCAATATACAGTTGTGTCCTGGGCTTGTGTTCCCTCAAAGAGTAGGATCGTCTTTGCTGAGCTTCATCTTCGGTGTCCTGTTTATCATCTCCTTCATCATTGGACCCATCTAGCAGAAAAAAGATCATTCATAAATAAAACAAGATATGGATACTAACCATTGTTTAATATTCTCATTCAAGCAGTATTTATTTTTGTTTATAGCAGATGATAAAAGGTTTTTGTATTTTGTGTGTATGTGCAGTCCCTTTGCACCCCCACCACCACCTAACCCTCACACACAAATCACAAACAGCTTATATCTTACCAGTATTTGATATTGAATTATTGCATTCATGGCCAACAGTCTTTTTGTTTCTTGCCCTTTTCACTCTGCTGTACATGTCTCCATATTCCTGAATGAAACAACATTGCTTACCAGGCTCATTACATAAATCAATAAAATACTTTAATGCATTCATACTATCTTTGTAAATATACTGCATAAGCAATCAGAGATAGAGGGACTTGTTTTGTAAAAACATTTGGACAAAAGCCTTAACTCCTAAGTCATTTTATTGCGTGCACACTAAACATTGTAATCTTTAGCCTAAAAAAAAGAAAAATAACAAAATCCAAACTACAAAAGAAGAAAGCGAACAATTGATCAGTTCACAAACACCTGTTCATCTTACAGATGTTCTGCCAGCAGAAGATCTTGTATTAAGCAATTATTAACAATCATACCAACATCTTTTAAACCAAAAGAATCATACTTCTACTATGAATGCATGCACATAAAACCAATTTTGTTTATGAAAAGAAATGATAAAAGCAAAATAAATGTTCTTCTGTCAAATTTAAATGGTGATATCATATAAGAGTACAGTGGAACCTCGGTTAACGAACTTAATCCGTTCTGGAAAGCTGTTCGTTATCCGAAATGTTCGTTATCCGAAACAATGTTTCCATAAGAAATAAAGGAAATAGATTTAATTGGTTCCCAGCCCCTGTTGACTCGCTAATATTTGAAAGTTACAGGCTATATAGGTATTTGTTTTAATGAGAACAGTTATAATGCAATATAAATGGAGTTAAATAAACATAAAAACATTAACGAAAGCATTTAAACATCAGAAAACTTGCCGTTTTGACGGCGTGGGTGGATGGAGGTGTGGGGAGGAATTACTGCTTGGATTCCCCCCTCCATGAGCACACGTGACATTATGAAATCGGGGGTGACTTCCCTTTTCTGTAGCTTTGAGGTTAAAGGAAAAACCTTGTCCAGTGTCTGTTCCTTCTTCCTTTTTTGTAAAACTCTTTGGTAATACGACATCACATATCCGACAGACGCATGCCACCTTCATACTTTGAAATCATTTCCTTTTTCAATTCATTTGTTGGCCGCTTCCTTGTCATTACCTCACTACTGTTAATTGCTCTTAATCTTCTTTGGAGCCATGATTGAGGATTGTCTTATTAAAATAAAGCACAAAAATCACTAAATAAGAAGGATGCTCACAGATAAGGAACAACCGATCGTAACTGAGTCTCGTGCACGAATGATGACATCTTGGTCGGTCACGTGAGGTTCACGTGGCTGTTCGTTATCCGAAATTTTGTTCGCTATCCGAGACAAATTTTTAACGAAATTTTTGTTCATTAACCGAAATATTCGCTATCCGAGGCGTTCACTAACCGAGGTTCCACTGTATCACTAATAGTTTTTCTAATAGAGTTGCAAAGTTGTAGCTAAAATAATCTAAGATAGCTTAATGGCCAAGATTCTACACACCCAAAAGGTATCCTACACTAAATAATAAAGTCAACAAATGTAACCTCATCTGGATTATCTGGTGGGTCACTAGGCCGTTGTCTTTTTCCCCTCTCATTTCCTCCAACATTACTGCTGTCCCCAGGTCCATGTGAGGTAATTTCTTCTGCCATAGGACGAAACCGGTAAGGTTTCTGGCGAAGGCGAGAACTACGTCGCAAGGCACAATTGTTCAAGTCTTCCTCCTCTTCATCATCATCCATGTCACTGCACAATTCACCATCTTCGCCATCCCCTTCAACCTGTAGGTTTAAATCATTAGAAGCTGAAATAATTGATAGCAATGTGTATGTATAACTGTAATAAAAATTCAGATGTGTCGACACATCTAGTCAGGATTCTAGTCTGCTTTTAATAACACTCCAAACCAATCTTTCATACCTAAATCTTGTCTTTTCCCATCTAGGTGTGATGCATTTTACTTTCCCAATACCTATATCACTATATTTTCTGTTACTTTCAAAAAGAATTTTATAACTCTACGATTATGTTCTATGATTTTGAATTCTTAACTTCATTTTCAACTTGAATATGAACTTCATATACCTGTATGTCTTTCCATGGGTGGGGGGCAGTTGAAATTAATCACAGAATGTCAAACCCATTCCCAATGCCCACCAAAAACCTTATTATTTACATTGTCACACTAGAGTCTCATTCCTACCTGTACCTGTGATAATTTTCTGGCTCTGCGTTGATGGGGGGAATCTTCATCTCCATCTTCTTCAGAAGTATGCTCAAGCTCACAAACATCATGTCTTCTTCGTCGTCTGCTGCCAGGCATTTGAAAAGGGGCTTCATTTACCACTCGTGCTCTCCTTCTTCTAGATGAGATCAGCAGTGCTGTATCTGAAGACAAATTTTCAAACAAAACAGTTCAATCCATTTTCTTACAAGCTAAACTGTAGATCAATTTACAAAATGCAGATGAGATGTCTACTTTTCAAAAGTTGGTATCTTGTAAAAAGAACGGAGTTGCTTATTCAGATTATATGAATTTGCATATCTCAATAAACCCCACAATCCAACCAACACAAAGCTTAGGAAAAGTTCAACAATCTTAACTCCATCAAACTCATAGGACTTAAGTAAACTTAGGTAAAACAAAAGAAATATAGAATGCCATGTCAACAGACTAAAAAAGTCTCCAAGAGTTTACATATCTTGGCAGTCTAGTAACAACAGATGGTGATACCAAAAAAGTGTGATAAACAGAGTCATCAAAGCAAATCAAGATTTTACATTTTCAGCCATGCTAAAAGAAATCTGGAAGTCTAAGACTTTAAAGCAAAATGCAAAATCACGAATCTACAGAAGCAATGTCCTTTTGGTCTTACTTTACAGAAGACATTAGCAAACATCAGGCAGAAACTAGAGATTTCAAAACCAAATGTCTGATGTAAATCTTCAAGATATTTTGGCCAAACATGATAACATAAATAATAAAGAAATCCTTAGAACCAGCTGCACAAATATGACAAACCATAATACGAAAAAAAGAAGATGGAGATAGGCTAGGGCATGTGTACAGAATGAAACCAGAGGCACCACTCATAAGAGACCTTTACTGGACAGCTGATGGT
Source organism: Pomacea canaliculata (assembly GCF_003073045.1). Taxonomy (NCBI): domain Eukaryota; kingdom Metazoa; phylum Mollusca; class Gastropoda; order Architaenioglossa; family Ampullariidae; genus Pomacea; species Pomacea canaliculata. The sequence continues at coordinate 18,568,703 of NC_037599.1, read as the reverse complement.
CAGCCAAAAGAAACATGGCACTGGTCAGCAGAGAAAACTAAAGGACCAAAAACTACTGGAACAACACAGCTTAACTTGCTTGAGAAACAAAAATGAAGGACTCTAATGGACGCCTTTTGTACTACCTAGGACTAAGCAAGTAAGTACTAATAATTATTTTTTTAAAAAAAAGCATTTAGTACAAAGGAGCTGATGTGCACCAGTTGAGTTAAGGCCATATATGTGCAAAGAAGTCAAATGAGTTATTGAGCTTACCATCATCTGAGGAATCCTCATATACATAATTATAAGCTCGTCTGAAACAAAATTAAAACCATATAAAGACAATTTTCAGTCAGGTCTTTTCTTTGGTCTATATGAAGCTGCTGTTGATTACAGCTTTTTTAAGAAGTACAAAGTCAATGCATATACTTTTATCTCTTATTACGGTATTCCGGAAGGGTTCGTGAACAATTTGTTTATAAACTGTTAGAAAAAAAAGCAGCAGATTTCTTTATAAATATTTACTTATATTATCAAATATCCAAAATACCTGGACTTTCAGTAATTTTTGACCAAAATTTTATGGATAACTACTATAGTTTGTCATAATGCTGCACCACATATTTATATAACACTTACAGTGCCAGAAGTAATTTTTCAAAATGTACAAGCAATAAATTACCTTGGTCCAACCCGAGGTCGTAATCTTGATTCCACAATCTTTTCTTCAAATATGGAGTGCTCTTCATGATAACCTATAGCACTGTGATCGCTTTCATTGCCCTGCCAAAAAAAAACAAACTTTTATCTGCTATGTCAAGCACAAAAGAAGGAATGCCAGTGTGCTATACCTAAAATGCTGTCTGTCAGCTACTTTGATGCTAGTTCTGTCATAGTGTCCTCGAATTTCTGGTGCTTGTATTTCTTATTTGTATGGTCAACTGTTGATTTGTTTGCACTCTTTCATGCCGAGCACTAACTGAGCTTGCCTCCACATTGGTAAATGCATCATACAAATTCAATTATTACAAGCATCATCATCATCTCTGATACACCTGTCTGCTCTTTAACTGTAGTAGACTGTAAGCAACACAGATGCAACAGTTATCTACCTGTTAATGTTCTAGATAAGAATTTAATATTCAAGACTTTGTCTAACTACAGGATATTGAAAGCCAAGGTGTGAGATCTTGATGCTAGCTCAACTTTCCTTAAAACCTATACTAGTAGGGGGGGACCACTGAAAAAAAATCATTAAAACGCAGTATTAATTTGCCATCCCTTTCAGCAGGGTGTTGAGGTCCACCTGTTTTAGTCACAGCTCCTGATGACTTACTTTGTGATGAGGGCAGTTCTATAGAATGTAGTATAGTCTGTTCTGCACACATTTGCCCACCTATGCCTGAGATAGCTATCTTCTTCAGATGAGCAGCCAGACCACAGTGCCAAGTGTGACATATTCTCTCTCAAGCTACCAAACTATGTCCCACTGATGACCCAGTCTGCTCTATCTCCTAGTAAGCTGCATGGTTAGCTGGGAGAGAAAGCTAGCTGCTTTCTATGGCCAAGTTTTTAATAAGCTCATTACCTGGGAGATTGGGAAGAAAGGTGTTTTACACTAAACCAGTAAGGCTACATTAGCCAAGCAGCAAGCTCTGCAAACAGGTGCCATATCCAGAGAAACTGAACCCAATCATCACTATACTGATGACAAGAACTTAACTATTGTGCCACTAGGCTGTGCTCTCATTATCTGGGAGGACAGCATGCACAGAAACCCACTGGGTAGCAGGTGCTTTTGCTGACAGTGTGGAAAGAAAAAAGTTTTGAATATGTGAGTTCAAATCTGTCGACCGCTGCCCTGTTGTTTGTGAAGCTGGAGAAGGGGAATACAACTTTATTTCTCCACAAGGGCAATTTCAGGGGCTATGGTTTGTTTGCTCCTTACCAGGATTTCTGCCTTGAAGGCTTTCCTTTTGAAGCTGTGACTGACACAAGTTCTTTGTGAATATGATGAAGATACCATTTTATGGATAAATCATCTGTGTAGACATGTGTCCAAATGCATGATGAGTATAAATCATCAATCATCACAAGGATGAGGGTTCTGACAGTTTTTGGAGACTGATACTTTGAAAATATACAATGACAGCTTCCATCTCTATGCCAATTCTCTAGTCAGATGTTGAAATCTGTGTAAGGCCCCACCTCACTGAAGATGTCTAACTTTACCATAATCTGAATGGTATCAAAATGGAATTTATTTCAAAGAAACAGAAATAACAATCACTTAAGTTCAATTATTTCTATTTTATAATGACATGCCCTTCACTAATTCAAATCCTTAATATGGTAAATGACTAGAAGCTGTGATATAATATTAGTGCAGGATTAATTCTCCTCTTCAAAATTCTTAAAAGAGTTAATATGTATGTTTTATGCTTCTAATGCAGCATAGTAACTTAGATTATTAATTCTCACTTTGTTTGTGTTTTCACCTGTTGGCATGTCTAGTTACCCTTTACAAATATTGGGGAGAAGCAATTAATTTAATGATTATTCTTCATGAATAGAACAATGTTTTACATGTGGTCCTTAGGGCATGTATCATTGCCATATATCTAGATGTCATGGTCTGCAAAAGTGGTACACTACAGCAGTTTCTTTTAATTGTAAACAGACTAAACAAATACACATATATCAGTGAGACATAGAGAGTGCGAGAGAAAATGAGAGTGAGATTTATAATAGAAATTAATATGATAATAAATCCTTAATTCCTTTTGCAATATTGTGCACCATTATGTAACTACTCCATCTCTTCTCTGTTTACAGTCCCAATATCCCTTCACGCCTTTATCCATAGCATTACGTTCCACTCTTGTACTTTATCATGTTGTTCAGTGTGCTTATATGTATCTCACTGTCCATTCTCTGTAACCTAATGTTCATTTATCATTACTGGTCACTGCAGAGTGTGACCTATCTTGGTTGTGATGCTGCACAATACAAGTACACATATTATTATTAATTAAAGGTGGTGGTTGAGACTGGGATACAAATATAGGCAAAGACAGAAAGAGTAATAACAAATGCTTGTATCCTATATATAATAATAATTATTATTCTCAACAGGGCCGCCGAGAGCCACCAGGGGCCCCATGGTCAAAGGACTCTCCAGGCCCCTGGGTGTTCCTTCCTCGCTGTGAAGGAGGCCCAGCCTTTATCAGTAGATTTTTCCCTTTTCTTTGTCTTTTAAAGAAAGAAGGAAAAAAATCCACCAACTAAAGCTGGGCCCCCTTCACAGCTGTGGGCCTGGGTACAGTAGGCCTCTTCTCGTAGGCCTGATTCTCAAAGCCCTATAGGGTGGTGAAATGAATAAAGAATCTTGAATCTTCTGTGTGCACATGCACAAAGCTGAGAAAGATTCAGTATGACAAACATTCAGTTTTGCAGTTAAACTGTTAAAAGTAAGACAAGTTTCTGATTTCAACCTAAAGCTTGGTCAAATACAACAAAATAAATCTTTAAAGGACAGAAGGGATATCTTATATGAAACTTTTTAAGATACAGTACAAAGTAGGTGTTCCTGACTGCATTTGTTGTTTTAGTATATTAACCTTAAGAATTAGTTGCCTATGTTAACTGACTGAATCATAATCTGAAAAAAATACAACGGTACAGATATAACTGGATGCAAATATATTCCAACATGAAATACTGTTGTGCAAGTAATCATGGGGTTTTAAAAAAAATTATTTACAAGGTGATAAGCATCTACAACCTAACATGCTGGATGCTTGCGTTACAGACAATGATGAGTCAACACAACACAGCAAACTCTAAAGTCTAATTAGGACCAGCTATACCATAGAGAGTAACAGGACGGTTGTACCATACCAGGATCAGAAAAGTTGGTTCCAGTTTTAAGGAAAAACCAACTCACAGTTAGGCATAAAGGTTCTAACAATAACAATAGCAATAACAACCGACTTTATTAATCCCAACGGGCAATTTAGATGGGAGCTGTGCCCTGTTTCCAAAATATATGTAAATGGGAAAAAAAACAACAAAAAAAACCCAAACACAACCACACACATGCACACCTACCCATCACACATACACACCGCTGATAGTTCATGTTATTGAGTAACTGGTCTGCGGATGGCACAAAAGATTTCAGATGCCTATTGCTTTTGCATACTGGCATGGCATAGCGTTTACCGGAGCTTAATAAAACAAATTCTCCCGCTAGCACATGTTCAGGTATGGACAGAATGCGGGAAGCTTTCCTAACTAGTTGTTGATTACAGAAGGAAGTCAAGTCCCTCTGTTTAATACCAATTATCTTGGAACAGATGTGGACAATGTTATTCAAACTGTTCCTATCATGGACAGATAGATTACGAAACCAGCATACAAATGAGAAGGATAAAAGACTCAATAAAAGAATGGTAAAAACGACGTAAAATTGCTCTGCTAACGGAGAAGCTATTTAACTTCCTCAAAAGGTACATTCTTTGCTGGTCACGTTTGACAATGTATTCAGTGTTTAGAGTTCATTTAAGCTGGCAATCAAAAACAGTTCCCAGGTACCTGAAAGAGGTAACAGTTTCAACAGGTTTGCTATGTATCACACTGGGAGCAACAAAATCATCTTTACTTGAAATGAAAAACGAGTGAAAAAATATAGTAACTAGTTGCCCTTTTATTATACTGTATGCACTAATGCAGTCTGCGTACAAGCATTTTGTACGGTTATGTGTGTAACACCCATGACATTTGGGCGGTCGGAGAATGTCATGTGTATTTACATAGTTATTTTGAGTTCTGGTTTGGGTGTGTTGTGGGCTGGAGGTGTGACGTCATAGATTGTGATGTCAAAATTAGGGTGACGACTAAAAAGGTGACGACAAAAAAGTGACGGGGAAAACGGACGACGTTAGAAGAAGACCGGGAGAGTAGACGAGCAAGAAAAAAATATTCTTTCCATCCAAAGAAGATGATTTTGACGAATTTGTGACCAATTCTCTCAAACATCGAGCCCACTACATGTGCTGTAGACTGTTTCACAATCGGTACACTAAAGCTATTTGCAATAGTGAAAGTATAATGATTAAAGAAACTGTTGGCATTTGTAATTTTTTTTTCATTGGCTTGGAAAATCTGTATCTATTCATAACGACACTAAATTTAAAAAGATCTTTAGGAAACAAAACGTTTCTAGCTATTACTATTAGCTTACATCAGGGGTATCTTTAGCTCACAGAGTAACTCCCCTTCACTGACCTACTAATGCCCTACACTAAGTACGTGAGGGGTAGTATGCGAATGCAAAACATTACTGCGATCTCTCACCAAGAATGACAAAAATTAGCAATCATAATATTAATTCTAACATTAAAGACTAATTCAAAACGATTATCAGTCTTCATCCTCCCATACCACAAAAAAAATTACTGTGCATGCGACAGAACTGTTTTTAGTGTTTCTGTTCTGTCGGCCATTGGGCGCCAATACCAAGAACAATGTAACACAAAATTGCAACTTACATCTGCATCAATGGCGTGGATCCTTGATTTTTTAGATCTCCTCTCATCTAAAGTAAGAAATCTAGGTGGTGTGTCGGTGGTGGTATCACCATTATGCCTAGTCCGCACCATCCTCTCACTCACAGCCTTTCTCGTTGAAGACGGTTTGCCCAACGTCTCAATCCGACCTCTTCACAGCTAGCGTGACACACATTCTAATCCACGGAAAGAAATGAGTTCATGAACTTTTTGTTACAATGTCTTCCCATGAGATAAAATTAACAGTTTAAACTAGGTAAAACAAGACATAATAATATGCTGTTTTTGTTTTTGTTTTTGTGTCTTCAGTACTTTAGACAAATAAAAGTAAAAGTATGTAACGATGTAGGTCACATACGTGTACGAACAGGGCGGGAAATGAGTTCGAAATGTACACATCATTTTGTCCACGCCAACTAACATAATTTAACTGCAATCTAGCTAATAATGTTTAGAGTAAAGTATAAATATTAAATATTTCATATACCGGTGTTGCAAAAACTGGCTTAAATAGCACATCTGTGTTTTTCTTTGTCTCTCTTACATGCAGGCGCTCTCCGGAAGTCCAGACTACTGATTTGTTTGGCAAAATAATGAGTATTATTAAACTACTATAAATTTATTTTCTCCACTACTTTCTCTTGGAATCTGACGTTGTCGTGACACACAAAAATGACTCTGGTATTTGATCTCACAGAATTTCTGAGCGACTGTTAATAACCACTTGAAAGGTCATGTAGTATGTAGTCCCAACACCCAAACCGCTGTCGTCTGCTTTTAATCTCGGCCAACTTGTTGGTCAAATGTGATGGCAGACGATATCACAAAAATTGCCCGACAGCGAAAGTAACTTACTTCCTTAAATCTTCTAAATCGCTCGAGAGCAGATACAGTAATTTAAATTTGTAATGGTGACAAAAAATGTAGGTTATTGTCATTTGTAAACCTATGCATGCTAATTTTTCACGTACGTGATTCGTTGCATGTTTTCGGTTAGGAGCTTCGTCTTCCGGTCACCGCTTATAATGTGTTTCTCCCTTCACCTCCCACCCTACATGCAGTCACTTTCCATTAACATACATCTATAGATAAATGATAGTAAGATTAAAATAAGGCTACTCTGTCTGTACACCGTCATTAGCTGGTTATTTTGTGGGTTTGAAGTGTGAAGCTAATTTTTTAAGCTCTTTTGTGAGCAGTATATCTGCTTTATAAATTGCTTGTTTAAAGGTAATCCGATGTCTTCATTGATGATCAGAAATCTTTGTAACGTAAGATCACACATATTTAGTATTTATGATGAAATTCACAACAGGAACACCATTCGTCTCATCAATTATGCGGTAATGTAAACAGAAACAGTGTGAATCCATATGCAATTCATTTTCTTCATATAGACATATCGTCTTTCGATAATTATTTTTTAGTCACAGCAACATTGACGGCATTTGAAGCTAAGTTGTTACAATCTGAATAATTTTCGAAGGCCTTCGATTAGTAAGAAGGTGTATTTGAGCAAAACAAAATAAATGCATCTTTTGATTTTGTTGAAATCATTATTACTTTTACTAGATATATATAATTTATTTGGAAATTTTAAAAAAAAATTGATGAAGAGTTGCAGGGGCAATATTCAAATAACGACAGATTTCTTCGATTGCATCTAGGTTAAAGCAATTAGTTTTAATTTGTAGTAAGTTGTCAGAAAGATGTATTATATAGTCACTGCAAGTCTGTTTTATACACACACATGCAGACTTTAAAGTCACCTATGTATACCTGTGGGGTTTTTTTGGTTGCAAAGGCATTATATGTCTTGTGTTGAGTAGTGTTTGGTTTACTGGGAAAGGAGCAATTAAGTTTGGGGCTATATATGCAGTCGCTGTCACACTGGTTCTCATGCATAAATGTACGTCTTAATACCAATCTTGTTTAATATTTCATATTTGTTTGGATTTGTTTTTTTTTTATCAAAGTGACATTATATCTGATAACCAAGATAAAACAGCTACTAAAACTTTAAAGATTTTATGTCAATATTTTGTGTGTTTTATGATAAAACTATTTCTTCAATCTTTCATGGTTGGACCCATTTAATTTCAGTGATGCTGAATTTACCAGACCAGTGATCTTTGTAGGTCTGTTTATTGCAGTCTGATTTTTTTTTTTAAAAAGAAATGAAGAAAGTGTGTTTTGTTAATTTCAAAGTATATTCCATAGTATGTGCCAAGTTTATTTAGATGTATAATTCAGAGAAATCACACGAAGTTACTCGGATCAAATACAGTAGAGAAAGGCAGGGTTATATGGCATGTTTATAGCAAGTAACTTTAAAAGTTTAAGATTTTCTTTTCGCAAAACACCTCCTTTGGGATATGATGTCAGCTTTTCCGTTGTTTCTTATGACAACATTTGAAGAAATGATCTCTTTAAGAGATTCGACACACAAAGTCAAGAGTGAGTCCTAGTGAAATATCTCTGATTAAGCTGGTCAAAATGAGCTTCAACTCAGGAAATAAAACCGCAAACCATGGACATGCAAGACTATGATAATGGATCACAGAAATACTGGGTACTTCATTACATATGCATAAGTAGAATGTGTGCACTCGTGTCTGCTTTTCTCTTTGAACTATGTTAGAAGCCTTTTAGTGAGGCCTCAAAAACCACATACCTCTTTAAGAAACATTTTTCATAATCCAGCTAACGCTTCCTCTCACTTATCATTGACCATGTTTGCTAAAGTACTGCTGTATATTGTTTGCCTTTCTTTATTGTATTCATTAATACAGGTAAATGTGCTCTAGAAATTCAGTTACTATTATCGTGTAATGTAAATCAACAAAAACATTTGTGTGATCTCCAAAAGTTTTTAAAAAAAGGTGAAGTTGTGCTAAACTTGCAATTTCCCAATTTAAAAAGTGAGGAAAATCACTTACTGATGTTTATATGATATTCCCTATATGAAGGTATTGTCAAGCAGAAACATTTTTCTTGAGCACATGCATGTGCACTCACAGACAAAAAAAATTGGGGGGCTGATGAGCATTAATAAAAATGTAACAAATTCTGTTTTAAATGCAAATGGCATACACAAAGGCAGATAAAAATCCACAAGGCCAACTGGTTTGCATAGCATAAGATTTTGTCAGGAGCAGCCTTTATTAATACACATATTGCTACTCTTGCTGATTTTTATAGTGATTAAGACATCACCACTATATCGCCATTACAGTAAGCAGATCTGAGAATATGGTTGCTTTTGAAACCACTGAAATATCTATACTTGTATGTGACATAAACCTTGTGTGTAGGATTCGTCCATATTAGTGCTTAAAACAGATCTGACCTATACTGTCCAGCTGAAAATACTACAGACACATTGTGGGAAGATACTTGCAGTGTTGGATACTCAGATTTTAATATGCATTATCTTTTTTAGGATGGGTGTCAATATGAAATGGAAAGATAACATTATGTCTTAGCTACAGCTTGTTTTGAAAGAATGTATGTTGTCTTTCACATGCACATACAATTAATATGATCTCTATTAATGCAAAAATAGAATCTTACTACTCTGCAGCTATGCAGAAAAATGCAAAGAACAATACATATACAATGATCTTTTCTACCAATATTTTAATGAATTTTACCAATATAGTTAAAATGTGACTGGCTAGCTTTACATGTAATATAAAAATACCATAAAATTAATAAACATGGTTATATATTTTACAGGAAACAATGTGTTTAAATGAGAATGAAAAGCATGATATTATGTATCAAATGCATGAAACTAAGATGTAGTATAATGTTTAGCTTGCATTTTCCCCTAATACAGCTGATGCTATATATATAAAAACCATTAAAGACACTTGCAGCTATCAAGCTGTTACTGGCATTTCCCCCATTTTCATGCTTTTGACAACACTAGTTACATCAAATAGAGATAATATTAATTTTTAGAAGTCCTTTTGACATAAAGACTTTTACAAGTTCTTTTTTTTAAATAAAGGTCACCTAATCATGGACAGTACAAATCATGTATAAACTCATCAAAGATTTCATACATTCTCCATGAAGATCATCTGCAAAGACACAAGTTTCTAAGCACTTAATTAACATAATAAAAATATGTAGATAAAAACTTGTGTGTCCTTTTTCATACTCAACAACTAGTTATGTTGCTCTGTCAAAAAAGAATCTAACATGCTAGAGGGATGATTTCACTACAAAGATATGTTTAGAAATGTGTGGCAATAACAATACAGATCCACAAACGTGGACAGACCAGATGTCAATAATAAGTTACTGTTACACCTTCACATTGCAGTTTGAGCAACTGCATTATGCTTACACCAGAGGTAAGGAAAAGTTAAATTCTCAGTTTATTATCAGTTCTATGCTTTGCCTTGTTGCGGCCCTATGCTCCTCGAACAGTAACAAGGAATAAACGAAACTCTACGCTTTGCCTTTTCCGAAGTTCAGTGTTATTATTTTCTTGTATTTAATGCTTGAATAAAATGTGTTTGTAAATGTGACAGTTTATTTTATTCCTAATATTGTGTTCCTTTTCCATTTGGCCACAAAACCCATTAATGGAGGCGCACTTTCTGTTTCAATTTCTATGACTTGCATGGTAATTGTGTAAGCAAGAGAAAACAACCAATTTTTAAGTTTAGCACGGATCACCAACTGACAGCAAATGTACAAGTTTGAACATGTGCATGTAGTTTGAAAGGTTTAAAATCACTAATTTCTTGTATACTGTTACAACATGCAGAGCAAATAAACTTCAACGACTTCAGCATTAACTATAAAATGTTGAAAGAGTCAACACAAAAAAGAAAAAGCAGAAAGGGATTGTGTAAAGAGGAAACAATATCATGTTACTATATCACATATTAAAAGACGAAACAAAATCATATTACTCAAATTACATGCTGATTGCATTTGTAACCTATACTCTAAATTACAAGTAATAATAGAGTGTAATAACTAATCCCAGATTTCTCAAAAAGAGACTTTTTTGAATCTAATCTTCCTGCATTTACCCAGGCGTATTCGTGAGGGCATGTGAACTTATATATATGTGTACACATTGCACATTTAGGAATATTGGTATATTCAATCTTTATAGCAGGCTATAAAATATAAATAAAATAATCAAAATCTATGTGCAGGGCATGGCCATCAGACAACATGCCCTCCTGGAGAGCATAACACAGGTATGCATCTCAATTTAAAACTAATCATTATGAGATGCTTCAAAAAATGTATAATCACAACATATCAAATTAATGAATAACATTCAACAATTTCTTCAACACAATTGAAAATGTAAATCTTCCAATCATTCATTTGCAGTCGGCAATAGCAATGATAACGCCCTTGCTACCGTACAAGGATTTTATATTTCTAATGCTTACCTCTCTCCTCCACCTCCTTACTTATGTTTATTGTGTGTGTTTGCTATAAATCGAGTTGTGATTATTAGCCCTTTTGAACAAAAAATGGAAAGGGTCCCATAGACTTGCAGCCAACTGTTAAGTGGTATATTTATTTATTTTTTTACTGCAATTTATCTTTTCTGAAAAAATTGTACATGTGTGTCTATGTGTCTACAAGTGGAGATCCAGAGGTGCTTCATTTATGAGAAGGAAAGAATGTTAGACATGCTGTTTTTCTTGTGTTTAGCCATTTTTCAATAAATGAGAAAAACTTGAATCCTACAGTAAGTTGCAGAAGTCTCTTCATCTTTCATTATCCAAATAACTTTCTTGGTTTGAAAAAAAATAACACTAACAACAAAGTACTTAAGTACAAACATTTAAAAATAAGCTAATGGACAGAGAAGATCTAGGTAGTCGGTTTTAAGCACTTTTATAACATTATTGTTGTGTGCAAGTTTTCCCCAAATAAGATCAAAGCTATGAAAAACAGAAATATAAAGCTGCTTTAAAACAAGTGTAGAATTATATAGAACAGTTTACGTAAATACCTTCACATGCAGCTGTTACTTTTCATCTTGCAGAAATCATCTTTGAGACATCTGCAGATATTTTAATCCAACTCGTCTTTCTTGCTGTCATTGTCAAAAGGGAATTCAAACTACACACACAAAGTTATCTCATTTTCATTGCTAATATATGTACATGCTGGAATGGAAAAAGTTTATTCATTTGGTAAAATGATGGCAACCCATCCTGTACATATCAATCGGCCTTGTGTCTTCTTGCTTTAGCCATGTTTGCTTCCCGCTTTGCCTTCCTTTTTTTGTCCTTTTCTTTATGTTCAATTTGTTTAGCCAGCTGCCATGCCAAGACTGCACTGAAAATCAAGTAACAATTTTGTTAATAGCTCTCAAAGAATCATTTATGAAGGCAAGAAAGCAAAGTTAAGCATTGATTATAAAATCTCTCCCATCTAAAATGTTGGATTTTTTAAATCATAATTTTGCTAAGCGTATTCAAGTGAAAAAAAGAAAGCAACTTAAAACTTTCAATTACGAAAATAAGGGACAAAACAACAGTCATCCAACACTATATTATTTTCAATTCCAGCAGAGGCGGTGGAAACTAACACTACTCAGAGATTTAGAAAAACTGCTCAGATGTCCAAGCCATTCTACAGGGTCATTTATCCTTATGTAGAATATAGGAAAAAAATTTTTTTTTTAAAGGATATGGAAGCTCTCCAAAATTGCAATTATTTAAATACACATTTATTATAAACTGGTTTTTTGTCTATATTTCACCATTTTGGATTATGTTTATTTCATCATTGTAGAATATACCTTATAAGAAAAAGAGGAGACAATGCTAGCAGAACATAGTAGATGAACTGCCAAGGATTAGATGAAGCAAATTGCAGCACACTCTTCAGAAGCTCATTAAAATCCCATCCAAACATTCTTGCTTCTGTGAAAAAGGGCCTGAGACAAAGGGTAACTGATAACTTAGTGGTTGAACTGGACCATAGGCTAGGTATTAAAATGCTGTAGAGATATGAAGCTGCTGCAACAAAGTCAAGGTCGCTTCAGCTGGGTAAATGGAGCACCTGCAGCAAACCACAAAACCATATTATTCATACCACTTACTCTTCCTTCTTTCTGTCTTGTTATTTTGTAGAAAATGTATAGGTACACAAACCATACCTGTATGTTTACATACTTAATGCTTTACCAATGGTATAAAAGTTTACAAATCAGCCATCAGATACAATGAACTGATATAAACAGAACAATATTAATCACCTGTGTTATTTTGCTTAGTTGAATATAGTTAGTCTATTTTCACACTATAATTTGACATCAAAGCTGTGTTCTTATCGGTGATACATTAAGTTAAAGTAAGAAGTTTTTCCACTGTTTTCATTTTATTTTGGGGGGAGGGGGAGCTGTGTGATCTAGCTACACTTTCAATTATCGTATTTATTCAGATTTATCTTACTACATTCAATGTATTTAGTCTACACAACTGAGTAACTGCAAATTTACATGACACTAAACCTTAAACACCCATAACGGACCAACAATAGTGAGCAGACGAAAATTAACAGGAAATGCTACCCCAAATGGTATAAAATTCCACACCATTTTAAATGAAATTTTAAAAGTTATAAGCCTACCGTAAATGTACAACTTTAAGCGGAATCTCTAAAAAAAAAAAACTAAAAATGCTTAAAATGTATATCCGATATTTTCTGTTCGACTTCGCCCTATGCTTGCTTCAGAAGTCGAGGATGTTCTCTTCATCTAATGGCAATCTTCAAAACACCTCATTTTTTTTAAATAAACAAATCATACTCATGCTTCCACAACAATTATGACAAAGCTATACTACTATAACACACAATTCCGGTAAATACTTCTCCACGGTATAAATACTACATGTACTGGGAACAAAAACGTACAGCCAGTGCGAGATAGCACGCATCAGATAATCAAGGGAAATAACTCTGCGAAAGATTTCATGGTGCTTTCCCTTGCGCAACGCGTTTAGTTGCTCCTTTTCATACGCAAAGGGCTTCACCGCACTCTATCTGCAGATGAATGAAGTTTACAGTCTGTCATGAATATTTCGTTAAGAAAGGAGGAACCGTCTGGTTACAAAACTGAGGCAAGTGTGAACGAGCGCAGTACTGCTGGATTATATGGGAGCTTTCTTTCACCCAACCATGGACGTAGATAGGATCTAAGTTCGTGACCCGACAGCAGGCGCCGTCCGTCAAGGGTACCCCCTATCATCTATAGTTTCTATACTGTGCTATTCATCTTTTGAAGAACATCATGCGTGTCACCCTCCACAACCACCACACTTCCAGTTCCATTTCCATCGGTAGAAGATCGAAATACAACTTACGCTTTGCAGACGACGTAAATCGGATCTGATAGCAGGCACTGACTATATACTCGGTAGTCGGTAACAGTCAATTTAAGCACGTCTAGTTTGACCATGCGACCCGCCACGTCACTCTGTCCAGGACTGTCCTTTAAAGCAGTAGTTCTCAAAGTATTTCGGACCGCGGATCACTTTACTAAAGTACAAAATACGACGGACCACCAAGGCATAAAATCACTCGACTGTACCGTGAATTTCAATTTTATATTGCCGCATTTGTTTCATCACAATTCAAAACTAAATGTACTTTTATGATAGAAGAATAGTAATGTTTACAAAAATTTACATCGCAAAGTACACATAAAAATTAAAAATAAGGTAGTGCACTGCGTTACTATGGTGGATATCAGCAATCTATGCAGATATACTGCATAGTCGTCAACCAACATGTGTCAGAACCCTTCATAATAACCAGGTCAGTCAGACAATTAAGTCTGCACCCTATCGCCTCTGCTGTACGTACTATGCAATTGAACCAGTCCTCATAAAAATCAGACTGGACAAGCTAATCAAATGAATCTCCTTACCAGGAAAACCAGAAGAATGCAAAATAGCCTTCGCAGAGGACAGCAATTTCTTCCTAAACAACTACCTGTCAATCGGTCATAACGCACATCTGCAAGTGCAGCATGGTCTCACGCACCAAGCTAAACCTAGCGAAAACCAAAGGCATGCTCGTATGGGAAATGAAGGAGGGAAAGAGACAAGACCCCAGGCATTGCATGGGCAGACGAATTATATAATATACGATGTCTTTCGGTGACGTCTCGCAGGACGACAAAAATTGTCAGGTCCTGACAAAAATCATCGCGCAACTTAACTTTTTCAGACTCCATTGCATCTCAGTATATCACAAAGCCAAAGTCATAAACACTGCAGTCCTGCCCAGACAGGTATTTAACATCCGTACTAACAATACCAGCTCACAACATTAAAGAAATAGAAAGAGCCATCTTCCAAAAGAAGAGGAAAAGGAAACACGTTGGTTGATCATACTCCAAAACGAGACCTGAAGATCATAATGGGCGACAGGAATGCCAATGAGGAAATGAAAGAGCTGAAGCAGTGTCAAGACCAGCAGGAAAAAGAAGAGCTCAAAGCAAAATACTGGGAGATGAACCGAGAAGTGAAGAAGAGTGCGAGAGGCGACAAGAGACAGTTCGCATACAGGATGGCAGAAGAGGCTGGGGAAAAATAACATAAAGATACTATATGAAATTACAAGAATTCTGCCAGGAAAGAAAAAACACCAATGCATGCAGGTGTCACAGTCGCTCGCGTTCCCACAAAAGCATTTGTGAGTTCTTTTTTACTCATAACAACTCTACCTCTTTTGTAGGCCTGTATATATTTAATAATTTTAACAACAACATACGAAAATGTTAAAAATAATTCCCTTACACACTTACAACTTATCTTGAGATGTAAAAACAATTACTCAAACAAAACACTACTAACGTCTCCACTTGGGCGCGGACGTTATACTCTAAACGACGGTCTCTGGGGACGAGCGGCCTCCCGTCTCAACAAATCAAACGCTGCCTCTTGGGGTCAGACGTTGTCTTCCTGGGCCACACACTCCAGGATACCAATAAACTAAACAATTTACAAAGCAACACAAAAACTCTTCATGGCATCTGCCAGGCCCATTAGTCCAGTGGCATTAGCCAGACCCAAACACGCGCCCCGTCTCCCGGCACTTCAACCCATGGTCCATCTTCCGGCCCCGCAGACTGCGCCTATTGACAGTTACAAACGAGAAGAAAATTGCTCATTCATATCTATTGAAAAGAATTGATCAAAAATTCAAACATACAAAACCCGAGATGTACAAAAATACAAATACCGCACCTTTCTCGGCAGACTCGATCAGCCTCCATGCACTTCCCTACACGAAGTGTCTCCTCGGGCCCGCAATAGTTAATTTAAACCGTCTTCCCCCTTTTCTTGCTCCACTATGTAAAAAACGAATCCCGATCAGTCATTCATCAGGTAAGCTCAACTACCAACGCTATGCGGGCTGTTAGCTTCATGTCATCCTCTGTGACAGCAAGCCAGTAAAGAATAAGAATTGCAGCGTCATTACCGGGGATGCAGAACAAAGATCTCGCTGGTTGGAATACTTTGAAGATATACCGAACCTGCCACCACTAAAACAACCACTTTGGACATTGCCCCAGCCGCTGAGCAGATCCAAGAGAACACCAACCCACCAACCAAGGCAGAAATCATCAAAGCCATCAAGTCTTTGAATACTGGCAAGGCGGCAGGCCCAGATGGCATTCCTGCAGAGGCACTCAAGGCAGACACAACAGCTGCAGCAGAGATGCTACATCCCCTGCTGCAGAAAATTTGGGAGCAGGAGAGATGTTCCAGCATACTGTAAGCTTGGCTATCTAGTAAAAACTACCCAAGAAAGGCAACCTGACCCAGTGCGGCAACTGGCGAGGGGTTTCCCTAGTCCATTCCCAGCAAGGTGCTGACCAGAATCATCCTGGAGAGACTGAAGAATGCCCTAGACAAGATATTGAGGCAAGAGCAGGCAGGCTTTCGGCAGGGTAAATAATGCACAGACCATATCGCTACACTGCGAATCATTATTGAACAGTCCATCGAATAGCAGTCGCCACTCTACATGACATTTTGTGGATGTTGAGAATGCAGGGAAACCATCTGGAAGCTGATGCAGCACTGTGGATTTCCACCAAAGTTCATTGCCATCCTCCAGCAGCTGTATGAGGACCCGACATGCCAGGTGATCCACAACAGAAAGCTGACCGACCCCTTTGCAGTGAGGACTGGAGTGAGGCAAGGTTGTATGCTCTCGCCGACAATTTTCCTGATCATCATGATGACTGGATCATGAGAAGAACAACCTCTAACAGCAACACGGGCGTTTAGCGAACCTTCGCCAGGCAACTTGAGGATCTGGACTTTGCGGATGACGTCAGCCTGTTGTCCCACAAGCAACAACACGCACAGACAAAGCTCACTTGGCTCATAGAAAAAGCAGCGATGACTGTCCTGACAATCAACATCAAGAAGACGGAGGTAATGCGGGTCAACAATAAGCAAGAAGCCCCACTCCAACTACATGGGAATGTATTACAGAGTCTGACCGCTTCGCCTACCTTGGCAGCATAGTCAGCAAAGATGGAGGTGCAGATGAAGATGTAAGAAGCCGAATAAATACAGCCAGTCTTGCATTCCACATCCTGAGACCTATCTGGAACTCCAAGGCTTTATCTCTACACACTAAGATCCGCATCTTCAATGCAAACGTAAAGTCAGTCCGTCTGTATGGATCTGAGACATGGCGTGTAACAAACACCATCACCAATAAAATTCAGACATTCGCCAACAGATGTCTGCGCCACACCCTAAGCATAAAATGGCCTGAGTTGATCTCCAATACATACCTGTGGGAGAGAACCAACCAAAATCCTGCCAGCCAAACATGAAGAAGCAAAAGTGGGGCTGGATCATTCACACCTTGCAAAAACCGGCCAACAATTTAACGAGACAAGCTCTGGGCTGGAACCAACATGGGCGTGCAGGGTTGGGAGACCCAGACAGACATGGAGATCGGTCCACAGCGAGGCAGAGGCAGCTGGCATGACATAGACCTAACTGGAAAGGGACGCCCTATGCTCCACTGACAGCAAAAAGGAATAATAAGATATGACATTTTCACTTTGATTTTTTTGTGAGTGAATCAATTCGTACATTTTAATATTTTATATTTCATTCTTCATTCACTTTGGAATTTTTAACAGGACCATCTGGAAAATTCATTGGACTAGCTCCTGGGAGCATGCCAACTAGATGCAACATGAATGCCTGAAAAATCATTTGAAACTCCCAAAACAGCTAGACCCAACCATGTAAATGTAATTTTTTTTTAAGTTAAAAAATCTTATAGTTTTAGAACAATAGGAGCCCAGCATGACATAAAATTACGTTATACAGAATAAGAAGTTTGAGACTGATTGCAAAATTTTTTTTTTTTTACTGCACCTGATGATTTTTATTTTCTCTGAAACATCTTTTTTGAACAATTCTCATGTGTGCAGACATGACAAACAAGTAGGAAGGGGAAGCTGTTTGGTTAAGCAAATTGTTTTATTATGAAGGTAAATCCAGCTATATTTATTTATAATAATTAAATGTAATTTAAAGCATGCGGCTGTGTTAATAGATTAGATAAAAAGTATTATATTTTCAAAATTGTCACATTATCTCTTCAGAAGGTATGAGAACCCTCTGTTGTGCCAGTTCTTATCTGAAACGCCAGCTTCATGGAGATGAAAAAGGATTTGACTTGTCTGCTTCCTCAGTGGATTATCATGAAGAATTCTAAAGATGCTGTAGTGCTTGGATTGTTGTCAATTAAAACTAAAGAAGAATCTGTCAAGGTTAGCTTTTCTGCAACAACTGGATTACAGGCAAATGTGAGTGTGTTTCAAATGTGTGCATCGTGGTTTGCAAGAGACCTTGAAATGGTTAGGCTTAAAATATTTTTTTAAACAATAGGGTGAAAAGATTCTCTGCACTGGGGTCACTAAAACTAATCTGCAACCATTAGCTAAAATTAAAATCACTAATAAAAAGTATTTCCAACATTAAATATGCCTGTGAGAATGGTAAGCTCTGTTCATATTCATCTGTAAAGGCAACTATACCTGTTTACTGTTGGTGGCTACTGCAGAATCAACATGCAAAGAGTGTGTACTGGTCGAGAAGACACTTCACAAAAGAAAATGTAGGCAAGAAGCATGTTGCCAAGAAGCAATAAAACCAGTACCTCACCACAGTATCCCTTTTGACAAAATTAAGCAAGAAAGAGTAGCATGATTACTGTAAGGGATGTTAATGAAATAAAAATCAGCTTCCTGCCAAAGTGTTAAAGATTTGTTTTGAGAGGGTTTAGCTTGGGCTGCAGTATTCAGATGAAATTCAAATTTCTAAAAGAAAAATAAATAAAAAAAAGAACAAAAATGATGAAAGAAATAAAAATACGACGACAAAAGTTTTTATTTTGCAGCAAGACTTTTATAGACCTGGACACACCTCTGGATGACATACTTCCCACAGCTTCACCATCCATTCTCACAGGCTATTTGAACTGTTCACAAATTTCTGTCTCAGTCAGTGCAAGGAAACATAAAAAATGCACTTGCATATCTATATCTTATTGTACCTCTGCCAGTTCTGCTCACAAGGAAATTAAGAAAACTATTGAACTTTGGCTGAATAGTAGAAATATGTAAGTTAACTCTTTTTACCATAAACTACATGATTAAATTACTATTCTTAATCTCTTTAAGCCTCTCACCTCCAAAATCCCCAGTAACATACAAAAAGTATCTGAAATTCTCACTTTCCACATGCATACCAATAAACACAAGCATGCATGCACAATATGCAACCGATATGGAAGACAAAATAATACTTCTGTTTAAGGCAAAGGCTCTCAAAAGCATAACTGGGCAAACCGTTAGTCTTCTGTTGCCGTAACTAGAAACTAACCTAGGCACCATTGCAGAACTCTTCAATGTTTACCTTACATTTCGTAATACATTTGTGTATTACATCGCTTCATTGAAATTTCAACAAATTAAGTGGATATGAAAGCCAGCACAAGACACCCATGGAACTGTCATGAAGAGGAAAGCAATTCAACTCCAAAATGGCAATTTGATACATATTTACTGCGTTAATAGTTCCTTTGGATCAAAATAATGAAACTGATAAACTGCAACTCTCTCCATTGCTTAGATTGAAAAATAGAAAACCTGCTAACATAAAATGCCAATATCCATATCTTGTATTTCAGCCTAAGATATGCACACAGAAATTTTATTTCTGCACAAATCACACAATACTTCAACCAAGAAGCTAATGCCAACATCATCAATGGTACATCACTCTTTGGTTAAAAGAGTTGGTTACATCTATTCCATAAGCTAGTTCTATATATCAATTTAATTTTAACTTTAAGAAAAAAAAATTTCTCACTTCACACACACAAATGCACTCAATGTTTTTTTGCAGAATCGGGACATGCAAAACAAAGGCATAAAAAGTGCAAAAGAGAGCCATTTGACCACTCCTCTCCACCTCATGTTGCTGTTTAAAAGTCTACTCAAGGTGACCTTTAGTAAACTTGTTACAAACTGATAATCTAAAAATAATCATGTTTAATCTGTTCAAGGCATCACAGCCATTCTTTATGGTATCTGAATCATGTGAAGTTTCTGTGATATCCTACATGACCTACAGGGACTGCCATTAACCTCTGCCCACCATTAACATCATTCATATTGAAGTTTCTGACTTAAACAGATATTAAAATTCATGAAGGGTGATGGGAGGACTCTCCCAGTTAAATCACTATGCACAGTAGTGCATGTTTTTAAAAATTATTTAAAAATCCAAGTAACATACAGTCAACAAAATCATCTGAAGGCTGTTTCATTAAGGAATGTAGTTTAAAATCATCAAAATTAACTAATCTCTATTTTTCTGTGAACAAGTTGCAATGTGTTGCAGTGTATGGCTAAAATTACACAAGAATACAAACTTGTCTTTGAAATCTGCACACTTCTTAATTATGAAAAGCCCTAACAACCGGGAAAGAACTTTTTGCATAGATGCATCCAGGGCAGACCCCTGGAAAAATTTGTTCAAAGCATCATCATACACAACATAATGGAACTAATCATGGTCCTGGCCCAAAGGCATAACACACACACACGGGAATCAGCATTCAACAGGCACAATATTCACTTGATGCAATGTCCATATCCAAGTTGAGAGAAAACAATAATGGGAACACTGATGGTATCCATATGACAAGACTGACACATTCTCTAACATTTCTATCAAATGTACTAAAACTCATGCTAATGAAATCTAAATGCAGGGACTAGTATATGAGGTTACCTCTTACATCACCTTTTCATGGATTTAGGCACCTAACTGTGCTGGACAGGAAATTTAAAATCTGTACAAAAGTACCGCGACAAACTGCTGCCAACATGAATCTCAAAACTAGACTTACAGAAACCAAATTCTACCAAAGAACCAAGCAGTGTATACAACAAAGCTGAACAAGAGACATCATTAGCTCTACCCATGTAAGCCTTGTCCTTTTTTCAATAAAAGACTCTGCAACACTTCTACTTAAATAATGTGTGGGCCATAAAATTTTGGCAAGAAAGACAACTGTTAATTAGTTCTTTTTGACAACAATAGCACTAAATAATCCAGGTGGTGCGTAACCTTTTTTTTTAACTTCGTGAGAAGATCAACTGATCAAATTTGTATTCCATGGGTAAGACCAAGAATCTCCACTTCCTCCATCACATACCTTCATGCATTCACATAGATTTTCTGTTGTAATATTTAAAATAGTTATTCATGTTACATTTTCTATGCAAAAAAAAAGTAAATCAAAGATATGTTTGTGAACAATAAATTTATGAGATCTGGCTCTCCAAAATAGAATACTTTATACATATACTGTCCACTTTCTTTTTTTTTTTGAGGAATATGCCCCATCTAATGCCCTGCAGCCTTTTATGTTTGCTACAAAAAAAAAATTAACAACACTGAGCAAAGCTGTTGCTTACCATAAGTAATAAGCACAGTAGCCTGTTGCTTATGCAAACTCTTTCAGATTTACAATCTTTACAGCACCAGCGCTCACTATATAACATTTACAGCAAATAATAATCAAAATGCTAGAGCACCTTTCCCCTGAGTGGAGGTGAGCTCAATGCACTGTGCACAACAAACTACAAACCAAAATTTAAGCATACAACAAACAAAATCACAAATACCAGCAAGCAGATATGTACCATATGCATGTTTACCTGTTAACAATATTTGTAGCACATTATGTGATCTTTCTCCTTGTTTACCACATATTCAGCATAGAACAAAAGTGATATTGTTTATTCTCTGTTTACGGCAAGAAAATAAAGACATACAATTACACAAAAAATTTATCATTAAAGTTTCAAATTTCATGTGAAGAATTCTCATTAATAAAAATATGATTTGTAAACACATTTACAAGTGCAATATCACAAAAAAGCTTAAATGTGAACTAAATCATGAACCTGAGAACCTAAAGGTGCACATTTTCTATAAACAAAATATTTCACCTCTGCATTTTTTAAATTCTTCCTCAAGTTTTTAGAATCAAAAGCACCACTTCATATGAAAATGGTCTATAAAAAAAATACAGGATTATACATCTGCTCATGAAATAAAAAGGTTGGAAATCCAGTCTGGCACATTCCATGGTGATTTTGTAGAAGGCGCTCAAAAGTGCTAAGGTCCAGTCCTTAAAAATATTGTACTGCAACAGCATACACACTGCCCTTATCTCTTACACAAACTGACACACATACTCTTGTGGTCAATGCAGGGAAATCTTACACATGCACCCATTTTGTTTTGGTCTCACGCTTAAGCAAATATACATTTGCCCCCATCTGACAGCAAAACAAAACATTTCATGAGACAGCAGTGATTCAATATGGTAGGAGGTGGGTTTGTGAAGTGTTCTATGTGTGTGTGTGTGCATTCAAGCATATGTACATGTATGTCATCATGAATACATGTGGCAAATGGTGGGAGTGCATTTGCACACAAATGAGTAATCAAAGCTGCATTACGAACTCTGTCCTTATCATAAGCAATTCAGAAACAGTCATCAGCATTAGCAGATCACTTCTAGACTTGCTGCAGCCGTTTCAGCAGTGGCCTATAATACACCCAGTTTTCTCCATCTTCATAAAAGTACTGGAATCAAATGTACATAAAATTAAAGTATGCATGTATCCACACATCCTTTTAACTTAAGCATTTCTACTACTAAAAGAAAAAAAAAACTTTACAGGAATAACAATTTTGATGAAGACTGAAGTAGTGCACTATTCACTCTTCTACATTACTAAAAGTACAGAAAGTTAGCTTACAGAATCCGCCCAATGTTTATATCATTTTAGTTGCCAAATGGAAACACAATTTCAGATTTCAACAGACATGAAAGTTTGAGAAGAATAATAAGGATTCTCCCATTTTGACAATTATGCTTGCTGATTAAATGTTTCTAAAATTATTTAGAAAAACAAGTAAAAGGGAGTAGCAAAAGCAAGCTAAATCAAAAGTTAACAAGATTACCTAAAGATTATTTTTTAAAGAATTGTTTTCTTTTAAATCATCAAACTTAACTAACTAATTAGGCTCATTTATTTCTGTAGTGTTACAATATATTGAGTTAATTTCATTTTGAAAAAAGCTTGTGGTCTCTTTAATATGTTCCTGCCATTTTATATTTCTGGTATCTTCATATTTTCAAGCATTATGAAGCAGTAAGAATATTTTGTAAGTATATGCTTCAACAATGCCAACAAATTTTCACTTAAAAATAAAACTAGAGTGGCACTTCCCTCTTTACAGTTTACATAAACACACAAACCATATCTACTTGGCAACGGGGTATCAATACCTTAATTGTAAAAAGAGATTCTGTGAATCTCTGATAATTACTCTTAAACAGATACAGACCTTGTTTTTCCATACAGTCCCAGTATCCTTGCGCACCTTGGCCTCCTCTCTCTGTCGTTGTTCTAAAGAATGTTTGAATTCCGTGGCTTTGTCCACATCTCTCATCTTTAAGGCATAAGTCACATCCTTCCACAGCCTGTGACACAACACCAGCAACCAGGCTAAATTAGCATGTGAATGAATGTCTAATGGCTGCATACTGTGCTCAGTATCAATGATTCAACTTTTTGAGGATGGTGCCAGGTGGGAACAACTGGTTTAAATGTCTGGAAATTTTTGGGACAAGAAGGGGTAAGAAAAAGGTATGTTCAAATAATGATCATCAAATTTATGTGTTGCACTAAGGCATGTAAAAGTGCGTGCTCGACTGTAAAGCAGAAAATCCCTAGTCTAAACTCTAATCAGGGGTGGATAACTCTCCCTGCCCACCCAACAGCACTCCAGAAGAAATGGGTTCCTGATTTAACAGGAACTGGTGATGGAAGATAAGGTTTGGGCTCCACTCTTTATATGCCATGCCTTAACATGCTGAACTACTTACAGCTCTCTGCCCTTATGGCCACTACCCTAATGGACTCTTTCCCATAATGATAATAATGTCACAAAAGATTACCTTAAAAAAGAAACTGGCTATACCTTGTAACCATTTGTGTAAGCATAAATGCTTTGTGTGAGATAGATAATAGTGCATAAACATGAAGTGAGATAGATAAACATGTATGTAAAACATGAATAAGATAAAGATGCATATGGGCATGAAAAAGCAACCTCACAACAGTGGACTCAAGAAACAATGATCTTGTGTTACATCACTTAACTACACAGGTAGAATAAATAATGGCCACAAGAGCGTAACATCACCAACCTTCGAGATTCAAATTCTCCTTGTTGGTCAACTGGCTGTACAATCTTTCTGTGGATAGCAATGCGACTTGTGTCGACAAAAGTTTCATTCATCTGCACAAGACAATGCATAAGGTTCATTAATAGACTACATATTTTATACATAACACACTCTGAAAAGGCAAAAATCTACGAATAATGTATGCATAAAATATCTTCCTTTAATGTCTGTTGCAGAAATGTGACATCCTAAACGCCCAGCATTCTGATAAAGTGACCCATTTGCCATTCCAATTCTAATATCCGACAAAAATTACGATAAAATGCAGTTTCAGCATCTATGAAATGTCATGTCTAGAATGAATAGTGCAGAAAAGGAAATGGACTGGAAGCACTAGTTAAGACTATAATGGAAAGAAGGATCTTGCCAATGCCAGAAATGTTTTGTTTGCTGAATGTGACCAGAAAACAGCCATTTATAAAATACATCTGTGAAGACTGCTAGGAAGATGGATGGTGGTGTAAGGATGCATGTTGTTCTTTTCCTATCTTTCCTTAGCCCCTTACTTTTAAGAAGAACAAAAAAAGGAAAATAAACCCACAAAAAATCTTTCATTTTATGTTCTTACCCCTGAAATGTACTTGGCGTACATCACACCATTCCATTCCCCTTCAATGGTGACAAAAGGTTTCTTTTCATTGGGTTCAAAAATTTGGCTTGTGACACGATTTTTCTTGCCTCCATAAAATGGCTAAGGAGGAAAAAGTCACTTGTGAAGTGAGACAGATACAAGGTTACCAAACAAAAAGCTACACTGAAAATATATGAAATATGTTTCCCCTTTTTGTTTGTTAACAATACTGCAAACGACAATATTAAACAAAATAATTTATCAAATCAGAAAAACTTTTAATAATATTTACATTCCAAAGAACAATCAAAAACAAGCTGCAAAACACACTACATATAGTTTGACACAGGAAATGGGAAGCAAATGAACGAGTCCAATCATGGTAGCTAATAGCCATGACAGCAATTATAAACAATGTAACTTTCAGTAAAAACCCTATATTACAACTGCACAGAGTAAGACAGATTTCAGTAGTAAATGATTATCAAGCAAGATCCAACCAATCAATTAGTTTTACAAATACCCACCTTGGTGTGAAATTCAACACTGGCATTATAGCCTGTCTTGGCACATGTAATTTGTACTTTGCCCCCAAGTTCTACCCAAGGTACTGTCAAAATTGATCTGCACAATACAGGGACATTGATGGACCAACTCTCCAGAACAGAACAGACAAGATGTACTAATCATATGCACATTTAAAGAAGTCATACAATTAAGAAAAGTACAGTGTTCAACTTTCTTACACCAGAAGTTGCCTCATTTTTCTTTATTGTCTACTTCATAAATTAATTCCTCTGCATGCTATAAAAAAGACAACTTTAAAAGATCAACCTGCCATATCCATTGGGGAATGTGAGCCAATATTCTTCTTCGTGGTTAATCACAGATATAACTGCCTGACCGATCATGTGGACACCTATCGACAGGCCAAGGAATTTAGACTTGGTCCAGATGTAGCCATCAAGGGATATCTTCTTGTTGTAATGCTCTGCATAAAATGCTGATACTACCATCCAAAAATACAGGAGTATGCACACACACACACACGCACACACACAATCACACATAAACACACAAATTAAACACATGCCCATTCTTGACCCATTTTTTTTCATTAAATCTGTTACAATTTTCCTATTTTTATACTCTTACCAGTTATTTAACACACGTAAAATTTCCAAACAAGTTTTACATTTTCTTCTCACATTTCTCATCTTCTATAATCATGCAAATACATGCAAAATATTCAGGCACATGAATATGTGGTATGGGAAAACACATTCTACTTCTAAACTTGTTAGAGGGATGGTGTTCTCAAAATTGGCCCTAAGCTGAAAAAAAGAAATTCATCTGCTTACTGGGTGGATGATGAGACACCTGTTCGGCGACAAAGCAGAGATTTTCCTTGGTACCCCATGGTATTGGTCCATCATCTACTTTTTCCTGATCAAAAAAAGATTAGAAGCCATGAATTCTTCACTAAACAAAAAGCTTGATGTAATACAGACTACTTAAATTATCTTACAAACACAAAGCTGCATTAGAACATTCAATTTGTGAAAAGCATCATACCTAGTTTATGAATTTTCTACACAGCAAAAAAGGCAAACACAGATTCATTGTCCAGCACATCTACCAAATAAAGTTGCTCCCAAGATATGGAGGGGAAAATCAGTAGATCAGCAGCAAAATAGTTATTTGAAATGTTTTCTTTTCATATACATACTGACAGACAGCTGAGGAATCATTTTCATTTTTCTAACCTGGCATTCTGAGGTCTCAGGTAGCGTCCAGTAGCACTGGAATGTCTCACCCAGAATTGGGTTGTAAGGTTTCTTGGCAATCTCACTGGGGCGCCCTGCATGAAAGGCAGACAAGTACCACCTCACCACTTGCACCATACGATCCCTGGCAGTTGGCATGTCTGCAATCCTGCGGCAATGTCGGCTATTATTTGCACATGAACTGGGAATTTTGCGAACAAACTAAACCAATATAAAATAAACATGAACAGTGGTGGATGCAGCTACCCAATTATTGATTTCATCTTTGCAATATTGTATAAATATAGATAACATATATCACGTGCCATTAGTTTGCCTCTTTATATTATTTCTGTGATAATACATGCACTTATATAGCACATTTCCTCACAGGAGAGAAAAATGTAATGCACTTCATAAAGGAGAATGACACAAAAGACATTAAATGAATTAAGATGTGAAAATCAAGATATTAAATGGATTAGGATATGATAATCATGTGGAGTTAACATGATGTTGCTTTTTCACAATTCAAGAAGTCAGATTTAAATGGTTCAGATCTATGCTCTTTAACAACAGCAATGTCATCAGATGATAGCACTCTACATTTAAGTCTATATTCAGTGTACAGTTTCCTCTAAGCCAAAAAGTAAGTACGATTTGTAGTCACCACACCTAAACCACACAAGCAGCCACCACCATTATTACTACTATCATAATCATCAACATAATTATTATTATTGTAATATTTTTATTATAAAATTATTATTATTATCATTATCATATTATTGATGTATTATTAGTCATGTGCAAACATAACATTTTATCACAAGCTAAATTCTACTTCTTTTCTACTTTTCGTTAGATTTATAAATAAATGTTTATGTGATTTTTTTTCCCTTTTGTAGATGATTCTACAAAAATTATATGTAATCTCTAATCACTTTTATCAACATTTTTTAGGAACTTGGCTAACATTATTTATGTATTTTGTATTTGCACTTTTTAAGTATTCTCACACAATGCAGTACTGACTTGCAGAAAAGGTCTGGATGGGCAAAGAAGTCGGCATACATCTCTAGAAGAGAACGCCTTTCAAGAATGAAGGTAGGAAGAACAACTTTGGTCAGGTCCATGCCAATGCGAACCTGAGACAGCAGGTGGCCGATAATACTTCCATGCTGCTCCATAGAACCCACTGCCATATTATTAAAAACTTCTATTAGTCAGTATGGTAATAAAATGGTGATGACTTAAAGGTCTAGTGTAGAGCACATTTTTTTAATGGCTGGGTAAAGCTCTGTGCAAATTGCCCATAATTTGAGTGAATAATTCCCTTCTGTTCTTGCACATACACATACAAATGTCCCCATACATAAAAAAAGGTTAACACCAAAGGCATTAGGATTGCACATAAGTAAATCTATGCTGTCCAGTCTTCAGACAATGGGAGAAATGAGGCATAATGTAAACACTGATGTCACAAGTTCAACCTATTTCTGCACATGATGATGTTTATGTTAGTATCTTGAGAATGAAAAAGGGATTTGCCCCGATTTGAGAGAAAAAGTATCTGGCATCCCATTAGACCTGTTAATTACTGAAACATAATGATGTAAGTAAAAAGGTGGATAGCTGTCTGCCCACTTTCTTGTATTTAGAAGGCTAAAACAGGTCAGTTACCTAATGCAAGCCCACGGCCACATGCATTTGTGGCATTGGCATGCATAATAGTCTGCCTAAAATATAGCTTTAAGCCACACTTTTTTTTACATAAATCCATCATAAATAAACAAATTGAATTAAAAAAAGTGTATTGAGAGCTAGAACTCTATGAAAGCTGGGAAGATCAGTCACAGTATAAATTATGAGAATAGCTAAACATGACCTGAATCAGGTGTCTTTACAAATGGAAGTTTATGTCTACAATTACACACAGCTTTTATTAAATGCAAAGATGACCTAAACAACAATATTATTAAGCAAAATACTGAGTTAGCATGACTTTGTCATCTCTATCAGATAGTGATAAACATAAAGAAAGGAGGGGGATTTGTTTTGCTCCAAGCCCAGCAACTAACTCAGCAAAGCAAGTGGTCCGGTGAACATGTGACACATTCAGAGAAAGAATGGCATGCCTGAGATCAGCAGAATGAGAGAGAAAGAGGAGAGGAAAGATGAGGGAAAAAGGGAGACAAAATCAAGAAAGGAGAAAGCTGCCGTTACTTTCACAGTTATCTGCTCATGCAGCAGTATTTATAAATGCAAAGATTACAACGCTATCAATATAAAATTGTGACGGAAACTTTGATGTTTATCTTTAATACAAACTCCATCTAATGTCACAGTTGTACATCTAGTCACATTCCAATAGTACACAAGGAAAATACAACAAATAGAACTACAGTTAAAAATTGTAGACTTACAGTCTTCTTCATTTTGAATATCATACAAATCTGCAACAAAACACAACACAGATCAACTCAACCAAGACTTGATTTGGCTAAAAAAAAAATCGAAGTCTCTATGTTTATTAAGATACAATATTCAAAGGACTTGTGAATAACTACTGCTGAGTGACCACTTAAGTGACACAAGTAAGGAAGTGTCACTTCTTCAGGTTAGTCTCGAAGAAAGAGTGTTTCCAGGGAAAACTTTATTCCTGAAAAATTTTCATTGTTGACTTTACCTGCTGACATGACCATAAGGCATAAACTATCAGAAAAACTGTTCCAGAATATATCAGCTTGTAGGATAGCGTGTTTGTTATGAAGCTGATACAGAGGGTGGGACTCGCTGGGAGTGAAAAAGGTGGAAATCCTGATAAAATGAAAGGCAACAAAAAGCACAGTCAGGCTAGCAACTCATTAGAGCACAAAGTATAGACAGATTGCCAACTCATTAGTGAACTATGAACAAAGCAGTGACTAAAATGTTAAACTGGATACCACCGTCCAAAATTAACTGAGAGGCATCTCCACATCACAATAGCTAAAGTTGCTGACTTCATTCAGGGTGATGAAAAAATGTAGCTGTTGATATTGTTATAATATGTAGTTTAGAGTATAAGAAAATCCCGATTCAACCAGTCCCCTAGTCTAATTTAACCTTTTAGGTGCTATGTACAAAAAAAAAAACCTGTTGGTTTTGATATACAAGAAGAGGTGACAGTTATTTCAGGGTCCAGCAAAACAGGTCTGCTAGCCAGTGTCATGCATCCACTCTCCAGCTGACTGAACTAATCTTGTTAAAGACCAAATGTGGTATATCAATGGTCATGTCTTCAGGAAAAGCCAATGAAAAAAACTAGTCAACAAATCTTGAATATCACAAACATTTGCAACACAAGACTAGATGTGCAGTCATTTCCAAAAAATATAAAAAATCAGTAAGAAAAAAGATGGTTAGAAATTTCCTTCTTTCGTAACAAAATTTAATCCCCAATCCCTGCACTTTCTGACGAACCATCATATAGACACACACAGATCAAAAAAAAAAAAAAACAAAAACAAAAAAAACCCCACTTCTCGTCTGTAGTTTTCAACAAACTTAATGAACCACTATATCTGTTGCTTCTTAAAAAGTAATTTTCTGAATGAAGATAAAGGCAACAAAACTGATTTACCATCAAAGGTACTGTTGTCTCCTGCATTGGGAATGGGAGAAGGTCCATCAACACTTGAATCTTCAAAAACTTCTTTACTGGAAAAAAGTACATCACAAAATTAATGGTATCTCATGATTCAAACTTTGTTCTTTTATGAAGATAGCAAGCAATAAAAAAAAATGTTAATTTTTTCCAAAACTAATACTAGGTTTTGCTTGCCTGGAAACAAAGTTAGCAAAACCAAGGTATTTGCCTTTTTTCCTAACATATAGAATAAAACACAACAAGAAAATAAAATGTTGTTTTGAACTACTGTGATGATTTCAAAAGTCAGAAACATGCAACAAGAAACAAGAAAATTAAATGAAAGAGTTAAAAAAAAAAATGATGACAACTGCAGTTATTGCATTAAATAGAATTTAATTAAATGTTACGTGCATCTAACACTTTATTGAAACAGACGATGCATTTACATCATTTGGTTTACTTGTTTTTTTATCAATACTCACTGAGGCGAGGGCTTGGGGGTCTTGATCTCTTCTGCATCATAAAACTCATCATCCTCACTACTAGAGTAAGAGGTATGAGGTACTACAAGGCTGTCGCCTGTGAATGATGAGATGGAAGACCGAGCTGTCCTCTCCACAGATTGGGCAGAAGAAGCTGCCAGTAAAACGAAGCAGCATTTTGAACTCAGGAAGTGCAGCCAAGTGTTAACAATGATGGCATGAACGTATACATCTCTTTAATTGCCACAAATTACTCAATGAAAAGGAAAAGCTCATGACAGCATTATATGTAGTACTTTCAGCTATTCCAATGAACTTGCCCATTTTAAATGAAAAGTGTAGTATTCTCTTTCCATATGTATTGTTTATAATCATAAGTGACTGTGATTTCCTTTTGTTGCAGAACAGCAGTTACCAATGATGAATGATACATTTCACTCCTAACAAGACATTAATAGCAATAATTATAAATGTGATTTATATAGCATATACTCAGACTCAGCGTGAGGAGTGTGCTCTTAGCACTTTGAGACAAGAACGAGATAAGGACAACATATAAAGATGGAAGCTTAAACAAGTGTACTGATGTCTAGTATTAGTAATAAAAGACAAATATAAAAAAACGCAAAGAGAAATCGGATAATAAGAACTGAGAGTATCATGATTCTGCACAGGAAGACAAATAGAGAGAAGCCAATAGGTTAAAAAAAATGGGGGGGGGGGGTTTGAAGATGGACTACCATTATGTGAATTGTTGTTAAGAGAAATGCTCAAGGGAGAGGTGTTTTTAGTGGACATTTAAAGGATTCAATGGTGGGTAGGTGACATATGGAAGGGGAGAGAGTTCCATTGTTTTCCTGCACTTTATCAATAAAACAACATCATTTTACTTTCTTTGAATTAACAACAGAGTAAAAGAAAGAACAAAGCTATTAAACCTAAAAGCATAAAAACACAATTAAGCCTCATAATTGACCACCTGCTTTAGGTTTAACAAATACAAAAAAACTACAGCAATCATACAATGTAACCTCGTAATAACAGCCATCAACTAAGTATCTCACCTGTGAAGTGATCAAAGTTTGCCTCATCTGTTAAAGGTGTACCATGAGGAGATCCATTCAAAACAGGTTCTTTCAAACTCTCCTGTAAATAAAACTAAAAATGCTATAATGAAGTTAATAGCTTTATTTCTTAGGCCAATAAGCACCACTCCATAATAATGTAGTTAAAAAAATTAAATAATTTTTAGTACTTCTGATGTATTTCTGAGTTTCTTTCATGTAGCTTCTGGTCTTGAATTCAGCAAATATAGAAATATGATCAAACCTACAAGCAAAGCAAGACTGATCACAAAAAGGAAATAAAATATATTCATTGTGGTGGTGGTGGTGGTGGTGTTGAAGGTTGTGGAGTTATTGAGTAACTGGGGGAAAGTGAGGTGTCACTTGTTCCTTAACCCTTAGGGCATGATGGTCCACGATTGTGGCTTTGCTGTGGAAGGCAATTTTCATTACTTTAGTAAAGTTCAAACTTTTTCTTTTGCAAAAATGTATGGGTTTCTTGGTCTAACGTTTACCTGAGAGCAGCAATAATAAAAAAAAACGTCACCCAATGTCGTCTTCACAGTTTTCAGTTATTAGCCGGTCTTTGAAATATTTAGACTTTTATGCAGTGCTCAGAGTGTTTAAAAAATCCAAAAGACAAAAATGATGTCTAAAAAGCATGCTTAGACAAAGATGTAATTATAATAATGTAACTACATGGTTGTTTCAGTCACTTTCATGGTCATCAGCAGGTGAAATCTATAAGCATGGTCAAAATCATTAACATTCTGGGAACTTTGAACACATGTAATGTTCATTCAGATGAAGTCTTCATGCACTTAATCAGACAAGTAACTTGCTGAAAAGCCTTACATTTCATTCCTATAAAAATGGTGCAGCAGCTGCTAACATTCACATTAATATCTATGTCCACAACTAACATTCACACCAATATCTAATATCTCACATCACCAACACCATTCCCTTTCACAAGACCATTCCCCACACTACCGTCACATTCTGACTGACAAAAGAACATGGCATTTATTTTTCGATAATAACCAGGTACTACACCTGCAGTAATCACTTTCTAGCTCTCAGCGTTCTTGACATAAAAAATCATTTCACCTGCTTCATCTGCTGTTGCTGTTAAGTTTATCCACAGAGGTAACAATGTTTTTAACAAGGACATCACTCAACATAGCTGATGATGTTGACAAAAAACTTTCATATAGCACATCTTCTGCCTACAATATGCAAAAGCCTCACCATCAACAATGCTGTCAGCATTTTCCTCAATGTAAAACTATTTAAAGTTCAGTATCAGACTTTTCCATGATTACTTGCCCTTGATAATCCCAAATGTTATGCAGTATAGTTAGTAAGGTCAACATTTAGCAAATGCTTAAGAGGAAGAAGAATGCAGTGTGAAAAACTTGATGTCAGATTAAATGACTCCTCAAAAAACAAAACTTAAGCCAAGAGTAGCTTCATCACTACAATTAATAATCAATAAATCAATCCAAAGTTTACCACTACCTGGTGTTTAAGCAATGATAGGGCTGAGATCATAGGTGGGAACAAGCCTCACTTCACAGTCCATAGGAAGCTCTATCAGTAATAGCCACATCATTTCATAGTCCATTGTGATCCCCATCAGTAAAAGTCACACCACTTCTCAGTCCAAAGCTACTCCCATCATTAATAGTCACAGCACCTCACAGTCCATAATAACTTCCATTAGTAGTCGCTATACCCCTTCACAGTGTTAGTAACATTAGTAACCGCCACACCACATTCCATAATGTCTCATCACTAACAGCCATGTCACTTCCCAGTCCATAGTGGAGCTATCAGTAATAACGATATCACTATACATTCCAAAATAGGCCTCATCAGTAGTCACCACCTTATAGTCCCTAGCCCTAAAAATTTTCATTTGGTTTCCTTTTTTAATGCCGCTATTTCATTCTGCAGGATAAATGATCCCTGCTCACATCAAAACTGCCATGTTTGAAAAATGTACAGATTTCTTTTTTACTTGTAAAACTATCTCACCTGTGAAATGTTTCTCACCTTCATCTTGTGAAATACCAGAAAGCCTGACATTCACAAAGGCTATATTGCTACATTCTCTCCATCTTATACCTTGAAAGTTGACACCACATTTAGTAACTTCTCTGACACTAAGACTGAGATTGAAGAATGTAACTTTGCTCATGCAGCCATCTAATTTTGTCATCCCAGCTGTGATTACTTCTCTATCCACTACCATCAGTCGCTTAAGAAAGACTGCCATTTCTGGTTTGAAAATAAGCAATGTTGCATAAAATTTGGAGATAATCAGAACATTCAGATTGGGAAATCAACATAACATCTGTGCCACTTTGAGGCATCTTCACAGTTCCAATCCTAGGATGTACTCACACTCTGAACAGGGTTCACTCAGGTCTGACCACACTGAAAATAAGGACCTTTTAATGACCGGGAAACCTATTCTAAAGACCATTCATGGAGGCCATGGAACCAATATTCAAAGATACATTGCAAATTCCCCACTGTGCTTGTGTCTTTTTTGTCTTACAATATACAGTTTTTATGATTTTTTTTCAAATAACCATCTATGTTGGAAACTGCACATTTCAACTTTCCAGTCATGATGGCTTTTTTTGGATGCCTTGCCACTTGCATAAATAAGCTACCTATCACTGCATAAAACTTATTCCTTATGCATGGGTGGGAGTTAAAATGTTTCTTGGGACTAAAGTAGGTCAAATCCAGACACCACGCCCTTTTTTTTTTTTGATGAAAAATTTTAGAATATGCTTATCTTATACAAGATAGCTTTTTGTCTATGAAGCTGTCATTATTTTTTCTACATCATGTAAATTTTTTTTTTAAATGCTAATATTCACAAGTTCCTTAGAACAGCAAAACTGAAAAAAAATTACCTATTGCGTAAAAACCAATATAAAGAAAAAGTTTTAAGTAGCATTCTTGGTAACAGAAGTCTTGAAGGAAACAGCTCCTATTCCAATCAGCAAGCCACATTTTATAATTGGCTGAAGAGAACAAAAACACATTTTTAATAAACCTTAAAATCAAAATAATTATCTGTAACAATGAGATGATGCTAATACAGTAAAACCTCCCTATTGGTGACAGGTGCCAGCAGATCGCCTGAATGCCTGCAGAAAAACACCTGTTTCATATTAACCGAACGTCTGCATATACATTTAATAAGAACCTCCAAACTAAAGAATAATGATGACAAAAGCTTAAAAAAATCTGAGAAAATCATGCTTATGCTTCATCCTGAGATTTTAACCTAACATCTGCAGATACATTTAATATAAACCTCCAAACTGAATATTAATAACAACAAAGGCTTTAAAAAAAACCAAATAATATTTATTTAAAAGAAAATCGCCTTATGCACCATTGTGTGATTTGTTCTCTGAATGTGTACTGCAGAGCGACTATTTTTGTGCAGTATGTTGGAATACACTTATTTGAACAACTCATATTGGGATGATATGGTGAGTACGACTGGAGCTACATGTATGTGGCTTGGGTAGAATTGGGTGACCCAATAAACAATCTTTCTGTACTTATTTTACATGATTTCTGCAGAATATCGCAATATAGCAGGGCTTCTGCTAAGGCTAAATTCTTTGGGGTCCCAGGGACCCCTTCTTCAGATTTTTAAGGAGTCCCTGTTCTTCGCCCAAATTTGAAGGGGACCCCATTGACGAAAATTGAAGGGGTCCTTCGAACTTTTAATGCGTACTGTACGCAATTTTTTGCGTAAGCAGAAGCCCTGATATAGAGTAAGCAGATGACCAGAAGCAGTCTAGTTTAAAATGCACATACTTTCTGTCAACATGCAACGTTTGCAAAAAAAAAATGTTGTAACAGAGCATAAACTGTCAGTCGTAAGTCACATTGGGGAGGTAGTCATAATGGAGATGACATTTATATAGTGAAATATGTCCATGAAAACTTTTTTGGTCATCGGTGCAAGCTTGCAATTATTGGTTATTTTATTTAGTAGGAAAGTGCTTCCACACTGAAGTGATTTCGCACTATGGGAGGGGAGAAAACCGGAGAAAACCCCCAGCCCTGTGGAGAGGTGTCACATACAGAGAATGTCCGAAGACAAGATCAGAACCCCGAGCTATTCATTGATGTGGTGACAAGCAAGTGTTTCAACCACTATATTACAAGGGTGCCCTGAGCTTTTGATGAAGAACTTCAAAGCTTTTGACATTTGTGTTCTGGATGGTGAGAGTTAACAGTCTGAAATTGGTTTAAAACCTGCACTACAACTACAATTGTTTGAATTGTCTTCCTGTGGTTCCTCCTTATTCTTAAGAAGTTCAGTTCCTCATGATTTTTTACTGCTCATCCCCATTCTTTAATTCAAGATGGCAGGCCTTTGTTATGTCCCCTAGATTCTGACAGGGCAATGATGAGCTTTTGAGCAGTGAAGCTAATAAAGACTAATAAGCACCTCTCTTTTTTCTTAAGGTCCTAACCACAATTTATGCAGATCTATTCATTAAAATTAAACACTTCTAATGCCATATTTTTCCTACCCCCAAATCTACAAACTTATAAGCATCTATAAGGATCATACGCACCCGGTTTAACACTGTGTGACATAATCATATTCAGTTTAATTTCTTGGGGTTTTATAGTTTCTTTTAAACAAACTCTTGTGCCCTTACCTTGGAATGACTCTTCCAACAGCACGCACATTTCAGTTTCTGAAATTTTATTATGATTATCCATAGTTTTTGAAGAATATAGTTGTGGTCAGAGTGGTGCAGGAAGAAAAACACAATGAGGAAAGCCTAGCTGCATGCAGCTTCACCATCTAACAATGACATCCGCAAAATCACCATGTTCCCCGACAAACAAGCACCATCATGCAACTAGCCAATGGAATGTCAAACCACCGAGATAACAAGTTCCAAGCACAAAAAACCACTTTGATCAATTCCACGCCACTGATATTTAGCTACCAATTCCAAACTGTTTAGTCAATTGAAACTTCAATATTAAAACACAAGCATAAGCAACTAAATACATCTACACAGTTGAACTTTGGTATTGGAACGTATCTTGCACCAGAAAAAATACTGATAACAGGAGTGATATTTTCTTCTAGGAATAATTCCTACGTTGGTCTTGCTTACTAAAATCCTTAAATGCACTTTCCTTAAAGGTTTTCACACTTCATAACACCCGTGTGTTTATATTTTGAATGCGATAAAAGGAGGTAAACAAAAATTACTTGATGAAAACCACTGAATAAAATAAATGCTTAGGTTATTCAGAAAAATATTGTCTTTGTTTAGTCAAGTGGTGCAATTTGCCAGTGCAGATGTAGCCACTGTAGTGTTTTTGGATTTTCTCATACATCATCTTTATTGTGCAGGTCATAAGGAAAGGGATGCACATTAAGATTAATGTAATTTTTTTCTTCCGTCTCTTGATTATTTCAACCTTCTTCTTTAACATACATACTATTTTTGGTCTATTAAAGACAGTGTGGTTGAATTAAAACTGCCAACTGGCTGGATTACATCATAATGTCCAAGTACATCATATGCCCATACAACCATTGCATAGACACAGCCCCAAACCCACTTGTTCCGTGTGGAATAAGATTTTTCAAATTATATTGTTGGATTCTTTTAGCTTTCAAGGAGGACCTAAAGAATTGCTTTCATTTTCCATTCACATGATAGCAAGCTTAAATAGGGCATCAACACTGACATGATCTTCTGTAAGAGCCAACATGGTCTGTACCTCCTATGGAAACTCAGATCTTTCTCTGTCAGCTCTGTCATCCTCACTCGGTTCTATCAGTTGTTCATCGAAATTCTCATCAAATTTTCTTTCATCTCTTGGTTCCACAGCCTCTCCCTAGGGAACAGGAGCAGTCTTGTCTCCCTTGTTAATATCTGTTCCAAGATCACCGGAACCAGGCAGAGGGATTTGGGAGCCTTTTGTCATCAGCAAATCCTTAGGAAGGCATCACGCATCCTCTCTATTTCTGATGATGTGTTGGCAAGTGAGTTTTCACTCTTGCAGTCTGGCTGTAGGTAAGTGATGCCTGTATGCAGAACCAATCGTCAACGCAACTCATTCATTCCATGTGCCATTCACTTGATTAACTCTACTGGTTGTCATCTTGTACTAGGCTGAGGTGGTCTAGGGTCACCAACTGTATCTGCTGTTAGGAATATATGTGTGTGTGAAAGAGACACTATTTCAACATATACATTTATATTATCTTTTTTATACGATGTATAAGTATGTACTATTGCTAGTACGAGCACTATTTTGAATTGCCCCTGGGGATAAATAAAGTCGTATTGTATTGTATTGCACCACCTGTTCTGGAAGCTCTTTGGGGAAATAAAATCCCTTGCCTTGTGCAGAAACACCAAGAAAAAGCAGTCCTGCAACGGATACCAGCCCACATCCAAATCCCAAGGAATGAGACAGCCAATCAACTTTCACATTTGGATCATGAGGACAGTAACCAGAAATAACTTCTCCATGAGGAAAAGATGGTTGGAAAGGCTGCAATCCAACCAACTCTCACACGATAAAATTTTCTTGAATGATGGCAGCTGGTAGTGATTCAGCGACTATGCATATGACTGACTGAATGCTTATATGTTCATGAACAAAAAGCTGGCGCCTTCACCATCCTGTATCTGCAGCTTGGAAGACATGCAAATAGATGGCACCATAAAAAACCTGTACAAAGATGAAGTAATGAAGAGTAAGTGGATGAGTTTTCTTGATTATGAAAGATATTTCTTAAAGAGGTGGGTTTTAAGACTGGACTTAAAAGATTTAAACATAGACACAGTTCAAAGAGAATGCGTCAGAGAATTTCAAACAACTGGGCGATGTTTGAAGAAAGTAAATGTCATACAGGATGGAACACATTTCAGTTTAAAACATATCTACAGAGGTACTTGAATGACCTACGGTTTGCTGTAATTTATTTTCAGTTTCTTTGTTGATATCTGGGCCGTCACAGAGCATGTGTTCACAATGCGGTGGTGCAGACCTGCTGGTGCTGAGAAGTAAGGCCAGATACTAACAGTATACATGATACTAAAAACCCAAATGGCAGATGGCAAAGTGGTTGGACATCCACAGTGAATGAAAGAGGCCCAAGAACAAAGCAATAAGGCACTTCACACTTCAAAATAACAGGCCACGATGTGGTACTTTCAAATGAGTGTGGTCAGGCAGACAGACCCAAACCAGTTCAAACCAGTACCAGAGAGGCTAAAAGTTACAAGAAAATGCTGAAGAAAAATGTCATGGTTGTGTTCATCAAACTCAAACACAGCCAACAGGCCCAGCAATGGCAGCAATTAGATGTGATCTATTATTTGATTGAATTAAAAGAAACAAAGATAGTTGGACTGTGATTTCAATAGTGGGGTATGGTCTTTAAAAAAGAAAGTCAATTCCTTGCTGGAATTTATATATTGCGGCTTCCAATAACAAGGTTACACTGTAAAATTATGGTTGCATGCAAATGAACAGAATGAATGAAATCTTAGAAGCATATCTAAAAAAAAAATCTTCTGGTCATTTTCAGAAGGCAAGGACAAAATGAATGCAACAAAAATGTCAACTGCAACAGCTGAAGATGTCAGAAAAAAGCCCACAAATCAGTCAGTGGCATATATTCATTGTGCTGCTGCTGCAGACCACATGTATCTTTTCTACATTCCAAGGCTTGTCTGCAGTGCAGAATTTGACCTGATATTCGAAACAAATTTGTGGGCTTGAGGATTCTCACTTACCTTAGAAATCTGGAGGCTTATTATGGCATGTTTAATTGCTTCAATCATGGCCTGCAAGATAAAAACACTCCTTTCAACAGTCAACTGGTGATAAACTCAGCATCTATCAGAAAATATCAAATCATGCACAAGCATTGAAATAAAAAAAAAAACAGAAAAAATTATATTCTTTCAAAAGACTTAAAATGACATGTGGGGGTGGGGGGTGTATGTACATGCACATGCATACATGTGGATAAATTGTCATGTCCAAAAACAAGATAAATATTAGTATTCACATGTGTATTGTATATGCATGTTTGATAATCAGCATTCCAACAGATAAGAGGCAAAATACATCTATGTAAAACAAAAACACTCACATCAGCTGTGACCTTGATCACGTTGTATTTTTCTTTTGTTGCCACATCTGGGCACTTGCTGATTCTCTTTTCTAAAGTCTAACAACACACAGACAAGTTTCTGGTAAACATCTTTAGTTCTGATTACATGACTAAATGAAACAGAAACATGGCCTTGCAATGTTAACATAATCAAACATCTGCTTTATTAATCTTCCACAAATGATCTCATTCTTTACAAGAAAATATTTAGAAAAACAGAATGACGAATGTCATGAAGCAGCCACAAATGAGTTCCCTAACTTTCTGGAGCAGTCTAATTCGGAAGCAAAGAAATTTCAGCTAAAATAAATTGTAAAGCATATGACTGTTCCATGTATTTTTTTTTCCTACCATAAGAAAAAGTAAGACATGGTAAGAGTACATACTTTATTCTGCTCAATAAGCAGTTGTAGATATGCATCTGTCTCCATCAGCTTTCTATCAAACTGTTCTGGACTTACTTGAAGCCCACCATTATCCTAAAAGTAATCCATAAATGCAGTTTACTGATAATATCTGATGCATAGGTATAAGCATAAAAAAGTTTGGCGCAGAGTCATTTTTATATTTTCATATGAAAGATTTGTTTTTTAGTGTCAAATATATCTGTAAGGAATACCCAGGCATGTAAAACTTTCAGAAAACACCTTAAATCCCATCTTTTTCTAGGACTACTTAAAAGACTGCTTCTCTTGAGTGAGTGTGCATTATGTGCATGCATGCCTGTGTGATGTGCATTACGAGTAGCTTCTAGATAGAACAGGATGGAATATCAGAATTATTATTGTCACTTCCCCTTTAGTTTCCTTCATAGCTTAGAGACATAACCTAATTCATAATCCATGCACAGACCACTAGTGGAATTCAGAATAAATTACACTGATTTGGTCCATGCAGGAATTTGTCTGACAGTAACACCATAACCCTTAAACCAGACTTATGTAGCACGGCTCATTGACAAGACGAAATCTCTTCCTTTTCTTGAGCTTAACTTATAGGCTGTCAATCACAGGGCCAGAACACTAGCTACTATCTTAAGTAGACAAACCAAAAAAATGTCCTCTCTTTTGATGTTTGTTTTTTTAAACTATTGCTTGAACACCACTGACATCTCTAAACAGTGACTATAATAGGGGGGCACTTAAAAACAACAAAATAGCTAGCATATTCAAAAATAAACCTAACAAGCACTGTCACCACATTCTTCTAAAACAAATACTGAATAAACCTGTAAGGAACATACCCTGCCATCATTCTGAACCCTTTCAATTGCTCTTTCCAAGGCATCAATCCATCGTTCTCTTTCCTCACTGTCTCGTGCTAAGAAGGAAAGTAAGTTCCGTGGTACATTTTACATGTATTTTGCAGATGAAGCCTCTTAAACTTAAAAGCATCATTAACATGCATTCAAAATGTTAAATACTTGTTGAGATAATCAACAAATTCTTACAAATTTAGATGAGCTAATAACTGTGATACTTAGAAACTATATAAATTATCTACAATTTTGTTTTGTCCCTTAGAACTTTAAGATTTGAACCAACCTTTCATATAACAATGACTAGAAATCACAACTATCATAATCCCATTTTAATTAATTTGCATGACAATTTTTTAATCAGGTTTTAGTCTGCTACCATCAAATGAAGACCAGCACACATATCTACTCTGAAAGTACAGGTGGGTATGTGTGCATTGAAGTAAACCATTCTTAATGGTAACTGAATGCTGAAATTTCCCTCGTGACCATGTATACAATGTGCATGTGTTTAAATGATATGTGCATCACATTCAATAAGCAGATTGACAGGTGCATTATATGCACTCAGATAGGATGAAAACATGTGCACTTTTATGTGTTACAACTAGGAAGACATTAAACCAAATGACCAGCTCATGATACAGAAGCAGTTGGAGAAAAGGAACAGCTAGGTATATACACTGAATAACCAGATGGACAAACTGCAGCACTACCAACAAGCCTCTAAAAGTTATTATTTATGCAGCAAACATCTTCCCAAGCAGTGGATATGAAGATATCAAAGTTATATAATAGGCAGCCAAAATCAACCAATAAATTAACAGTGGAAAAAAGCACACTGGAAACCATCAAATGGCTTGTGAAGTGGTCTCCCTCACACTGCAGAATGGTTGGCATCAAGCAGATAGGCGGAAAAAAAAATGAGGCAAAAGCACAAGAAGGCACCCAAGTCTGTGTGAAAGAAATAAAGTTCACACTTTGGTCCATCTGTGGACCACCACAGCCAAATGACAGTTACCACTGATGTCCAGCCAGTAACGGGTGACTATATTACGGTGCAGAATTAGGCACAAAACAACTCTGGCTTATGACATAACCCCCTCCACTGCCACTCAAGTTTCTTTGTGAAGAAAACTGCAGAACATATCTTGAAAGAATGTAAAAGACTCTAGTCTTTGGACAAGGAGATATGGCCAAGGCAGTCCCCCTGCAGCTCATACTATATCGGCTTGTCAAAGCTCTATAAAATACATCTAAATTTATATTAATAACAGGCCTCTAAGTGTAATGAAAAAATACACCTTAAAAACCTAGCTTGTGTTAAACAGATACTAAACTATGAACTCCAGCAAAAACAAATGATTTAAAAAAAGTATTACATTTTCTACTTTAAAAAAATTGACCAGAGGGACTCTGTATATTTAGCATTTAAGGTTACTTGAAATAATTGTGTATCTTCAAACAGCTAATGCATACCTTGAAAATGAAATGTCTTTTGATCAACTGTAATAGTGAAGGTGCTGTCGTCTTCATCATCTATACCGATGATAGCTCCCTTAAATAAATTACAGTAAATTAGTCCAAGTTAATGTGAATCTATAGTGGTGATAGTGTTGATGATAAAATATGATGAAAAAAATGACAATTGTAATGAAAGGTGATGAAGACATGGCTGCTTTCAAATAAAATTATTGAACCTGTCTCATAAAACCAATGTTTATTATTACATTAAAGACATAAAAGTATAGAAATCTTGCTTGTGTTAAAAATTAGCAAATAAATTTTAAAATGATCTTAAAAGATATTAAAAGGATCATTATCAAACCTTGAGTCTTACACACCCACGACGAGAACCTTTCATCATTTTGTCCTTTGACTGAAAGAAAGAAGAAATATACATGTTACGTTGAAAGACTTTGGCGCTTCGGCACACTGTCTCTAAAGATTTAAAAAAGAAGACGAATATCATTTATTTAATCAATAAGCTGTCTTGTTATAGAACTACTAGTTCTGTAATCAACCCTTCAGTCTTTTCTGCTCATGCAAATGTCAAGATCATCTCGGAAATAAGAATTCGCGTCAACGTTACCAAGCAACAAATGACTGGCATCTTTTCACGATAAATATCGAGACAAAAATTGAAGCAATGAAATGGCCAAGTTGTATATTCACTAATTTTCATTTCGTGTTAAAATCTAGGTAGGAGCTCAAATATCATTTTAAAAAGTACAATAAATTCTGGTAAACATTACTGTAATATCAACATCTACTGGTAGGCGTGTCGCACATTTATAGGATTGTTTTCAAGCTTTACTCAGTGCATAGAAAATATTTGTTAAAATCACATACACAATTGCTTCTTACCGTATAGTATGATAAAATACCAGAAGAAGTGTCCAGGACAAACCAGCGGTACTGCCACCCCTTCATTACATTAGTCCATTTACTCAAGGGTCCTTCCATGACTGCCATTTTGAGCTACACCGGAAGATGAGTAAGCGATGACACTAGTTAGTACGCTACCAACACACAATGGGATGACGACATAATGACACAAACATCGTCAAAAAGTCTCTTCATTCAATTATCAAAAACATTTTAAACCATTTATGAAGTTGAGTATTGTTTTCATAGATTTCTCATGATTAAAACTACTGAAATTACATGTTTTGTAAAGTTGAAATGATGTCACAATAGCCTCGTTTTAATTTCTCCGTCCACGGTCTTGTAACGGAGTTGTCCAATCGTGTCCATGGGGAAAATTTGAAGGTAGTATCAAAACAAACCATCGTCCACGCGTCAACTATCATCATTTCTTGCGCTGTCACATGGGTTTCTTACGATGACAAACAGACAGGTTATTGATAATGGACTTAGAGAACAAGAAAGGGGATTATGCTGATGTGTATATTGGACCATACAAAGCGACCAGACTTGTAAGTTTCAATGTTTTTTAATTATGAGCATGACATTAATAATTTTCAGGTTTTAAGCTATGCAGTACCGATGTCATATGTAAGGTTGTAACTCATGTAGCATTAATTTCTTGCACAAGAATCACTCGATCTTCAGAGTTTTCGGTTATTGTCTTCCTCTAAATTCTTGGTCATTCAGTAACAGTAATGCACGGTCACCGGTCATTTCGCCCCAGAGCCTACGTCAGTTCGCCCCAGGCCAAAATAACGAATCGATCACTGATCACACAAATAGCGATTAACATCAAATATTACCCAAAGTGCCCTACGTTGTTCGAACAATATAGATACACAAGTTCAGCAGCCTATTTTAAACAGAGTAAGTTCAGTCACCATTTTACTAAAAATAAATGGCCGCTTGGAAATATTTTCACGCATAGAACGTATCTTGCAACAGCGAATAAACGTGATTTTTCTCTTTAAATAATCACTCAAGTAAAGGTTTTTTTCATCATTTTATTGTGAAATTCTATTTTGACTTTTTTGCCTATTATGATATGCAGAGACGTTGCTGATTTTTTACTTTTGAGCCTTCTTCAAAGT
Source organism: Pomacea canaliculata (assembly GCF_003073045.1). Classification (NCBI taxonomy): domain Eukaryota; kingdom Metazoa; phylum Mollusca; class Gastropoda; order Architaenioglossa; family Ampullariidae; genus Pomacea; species Pomacea canaliculata. The sequence continues at coordinate 18,523,755 of NC_037599.1, read as the reverse complement.
TGCCCTCCTGGACACTTCTTGTGCCTCTCTCTGGCTGGGTGACTAAGCTGGCCCATCTGCTTTTTTCTTATGCTTTTCTTTTTTCTCCTTACCTTCCCTTTTGTCTGTGTTCCTCTTCTAATTAAACATCTCCCTGTCATACTACAGTTTTATCCTTCCTATCTTCTGTCTACACTGCTCTTTCTCCTGTCTTCTTGTTTCCCATCATACCTTTCTTTCGATGTCTTTTTTTTTTCCTCTGTGGCCTCCTTTAGGCCCCCTGCATTTGCCGTGAGGGCCAACCCATGTTGGGGGAGGATGGGATCCTGGAGGTTGAGGTCCCTGATGGGTTATCTAAAGAGACAATTTCCAGATTTGAGTACTCTTTTTTTAACCAGTTAATAAGGGGGGATCTGAGGTGCAAACATGATGAACCGCCAGTAGTACTTGATCACAACTGCAGGGCTTCTGCTTACGCAAAAAAATGCGTACAGTACGCATTAAAAGTTCGGAGGACCCCTTCAATTTTCGTCAATGGGGTCCCAGGGGACCCCTTCAAATTTGGGCGAAGAATAGGGACCCCTTAAAAATCTGAAGAAGGGGTCCCTGGGACCCCAAAGAATTTAGCCTTAGCAGAAGCCCTGAACTGCATCACATTTACTTTGGTAGACTGACATTTTACTTTGAATAATTTTTATGAATTATTATTCAAGCATCTCATCAGATGCAACATTTCACAGCATTAATTAAAAGCTTTCACTATAGTTGCTGGGCCAGAATCCATTTTTCTTACCTGCTCTTTGAGATGCGTCAGTTTTTTAAAGCACATTCCTGAATATTTTATATGCCTAGTTTAATGGCTTCAAGGCTTCAAAAAGAATTGTCTTCTGTCATGAAAACTATATTTTTTAAAAGTTTTTTTTTTTACATTAGTGTATTTTAACTTACACTGTAGGGACTCAACCTATTCTTTAAAAAATAACTTCTAATCCTGTAACACTTACCAGTTTTTATCATATTTTGACGTGAAGTTTTTAACATCAGTCACATATTTGTTATATATGATCTAACGCAATGATTTAAACATTTTTAAGTCATTATATGATCGCTACTTAAACTTTAAAAAAAAAATCTTTTCCAGTGGAATGATGTCGTATCAACCTTTCGACAAGGTGTTCCATGTGGGCGACATCGCCGCTACATGCGTGCAGCAGAAAATTGCTTTGTTGGTTCTGCCGCAGTGGACTGGTTGCTTAATCACTTGAGACATAATATAAATTTTGGTCCAGACGTTACAAGGTAAGGCTGAAAAAAATATTACTAGATTTTCTGCATAATTAAAGTAGCATTTTATGTGGATGCGAAGACAAGATTACAAGAAGTAATGACTTTAGACCTCAGCTAATATTATATTTTTTAATAATTATTCCTTTGTTTCCTTACTGGTCGTTGCAAAAAGGATACTGAGGAGGCAAGAATGTGAACGTCAATCACTGTCAGCATGAGTTTGGTGCCCTCTCTTCCCCTACCACTTACCGCAGGCTGAGCATCTTCCTATGCCACTGTGTTGATATCAAGTAGATTGTTGTGAGGCCAGATACTAGCAATATACATGATACTAAAACCCCAAATGGCAGATGGCAAAGTGGTTGGACATCCACAGTGAATGAAAGAGGCCCAAGAACAAAGCAATAAGGCACTTCACACTGTCCCATTCGCGCATCCTATCACTGAGCAGTTCTGAAATTTTACATTTATTTTCTCTCGCTCTCTCTCTCACACACACACAGAGTTATGAAGTTATTCCTAGTGTTACAGTGATACGTATATAAAATTATGTGGAGCATATTTGTATTCTCAGGAAACAGACTGTGCAGCTGCTCAACAAGTTTTATAAGGCTGGCATCTTTGAGGAGGTGCAAGTGTCACGACGAGGGCGCAACAAACAAGATTTCAGTGACAGTAACAGACTGTACAGGCAAGTTGTTCTACTTTATACATTCTTTGTGCTTCACAAGCTCTATTGCATCAGGGCATCTTGAAATCTGCAGCTGATGAACAGTAACTATCATCGCTAGTGACACAGGCTTCTCTTATGTTCATTGCCATCAGCTATTTACACATGGGTGAAATTGACCAACATGGATAAGGAACTCGCAGGTTAGTTGGACAGAAAAACATTATGAGACACTGAGTAGTTGAAGCTCCCAACTGGAAAGGGACACCCAGAACTGGGTCTGATAGCAGGGTGTAGCTGCGGCCCTATGCTCCACTGGTGGCGACTAGAAACGAAGAAGAGTAGTTGAAGCTGACTGACTAACATGTTAGGTGTTCCTGAAGAAGTGAGAGATTGCATGCATTTGGTCAAGAGCAAAGGCCAGAGGCTACCTTCAAAGGAGAAACATGAAAAAAAATTGAAAAAAAACCAACAAACAAGAAGCTGCAGGATGTTAACTTTATTAATTCTAACAAGTACTCTACAAGCAAACATCCGTAGACAAAACTTTTTTTTTTTTAAATTCAGGAGTAGAATGACAGTTGGGAGCAGCTGGGGAAATCAAAGGGCACCATGTCAACTGCAGTATTCAGTTTCAGGTTAATTTTTTTTTTTTTTGGGAGGGTGGAGGAGGGGGGGTTGTATGTTATCTGATATTCTTTGATTGTGAATTCAATAAAAGTAGATAGCATTCAGTTGTATGCTGTCATATTCAAGTTTATTGAAAACATTTCTATGTGGGGTTTTCTCTGTTATTTATTTTATTTTTTTTTGGAAGTTTGTGTTTTGGTTCTGTTAAAACCAATTTAGTTGCCTGCATGGGAGAAATTTATCAAAGGATCTCTCTCCCATATATTACCACCTGAAAAAAAATACCACAACAGTTTAGGTAGACCTCTCTGTATGCTAGGAATACAGGATTTTAGCTACTATCTGCGAAATAACAGATTTACCCAGGTTATGCTAACAGGGTGGGTAAGCATGTGTTATAAACACAAGTGACATTAAGGGACATTCTATTCAGTGTAGGACATATTTTAGATAGAGGCCTCTTTGCACAAATGAGGCATCTTCTACCACATTTTGATTTGGGCTGCTCCAGTGGCCCTCAATTAGATTCACTCATTCTGTTAGCTGAGCTTTGTCCCACTGTCTTTTATCATTTCATTTTGTGAGTCTGTAATGGGTGTAGCCACTTACAATGCTGACACAGGAATTATGTGGTTATCTGATGTTACAGAGTAAACAGAATGTTTGCATTTTACTTTCAGATTACTTCCGCCTTCTCCTAGCAAGAGTACAAGGGCACCACTGGTGACTGGCCCTTCCACTAATGTCCAGTCCAGTGTAACACAGTCCGAGGCCAAAGGCACCAAGAAGGATGAAGAGGGACACAGTTATGATGCTGACATAGAGATCCACAAGAAAAGAAATAATTCTAGAGAGTCCGTCAGAGAAAAGCCCTACAAATTGGGAGCACCAGCAAAGTCTCCATTAGATTCACTTCCACAGTGTCACTTGGTTGGCCGCATCCTGACCTTGCCTGAAATTGGGGAAGTCTGGAAGACAGCTGCTCTGAGTAGGTTAGTATATGTAGGCTTTATGTTTGATTCTTAGAGATTAACTTTGTTTTTTCCCCTTGCGTTCTGTTTATCTTTTGTAAAATTTGTGAGGAACAACTGAATGCAGAACTTTTTTGCAACAAGCCTTACTAAGTTATTTTTATCTGCAACAAGCCTTACTAAGTTATTTTTTAGAACGAATTTCAAAGTTTGCTTGAAATTTTTCTTTAATGATTCTGATGTGGATTTTATTTTTTTATAGAAGCTTATAGTATATAGTTTATTCCTTGAGGAGCATAGGGCTACATTTGTGGTGTATATTGTTATGAAAATGGTTATTGGATTTGTAGGGATTATTTCTCCATGTTAAGGTTAACTCAGTGCAGACAGTGTAAGTATATTGCACAACATGAGCACATTTCAACACAACATTGCAACATTAGCAAACTTGCTTTTTAAGTAGTGTTTAGTTCAGTTTAGTCCTTGTTACTCCTCAAGGAGCATATGGCTGCAGGGGAGAGGCCAGACTAAAATGTTGCACCCTGCCCCTCCAGGTTGGGGCTTTCACTTTGGGCTAACAACCATCTCATGTTTGAAAAAGAGAAAAAAAAAAGCTGTGACAGAAACGGCACTAAGTAGTGGACTTTGTAATATTTATTGCTCACGATGCCTTTTTGTTGTGGTGGTAAGAGTGTGATGCGTTTTAGCAGTAAAAATGCAGCAAAGAGGGGAAATTTCATAGCTTAAGTTTTGTTGTTAAAATTTGTTAGATATGATGAGAAATTATTGAGGTATGTAATTTCTGTCTAACTTGTTTCCCTTGTCCTAGCTCACACAGAAAATGTTATTTGAATATTATGGCCAGAGCCCAAAGTTTGGCTAGTTCTCGAATTGGCCGGTCATTTCGCACTTTGGCTGAGAGGTGTGGCCCAAGTTCGATTTAGTTGTCTACTCTGGCTGGCCATTTCGCAAAGTGGCAGGAAATCCCAAAATTTGATGTGCAGTTGGACACACAAGAAAAATCACTATAAACTGTTATGTCTTCCCAATCACTTACTGGCAGCCAAGGCAACACTGGATGCACTTGCACTACTAACACTATTGCTTATGATATATTAATTAAGCTGACCAAAATCTGGTCTGAAACATTGTGGGCTCTTCAGTTTTAGAGAATGTGTGTTCAGTGAATTGATTTGCTCATTCAAGGATGTTAATATACTTTTATATTATATAACTTGAATTTTTTACCTCTACATGCATATTAGCAAGGTGAAACTTTCCTCATCTCTATTATACTTAATAAATTTCTTTTATATTCAGTTTTAATGGGAGCTTGTTGAAATTTATTTGTAAAATAAACACTATATTGATGTTTGACGAAGGAATGTACAAAGGGTCATGTGGTACATGTTATATATCTCTGCAAATACAACACATTGTGGTGGTGATAATACAGGCTGAAAAAAATCTTGGGTGAGAATGACCTGAACGAAGTGCTGCAAGGTTACAAAGTGGATGGAATCAATGTGAGGCACAACTGCATCTTTAACAACAAGAATGGTGTTGTCACCAACATTCCACCTGAAGGTACCCTTGCTTTTTTATAAACATTAATAGATTTCGTTTAGCTTTCGTTTTTCCTCTTGAGGAATACAGGTTTTTTCCACATCTGGGTATCTAGTTGCTTTCCTGAGGCATTTTTTGTTTGTTTTAATGAGTGAAATAATAAGTAAAGCATCATTATTTTAATCTTTTTTTTTTTTTTTCAAGCACATCCCTTCTTCCCTCACAGCTTTACTGTCCTGACACCAGTTTTTGGAAATAGTTTGCATCCAGTTAGGTAACTAAACAAAATACACATGCCTCTGAAGTTCTTGTTTGTGACAACCTTTGTTTCAGATCAGTTACCTCATTGGGTCATGTCTGCTATGAAGTGCTTGGCAAGATGTGAGTTTCCTTTACATGTCTGAGTAGTCAGTCAATATTGCTGTTGAAAACATTATCCTTAAACCTGCTGCACTAAAACAATGTGGGCTTTTCCCTTTAAAAATTAGAATAAACATCTTTGGGTTATAAATGGCACAGGTAAACTTTGAGGATATTGAGACCATAAAATAACTAATATTGTTACACTCTTCTTGTGACCTTGGCCTCATAAAACCTGTGCTTTGACTAAAAAGGAAAATATTACCTGCGCTTTCTTATTAAGGGCCAGAAAAGGTTGAAGGCGATCTTCCAAGCTATCCAGGGTTTGAGAAGGATGTTTTTGGAGTTGTGAGAGATTACTTCCTTGGACTACCAGAGCCACTTATAAGTTACAACCTGTATGATGTCATCACAAATGTCTTTGGTAAAATTTCTTTTTCATTCAACACTTCTTACGAAAAAAACTAGAAGAAAATTTAAGACCTTCATTAAAGCCTATTTTGTATCACACATCTAAGTGGTTGATGCTTTCCCACTCTGGTTGTCTGCTGCTATTAATAGGCTGCTTTGGCGTTTTTACAGTCCAAGTTGGCAACCAGATACCCCGCCATTCCTCACCTTACGCATCAGCTTCTGCAGACCAGAATCACTTAACTCATAGCCTGTGGTCTTCTTCATCACTGGAAAATATTATTCTCGATCTAGCTCGCAAATACTGCATGAGGGCTGACAGCAGGATTGACCTTGCAGACATGGCTCACAGCCAGGCAGAACAGTCCCATCCAAGTAGAGGGGATTCAGATTGGAGCCACTGCAGTAAGTCTGGTTTGCATCGGTCCTCCGACTGTCGCATGAACCTGTTCTCTGTCGGAAGCAGCTACAATCTCCACAGCATGTCAGGTGGAGATCATTGCATGATGGAAAGCCAACCTGACCTCTACCGCATAACTAACAGCCATCCCAGTCTCTTGCGCATGACTGACAGCCATCCCAATCTATATCGCATGACTGACAGCCAGCCCAGTCTCTTTTGCATGACCGACAGTCAGCCCAGCCTACATTGCATGACTGATAGTTGCAGGGACCTGAGCGGGAAGATGAGGCATTGTGGGAAGAGAGTTCATAGCAACAGGCATGCCTCTTCCTACTCCAGGTGTGGTGGTGTTTCAGCTTCAGCTCTCTCATTTGCAGGAACATCTTTCCCAGGTGGCAGATTGGGGCCCTCAAACTTTAATGAAAGCAGAAAATTTCGATCAACTCCAGACCTGCAGGTAACTCACTATGAGACCGCTTTTGGGCCTGAGAATCAAACAGTGACACGAGTGTATTACAGTCATGGTGTTTCCTCAGACTTTCACCATGGAAGTTCAAAGAGAGATCTCAGCGCTCCTGTAGAGACTCATTTTGATGTTGCTACAGGGTGTGGAGATTCTCAAAATCATCGCACCAGCTTTGAAAGGTTTGATGTTCCTGGCAATGCATCTAGTGGTTGCACAGAAACCTTGAGAGCTGCTACTGGGCGTGGCAATTTGCAGACAGGAGTGTGTCGACAAGAAACTGATGTACCCAGTATATCCCCACATGCGGCATCTCATGTTAGCCAAAACTTTTTCCCAGGGAAGACCCGGACAATAGGCCCAGCACATCGTAGAACCAGAGCTGAACGTCACAAAACATTTGGTGGTTCACAGTTTGATTTTAAAGAGGGAGAAGAAGTTCAGCGAGGGATGAATGCAGCAGCAAGGCAACTGTCTGCATCAACCCCTTTTCTGCCAACCATTGGAGAAAATGACAGCCAGGGACCAAATTTGGTGACCATAAGATCAAAACTGCCAGGCTGGAGGAGTGACCAAAAAAGTTCTTCTAGCAAGAAAACAACATCACTCTTTGTCCGATGTAAGTTGTGTTGATTTTTGTGTAACTTTGAGGGGGTTGGTGTATATATGTGTGCTTGTGTTTACTTTCGAAAGAAAAACTTCACTTTATTCTTTCACAGCTTCAACTTTTTTTCTGCATGATTTAATTATTCTTCTGCTTTACAGCAATGTTGATTACATTCTTAGACTTTCTTTTCAGTTCCTTGTCTTCTTTTCCATCCTCCCCTCTAGCAAATTTGTCCCTGGTTCAACTGGAGAGCAATTTGGAAGTAACAAAGGAAAACGAGATTTAAAATAAATCTAATATATGTTTGCACAGTGTTTTGAGTTGAAAGCACTTTGACAAAAATTAGAAAAAGGCAAGGATTTCATGTTGATGCTGATAACAACTATGGTGTATTCACTAGTTTGTCAATATGTAGTTACTTCATCCAGTGTTTTACATATAGTTAACAAGGAGTCTGACAATCTCTTAGTTCAGCTGTTTGTTGGAGACAAAAGTTTCTGAGCATCAGATAGATGAATTTTATGAATAGTGTATTAACTTTTATTCCTCATCGTAAATAGTTCCCCAGTCCAGCCTTTGTGAGGAGAGGGTAACAAAGGCTCTTCAGGTTGTCTGTCTGTTCCTGCCGCCTGCTTCACGCCGCAAGCTGCAGTTTCTTCTGAAGCTCTTGAGCAAGATGGCTGCAAACTCTCTTCTTGTTCTTGACCACGACCAGTCAACTCGAAGTTTGGTAAGGAGGCAGCTTATCATTTCAATAATTTGAAAGTATTTGAGGCATATATTCGGAAATTTGACCAGAACACACAATATTTATAACTCTTCCAATACAGTTTGCACCTGCAGATGTGAACATTGTCATAGCTATAGCTCAATTGCATCTATTTGTCCATCTTGAATGGTATAACGCATATTCATACTCCTAAGGAGCATGCTGTGAGTGCTTGCAGCTGTGGTTCTGGCTTTAACATAAAAATTTGTCACAAACATTGATTCACCTCGGGTTTATTTTTTTTTTAAAGTGCTATACCAGTGACATATATGCTCGACTAGAAGCAGGGAGAGCTTTAGTTGTTATCCCAGTAACTTATTGCTTAAAAGCGTGAAATCATAATTATAAAATGGAAAGTGGTTGTGCTTAATGGGAAGTTGGCTAATAATAAAGCTGCATCTTTGTGAAAAGGAAAAGTACAACAGTAAGCATGGAATGAGTGTTTAGGCACAACATGTACATTCTGTGACCAGTAATGACTGTACTGCACTGCCCAACTGTTGACAGGTGCTGGGGACATTCCAGAAGGCAGTTCTCTGCTCTCCTGAAGAGCCAGACCTAGATGAGGTCTTGGTGCTACAGCTACTGTCGTTCATGGTGGATCACCATGCGCACATCTTGGCTGTACCCCAGGATATGAAAGATGCTGTTGAGGACCGACTGAGAGCACTTGAAAAACCACAGGTATTTGTGAAAGCTTGGCATCCATCTTGTTCATTTTGAAATAATTTGTATGATGAACCATTTTTCTTTCTCAAAGAAAAGACATAAACATTAGGACAACCAGTTGTAGTGAATTTGTAATATTTAATAATTAAAGTAAAACTTCCTTGACCACCAACTTCTTTATAGATTGACCATCAAACTTTGAAGACTAGAAACTATCCAGCCAGCATATCTCTTTAGAACATTGTATGAAAATGCACTTAAAAAATTTTTTTTCAATGCTCTTACATTTAATAAACGTGACCTGCCACAACAAAACGAGTCATAAGTTGCACCAAGCAGTTTCATACTAGAAGTCCCGAAAGGTGATTGGGGTCAGTTTGGTGCAGTTTGATGTTTCTTTAAAAATTGATTCCTTGGTTATTAAACTAACAGGAAAATACATCGCTATTTCAATAAAAAAAAAGTTTGAAGTTGTCTTAAAATACATTTTAATTGAGGTAACCCACTGTGATCTGTCCCGATTTCTGCAGGAAAATGAAATTCAATCACTGTTTCGGTACCATTTTCCTGTCAGAACCAAATCATTTTGTTACTTGAAATGTACTTGTAATTTTTGAAATGCTGCATTTTATCATCATGAAAAATTTAGCACAGTGTGAACAATTAGAATTATCTGTTGCTAAAGAAAAACCTGGTGGAGCTTTTCTCAAAAAGGCCACCTCTGTACTTCCACACTTCAAATCCTTATAACTCAATTTTAGGGCTAGAAGAATAACATTGGTATCAAAAGAAAGAACGAAACCTGTACATTTAGAAAGTATCCAATTTGTCAAATCTCAAATTTTCGACTTAAGACTCATTTCATCATAGCAGGTCACATATAAATGTGTATGTGTAAAATGAAATAGTTTTGTACCTTTTGCAGTTCTGTTTTAAAGTCAGTTAATCTTACATATTTTATCTTTTGATCATGCTTAGAGAAGGTGCCTGAATACATCACAGACTAAAATCTTTCAGTGATGATATGTTTTAGATTGTATACTCGCCACGTGATCCTGGGTCTTTGCGCTTCTGTCGACCCACAACAGTTGAGCAGTATGAGACCACTAAGCAGGAATATTCCAGACAGGCTCTTTTCAGCTTGCTGGACACCATTGTTCGTGATCAGAACATGTCAGAGAAGGAGAAAAAACGACGTCTCAAACAGGTGAATTTTTTAAAATGGTATTCAGGTGTGCCATGTTTCCTCATCTTGATGCACACTTTGTGTCACTTTCATATACTAATAATGTATAAATACATCTGTCAGTTGTTTATATGTTTAAAGATATATCATCTGTCTAATCAGAATTGTGTTTCCTGCGACCCAGTTTCAGAGAAGTCATCCTGACATTTACAAACAACGATTTCCATCAGAGGAGAGTGCCAACCCTCCAGAACATCAGCCAAAAATAAAACCACCTTTGCTGTCAAAACCACTTCTCAGGCTAAAAGGACTTCGCATTTAAATGTTTTTAATGCAGTTTAGATATGTTATCCATTGTTGTACAAAGAGACACTATGTAAGCCATTTTTGATTATGAAATTAAAATTTTATTATTTAAAGCAACATTTGAAATGGAATTTAAATGGCTTCTGTGTTCCATGTCTGTAAATACTTTCCTTGAATTTTTTTCTTGTTGGACATCACAAAATTGAAAAGCAACAACTCTGTAGCCTAAAAAAATTCTGATGCATGGTCAGAATAGTCATATTTTGGCTCTGGATCTGCATTGAGAAAAATGAAATTTTGATTACACATTGGCCGAATAAGAACAAGCTCAAAACCAGTTTTCTTCTCTGCCCACCTTATCCCTACAACTGAACCAGCTCTCACTTGTAAATTAAAAAACAAATCTTCAATGATGATGCCTGTAAAAAACATATCTGAGAGTTCCTTTTACGGGTTTAAAGAATAAAAAGCTTGATCATTACACTTTTAATCAAAACAAAACCACAGTTCTTCTAAAAGTAGTTATTAGTTCACTGTCACTTTCAATTATGATATCGGCATTGTTGTGGTTTGCTGTATATATTTTGAAATTGTAATGTGCTTGATAATATATTGGTTGACCTTTGTGGTGAACTATCATGAAAGTAATACTTGTTTTGTGCATGTTTGCTTTTTATTATATGTAATAGAATGTCACGTTTTTACTTCCATTCCTTTTGTATGTGTTGTATGTGATATTCCTTTCGATGCTTCACTGCTGTATTGCAAAGTTTTCATATTCTTGTTTTGTTGGCATCTCAATTGTTTCCCTGTGAATAAACACCTACTGTTCTTGTCTTTCCGTGTACACAGGGTTTCGTCACAGGGCACTTCAAGACAGGTGTCTTGGGAAAGACTTTACACACCATACAACTCAGAGAAATTTCACAATAGTTCATAGCTTCATTTAAGATTTGGCATCAAAAAAGAGTGTGGATGGGACGAGTGCCTGAATGGATAATGTGTGTGCACTAGGTTCCGGACATTTCAACTGGAGTTTTTATGCCCAAGGTCAGAGTTATTAGGTATGCTGCAGTGTAAAATAAATATACGTGATATTTAAACGTGAAGATTACATGTTGGGATCGTAATTAGGCATGCACTATCAGGAGAGTTCAGTCAACTTCCTTTGAGCAGCCAATTCTGTTCCTGCACGCAGGACCAACAAATTAAGGCCGTCCTTTGTTTTGGCAACTTCTGAATGTTTTGGTATATAAATGAATTCTATATGCAGATCTGAATCGTGTATGTACAAAGGTCTGTCAGGTGTGGCAGGCATGAATGTCCGACAGTATCGATGCATTGTGTGGTTCTAAGCTGCAATTACCCTCATCCTAAGACATGACTGAGTTGTGACATTTTTCCTTGGTCTTCATTTAACAAAATATGCTTTTCATAAATCAAAATGTGCGTGTGGGTATATAAGCGTGATAGTTAATATAAGTATATCTTAAAAGTGCCATAATCGTTGGTAAGGATTAAAAAAACTGCATTGTATACATTTTAATTGTTCAGCCCCGATTTATGTGGGCCGTGAAATTTTTTTCTGCCACATTCTCATTAGATCCTACTTTTAACCACTTCTTCAGCACAATTCCCAGTTTTTGTGATTTAAGTTTATTTATAATATATTTTGTGATTGAAAGCATGCTTCTCTTGGTTTTTAATGATCTTATGCTTTTCCTATTCTGCTCTTTTTTTTGTAAATATTGTTTTTGAAGCTTCCATTGTGACAGAAAACTACTTTTCTTATAATTTAAACATTCTAGCCTACATTCCAGAAGTTTGAAAAGCTGAATTTAGTTGTCAGACGATTTGAAAATATTTCAAATGCAAATCCTATACTTTCTGGATGCCTGGTGATGCTGTAAGAAAACTGCATGCCACTATTGTGCTTGTAATAAACATGCCAGATAATCTTTAGTGCAGAAACTGTATCCTAATTGTTCTTACAGATAATATTTCTACCTTTTTTATCTGTACTGAAATGTAGCAATTTGTTTTTGTCATACCCATATAGATAGGTCTTGGTGCCCTGTTCTAAAGTATGTTATCTTGCATAGGTAATGACGTCAAGCAATGGGTAACATCCCCCCCCCCCACTTTTTAACTACCCCTAACTGGTAAATCTTACAACAGAACCAAATCTAAGTAAAACTCACTGATGCATGTATCCCAGAGAGCCCTCCTCCTAGTGTCAGAGATAAGATCCCTTCTGCAGATTGGCCTTCTCACTAGTCTTTAACCTGATTGCTTATTCCCAAAGCCCATTACACCCTTCTGTATAACACTAAATTTCTAGTCCTGCTACCAATAGAACCCATAGATCATTTTGCAAATGTCCAACAATGTAGTGCACGATGTGCTCCATCTCCACCCTCTACACCACAGAAGGTTAAGCAAGATCTCTCACAGGGTATTAAACAACTGTGATAAGCCTGGTCAGTTCTGGTCATATTGTGATGAGGATGTCAATGATCACAAAGTTGAACTTATAACAATGACGGGCCAATCTTTTGCAACCCTAAAAATGGCTCTTGATATGCAGCCTGACACTGATAACCATTCTCTCTGTGGGAGTGATCCCACCCATAGACAGTGAAAGACCAGGCTCCAATGAAATTTTGGAAATAGCAGGATGGGAAAGACTATATCTCACTGGAATTGCCGATCACAGCATTGTCATTCCGATTTAATAAGGAATGCTGGCATTGCAGCTGTCTCTTCTGCAAAACTGGAAGCTCTCATTTGCCCCTCAGCACATTCACACAATAGCTAATTATTAGTTCCTGGCCATTTCAATGTACACGACCCACCATACTCTACTTGCAAAAGAAAACCCTTTACTCTGCCCATGGTATCAGGACAAAGACAATACAGTACTCACATGTCCAGGGCACTCTACATTTGCAAGGAAAAGTATACATTAAGATCTCTTACTGAAGTTTTCCCACCTTTACTTTTTAGCCTATTTAGGAGATATTCAGATGTTTCCTCTAATATAATGGGCTCACAAAAAAATTTGTTTCACTAACACTAACCAGATTATGAAATAATTTTCTTCCTACTCATATCTTTTGCCTGAAATCTCATCTTAAAAGAAATGCTAAAATATTGACAGCACACTTACGATAGGGGAAACAGACATTAAAATGCTTAGCTTCTGCAATAGATGAAAATCAGTAAAATAAATTATACACATACAAGCACACATACACATACAGATATGCAGACAAGCAGTTTCCCTTACAAGCACAATTTAATTGAACAGAAAAAGCTGTGCTTGGTATAATCCTAATAGGAAAATACTGAATATTGCAAATATGACTTCACCCTTGTTTCACAATAATGGCCATTTGTTTGCTGTAAACCAAACTAACTTGTCAAAGCAGCCATAAAATAATATCTGAACTTGGAAATTATAATGGAATTTTTAGACTACAAGCATGATGCATTTTATGGTGAGAGCTTTTATCAAGCAATTCATAGCAAATATGTGCAGGGAATAAAATGGGAAAAAGTCCACTGACAGCTGCTTTTACAGCATCACATGTACATGCTTAAAAAAAAAGCTTGTAAAAGAACTAACAATGAGGAATGGTAAGCTCCATGTTACTAAAATTGGAATGAAATGAAAAAAAAAGACACCAAAGTCATAAAATAATGGCACAAATGCAGTGAAATTAAAAATATATGAAAAGAGTGCATGCAATTAAGCTAGAGCTTCACAGTAAATCTGTTCAACATCTAGTCCACACTAATCACACCTTTATCACAATGCAGTTGTATGGATGATATCCACAGCCTATCAGCTCCCATAAATAGGACAAGAATATGTAAAAACTATGCAAATATTCTGTATCAAATGACCAAGTGCACATTAATGATCGCCATATGCCATCTCCCCTGGCATAGCTGACATCCACTGGAGCTAGCATTTTGTTGCTTCTGCACACAAACCAATACCTAAGCCTAAAAACTGACCATACAGCTAGTGCTCTTACAACCAAAAATATTTGTAAATTTTAGTTTTATCCGCATCACTATGATCATGACGAATGTCTCATAAGCACATTGGTAAAATAAGAGACATTTGGAGAAAGGCATAGAATTCTGAAAAAAAAAAAGCAAAGCCACACAAAGCATAGTCACAAATCCTATCATGTGCCCTTGTTTCAAGGCCCTCTCCAAAACTGAAGAATACTGTACATAAATAAAACAAGCTTCGCAGCTCTCAAGGTGGGTGAAGAAAGAAAACAAAAGATGGAATGTTTACTGAGTGACAAACTGCAACTGTAAAGTGCAGAACTTTCTTAAGGTGGGTTCAAGGAACTACAATGACAGTGTTCTGCTGGGAATCAAAGGCTGTTTTACTGTTATTAAAAAAAATCTTTGATTACAGCTTCCAAAAAAAAAAAAAAAAAGCCTTAAAATCCATCATGTACGATTAGGTCACAATTGTCACCAGCTTCTGCATTTAGGATTAGATATTGTAAACATTGTTAAATTTTGCTAAAAAGTAGTTTAAATGAACTTTCTAAATGACTATTAAGTACACAGGCTCAATGCTGAGCTTTTCAAGGATTGTAAGTTGGATGTCTTCTGTATATTTTTTTGTGTTCTTTTAAACCAATCAATAAGAGGTCAGTTTTTTTTGTTATAAACATTATTTACATAAATCATTTGTGCTAAAATGTAAGCATACAATATTTTTGGAGGAAAAAAATGCCTCACTGACCAGGGTACCAAAGACCCATGAATGGTTCTGCAATTTTACACAGTACACTGCCATTTTGTTTTGAGGTTGATTTTTTTTGTGTTATTTGTAAATTTTTGTGCGGGAAGGAGTTCGTATTTTGCAGTGTTTATCTAAATCATTACAAGAGTTGAAGCATTTCTTTGTAGAAAGAATCAATGTAAACTGTTCGTATTCCAGGACCTGGATTATTACAAGACTTGCAAAGCAATACAGCAAAGAAGCCTAAAAAAAAAATGAGTTTTAAGTAATTACAAAGGCACAAGCATAGGAATCCTACAAACATGCATCAACGCGTTAAATGCAACTCAAGGCAAGGACGATGATCCATATTGCTAAAATCATTAAAAATACACAATATAACAGTGGTGAAAACAAAATATCCTAGGACACAACAAGCAGGTCTTCATGGCCCTAAATATGACTAAAACTACTGGCAAAATAAACAGATACAAACCTCAACAAAGAAGATTATGCTTCGCTACAACCCTATGCAGATTCTTTAACTATTTTAGATTTAAACAATAAAAATTGCTCATTCATTTTCTATTATACTTATATACTAAGAAAAATATTTCATATCAAAAATCACAACCTTAGATTTTTTTGTAACAGCAAAATGCACCATGATGCCATGTTTAACTTAAAAAAAAAAACTTTTAACCTCCCCCAACCTTCCCTCCCTCTTTCCTTCATGGGAAAAAGTTGGGACAAGTGCTTCAGCTTCAATCTGTATATTGAAATGCTTTCCATTAACAAATTACTACATCAAACAACTACTCTAGGATATGTTCAGGTATCTATGAAGCAATCAGGTTTTTGTCTATATAAAGCTTCTTGACATTGTTTAGTTCTTTATTCCATTATCGGACACTTATCACAACTTCATCCTCCGAAATGGGGCATTTTCCAGCTCTAACAATAAAACTGTTTTCAGTTCTTTATTTAGTGAAGCATGTCTTGCAATGCCTACGTATTTAGATAGTAATCTTCTTGAGGTATTCTGATATATGGTGGTGATTTTCATCACCCCCTATTCATCAGTTATGGCCACCTGCAATCAACCAAATGCACAGGTTTGTGTTGAAGTCCCATGTACAACAATCACATACTATATATCTGGATTAAAGCAATGCATCCCATAAGCTGTTAATTTAAAGCAGTTATAATTATATGAAGTTTATGCCAATCTTTGTTGTGAAAAGAATTTCAAAGCAAGAATTTTTTGCAAAATATTGATACTGTAAAATGTGATGCAGGTACCGGGTGGCTAATAATCATCTCTAATTATTCCTAATGCCAAAACAGAAAATAAAACATTTAATAATTATGCATCCACTAAAAAATGTAAAGAGAAAAATTAGGGATCTGATGACATTATCTCATGCTAACAGAAACTGCTGTGTAAAGATAATACATTCACTATACCTTGTCTTCTAAGACTGAACAAAATGAACAAGTTTGACAATTTCCTGTGTCACCACTTCATCGGTACTGTTCTAATTACAAGAATACAAAGATAATGCAGATACAATCCACCATGTAATACACAATACTCACATATACATCCAAGTGCATGCATCTGTTTGATGGAATTTAGCAAACTTTTGCAAATTAAATTTGAATCAACACTTTAAATGCTTCACACATATAATACAGCTTTCAGAGCCTTTCCATCCACGATAGTACATTTGCAAATTAAATTGTTCTTTCCCAGGTGCTGAAGCATCATCTACAAACCTGTCAGGCAAATCAGCCAGCAACTTGCTTAACAGTTTGCAAATCTGATGAAATCAAATAATTTTCTTAATAACAAAGTCATAAATATTTATAACCATTTGTATCTACATATTTATACTTTTACTAATATCTGTACCATGGCAGAGACAACAGTTTTTAAAAACACAGGAACATAAAAACATGATTCAAATAATGATCTGTGCACATATTTTGGTACTTAACAATCTCTCTCACTCATATCTCTTACACATGCATGCACAGTTCAAGGTGTGATATTGAATCAAGCTTATGTGAATATGGGTGTCACTGTGAATTAGAGCAACTTTACTTCACAAGAGAGAACAAAACCCAAGCAGCACTCCGAATCACTACATGCTTTGGTGCAATGACAGTGACCAAGAAAACTGCTAGTGGCAAGATACAAGAATAATTAGGGTAGGATCAGGTTGGTTTTGGCAGCAGCAGAAAGATATAAATATTAGGAGAATCTTAACTATAATGAGAGCTTAAGGTTAGGAGAATCCTAGCTATAATGCGAGACTAAGATGGGAAGCCTTTATCAAGAATGTACTCAGGTACAGCTTGCTCACTTTGTAAAAAGAACTTGTTCTTCTTTGCAGTGTTTTCAAGGTAGTTGTTTCCTTCCTACACTACTAACGTGCTCCCTGTAACTCTAACCTTAACAACTGCACCGATCCTATTAATCAAAACAACAGGTCCAACCTCAACAGGCATGGGTTAATATAGATCCCAGCACCGAAACTAGGCTGGCCCTTTAATTAAGAGATCTTGCAAACACCTACGCTATCAAGCAACATGACATGCTGTGATTCTTCACCACCTTTAGTTCAAGTCCTTTAAAAATGAAAAGGCACCTCTTTGCTCCACAGCAAAAATAGGGTGAACAACTATATGCTGCATAACACTTTTTGTTCAGCCAAGAAAAATAAAAAACAAAGTAAAAGGGGCTATGATGGAAAAGATGTCCAGGCTGGGAACCTCACATCTACATGGTATGATGAAGAACAACAGATCATGTAAACCAACCATGTAATGCTTTCTTTTATGAACCGACAAAAGAAAGTCTCTTGTAACCACAAAGTGGAAATTATAAAATGCTTTGCTCCGACAGCTGTATATGTTATTGCAAAATGCTTTAACATTGTTATAATTACAAATAGTGCACAAAAAACAGATCAATACAATGTGGAGAGATGTCCCATCTAAAGTGGTGATTGGGCATCTGTTTTTCTGTTTGATCGGACAGCAAAAAGAATGTGGAATATTTTCTGTGCATAAGCGTAGATAACAAATGTACATGCACAAAATGTGGAATGACCTGAATAATCAGTAAAACAAAACAACAAAAATTAACAGTGTTGTTATCAGCAAACATACTTCTTTAGACTTAAATCCAGCAAAATCTTTTTCGTTAATATTGTCAATTTGAAATTTTTGTCACAAATACTGGCTTTTATACATCTCCAACTCAACACACCAAATCTGATTTAACATATTCTATCCTTTTAAACTTCAGTTTATTTACAATTGCTCTACTTGGCAACAATTCAGCTTGTGACAGTTTGATCTTTACCAACCCTCAACAGAAAAAATTTTTCAAGTATTTTGTTCCTCCTACAGTAGGCATGGAGTACTAGTTGGGGGTTAAGCCGAACTGTAAAAAAGTATTCAAACACAACAGTAATAAGATCAACACTTTACCCATACTGTGCAATTTCCAGCTCAAATGTTTTTACCACATGAAGCCACTTTTTGTTCAAATTCACACACATATTTAAAAAAATTCTATTAAAACATATTATTCGTGGGAAAAAAAAAGGTAGTAGTCGTGTATTATTTCTGCAACTATTTGCAAATGTGAATTCCCTCCCTTAGACCAGAAAAACGCGTTGATCTGGAAGCTTCAGTGTTCGCCCAGTATAGCTCATCACTTTCAAGAGGAAGAAATTGAACTAAAATGTCACATTACATAAAAAGGCATAATCATCATCTACCAGTCATTATTTCCATCAATGCCTTTTTATGTTAATTATATTTATTAACACTCAACTTGGTAAATTGTGAAATAAATCAACTACCTTCAAATAACATTATCTGGCAACAATAGTTTTCAAATCTGCCTTTCTACAAGAAATTATATGTAGCTGATTGCTTATTACAAGAAGCTCACAGTGCTCAACTTCCAGGTGATTGTTGATCGAGCCATATTTTCAACACAGAAATTCTGGGCTTGAGATTAATGTTGATGACAATGGCCAGAGCTTACTATATGGCTTCCTTCCCTGCCACCCTCAGCCAATGCTCTCCTTGTCTGATCTTATGCTTCTTTGCTAGGTAATAGTCACAGTATTCTCAATGATCATGAAACCCAAGAATAAATAAAATTACCCTGCATGACATCATTTCCAAAAGGACAACAGCCCTTCAAGCGTGGTTTTATCTTTAAGAAAATGACAGTCTGAAGTTTTTATAAATGAAGTCAATAACCTCAAAACTGAACACAACTCAATAATGCCATCAGAGCCAATGACCAACACCAGAACACTTTTTATGCAACTCATAAATTTCAAAGCCCCTAAACTTCTGTTGCTGCTTCTTTTGATCTCTTTAAAGCATTTCTGTGCATGCTACTCCTCCTCTCACAATGACGGAAGCCCATGGAGACCACAGCCGTGCAACATCTCCAATCTCTAGCATTTCAAACTGCATCTCACGAAGAAAATGGAATCCTGCAGGCAACAAAAATCTAGTCACAAGCATGATGAAAACTAATGAGGCACAACCTGGCAAACTTTGTGTCATGAGCAGAAGCTTGAATGCACTTAAATGCTCTGTGCAACATTTTTTTTGTGTGTGTGCCATCCCTATGGCCATGGTGGGTTGTAACACGCACAGTTCATTCGTGAACACTGCTCATGATAAAATGCACAAAATAGTTGCTTGCACTGCAGCACCATCAAATCGGTGGTCATTCTTGACTGTCCAGATATTCAAGAACCATTTGATACAGAAACTGGTACTGCTCCTAAAACAAAAGAACAACATTCTATATCAGTGATACAGCAATATACAACCGGTGATACAGCAATATACAACCGGTGATACAGCAATATACAATCGGTGATGAAGCAATATAGGTTTTTATTTAGTGAAGTATAAAATGTACAATAAAATGTTTATATCCAGTTTTGAGTGAATTCTACACATGGATTAGAAAGCTAGGAAATATCAGCCTAAAATTCCCATATATGATGTATCTACTGGCAGGTCTGACAAGAGGGAGGGACAGCAGGGAGTGGAGTACTTGGGCCCGTGGCTATGAAAGGGGCTTAAGGTTTTTTGTTTTTTTTAAAACGTCAGAGGAAAAAATACCGAAGAACTACACATGGATAAGTTGAGTTTCAAATCTTCTTTTCATACTATACCAGATAACATTAAAAGCTAGTAGCTATGTTATCTAATAAGTACTCAAAGAAAATTTTATGACTGAAAATAGTATATTTTTTAAAAAATTGTTTTGAACCAAGTTTCAAATTAAGGATATATTTTTTTATCATTATTTTTAAACGAAACCCTCAACATGAAAAGGCAGGTGAACCATCTAAAGAAAGACAGCTTACAAAACTCTCAATGAATTGAGGGCGATTAATGCGTATCTGCTTCACAGCCTGATAGACATCAACTTCAAGGTCAAGCTCCAGTCTTTCCAGTATCAGAGATGTAGCCACCAAAATGCCACTCTTGCTAGCTCCGTTCCTGCAACCCAGTGTCGGTAAAAGAGATCATCTAAAAACATCTTAAACTATTAACACTCACCCTACAGGGGCAGAGCCTAACCACCACAGCAAAACATTTTCAGCCTAAAGCATCAAAGTGCTAGTTAACAATTTTTTAAGGGGAGGGGAGGCCACTTTTATTTTTTTGAGACTAAAACAGGATCGTTTGAATCTGAATGATCCAGAATAAATAAAAATAGATAAAGAGAAAAATTCATTTTCTAGATTCGTACAAATTTATTCTAATTTCTCTTCATTAACCCTTTAAACCCTGAGTTACACATTAGTGGAAGACATGATTGTTTGTGAACAAAATGTCACTACATCTGCACATCTTACCATAATTGTTTCACATAAAGCTCAGAATTTATTGGGGGCAAAATGCTACTCAGCTATTCTGTTAGCCCACAAAGACTCACATGCAATGAATGGTAACTGGTCCCTTGCCATTCTGCTTGTACCAGTCAGTAACCTGGCGATGTAGCCGTAGCAACGAGGTCACAGAGTTAGGCAGCATTTTATAGTCGGGCCATGATTTGAACATAAACTGTTTGACTGCTCGTTCTTCACCCTGTAAACATTTTTCACCATACCAATTAGATTTGTCAGATTCCAACAAAAATACAATAAAGTAATTTATTTAAAACACGAAAAGCAAGTTAGTTAAGTTCCTTTAACCAGAATGCTTGCATTTTATTTTAAAGCTATAAAAATATCAGGGACTTATTAAAAAACAGCCAAAGGATTAAGTTTAAAGACATAACCAATTATACCTTGCAATTTAGTTTCAGTATTTTAGTCGTTCAGTTTCTAGGAAAAGGCCATCTCGAAAAACAGAATGTATTAAAAGTTTCATCTGAAAATGCAGCATTTCTTAACTCACTGAATGCTACAAAAACATTTCAATGCTCAATAAAATTAAAAATGAAAAGCACATCTGAAAAAATACCTTGCCCATGTGACTGAGCTTAAAAATTCGAAGGGTGACATCTGGGTCAACATCAGATGAGGACAGCAGTTCCACACTCAGGGGCCCATGTTCCTCTGTGTAGCCATACTCTTCTGGCCAGTACAGTGCACAGGACTAGCACACAATCAGGTTGATGTAAATGTCAACATACATTTAATTCATGATATAATGATTTTTCTGCTGTCTCCTATTGGTTACAAAATATATTAGCTGGTGTCATCCTGGATATAAGATATGGAAAAACAAAAAAAGGACACAAGAGTGTTTGTCTGCTGAGCGATTATTTTTAGTCACAAGAATCTCTAGCTCTGTAGCCAATCTGTACTATTTTATTAAATGCATGTGTTTTCTAGAAACTGCACATAGCAAAAGCATTTTGCTTACCTTGTCATTCCTATCAAACTCATTAAGCATGACAATGGCATCAGAGTTGTAGTCATAAATCATTCTCCAAAAGTCCGCCACTGTGTTAGGTAAAGGCATCTGTGTCACAATAAACCTGTCTTTCTGTGTGTAGCTCTGAAGAAAAAGCAATACATTAAGCATTGACTGATATCACTGGTCAACACTGAAATTATTACCAACTTAAAAAGATCCTAATCTGCAATATCTTGGTGTGCTGAAAATGAATATGACCACGAAAAACTTTTATTGGCTCTCGTTTTGAAGATGTTCGATTTAGTTCATTTTCTATGTTTCACTGTGTAAATGTATCCACTAGGACTGTAACAGCATCCTAAATAAGCCTAGAAAGATGTCATGTTGCATCACATTGTGTAATACCGTCATGCATAGGTCATCCAGAGTTTATTGCATCATTTTCTGATGCAATGCACACAATGCACACTACTGTGAAGTGGCTGCTGAAGATGACGTCAGAAAGACCAGCCAGAAAGGTAGAGCCTTTCATAATATTTCAGACTTCGTGGGATAAAGTTTAAGATACTGTTACATAAACCTGTTATTATTTTATCCATTTACGTACAATATTGTGGGGAAGTGACATTTGCCAACCACAAGAAAAGTATCACTTTTCAAGTAAAGAAGGCAAATGATCTTTACTTCAGATGCAAGACTGGCGACAAAGACAAGCCTTGGGCTCCGCATATATGCTGTGCTACGTGTACAACACAGCTTTCACAGTGATTGAATGGCAAAAGACAACCAATGCCATTAGCAGTCCCAATGGTGTGGAGAGAGCAGAGCAACCACACAAATGACTATTACTTCTGTTTGGTTCCTCTGCTTTCTGGAGGGATAATGAAGCAAAAGAAGTCGGGAATAGTCTACCCAAACATTCCATCTGCATTGAGACCAGTTCCACATGATGAAGGACTTCCTATTCCAATACCTCCAGCAGAATATTCTCTTGATTCAGCTGATGAGGACAATGGTGAGCCAACCTCTTCTTCTCCTGGTCAGTCAGCAATAATCCAGATTTTTTTACTGTGGTGCATTATCAACCCCACACAGAGCGACGCAGGAAGAACTAAATGATTGGGTTTGTGATTTAGACATCCAAGAATAACACAGAATTCTGTTCCGATATTGAGACTTTCATGAATGCCTTAGAAATCATTCATGGACCACAAGAATGGAGACTATTTGTACACTCTTCGAAACTGTGTGCTTTTGCACAATGGACACCGTCTTCCATCTATTCCAGTAGCACATGCTGTCCACATGAAAGAGACTTACAATAACTTAAAGCAAATACCGAATTCCATTGAATATCACAAGTACAGCTGGCACCTCTGTGGTGATTTGAAGATAGTTGCCCTTTTACCTGGACAGGATCATGGATGGAATGCTTTCGTCTATTGTCTACAAACTTTCTCTGGAATGTTAAGGCAGAAAACTACAAGGAACTAGTAGAAGACATGCTCATGCAGTATCAGAAACTTGGCTGCAATATGTCTCTAAAGATCTATTTCCTTCATTCCCATCTGAATTTTCTTTTCTTACTGACAACTGAAATGAACATGTAATGAACATGACCAACATTTTCATCAAGATATCACAACGGAAAAAAGATACCAGGGAAAACTGTCCACTACCAGGATGGCTGACTACTGCTGGACACTCCCCCAGAGATGTTCACGAACAGCTGTACATGAGACAGGCAAAGAAACCTAAAGCGTAATCTATGACGAGTTTTTACAGGTGCTAACCAGAGGTCAATCACTCTTATGATGCTTTTCGTGATGTGCACAATACTTATTGCAAATTTAAAAAAAACCTAGAGCCAATACTTGCATTTTGATGGTAATATTCCTGTTGAGCACATAAAATTTGATAAGAAATGACTAATTTTATTTTCGTAACATGACACTTTGTAAAAATTTGTTGACCAGCGTATTTAAGAAATGCTATGAAAAAGTAACAAAACATTTTAAAAAAACTGACAAGAACCAAAACAAAAGAATTTTCTATTAGTTATCTATAAACAATAATTTCAGCAGATAAGAAAAAATGTGTTGTTCATACAATTAACTTCAAACTTATAGTAATGATACTTCAAGACAGTAACAAATGAAAACAGGTTATTTTAATCTGCATGACACAAAAGAGCAAAAAAATAAAAATCATTAAAATTTAAATATTTACTTCACTTACTGAAAGAAATACAGCATTTATGTAATCATTGCAGCCATCCACTGGAGTATAAAGAAATGGTCTGCTACGGTTCACTGGAATGGAAAGAGAATAAAATGTTATGCCAAGTTAACACAATAGGATGTGGTCCAACTGTGTTTGGCATGAATGACAATTTCAGATATGCACCAGTTTGAAAGCAGCCACTGATCCTCAGCATGTTCTTATATGCTGCCACTTTTTCCTTTGCACTACATCATAATAATCTCACCTGGTAATACATTCCTGAATCTATTCTTTCCCAGGTTCTCCTCCATTAGAGCTGCTGAACATTCGGATCTGTCAATGGTGGGGGATAACAGCTGCACAATCTGAAGAAAAAATTTCCAACTTCAAGAAAATGATCTGTTATGACAAAACGTTAACATTTTCATCACATCATGCCAGTATATTGGACGTGCTTATTCAGACATCTATTATTTTGTTTAGAGTGATGTCCCCTTGCCTACCTGGCTGAAGGGGTCAGAGCTCTCTGTATTTGTTGTTGTCTTCATATTCTCAAGATTACTCAATACTGTCCCTGTATTCTCCTGATGTCACTAACCTAATTTTCTGGAGTCGTTATCGTTACATCTACTGTTATCGCCCTTTACTATCAGAACACAGCAAGTCCTCCCACTGTTCTTCTTTCTACATCTTTTTTTACTATTTTGTGATTTTATTCTACATCTTTGTCACTAGTTAATTATTTTGTTCTACATCTTATTATTATTAACAACCTTTGCCATAATGCTAGTCCTTTTTCACATCCTTCCTTTTGCAATATCCTGTTACTCTCAGATCTTGTTCTTGTTATTTGGTTCCTCTTTGTGTTTTCTGCATTTGATTTTATTCTTCGTTTAGTACGGTTTTTTAATCTTTTTTTTTAGTTCATACGCTGTTTGTTTTTCTGTCCCTCATATGCTGTACATGTTTTGTGTTTGTTCTTAAGTGCTAAGAGCATACTCCTTAGGAGTGTGAGTATGCACTTTACAAAATTTGCATTTATTTTTATTGTCTACAATTAACGACCTGCTTCAAGTTTCTTGCCTAGTATTTTACAGATGCTTCTTCATCTTCCTGTTAAATGATTTGCTTGGCTACAGCTTTTTGATTCCAACTATGGCCTTCTTCTATCCCATCGAAAGCCAGCCTCTTCGTAACAGTTTCTTCGTGCCATTTGTCACATGATTTTGTTGACTAGCTGTCTCTACTGCCATATTTTCTGCACTTCCATCATGCCAAATTTGACAAGTTCTCATCTCTGAACCACTTGTTTTAGATCCTGGATCAACATGTCTCAGCAGCGTGGACTGAAACTTTCTGATGTCTTGTGAACTGTTGTGCACAGCCTTGGTGTTGAGGCAACTCCTCTTCCAGTAATTTACGTGTGCATGCTGGACATTGGTAGTTATGTGTCTGCTTGTCTTTGTCGTCATGTGGACATGCATTCATGCACACTGTGGGTGTCTGGAGTTGTGTGCATCATAACTGTGCCTGTTGACATTTGTCAAATGGTTTAGTTAACAGCTGTAGACTCTGCCTCATCATGGTTCTCTTACTGTTATCCTTTAGATGTTGTGTTTATGGTTGTGTGCAGCTTTTTCTTTTTCTACCTTGTGCTTTTGTTAGTTGCATTGTTTCTATATAATTGTTTGTTAATAAGTTTGGTCTTTGTTTGAATGTGGTTTTTGTGTCCATCTGTTTTGAAGTATTTTGTTTTGTATAGCACCTTGAGTCGACTCTGCGGTAGTTTATTGTGCTATATAAATCTGCTTTAATAATAATAATTAGCCAAGTAGACTGAGTAGAGAAGCTGTGAAGAATAATAAAAGATGCAACGAGCTAAAGGAGAGAACTAACGACTTACCTCATACTGCTTTTCCAGAGAAGTTTCATTCCCATTTTCATTCTGACTCATTTCCTCAAATGCTGCCCGGAAGGATGATTTAGGAATGGTTGTGTCTTTGGCTTTGATCGCTTCCAACAGGGCATCATACACAAAAATATATTGTTCCTAAAACATAAGAAAGATAAAAAAAATCTTGATAAAAATATGTCTTCAGCCACGATGAAAGAGTGTAATTTATGGTAAATAAATGATTCATATACCAAAAAACAAATCCTTACAAATTCTTTCTGAAATGTTGTAAGAATTGGTAATTGCAGTCACACATAAACAATGTAACTTTGAAAAAGTTTTAACATAACCAGACAACAAGCAACAACATCAGTTGCAAGTCTTTGTTCAAGCAAATGCATGGCACATCAGCCTGGGATATGAAGAAGTGTACAAAAACAAACCAAAAAACGCCTTACACAGGTCTGGATCATGTTGACGCGGTTGCTACGCATGTTGTGTGCTGCCTGGAGTACATCTACCTGTCCTTCGGCCATCGCTTGGTCCAACAGATAATGAAGTCCAATGTAGGTTCCTGTCCTGCCAATCCCAGCACTGAGAAAAGTGAAAGAACAAGTTTATCCTTAACACTGACTGGTCCCACTCCTTTTTTTAACACTACTTGCAAGGGCAGCATGCTCCCACAGGCTTGTATAAATGGAAATCACTCAATGCAAGTTCCTCAAGTAAAACATTATGTTGCAAAACAGTGCATAAACATGGGCCCATGACAATCATAAAAGAATTTTTTTTTTTATCAGCAAGTGTATGCTAATTCATCGAAAAGCAATTTTCCCCTCATGCAGACAGACTAATGAAAAGAGTTTCCTGGATTGGGCTTCACGCAAACCTACTTTCAACTTGCACATAATGGCATAAATAGCTCCACGATATCACCTTCTCCTAACTCCCCTATCCTTCAGGCTACTTTTAAAGATGTGATTCTTCAGCCAGAATCTGCAATTACTCATCTGACTACTCTTAAACTTTCTTATTTTGCAATGCACCTTGCATTCAAAGGGCATGCAAAAAACAAAAACCCAAGAAAACCGACACATGCATGCAGACACATACATGCACACACCTGCAATGACACAGAATAGGCGCAGTACTCTCAGGGTTGAAACTCTGCACTTTTCGTCTAAAGGCCAGCAGTGTAGTGGGATAGGTAGGGGCACCATGGTCAGACCATGTGCAAAAGTGAAACTGCTTGACAATGCGGCTATTATCATCCTGAAATACAGCACTTGTAACTTAGTGGTTTTACAAACAAGCTGTTCATGAATTGTTTTATTGGTTACCCACACAATGCCCTCTTTCTCTCTGAAATACAAAACTGACTGTGTAAGCTTTCACCAATTCTGGGCTTCAGTGTCCATTCAGAATGAAAGCATGCTTATGATCATTTTAGCCAGGACCCATCTGCATATGGTGTTTCTTTCAAATGCTATAAGATCCAGTTGTAACAAAGTGATTTATGTGGTTATTGTCTGACTGTGGTCTGGGTCAACACAGCAGCTTACAAATGACACATGGGGACAAAAGAGATGGAACAGAAGACCCTATCAAGGTCTATCCCCTGCTGGATGCATCAGACGGGATATCTAGATGAGTCACTACAGTCTTACATAATTATTTTTATATTGGGAAGAATTTACAAAGCATCTTTGATGATAATAAGAATCCACAACAAAAACATATTTTACTGAAGTCACATGCTCTGTCCTTTAGATCACATGACACGAGTCTTAAAGAGTTATTTCTGTTTCTACACTTTCTACCAATCTGTTCTGCATCGAGTACGGCATTTGTATAAGATAAAGGGACACTCAACTACCAACTATCATAAAATACAAAATTAATGCATTAGTTCTTCACTGTTCTAAATTAGCTCCATGCACATATTTAACTGGACACCCTGCATTTCCCATTTACTGCAGTACAGATGCTTCTCTTTTGTGTTTCATGCTCATCTACACAATGTTTCAATGCAGCACACTGGTGGTTGTAGATACAGGCAAGAACCAAGATGCACAAGGGTATTCACATCATGATGCACATGGAAGAAAAAACAGTATCAGATGGAGAACATTGTACTTTCTCATTCTGTGTCACACAAAGGCACATAAGCATTACCTCGCAGTCTCTTTTACAGCACTATACAAAAAAATACATGCATTTCAGTTTGGAGAGTTACCTTAGATATTTCAAAAGTTCTAATGATGAAGTCTGTATACTTTGCTGTATCCACAATGCGAACTGTGACATCTCCGTACTTCATGGTTCCATCATCTGGCCAGTACTGCTCACATTTTTTCTGAAATCAAGTTTATTCAACATTTATTCTGAGGCAATAGTTGTAAACCGGAAGTAAAGTTACCTAAGATGTAGCAATGTTGGGTTCTCTGCAAATGGGTACAGACCTCAAGAGATATTCTAGAGATCTATTATGTACATCCATTCCAAAGCTATTGGATTTTGAATCTATTGTCAAACCTTTCTCGAAAGTTCAACCCATATCTCTTGAGATCTTTGTCAAAACCAATAAATCCTATGGCAGAATAATAATTGTCACTATTATTTATAGTGTTGTTATACCATCGAAGGTGGCTCAAGGCTATACATACACCTAGGCATCAAATACATCTTCAGTGGCGTAGGAAGATGTTCGGCGTTGGGGGGGGCAAACTCCCTGCTGACAGTGAACGGCGTTCGCGCTCGCACATTACGTGAAAAAGGATGTGGGGGGGGGGGGGTACTGCACGCACGCACGTACACAGTGGTAGCATCACAACACGCTGCTTTATTGTTAAAAGGCAAAGCAGCATTAAATAAGAAAAAACAAATTAAAGAATGACTCCCCGGCTAAAGCATTCACAAGAAATGTGATAAACGTTATAATCATATAAATCATATTAATCAAGGTTGGCAAGTCAGTGTTCCAAAAAAAAAACTGCGTCTTCGGTGATTTCTATTAATGAACTCCATTGCAGATCAACCCTCTCTTTAAATACATGCATAATGAGACAGTTATTCAAGCGCGTTTGTGTCATGGAGCTTCTCAGGTATGTTTTTGTTCGTTTTAAGGCAGAAAAAACTGCGTTCTGCATACTGGCCAGGGTAGCCATCGGGTGGAAAAACAAAGGTAAAGATTAATTAAGCCTACTCACCCAACGGCTCGTGACACGCTTTGTTCTATCTCACAACAAACGCGGGGAAAATACGCTGGTTGCTGGGACCCTCTTCTAGACACCACGCCAGTTCCAGCGACAGTCCACACAGCACGTGGCAAACCCCCGACTACTCCCAGAGACGGGCACAGGTCTCTCCTCCAGCGCAAAAACTCTTCTATAGGCTCTTTCCCTACCCACAGGGTCCAGCGTCCGCGAGATAATACACGTTACAAAGAGGCACAACCCCATACCTGAACTCGGTGTCCGCACACCGTGGGAAAATAGCCCCATCCACTCCAAAGAGAACCAAAGAGACCAGAGAGGAAGGGACGCAAGGCTACCGTATAATTAAGGGCCATAAACTGGCCAGACCACCGTGGCCAGGGGACGAAACTAGGGTGGGAATGGCCGCAGGGCCATCCCCTTCCTCGCTCGATCCGCTACCCGACGGTGCTGAGCCAGCGATGCGACACGTTCTATGGCCATCTACCAAAACACGGACACATATATACAAACCAAACAGTATAACACAGATTACTTATGTTGAGTACCAGCCACAGTCGTTGATGATAAAAGAGTGCCCTTGTGTAGTTTTGGAAATGTTACTTATGCACTTCCCCCTGAGTCGTAGATAGCAATAATACCAGTCTCTCTGTCTCTAAAGAAAACTACCAATATAGGGACTCAGAGTCTTTGCCTTACTTAGGTGAAGTCAAAGCCGTCAATTCGCACTAAACCGTTGGTGTCTAGTAAGATGGAAGTCCTCGTGCTTCGCTAGCTTTTCACAAAGTGTGAGGGTTCCTGTCTGATTGGCAAGACTCACTGGGGTATTGGTATGCAACTAATTCGTTACTGGCTTTCTGTGTTCCCCATGGCCAGTGCGGCCCCTTTGGTTGTAAGCGATAGCAGATAATTTTAGGGTGACAGCGAGTGGGTGGGGGATGTTTTATGTTGGTCCAACGAAAACCGCCAAAGAAAAGGCGTCGCATTATGGGGGAGGGGGGAGGGAGACCACACTCGATGTACCGATGTACTGTCCGGCTGCTTTCTTCACTCAGGCTTCAACACAGCCTGCAATTAGCATGGCAAACAATACCAACGGACTGTCCCCGATCTGATCGTCAGAGGTGTTAGAGCCTCCACTTGCCTCAGGGCCCGCTTTTGTGACGGTGATGACCGTCTCCTCTCTACGTTTCCCTACCTTTCTTCAGTTCTTTTCTCTTTGTGAGGAATTACGACTCAAATATTGGGGGGGCAAAAGGATATTCCTGCCCCCCCTGTATTTTCCTTGGGGGGGCGGCTGCCCCCGCTGCCCCCCTGGTTCCTACGCCACTGATCTTATAAATTCATTCCCCATCATCCGAATCATAACATTTTCGTTCTCTTTTCACATACACAGACTAATACAGGATAGAGAAAACCATGGTACCTAGAGAAAACCAATGGTCAGCCCTATAAATAAATGTCACATCAAATCAATGGTTAAGCCCTAGAGACACTGTGACACTAAGCACCTCACAAGTGAAAGGAATATGGAACATGCCTGTTCTTGACAAAACATGTTCTAAGGGCAAAAGGGGGTTTAGTGAATTTGGGGGGAAAGGACAGTGAAAAGTCAGGTTTGAGACTTTGATATGAATTTACATGCTATAAAGAATTTTAAAATTACATGCCTTAACAGACGAATTTCTATCTTATAGTGGCAAAGAATGATTTGACCCAAAGGAAGTGGAGGCATGGGAGGAGGAGGGACTGTTATATATTGAAAGAAAGGAGGGAGGTGAGGAACACATGCAGTGCTGGCTGCCCAAATCATCCTTTTTTTTTTTGCTGTTTCCATCTAGCCCTCAACTCCCTGCACTAGAACGTCCATTCCTTCCTGCTGGACAGTGAAAGTTCTGCCTTCAACTTCATTAGCTTCATGGGCTAGATACTTATATTTGGTTCACAAACTGTCCTAAAGATACATTACAAGAAAATAAAGAAGTCTTTCCTACTTGACACCCAAATTTCTGTCTCATATTTAGATGCAGGGTATTGAAAACTCCATAGACATGAATGCACCTATCTTTGATCTATGGTCATTATAGTATATCATGGGTCCTGAAGTGATAAATATAAATGAAACTATTTCCTAATACAGCATCATAAAGACTCAAAATTTCAGTCAAAATTTGTCCATGAAACTGTCATGTTCACGTCCAAAACAGCGTAAGTGTATGCATGTACCAGCCAGCTGGCTAGCAAGGGCACTGACCTTACAAGCCTCCACCAGATTAGTCAGCATGACAATCTTGGACACTCGCTGCTGCCACACCATTCGCCAGAAATCCCGTATCATCATTTTGTTGGGGCCTTTGAAAGCAAGAATAATTGCATAAGACATTAAAGGAAGCCACAGCAAGATGCAATTCCACCAAAACAAAAAAGTTATTATATCCACCTTGGCATTAACCCCAAGCATTACTTTAGATCAGAGTTTTAATAAAAATGGTAATCATGAGCATTCCTTAAGGTGACCTGATTTGACTCCAGATACAGCATCAAGCCAAAGTATCACTCAGTGTTAACAACCTTCACTTAAAATTTCAAGTCTGAATAAAGATCAAGATTAACACCAAAGAGTATAAAAACTAATGTTAACCTCCAAAGCAATACCTATCACCAAACAGGCCCATTATGTGACCTACACTTCCCTCAAGCCCAGTTATACTTAATTCTCCTAGCTGTTGAAATAACTTATCTAACCACAACTACAGACATGAACGGGGAATAAAATCCAAAACAAAAGCCACATCAATATATTTTAGTACTCTCCTGACCTAAGAGCAAACTGCTTTTTAAGTTAAAAAAATCCTTTTACAATCTGAATTTAAGTGAATGTTGACTACCTACCTTGAGAAGCAACAAAAGCTTTTGGTTTGTTGTAACCCTGTAAATAAAGCCAAACAAGGAATTTAAAAAAGTGAACATCAGGTATAAACAGGACTCAGATGACAAGCTATATTTTGTTTACAATACAAACACTATGCAACAATCCTACCAAACAATTGTAAAAAAAAAAAAAAATTAAAAATCACTAATTGGTATTTGATGTATTATTAATAGAGTATTAATGGCTAGACTTTTTCTAGATTGGAAAGTAAGCCAAAAAAGACATTTTGGGGAGAGGAGAACAATCAAAACCACTATGAAGATTTCAGATTGCAGACTTCTGGTTTTGATAAAGTTAAAAAGGCAGAACCTGGTGTTTAAAAGTAGAACCTGCACTTAAAGTGTTAGCTGCAGCATAATGCTCAGAGAAATGAAACTACTTACATCCATAAAACTGGCATTAACGTAATCTGAATAAGGTTCATTCAGCAAGGGTTCCAGCACAACCCGAGAATGGTCATCTGAAATTAAAGTTGATCTAATTATTCTACAAACTCGACAGTATTCTTAGGGTGTAGATAACAGAATGGCCCCAGGAAATAAAAATAATAACTGAATTTGTAGAACATCTCCCTATGTGGAGGTAAGCTCAATGCAGTGTGAATAAATCATGGCCCTGATAAATGATACTTAATCCCCAGTTGATGATGATGTAGTTGTAGATGTACAGTTATCACAGTACTACTGAAATCACTAAATTTCTGATTCAACAGTTGTACCCCAAATAATCATGGTGCAGCTGAAGTTATAATTATTTTGACTGTTGTTTAAAAATGGAATAGCATCTAAATAACTCAGAGTGGTTTTGTATTAACCGTTTAACAAAGAATTCTATAAACTACTAAAAAGAGCTGTCATCGCTGAGCTTACCACAAATATTGGGGAGGTCAAGTATATGTGAAAAGGTACATTACTGGAAACTTTACTCTCCATTCATAACATCATGTGTGCTCTAACCAAGAAAGATGTTACCACTGGCAAAAACGAAAATTTATTTTTAGTCTTCGACAATTTGTTTTGCATTTTCCACTGATCCCTTGAAGTTACCCTCTAAAGAAATTACTACTTACATGCTACAATGTTCCCATAACGATTTTTGGCTTTATTTTCTGGTCGACGTGCCACTTCACACAAAGCAAGAAGGCCCATGGGTAGTTCCTGCCAAAACAAGAACAGTATGTAGACAGTACACTAATAATGATAAGCATACTGTTAACATTTTTGTGAAACCTTCAAAATCTCAAGCACAACTTGTCTACACTCTGCACTTCCCTTTCCTATTTTGTTTATGAAGCAATGGTCAGTCAACTTACCCACCATCCTCAAGTGTGAAAAAGAGAAAGTGAGGATCAAGCCCTACCTCAAACTCTTTACGGAACCCATCACAGTTGTTTTCTTTGTTTTTCACAATATATGCATGTAGATCTTCCAGTTTAACAGGCGAGGACTGCTTGCGACCATTCAGATTGGCGTATATTGGCTCGGCCATCTCTTCATTCTTGTTGTTGTCCTCAATCTCTTTTTGCAGAGTTTCTAAACAAGTGAAGCATTTAAAACTTTGGGTAACATGCTACTATTTTCTAAAATAAAAATGCCTATAAACTATGTCTTAAATTTAAATGTTGTGCTTTTATAAAGAACAATAGTAGATACAAAGTGTTTGTATTTATTTTGTACTTAAAATGTAAAATAAAAACTCCTCTTAATTCTTCCCTTTTGCCATTTTTGGTTTAGATCCCAACCATGTTCTCATTTTTTTTTTTACATTTACTACATTCTTGTAGGAAAGGCATCATGCTGTGCAATTTTTAATAGTTAAAAAATTGTTTACCCTTTTAACTCTTACTATAGAGGGGGATTAAAGGCGTCCTGCTATTTTGTTTTGGGCTGTTACAAAAAGCCCCTGATCAAACGCAAATGTATTCCAAAATAAACTTTTTAATTACCAAACTAAAGGATGCTATTGTAAAGGAAAAGTCAGAGAAAGTGCTGAAACTGAAATATCTTGATTTATTTATCAACACTAATTTTCCATGTGGTCTGCTAAATAATATACATTAACATCACAAAGAAGAAAAATTTTGTATGCCTTTAGACAATACATTTTAATAGGAAAAGGCTAAAGTGCATTTAATCGGGCATAGTATACTAAACTTTCCCTAAATTTTGTTCCCATTCACTATAGACATTGCTGTCCAAAGATATTAGCTCTGTTGATTGTCTTCACTACTTTGATTTGGGTTGTAGCAAACAAATTTCTTTGCAAATGAAAAGTGAAAATATAGTTTTGCTGACAGCAAACTAAAGGAAAGTGACTTAATCTTGAAGGTATGAAAAGAAAAATAAAAGAAAATGAAATATATAGGATGGAATGTTTATTAATATGTTTTGATATATTAGGTATACTACCAAAATAAATTATCAATGTAGTAGTATGAGGGGAAACATCTATCTCCAAAGAATTTCTAATATTTTGAATATATACTTATTTAATTTTTACAGGATATCTAAATTCTGCTCCTTTTTAAATTGTGTGGTGCGACACAAAAGATTTATCAAAATATCCTGACTAAATATTACAACAAAACATCCTAAAAATAAATTCCAAATTTAATAAAAACTCTATGAAATGCATCCAGAGAATGTGCTCTTCGTCAAAACTTGTATAAAATACTGTTTGAGACGTAATAAGTAATCACTAGCGATCACAACAAGTAAACAAAAGTTCAGCTTACATTTCTTTGTCACGTCTAGCGGTTGCATGGTTTAGATGAATAATTCCATTATCTTCATCATCCTCGTTATTATTTTCATCAGAAATGACAAAGGATTCATCCTCTAAATAGAAACTTTCAGCTTCAGACTCAAAGTCGGATATTTCTTGATGAAACAGCGAAAACAGAACCGCTCTCAACCGTCAAGTACGCAGAGTGATAGTGAAAGGGAAGGAACCGATGAGATCCTTTGTTTCTTCTCTTTATTTTACTCAATTTTTTTTTTCACTTCAGCACAATTATACAAAATTTTGATCGTTTTTAAGTACACCTCAAACAATGCAATAAGTTTTAATATAGCATTTAACATAAACTGCATAGCATTTTTTAGTGGGCAATGTTCAAGATTATACTTTTTAAATCGAGTGAGCTGTTTAGCGAGTTAAGCCAAGACAACTGTGCAGCTTTTTTTTTCATAAGTAAAAATCAATACAATCAAGAAAATACTTATTTGATCCTACCTATCCGTGAATCTGCAAGCAGTTCACAACGTTCGTTTTGAATGAAACCATCTTCTTTTACTTCGTCCATGTAGCTTTTGCTTACGCTCATCTTGTTCCTTCTCCTTATCCTGAAAATGTATGGAAACTTGCGCAGCTTAAAACTTTTTGCAAAATCTTTCTTCCTACATACTTTATTAATTGGTTCCTTTATTTAGCCATCTCTAGCTATAAAGGCACAAACTAAAAAAAAAGACAGTTACTAAGCATATCTCCATAACTTCTAACAAATCCAATCAAATTAACAGCAACACAGCTGATAAATGTCTCATGTTTCAATGAGAACTAAAATAGCATATTAAAGTCCAAAGAGACTAATACACTGCGACAGATAATAAAATTTATTCTATATCAGGAGTCAATTTATTTTTTAACTGTCAGATCAAGAAAAGTGTTGGGCAAAAAATGCACCCCAAGCTCTAGTCAAAACAATGCTATTTATAACAACTAGGTTTCCCCATCCATAAACTCTCAGGCAGCCTGGGAAAGGGCAGCCCACGGGCCGCATCCAGCCCACCTCCAGTCTGACCGGCCCGACTGCTGGCCCGCCCACCAGTATATATACTATACATATAGTATTGGGTAAAACTGAGTTAACAATATTAGTCTGGCCCTCTAAAACCATTCCAATTTCTCATGCAGCCCCTTGGGAAAATTAATTACCCACCCCTGCTCTAAGGGGTTTTCAGACCCTAATGTAGAGCTGTCAGGGTTTTCGGACCCTCAATTTTTGATGATGATAACTGTTGTCTGAACTGAACTTTAATGAAGTCTTCACCTTTGTAAGACTGATCTTGTTTTTATCCTGCTTATATTCAGCCTCAAAGTTTGCCATTCTGCCAGCCTGCTGACTGCTGTCAATACTACAGTAAAATGGTATTCATTGCAGTACCATCTTAGACAACTGACACTTTTTAGTACTGCTGCTAGCTTAGATAGCTGTTAGTGTGATATGATTTATGCCATGTAATCTTTTAACAGAAAAAAAGAGCGAGAGATAAGATGGAGAATTTACCAGTATCTTTAACTTCTAAATGCATAAACGGTAAAAACCTTACCTTAAAATGAGAATGATAATTATAACTATGATGATCACCCCAGTAAATGCACCAACTCCTGCAGCAATACCAGCTGTCACTGATTTTTCAGGACTTCGAACAATGGCTGCATCAAAAAGAAAATGAGTACTACAAATGTTCACAAAACATGACAAAAAAAAAACAAAAAACAAAAACAAAACAATGATAACAAAGTCCTCTCTGAAGGCTAATCATACCAAAACAAATTTAAGTTCTCAAGTTAATACTTTAGTGACAGTTATCTTATCACCTATTACATAAAATGTGACTAGTTTTCACATGTGAAGATTTACCTGTGCGGCAGTCAGCACCAATAAACCCATCAGAACAGCCATACAAGCAGTTACCAGATGCTTTGTCACAAGTCCCATTATTCTTGCACGAACCACATCGATTGCTACACTCTTCTCCATAAAAATGATCATTACATTCTGGAAAAAAATAACACTTAATTCTTAATGACTGAATTTTGTTTTCAAGTTATCTTTTAAGTGACATGCCTTGCCGGCTTACGCATATTACAGAACACTGTCCAACTTTGTCAAAACAATGAGGAAAAATGTTCACAATGCTGAACCTGTGCTGCAGGATTTGCGCTCTAGTTTCATACTTACTCCTTTTCGTAACCAAGGTGGTACATAAAGCATCCACTAGAGACCTCCATTTTTTTGTGTGTCAGCAGAACATTTGGCCATGCTGTTCTAGGACTCTTTCTGGTTCTTTAGTTCTCTCTCTACTGACCTTCGCCGTGTTTCTTTTGGCCGATCACACTTCCTCTTGCCATCAGCTGCCCAATGAAGGGCTACTTTGAGTTGTACCTCTGGTTTCATTCTGAATGCATGCACTAGCTATTTCTATCTTCTTTTTTTGGTTTATGGTTGTTATATTTGTGCAGTTGGTTTTGTAAGGACTTCTTCATTAATAGTAATTGTGTTAGAGAATATTTTGAAGCTTTTCATCAGACATTTGGTTTGAAAGGTCTAGTTTCTGCCTGAATTCTGCTTCTATTTTCCAGCACTCACTTCCACAGAGGCTCTAGTTTCACACTAGAATCTTATTGTGATGTGTGGAATGTTGAAAAAGGTAAGTTTAGAATTTTTTTTTTTAAATGCCAGTTATTAGATTTATAGAATACAGTGGTACCTCGACATAGGAGTTTAATTCGTTCCGTAACCTTGCTCATATGTCAAATTGCTTGTATCTCAAAGCAATTGTCCCCATTGAAATTAATAGAAATGCCATTAATCCGTTCCAGCTCCCAAAACACCACCTCAGTTGTTTTTGATAAGTGTTTTTGAATAAGAAAATGTATTTACAAGAAGAAAACATTTATTTATAAATAACAAATACATATTCTATAAAAAAAAAACATAATAAAAGAAAAAGTGAAGTGCTTACGGAAGTGCTTTATTTTCGTCACTGGTCTTCGTTTTTTTTCGCCACACTTTGCTCATTTTCACCTGCAGATCGTTTAAATTGTCCAAGGAAGTTTGTTTCTTCCTTTCAGGATATTGCGGAAATGAGGCAAATTTCGTTGAACAACTCCGATGCACGATCAGTTGCAACTTTTTCGGGGTTTCTAAACATCCCCTTCGTACCCCGCATCTGGTGATCCTCTACCATTGTACCCATTCCCAAAAAACCCGATGCTAAGGAAAACAAAGATTTTAGACCTGTTGCGCTGACACCAGTCATAGCCAAGTGTTTTGAAAGGATAATATGCAATAGACTTGTAGCGTCTGTTTCTGAGCGTCTAGACCCCATGCAGTTTGCGTACAGGGCTAAGAGAGGGGTGGAAGACGCTACATTAACACTCCTAGACACAGTTTCAAACCACCTAGACAAAGCAGGAACGTCCATCAGAGTACTTTTTATGGATTTCTCTTCAGCATTCAACACATTGCAGACACACATTCTCATTCAACGCCTAGTAGACCTAGAAGTTAGTCATTCACTAATTCGCTGGATTCATCAGTTTTTGAGTAACAGACCACAGAGGGTAAATGTTAAAGGGCACCTATCCAGTGAACTGATATTGAATACAGGAGTGCCACAAGGGTGTGTTCTATCTCCAGTATTATTCTCTGTATACACCAATGAGATGCAAATAAATAACGGAATTCTCTGTTTAGTTAAATATGAAGACGACATGGCACTTATTGGTCACCTGAGAGATGAGAAATCTTTGGCCCACTATACCACACAAGTGCAGGCCCTTTGCGAGTGGTTCAAAAGCAGCTACTTAGAACTAAATGTGGGAAAAACGAAAGAACTAGTTATAGATCAGAGGAAAGGAAAAGAAATGTCCACTCCATTAGTAATCGGAAATGAAGAGGTTGAAAGGGTGACAACATTCAAATATCTTGGAACAGTAATAGACGATAGTTTGAATTTCACTGTACATGTAGGGACAGTGCATAAGAAGGCACAACAACGGTTGTATCTGATCAGGAAGCTTCGTAGTTTTAATGTAAGCGAACACATTTTGGTAGATGTCTATCGTGCGCTGGTAGAAAGCGTAATTACATTTAATATTGTGTCTTGGTATGGCCAGACAAGCGTGACAACCAAGAACAAACTGAGGCGCGTCATAAGCACAGCCAGCAAAATCGTAGGCTCACAACAGCTAACCCTTTCCCACCTGTACGATTCAGCCCTTGTCCGGAAAGCAACACAAATCATGCTTGACCCCACCCATCCACTCAACCCCCGCTTCGAGCCTATGCCCTCAGGACGGAGATTGAGAGTCCCTCTTGCGAAAAAGAACGTTTACAGAAGGTCATTCATCCCATCGGCCATCTCTGCTGTAAACAAACAAAAGACTATAAGCGACTAGTAGTGTTACACACAATGGGGATGACGTAATCCCATCTCTGTTATCGCTGTCATTATGTAGTCATGGAACTGATGTATTGTCCACTGATGTATTGTCCTTTGATGCGGGCGTGTGTGTGTGTGTGTGTGTGCTCACTTCTGCCATTGCTGATGTTATTGTTGATGTCTTTGATTTTTACTCTGACTGCTTGCATGCTGGAAGACAAATCTCCTTTTCTGGACAATAAAGTAATCTTATCTTATCTTATCTTATCTTAAATTGTTAGACGCTGCACACGACCCCAACATCCGCCCCGCATGTTGGGGTCGTGTGCAGTGGTGTAGTGTGCGATTCCTCGTATGTCAAATCTTGCTCTCATCTCGAAGCAAAATATCTCTCGCTCGGCGGCTCGCATCTCAAAACACTCGTATCTTAGGGCACTCGAATGTCGAGGTGCCACTGTATCTAAATCTTAAGGTAAACTAAGCCACAATTCCTGATTTATTTAATATCGGTGTAGCTTTTTAACACCTGTATCATGTTGTTACAAAATATTTAACAATAAAGTGTTTAAGTGCTGACGTCTTTAAGTGAAAAGGCACTGAGTGATATGATTTTATTTTGATGAAAAATTTTTTTAGGCCTGATTAAAAAAGAAAAAAGACACATTGACAACAAAGATGAAATGGAAAGGGTGGGGAGTTAATGATTCTCCTGACTTGCAGACTTAAAAGCTCTACAGCTGACTAGACCAAAATGATGATGAGCTAAGCTGAAGAGCGTTGATGGCAAATATGCAGCCCTCCCCAACAAAAAAAGGCCAGGCAGAAAAACAGATTGAAAAGACTGATCAGGTTCTTTTTCAGCTACAGTAAACATTGCACTTTTTATGGGAGTTCCCTCTCCATCCAGTGAATGATTCTGAGAGATTAGCTAGTGACCACTGTCCATAGGACTAAATTTATGTGGCAGAGAAAAAAATGTCTATGGTATGTTATAGTGTGAAATAAATTTTTTAAAAATTTCCTTAATTTTTTTTAATTTCTTCTTAATTTTTTTAAATTTTCTTCATATCCAACTTACGTAACAAACACATGTCCCCATGGTAACCTAGCTTGCAGCCAGTTTTACAAACACCAGTTTCATGGTGACAGGTGGGACCGTCTTTGCAATATCCACATCTTTTTCTGCAGTCTTGGCCATACAGCATTGTAGGACATTCTGCATAAAATCCATAATTAAGGTTGTATGACCTGACCAACAACTGAAAATAAAGCATTACCTCAAACAAAAAAGCTTGTAATCAAAACTATTTTCATGAGCTACGGATATATTGTCTAATACGTGAAATCATCAATTCAAGCATAATTCAAAGACATTTTGAAAAAACAAAAACTCAATAAACTACAGACTATTCTTACCTGTAGCATTTTATCTTGCTATTAAAAGTTGCAAGAAATATCCAAGGCTTTACGAACTAACCAATGCAAGAATAATTAGAATTATGTTAACATTACAAAAGAATTACGTGCAAAACACCAAAATACCTGTGATGCACATTCTGTCATCATAGCTGTAGCCAGGAGCACACCCGAACGGACACTCGCCTGTTTTTGTGTCACATGGTTTTCCTCCAGCACACTTGCCACAGCGAAAATTACAGTCTTTTCCATACATGTAGTCAGTACACTCTGATGAAACAGCCAAACTTCTTGTTTAATTATGGTTATAAATCTTCCATGGGATCTTTCATGTTCTTAAGTTTCAAGGCTTTAACATTTTTTAGTCTTTATAAATAAATACAACAAAGGGAGGGTGGAATTAAAAAGAAATGAAGACAAGTATTTTTAAGAGGGATTAACTCATGAGCAACCTCATGATGCATTTCATTCAGCTATATTGCATTTCAAATAAAAAGAGCTAAAAGTAACAGGAGAACAAAATAAAACTACAACCAAAGTTCAAACTCGGTGGAAATGAAGTTCCTACCTCAATGCTTCCTGACAAAGGCATTTGCTCTTAAAGCTAACAAAAATCAGGCATCTCCAACAGTCTTTCTAAATGTTATTTCTGATCAAGCAGCTACAGCAAAAAGAATATGATTTCTTGTATAGTAACTAAATAATAATTAAATAATTTAAACATAGTGCAATCAGTTTATGTATGCAGAGTACTGAGATTAGGCTGCAGGTTGTGTATGGCATTTATATGCATCATTTTGAATGAAAATCTTTTCACTATTTAGCAAAAGTAATATCTAATAGCATTAAAAGGTTTGAAACCTGGCATGACAGTACCAGAAGAGTAAATGACTTTATTATTCCAGAATATCTTTTTTTTAAGTAACACCATTTCCACTGAAGTTCTAGGTTGTGTATAGCATATATGTATGTGTGTGTTAGTGATAGTTGTTTAAGTGAGCAGGTTGGTGGCGCAACAGTTAGATCCTATCACCAAAACAGTGAAGGTTGACTGTCCTGTATTCAGATCTCGTCTCGGGCACACTGTTCTTTCTTTGCTTGTCGCATCTGTTTACAGGGCTGGCTGCTTTGCCATGATATAGCCTTAGTTGCTGGCTTGGCATAAAACACCAATTTTCTCTCCCCCCTACTCCTTTTTCATGTGAGAAAAGTGAGGACTAAAAAACTTAACTGCTTCCAATCAATTGTCCTAATTACTTATACTTAGCCTAGTAATGTAACCCGCAGTAGTCCCGACCACAAACATACTAAAATTCTGCACTACACAAACATTCTAATTATTATCCCCTATGATTTCTAAAATATTGTTTTTAAACATTTTACATTAGCAAAATGTGCTCCCATTCTCCTCACCTTGGTTGCAAAACTCTCCCTTATATCCACTTTTGCATCCTAAGAGGCACTTGCCAGTCTCATGGTGGCATGAACTATTGAAGCAATTGCTGCAAATGTTTGCGCATCCAATGCCATATTTTCCTTCCACACATTCTGAAAACAATTTTTTTTTAAATTACAGAAAAGATTATTGATATCATTCTTTGACATTATCTTCTCCTTATTATATTTAAGCACTGAAAGGCACTCTGTAGTCACAGACCAGGACACTTTGCAATTCTTTTACAATAAAACCTCCACATTAAGACCTTCCATACTGCATCTTTCCTAACCCAAAAATTTTCAAAGATGTATTTCACTATATAAATGTCATCTCTATTATGGCTACCTCCCCAACACAACTTACAACAGTTTGTACTGTATTATGACTTTCGTTTGGTAGAGGTCACATGTTATTTAGTACATTTCTAAACAGACTGGATAACTATTTGCCCTGGGATGAGCACATTTAAAAAAAGGAAACTGCTTGTTTATAAGGTCATCAATTACTTCAACCCAAAACCACATCAACATGATGTGAATCAAACCTGCCATGACCATATCATCCCAAGTAAGACTATGCTGTCCCAGTACCTAAAGTGGAATCAGACACGTGGCTACTAATGTCAACTATTACCATCATTTAACTAAGCAGATATACATTCAGAGAACAAATCTCACAATAAATGTAATTTTTCCTTTATTCAGTTTTTTTTAAATATAAAAAGAGCCTTTGTCGTCATTTATTCTTTAATTTGGAGCTTCATATTTGAAGCTCCAAATATAATGCACATATTCAGATAACATCAAATAGCTGTTGCTTCTCTGTCATTTATTTAGCCTGGACCTGAGACGATTCAACTTAAGGTGTTGGGATGATGTGGTCACAGTTGAAACATGTGAATGGTGGGGTCAACTCCAGCAGAAGGTCAATGCAGTTGGAACAATATGGTTCTAGGTTGAAATGTTCTCTCTTTGCTTACCAGCACATATCAGTCAATTGTGCTTTATTGACCAATTCACAGTCATGTGTTTATAAAAATGATTCTTGTGACCAACTGTCTATGCTCTAATAGGTATTTTGCAGAAATCATATTTTTTTAAAAATACAGTGCATTTTCGTCTACCATGGTACACGTGTATTGAATGATCAAGATGTTGACATATCTGTCATTAAATATTCAAGGTTTTTGTTATTTTATTGTCTTTCATTTTCTTGTTTTGTAGAAACTGTATTGAATTATTATTACACAATTTTTTTTGGT
The DNA here is from genome assembly GCF_003073045.1 of Pomacea canaliculata. Lineage (NCBI taxonomy): Eukaryota > Metazoa > Mollusca > Gastropoda > Architaenioglossa > Ampullariidae > Pomacea > Pomacea canaliculata. The sequence goes on along the minus strand of NC_037599.1, from coordinate 18,480,247 downwards.
TAAATGAATATACTTTAAAGAAGAATGACTCACCAAAACCACCAAACAATGTGTCACACATTTCAAATGTCAACATCCCCATGATTAACTGCAATCTGTATTTTCAAGCCTATTGCTCTCAGAAATAATAAGGGATAAAACTCACTTTTGTCACAGCTTTTCCCCACCCAGCCAGCAGCACAGCCTGACCGGCAAACTCCTGATCTTCGGTCACAAATTTCACTGCTGTTGTAACAATGGCACTGATTCATGCAGCCATCTCCATACAGGTAATCTGGACATGCTGTTGAACATACACAATAAACACATTTAAAATAAAGGTTAAATAAACAGAATGACCTCATGGTTCATGTTTTAGATCATGTCTATGCTGGCTTTTCATGCCTGTTTGCAAAACAGTACAAGTCATCCTAATTTTCTCAGAAAAGTAATTAACGAATCCTTCAAATTATTCCAGTTTGCCATTTCAGGACAGTTAACTCATTAAGGATTTTAGGCTGTGCATCTTGCTGTTAATGGTCTTCATCAGTGGCTAACAGTTTTGGCATTATTATGTCATGGTGGCATCACTCAAACCAATGAATATAATTATGTAAATTTATTTAAATTGCTAAAAGAAAAACAAACAAAAACTTGACTTCATATTTTAACACTTGGTAAATAAATATAGAAAAGGGCCATGTGAAGATCTGATTTTAAAGGTTTCTTACGACATCTCCTTAGATTGCAGTCTTCAAAGCCAATGCCTGTTACAAGAGCAATGTAGCACCAAGGACCCCAAGTAGTATGGCTTCCTCCTCTTTGCTTTGGATTACGACAATAATTTTCTGGCACGTCCATCTCGGGAAATTCTGTGGTTGGATCAATCTTAGGAAGCACACGTGAATCATTCCAGCGCAGACAAGTATGCCCATTTTTTGTTGTGTTTAGAGTGCCTGTATATCTTAAACCACTACTGTCATATATACAGGTCCTGTCTGTAAAAGGAAAGGCATCCAAAATAACTCCCAAATAAACATTCATGAGGAAAAGTGGGGCTTAAAAAGATAATTATCTAGAAAGACAGCATCTGTTGTTGACATAGAAACTAGTACTAATAGTCCAGACATTTCGTTGCAATCTGCAATGCCAATGCGTTTATTTAATATATACATAGAAATTTAAAGTATTGAAATTTCATTAACCATTTGACGGAGATCCTAATTACCATGATAATATATCTTTACTCCTAACTGTGAGTTAAATGTCTGTATGAGTATGTATGCCTGCCCTTGTGAGCAAAAGAAAAATTTCTGTCTTGGGTCTCCTTGACAGACAATAAAGTCTGTTTTGATTTGATTGATTTGATTTGATCTAGCAAACATACAACATTCAAATCATTGCTGACCTAATATATGAATGTATTTAAAACAAAATACATTATCTATTACACTAATGCAAGATGAAGAAAACTGATTTTCAAAAATGGTCATCTCAACAAAGGTCTGCATTAACCAATTTTAATGATGTACCTGTTCAGATCTATCACCTCTGTATGTTCTCTGTATATCTACTCTATATATTCTATATATCTGTTCTAAAGACCTTACTTGTCAAGATCTATATCTAACTTTGTCTATTCCTGTCTGAAACTTAGATCATATGTTTTAAAAAGGGCAGAACTATTAAAACTTTTATAACATCTTGGATTATTTACTCAAGACACTTACCAAACAGACAATGTGGTCCATATCTATCCACATCACAGCCATCATCACAAGTCCCTGTTTTTTCATCGCATCTGGCACTAGTTCCCTGTTTGCACTTGCACTCCACATTACAGTTCCATCCATATTTTCCTGGCGGGCATGCTATAGACATAAGCAGTTCTAGTCTTTAAAAATGTTCAATGAAGTAGCTGTATTTAAAATGCTTAGATATACAAGATAATTGCCAATAATGCACTAAACAAAAACTAACACTTTACATTTAAAAAAAAAAAAAAAAAAAAAAAAAAGATGGGTTTCTTCAAAGTAGCTGTTCATGCAGTACTCTCAAAAGTATTATCGATTTCATAAATTACCTTTAGATATTATCTTGGACATAATAGTCAAGTTTATTTGAAAACAGTGCACGCTAGTTGGATCTGCATTTCTGAAATGACCTTTTATTTCAGACAAGATCATTACAAATTAAAAAATATGCGAAGATGATGTGCTGTCATCATAAACCTTGTTGAAAGCTGCCTTTAAATCTTTACAGTAATCAGTCTCTGAATGTGAAAATATTTAATAAAGATCTACCAATTAAATAATAGTCTCACTCACTCACACAGTGCAGCCTCTAGTAAACTTAACTGTACTGCAGTTCTAGAGAATGAGGATTTCTGAGCTGGTTTTTTTTTAATTTCCAAAAATAAAACTTCCTGGGTTACAAACTGACAAGCTCCTAACAAGTATGATTTTATTTTTAGCTACCACCATCCTGGTTATTGGTTATGCCAAAAGCCCTGATAAATTAGAGATGTTTTGTTACACACTTATTTTATATCTTTAAGGCTGTTAGGTAAAGGCAAGTCTGAAATAGCAGTGCAAACTGTGATGACCTTTCCATCCATATGCATTACTCAGCTGCCTCAAGTCTCTTTAAACCATTATTTGCAACTTTAGTCACCAAACAATAAAGATATGATCTAGCAGTTTCAAATAAAGCTGATTATGTCCAGCTACCCCTGCTATGTCTGTACTCACTACCCATACATGACAGTTTTTGATGGGACCACAGATACACCAAGGACCCTATACAGAATGCTGCTGGAAAAGGAATTATTCCACCTCACTTGTCAGAAAGAGTGTATGAGTTTCTGGTGTTGTCATCAACATGATAAAAATCAGATAATGCAAGTGAAAGTTCTCATGCTGATGGTTGTGCAAAATCTCAAGCTTTATAATCTTACAAGCTTTAAAACAGATTAATAATCTGCTGCAAGAGAAGGAGTGGCAGTAAACTTTTGCCAAGAAGAAAAAAAAAATGAAGTAACTAATCAGCAAACTTGTGATAAGTGTAAAGTTGACATTAAGAATTTTGGTATGGTCCATCCTCGATTTGCTGCAGTTCCTTGGGTTTCAAAAGGCTCATGTAAACATGACAGCTTATCATCACTTTATGAGAAGCTACACATTGGCATCAGCTAATTGCTAGCAGATAATTCTACAGTCGCTGGATAAACATTTTTAACCCATTTTTACCCTGGTCTCTCTCTCCCACTCTCAAAACCATCTTAAAATGTCAAAAATCATTTTCTCCTCCCGTTACCTTATTTGCCCTACAGGTCTATCAGAGTTTTGTTTTCAACTGTCTGGGTTGAGCAAAATATATGGCAATGTCTGCAGTCTTGTATCTCAAGAATGGAGCAACATCAAAAGTAGTATTAAAATACATCTTGAACTGAGCTTCATGATAAAAATTAATTATGGATTCTGGTAAATTTTCAATTGTAACTATCATAGGGCGTAACTACTAACAAAATAACTTTATGTCTTAAAATATGTTACTGAGCCAAGAAACTACACCAAGTTGTGGATGGACTGCACCAAAATGTTTAATATCAACAGTAACTAACCATTTGTTTGTTGCTTAGTTACTTCATTACACTTAGGTCATTATGTTATAATACTTGTATACTGCTACAAGATGATGTAGATCTCCAGATTCACCAAGGACATGCACAAACGTTTCTGTCACTGCATATATCCAATCTACTGTCATCGTGTATACTCCAAATACTATTACAATGTATATCACATTAGCTGATTTCCCTTGAAATTCCCATTATCTTTTGCTGCGTCTATTCTATCTACTGTTGCTGTTCATATCTACTGCTTCTGTGTGACTCCCATCCACTGTTACTATCTGTATTTCACTAATACTTTAAGTTTCCCATGTATTTCCACAATGATGCAGTAGGATATTTACTAAAGGTCTTATATGTTGCGGGAAAACTGCATAATTATTTTATGCAGCTAATATCTGCTTTCAGTGCAAGCAAATTAAACTGAGAAAAATTAACAGAATTTTATTGCTTGTTTCGGGATTTGAAATTATCATCAACGAAAGAATAATTGCAACCAGCTTTAATTTATTTCTCCCAACAGGAACCAACCAGCTATACACTACATGTTAATGCTTTATTATGATTACGAAGGTACACTCTCTGAAAAAAATAAGCTACGGCAAAATATTTTATTTCCGAGAACACGAGAAATTAGTATTGTAAAAATACTGCTTTTCTGTTTCACATTATTGTAATAATGCATTCTTGTAACAGTTGATTCACGTCGTAAGCAACTTAGTTTGTAAAGGAATTTCCAAATTACAGAAATATTAATAATACTCAAGCCGCAAAAGTTGTATATGTATTCAGTTGTTAAGTGATCTGTTCCCTTATCTGTCGCCAGCGACTATGAGTCACCTGGTGCCAGTGGCAGAACAGAGGCTTCTGTTCCTCTGAAGAATTGTCACCTTATCAACGCGACTATTACTGAGCATAAGACGCCGTGCAAAGAATGGTAAAACTTCAGACTAAAGAATGCACAAGTTCTGACTAACATCATCCAAATACTCACTGCAAAAACTTCCAGCTATACACAAACACAACACAGTGACAGGGATTCCTATTGTCAAAGTTTGCGCCGCCATCTTCGTCACATCTTTAGACGGGACTGAGCGCCCTCTACACGGCTTGTTGAGTAATTTATCTCCCGTCCTCGCGCGACACTCTCCATGGCGCCTGCTAGAGAGACTCAAGTTAAGTTCTCAACACCCACGTTGAGGGGCACAAGACCTATACCACTGAAGCAGGCGACAGGCACAAGATATTCTGAACAATGCAGCTACTGAAGTGATTACCGGAAAATACTGCTAAACCTGAAGTAGGATTCGACGGAAATGCTAATTATTTCTGCGTACTTACTAGAAAAAATATTCACTTTATTGCACTTTGTGATTGTGACCTCATCATCTTGAATTGGGTGGGTCCCTTTCGTGTATTTTCGCCTTCCTTCCATCTGTACATTGACCTTACGCTATTAGAAAAAAAAAATGGGTTAAAAGGGTGAAAGCATGTTTAGGTACAGTCCGTTAACAACATTTTATGTTTATGAAAATATATTCGACATGCAGAAAAAGAAGAAAGAATTGTTTGAAGGATCGTGTCACCTAAAGTCAATGTGAATGACATTGTGTGTGGTCTGAGGACCTTTACGCAGTTACGGATAAAGGCTACAGAAAAGGGAAGATAATATAACAGAAAGGGAAACGTTAATTCGATCAACGCACGGTCCTGTTGCGGTCCAAAAATCTTCAGCCAGTGATCGAGTTTAATTAAGATTGGTTATGACCTATTGTATCGTCACTAATCATCCTCAGATCATCATCTCATTGTAACCACCATCTAACTCCCTTGACTAAAAGAGGTATGAATGAACTGATAAGTCTGAGATGTCTGAGGGATCGCATCCTTACGCCACGTGGATTTTGACGGTCATGCCCAGACTAGATTACACCAGCGTTTACCTCCTTTTCTTCACATTAAAATGTTTGTAGGATTCGAGCGTCCCTTTAAAATTTAGTCGCACTCGGTGGCAAATATATATATATAGTTTTCCTACTATATCATTAAGCATCCCATCGTTCCACTTCGAGTGACAGATCGAGATGGGGGTTGGGGGTGGGGAGAGTTATCACAAGTATTCACGATTTTTACAGGCATAAACCGTTTCCTCAGACAAGTCACATTTGGCAGTCTAGAGCCACTTTATCCAGTACTCTTCCGTAGCAGGGGATTAATATTGTCTAGCTATACTAGTCTTCTGGCTGCCCTTTAAACCCACGGACACATTTATTTTACCTTCGGCCATTTCAAGGACTGATTCTTAGATATATTGTGTGTGCATGAGAGAGAGCCTGTTTTATAAATTAAAAACATTAAATGTTACACAAATGTGAGTAAAGATACAAGTAAGAATTTTAAAGGGAACGAGAATCTGACCGTTAGTGTGCCAGACTGCAAGTCAAAGTGAGGCTATCACACGTGAAGTGCTGGTGAACTAGTTTTAGTTCGTGGGAACGCAAGCGCCACTCTGTGGGGGGAAAATCGCGGTCTTTGTGAGGACTGAACAGACGACGGACTCTCAGAAGGTACACGTTCTTCATTATCACCACGAGGCCGCGACTGGAAAGCAGCAACTGTAAGAAGGTGGGATAAAACGAGATGATGGTCCAGAAGCAATACGTGCCTGAAAGACCTAATGGAGAAACGTGACATGCATGGAGAAGGAAGTGCCACATCTAGACATACCAGGGGAAGAAGACCCATAATTTTGGTCTTCAGTCAGTGGTTTGGCAAAATTTCCAAGTCCCAGACAGCCGCACTCTCCATTGCCCCCATCCCCCAACGCGCGTGTTTATCAAAGCAAAAACTTAAAAACAAGATATCATAATGCATACTTTCATATTTAGAACGAAATACACAACCCTCTTAAAGTATTTTCTTGAGATAAAAAGATTGGCATCACACCCCGTCTCTGTTGCCCTTAGCATCCATACGCTTTCAAACAAATTATTTTCTTGAATTTTATCTGCAGCATAGAGTGGATTTATGGCTTTTATCTTTTGCCATCTCTCTGCCGTCCTGATCAGTTTCTACGGGCATAATCAAATTCGGCTGTGGAGTCGAGCGGGCAGTGGGAGTAGGGTGGGGGAAGAGAAACGAATGCATGAAAAGGAGGCATCAAGAGGAAGGAAAGGGGGGTTGGGGGAGTGGGATAGGCGATAAGGCTTCAGAGCAGATGGAGTCGGGGGTTCACGTAGTGTGCAGCTGGAAACATGTATGACGGGCATGTTTTGAGTAGAAAAATCTGAGCTGGTCGGGAATTGGCTGGTAAAGGGGGCAAAAAACGCGAGGTCAGAGGTCACAGCAGAATGGTGCACCACAAGAAGAACTGCACGATGGCTGCCTGTTTCTACGCTCCGCTTCTCCTAAGTCTTTGCGCAGGTTAGTGCATGAAAAAGGCATTTTGTCAATTTCAAACATTCAAAAAAGAATTGCTCGATTTCTTTAATCAAAATTTTTATTAACAATTAATAGTCTGGTGAATAACTATAAATGGGAAACATAGTTACAAGCACCTATCCCAAATGAAATAATTTACTTTAATAACAGTTCCATGCCAAATAAAGGTCCCTACCCTATGCAACTAAAATCCGACTCAAATCTCTAGATTTTTCGAGGTGGCTTTGCCTTTAGATGTTACTTGACCATAATTTGCATAGTTGAGCTCTCGGTTAATATGGAACTGCGTCATGCTATAACGAGCTTTCAACCACAAAACTGAAAAGGAAAGTGATGTCCAGACGCACAGCATTATCAGTGGCTGCTAATTGTAAAAGTTCTCGCAAGCGATCAAAACACATGAATCAAATACTCAAAAAGATTTGTTTTCAATGACGTAGTACATTGCTTTAGGAAGTGCAAAGGTCCTTGTGTAGTGTAAATACTTTAGACATTGAAGTCACCTGTCAGTCCCCGAAGACTGGCCGGGGGGCACGAGACAACCCACTTGGACAATTAATTGTGATTCTACTACAGTTGTTTTCTTGTCTTGGTCGACAAACACACGGTTCTAATCTGTTATGCAGACCAGGTGACTTTGGTTACTTATAAGGTTTACGCTGCACGACCTTTTCTTTCTTTCTTGAGATGTCTTGGACTCGAAGGCTCGATCGCACGTTTGGGGGAACGCTCGATCTTTCTCTTACACACACACACAGACGCATGAGCACACGTACATGCAGTCATCTGCAATATCCCTGGAATTAAAGCGCGCATACATTGATACAAAGCCGATGTTACCTGTGCTATGAACGATCTATAGCAGACCTGGGCAAAGGCCGGCCCGCGGGCCGGATCCGGCCCGCCTCCTGTCTCTGACCGGCCCGCCCGCCAGTATATATACTATATATACAGTATTGGGTAAAACTAAAATTAGGTAAAACTATATTAGTCCGGCCCTCTAAAACCATTCCAATTTCTCATGTGGCCCCTTGGGAAAATTAATTGCCCACCCCTGATCTATAGACAGTAAAACACACTTTTTTGAGGAATAATTTTTAGTCACTCTCGTTTCAGCTGTCTCTCATTGCAGGAAAATACGAGCAACTGCGTAGACATAATTATAATCGAGCAACTCTCATTTCTTATCGCCTGTACCGATCGCAGAAAATAGTTTACAAATATTTACAAATACTACATCCGTGATTAATATAACGGTACACTACTGATTGCTAGTGAGAGAACGGGCAGAGGCCAGTCGGGGGTAAGTCGCTGTTCCCCGGGTAAATCAAGATCGAGCAAGCGTACGTCATATTTCCGCCACTATAAGCGGTGTCTGAACTCCACAGATGTTGACTGATCCGTAGGACGGTAGATGACAGGCAGTGTCAAACATTCCCTCGGGTAGTGTTTACTTGATTTCCTTTTTTTTCTCTCTCTCTCTCTGGGAAACGATATCCTCACTTCGTGAATATGGCCCCTGTAAGAAAACTGTTTTCTCTGCATGTCGATCGACTATCGTCGATCATCGGTGGAGCATGCAGCGAGTTCAAACGATCTCTTCTTGCCGATCAGAAAGTGAACAATTAAGAGGCCGCCCACCATTTGTGTGATCCTGACCAAATTTGCTGAAAATATTCCTCTAACGTTGGGAAGATCTTACAGGCTGTTTTGGGTTGAAGTATGTTGCTCCGGAGTACATTTTTATTATCAGTTACGGGTTAGCTTCAGATGGAAATAAGTAATTTGTAATTGTAATTCCAGGAGGTGGGTAGCAAGAAAGTCAAAGAGAGAGATGCACTGCATGGTTGTTGGTTGGTTTAGCAGGAAAGTGCTTCCACCTTGCAGCGATTTCGCACTGTGCAGGGAGAGGGAGGTGGGAAGAAACCGGAGTAGATGGAGAAAACCCCCGACCCCAGCCCCAAGCACTGGTGGGCACCGCCACAACATTTATATATCCCCCTTCTCTGCAAATGGTTGGTGGCATTTTGACAGCACGGGGCACTTATACCGTTGACAGCCCGTCCCCATATCAAACATCGGGTTCGCTTGCTGGTTATATATAATATACAATGACATTATTCTTTATTAACGAGAATAAACAAGAAAATGCTTTTTTTCCCCTTTAGCCCTCGCCCTTTAAAAATAAACTAAGTAAATGAAGTAATTAAGTAATATACCATTTATTGCGAGCGTTTATGAGTAAGTATAGTATACATTATGCTCATGTATAATTAAATTTAAAGACAGAATGATGCGGTTCGGTACACAACGATTGTAATTACAGTTCAGTTTTCTCCTCTTTACCAGGGGCTATTGGTGTGCCTACAGTAATCCAGACCACAGAGCTTTGCCATGGTGTTAGTTATGGGCCGCTGGGCTGTTTCACAAGGGATTACCCATTTAACAACACCCTTGAGCTACCCCAGTTACCAGAATTCATCAACACTTCATTCCACCTCTTCACGAGACGCAATCCTTACAACCCTCAATCTCTCAGGTATTTAAAAGAACCTTCCAGTACTTTTTTAAACTATGTATGGGTGTCGACAGAACTGGAAAATAAAAGCAAAGTCATATAGTTGCTGACAGCTTGATAAAACTTTTCTGTCATTATGGTATCGAAATGTATTTTGCTAAAGCACACCTGGTGTTGGGCATGACATTATTAGGTCATCATAGCTATGGCCAAAAAGAGGGTAAGGTGGGGCTGGGAGCTTATATTTAGTAGATCTAGAGGGATAACTGAATCACTATCATTTAGACCTAAGCATACTGTCTATGTTTGAAAGTTTGACTCTTGTAAATGGAATGTAACTACGTTGCACATGTTTTGAGAACAAAATTCAAGAACTTTCTAGCAGCTTGTAAGCTCTGATAACACTGGAACTTTTTCAGTTTCTTAGATGCAACTCTAGTTAACATGGAGTTTGTTTTTGTTTCAGTACACTAGATAGCATGAGAAGTGTTGGAGGCTCAAATATGAATCCCAGCCAGCCTACTAAAGTTTTGATTCATGGATTCTTGCAAAACTACCGGAGTCCCTGGATTATAGAAATGACACATGAACTGCTTGCACAAGTAATGATTCATGATTCTGAAATTTATATTTACTGTTTTGTTAATAATATTTTCCTTTGCACTGAGAATATATGATTGCTGACCCTTGTTCCAGTCTTTTGAACCTAGTCTACATTTCAATAAAAGTGACTGGTATGATGATTTTGTGCACTTTTGGACATCTGACTTGTGTCATATTTTTGCAGGAGGATGTCAATGTCATAGCAGTTGATTGGGGTGCTGGGGCGGGGTTCCCTTATACACAAGCTGCAGCCAATGTCCGAGTTGTTGGAGCTGAGGTCAAGCATCTGATCTCTAAGCTTGTGGTAGAGAAAGGTACCTCACCTCGGAATTTTCATGTCATTGGGCACAGCCTGGGTTCTCATGCTGCTGGACAGGCTGGCCGACTCCTGGCTGGGAGTCTGGGCAGGATTTCTGGTGAGGAAATGGTGTAATATCTAATGTTGCTGATTTGAAAATTACCTTTATTAAATAAAAATTCACAGATATCCTCACTTAATTCCACCCCATTGAACAGAGCACAGAAAAAATGTTTGACACAAGAACAATCAGTCTCCCTTCAATTAATCCCAGAAATCAAATTTTGGATCTCTGTGAGGTAACTTTGCCTGTTGTTTGTCATATCCTGAAGACATTTTTCTTACAAGAGAGGGTTATGGCATCAAGTTGACATAAGAATATACAAGAAGAAAAGCAACTCACTAAATTTAAGACACAACTGTGGCATCCACAATGTTGTTGTTGTTCAGTGAAAACCAGACTGAGAATCCTGGATAATTAATTTAAATACTTACACAGAGTTTTGTTTTAGGGCTAGATCCAGCAGATCCCAACTTTACAGACATGCCACCAGAGGTGCGTCTGGATCCAACAGATGCTCGGTGGGTGGACGTCATCCACACTGATGGGTCTCCTTACACTGTATATGGAGGTCAGAAGTCATTTCTATGGAAATATATGGAAATAAATGGATATCACAACACATGAACGTTAACAAGCTGTCTTCATATTTTATGAGTGATCAGTGTAAGATGTAATGACTTGTCTTCAAGTTTCATGTTACAAGAGATCAGCATATAAGGTGTGATAATACAAATCTTGCAATCTGGATTTCTTGCAGGTTATGGCACAATGCAGCCTATGGGCCACATTGACTTTTTTCCTAATGGAGGCAAGGAGCAACCTGGGTGTCATGAAGACCATTCTATGTACAACTTCCTGGAGGATGCTTACAGACAGGGCATGACTAGTGAGACACTCAACACACACTTCTCTGTGTCCTATGTTCACCCGCACAACCCCTAACCCACACACAGAATCAGAAAAAGGAGTAACAAGCCGGCTTGGAATGAGAAAGAATATGGAGACAGGAAAAATCTCATTTTATGATAAACTACTCCAATTTTTATGTGCTATTTTTTTGCTTTCTTTTTGAGTTAAGGAAAAGTAGAAAGAGGGCTATACTAAGTCAGCAACTCTTATTTCTCTGCAAAAAAGCAACTTACATTCTGCATACTACAGAATTCAGCATATATCACTAGTACTCCAGTTCATGCTGTGAGCAGCTATGCTAAGGCTAAGCTTATCTACAAATTAAGAGTGTTATATAATAATGTACATTATATAATAATGTAAGCTTTTGATCATGATACATATTTTTCATTTTTAAACTCTTAAATTCTGCATCAGATGCCGAGTACTCGATGACGTGTAGCCACGATCGGGCAATCCTGCTTTTCATTGAATCCATCAATTCTCCATGCCCGTTCACTTCCTATCCTTGTGCCAGCGAGGAAGACTTCAAGGCTGGGCAATGCTTACAATGTGGGAACCGGCCTTGTCCATCAATGGGTTACAATGCCAACCGGTACAAGCAGCAGGGCTCTTTTTATCTCAGTACATATCCCATTCCTCAATACTGTGGTGAGTGTCAGTTATGATCTTGTTAGTATCATCTTATGATAAATATGAGATAAATATGCTTTGTCAAATAAAAATTTGGCATCAGATGAAAGACATTTAATCTATCTGGACACAAATGTATATTAGATATAAAAGTGTTGTCTAAATGTCAGGGTTCCATATCATTGAATGAAGAAAAGAAGGTAAAAAAGGTTTGGTTTAAAAAAAAAATTCTGACATTTAAACAAACCTGAACATGAATGGCCATCCAAAACTCAAAGCCACCACTAAACTGTCTTCAAGAGTGGTTAGTGCAATATAGGGATTTGTTGTCTGATGTGAATAAAGCTAGGAGATGCCATTTTAATGGGTGAACATGAAATGTCAATTGAGGCCCCTGTTTCACAAGTACGTCAGTACCCATTTTGAAAAATGATCTTTTTCCAAGGTTTTCACTATCTAGTGAGGGTACAGGTGGGAGAGGGATCATCCCAACTTACAGGGTCTCTACATGCAACCATTGGTGGTGAGCATGGCCTTACTCCCGACCTCACAATATACAGGTTAGGTTACCATCTTATTTCTATATACATTTTTTGTCATGGTTTAAAAGTTCAAAGGATGAAAATTGAAACTTTCCTCTATCTCCATTTCAGCTTCACTAACCAGTCCCACGTCTGATTAAAAATCTTCTTAAATCTGTTATATCCACTTACCCTTTGTCTGTTTACTTAAACAATTCTGCTAGCCTACAAATATGCTTGACCTCTTGCCACAGTGGACAAATGAGAGCAGGGGAACTTGGTGACGTGGTGCTGGCTCCAATTGATGTGGGTTACATCAGGAACATTACACTGACCTTACAGCTCAACACTGGCTTCTTAGGCTGGCTATCGTCAAGGTCCATTGAAGTTGAGAGCATCATGGTAGAGAGAATACAGAACCGTAACACGTAAGCAGTTTTGTAAATTCACCTTGTCATCTCAACATTGCTGACCAGGAATGCATTAAATACCTAGGCACACAACATGTAATCAATGTATGCTCTCTAGTCCTGTCACCAGAACAACCACATATAATCAGCGGATTTTTAGTTGCTGTGCTGCAAAAAATAAAAACTGAAAGTTACTTATGTACAGTCCTGAAAGGGTTAAGGTTGTTTATGGAGTAAAATGTTATAGACCTCACTTTTCTCAGAGCCAGCTTTATGAGGTTGGTGCCCCTCTCCTTTCCCTCATTGCCTTACCTTTCCCAATCCTCTGTGACACCATTTCCAACACCTGGGATGACTCAAGAAGTTTACTGTGTAACATGGGTATCAAACCAGCGTACCTCTATTTGGATGCTAGTCTCTGGACCACTTGGCTGTCAACTTACCTAATAAAGCTTAAAGGCTGAACTTCCACTCTCTAGTAGAAAGACCGGTTCAACCCAGAGGGAGGTCAGGGTACTTGTTGGGCATATGCTTTTCAGTTCCCTTCAGGGGTCAAAACCATTCTTTCCTGCCTTAAGGCCTTTAAGAAGGGATGCTGACATAAGGCTGTTAGAACTAGCTTAAAACATTTGCTGAAACAAAATCATGAGCATTATTGAACGAGAAGATTCCTATTGTGGAAGAAAGGCATTGCTTTTACATAAGTACACAATTTTCAGGCATGATTTGAATCTGCATCATGTTAACTGGTACCATGGAGATCAACCAACAAAGCTGTTATCCCAGCTTATGGTTCTTTCATAGTCTATTTTTGATTAAGAAATGGCTCCTTTGTTTATCATGTGAAGCAATTTTTAATTTCCACTTTGATTGCATGTCCAGGGTGTACTTCTGTCCTTCAACGAAGACGCTAGTTCCTAGAGTGCCACTTCAATTGAGTGGCCCAAGCACCACCACTTTGTGCCACTCGTGATGACCCTAATTGCCTCCGCAGACTCTTCAGACAAAAGCTTGGTATGTTCTGTGACTGCTACTAAGGGTGCTGCAGCCTAGAAATACTTTGCATCAGCTGCCTGTTGCTTAGTTGTCTTTTTATCAATTGCCTCATGGGCAGTTCTGAGAGTTGGCTCCGACGTGCCCCTTCTTTGGATGTGAAGTACACTTCATATATTCTTTCACTTTTATGTGTGCACTGAGGCATTTAAATTTATTTTGATGTGTGCACTAAGACATTTAAAGTTATTAGTATTAAACAGCCTTGCCTTGCAATGTGTTATATTTAAAGTTTAATTGTCTGTTTGCGAATGTTATTCTCTTGCACTGTGACAATTGTAATCAATGATAATAACCCACTTGTCCTTCTATGTAAAACTCTCTTCTCACTCAGTTTATATACATACATTCATGCATGTGCAAGTGTTTATATATCTACAGATATATATGTCCTTTTTCTACATACATGCCCCACACAAGCATGCAAAAATATGAACTATAAAAGTTTGCAATATATTAATAATTTTAATTCATTTACAGCATGACCATCTACATTAAATATACATTGTAAATGTACAGATTGAAATCATTACACCATTCAAAATACAGACGTACACATCGTTTCCAGCACATCACCATGTACTAAGCTGCTGAATATGACCACATTCCAGCTTCTGATCACATCCCTTGAAGCATTCATCAAAATCAACACAAATCCTTCACCTCTCTTCCTCCTCTAGCTCACAGGCAGTAGAGAAAACTATGCGGTAGATTCAACTATGTCATAAGTTACTGGGAATAGCCTCAGTGTCTACAGCACTAATGTAAGTTTTGAAAAAAAAGGCCAGAGACAGCAATTGAAACTAATAGCTTTTTTTAAAAACTGTAGTCTTAAAAATATAAGGACAACAAGGATGCATAGTATGCCACCACCTGTACACTAAATATTTTGTTTAGAAACATTAGTGGCAGACATACCTACAGCTAAATTTGCATACAAAATTCTAGTTGTTGGCTGCAAGGCTCACAGCAAGATGTGCAGACAGCTGCTTCCAGATAGCTTACAAGAAAAACACAGGATTCACCCAGTAATTAGCAAACTTAATGTTTAATTCTAACAATTCTTTCCTCCTTATCTAAAGAGCCATTTAGGACAAGCAAAAATGAATCAAAATGACTCTCATCCCGATCAAGACACTAAATGCTATTTTCAAATAATAATAATAATGAAAACATTAAAAATGATTATTCTTACTGGAGCATTATCAGCTGTACTGTCAGCAAACCAGCAGTAGGTATTGGTGATAGGGGCTAGCTGTTTCTGTATGGTGTGTGTGTGTCATTGATTTCTTTAGTATTTCTCTGGTGCATGCAGTTAAAAATCTAGTGCCTGAACACCTGCTACATATACAGAAAACCCACAGAAAAAAATTCACTATATGTTATGATTTATATATTTCTCTTCCAAATGCTAATAACGTTAAGATGTGTAATAATTTTCACTTTGACAGAAAACACAATGGTTAATTTACGACGTCGCTAGGGATGCATCAAAACACAGGACCTATAAAATTTTCATGAGATACTGCATGCGTGTAAGCCAGTCATTCATAGCTAAGAAACTTAATTCAATGTTGCAGTAAAAAATAAAACTGTACAGAATAATTCACCTGAATCAAATTTTACTTAAATATTAAACACTGTAAACATTGATATGATAGCACATACAGTACCTTGAGATATGTTTGAACTAATTTTCTAAACCAAGCCATTATCCTCAAAAGTCTGATTCCCAAGAACAGTTACCCTGACAAAATGCATATAAAACAGTGGGTGTCTTATCATTTTCCTCACCAAGGTATGAAATAGCATATGTTACAGGACTTTTAACTTGTGTCATACACCTTTTCCTTCATCTCTTATTTGGCATTAGTAGGTATTGAAAAATTTGAGGTATGTCTAGGTAGCAGCCAAGTTCATGGACTGAGAGTAAGTATAACAGGTAGTGTGTAACTTATGTTTTAGAAAACTGTGTGTGTGTGTAACTGTCGTATAAGCAACATATCATCAAAGATAATCAGAAAATAATAAATATTAGTTAATAGACAGCCAAGTTTTATTTCAAATAAAATGTTTCAAACTGCTGTTCTGAATTGGCTGATTTTCAAAAGCATGTTCTAACATGCTCGCCACTGTTGATACTGATGTCTAGAACCAACTTAGTTATCAAAGCTGTATAACGGCCAGACTACTCCGACTCAAAAGATTTTATTCTACCCCTAATACCTTTACACATTTTTTAAGTAAAGCTACAGATCATCAGAATTTACACACATTTTTGTAAGCTGATGAGGTTTAAATTAGCTGAATGTGGTAACTTTTCATGAATGTACAGGTATAGCAGTACAGGAGTTCTCTAACATCAAAGTCTTACTTCATCCTCTAAAATTATATATTTCTTTGTTGGCACCTATGTCTGAATGCTCTCAAGTCTTTGAAATGAACATAAAACAAAGGGTCATACAAAGGGAAAAGTCATGGAGAGAGGGTGGAAAATTGGTGTTTTATTCCAAGCCAGCAACTAAGGTTATATCATGGCAAGGCAGCTAATCCTGTAACCAGATGTCACATGCAGAGCAAGAACAGTGTGCCCAAGACAAAAGCTGAACCCAGGACAGCCAACCCTCACTGTATTGGTGACAGGTGCTAACCGTTGCGCCACTGGGCAGCCTGGAAAGTCATGGGGACACTTAAACTTAACAATTATCATAATCTCTTTCTGGTATCACAAGATGGGGTGTACCGGATGCTGGGGCAAGGGATTAAAAAAAAAGTCAAAACAAAGCAGCCAGAAACAGTGAAAAAAAAAAATCAGTTAAGATTATTAAATCAAAGTCCCTCTACCCTCAAGCAGAAGTGAAATACTTGAATGTTCTATAAGCATGAAATACAGAGCACATTTTTCAATTTTAAGTCCTATTATTACTGACAACTTTAACTTGTTGGACACTGCAGCCAGCACTTAACATTGTTAAATGCAGGCGAAGGCACAACATATTCAGCATGCTCCACTTTTCCTGTATCGGTGTAACAAAAGTGGCATAGCCCAAGATTATCCCTGTTGCCTCTGCTGCACGCCAATTCTTTCTTTATATTGCTTATCTCACCATTTCTTTTGCTGTGCCGTACTTCAATATTGGCAACCAATACATAAAACATTAATTGAGCAGTTTCTTTTTAAGAGACCATTATTATGAACAAATGCATATAGTTGAGCGAAAGTTTGCATGCCAAACATTTGTTAAAATTTATAAACTTTAAAGCTGAATAGCATAAAGCTGGAAGCCTCAGGACTTGTCTCCCTGCCCCTACCTTGTGTACAAAAACACTTTTGACAATAAACAGCAGGTTAAATAGCCTGAACAGAAAATGACAATGCCTAGACCAATTAATCATTGTGTCCCCCACATCATCACCTTCTGAACCACCTGAAAGAAGCAGCATTTGAACATAATGTAAACCAAAGAAATCAAGCATTTCTATTCTTTTCTTTTGTTAAAGACTTCTAAAATCAAAAGCAGCAGATCAGTATAGCAGCGTGAATGAGACTAGACAGAAGAAACTCCAATCATTTCTTTTGGCTAAAATCTATGTTAATCCCCTTGATAATCCTGCCTACTACCTTTTAACTTGAAGCTTTCTTTGTAATTATTTGGGTCATGTTTGTTTGTGAGGACAGTTCAAGCTTCTGGCTGCATCACAACACCAAGCACAACAGCATTCAACAAATAAAATTTAAAAAGTAAAACATATCAGAAAATTGAGTCAGAAGTGGTTGGGGTAGAAAACAAGTTATTGCACAATACTGACAATCTAATGCACCAAGTTAGCACTTCAACCATGGTGCCAAGAACTGTAACAAATTGCAAAGGGTCTATGGTACTGCAATTTACTACTGTTACTGCTTCAGTATTAAAGGTATTTAAATTACAAGATTACAGAGGTCCACCCTTGAAATTATAGTGCATCACACTTCTGAATGCATGTACAACAAATCTTGCCAAGATTTACATCTGTTTGGCAGCAATGAAAAAAAAAAACAAAATGCTAAAATGGCTGTGGTCAAAATAATTTGAAGGTTCCACAACAAATCTACAAGCACTATTTTTTTTAAGATGATCACGGACTAGCAAAGAGCCTTGAGACAACAGTACAGGAGACCTAGTTGTTAATATCTCAGTGAAACTGGATATGGAGGCTTTCACATACGATAGGAATTAAAAAAAGAAAAGTCCCAGTGGTTCCTCATCTTTGCTGGCAATTTCTGTCAAAAACATGTGACCGTCTTTTAACCTCCTCCCTAAATTCTTATTTACTGAATTTACTGTATGCAGCTTAAAATCTATAACCTGCTGTCTACACCAACACCAGTTTTGAAGTCAAGGCTGGTGCTGAAAATGCCTGCTGTTTTGTCTTCCAAATTACTTGCTTTGTGATGACCCAAGTGTTAAAATGTGCTGTTAAATCAATGATTATTTTAAATCCACCAGCAATGAAATTGGTTTTGTTAAAAAAAATTAATAACCCAGAAATTTGACCTTTCACACATATTCTTGAATCTGAATATTCAGATATATTACACAAGCAAACACAAAAGCACTTACACAAAATGCACACATACACAACCTTAATAAAATGAAATAGCAATCACCTCTTAACATTCAGAAATGCAAACAAATCAAACTATACATAAAGCAGTAATACAGCAAACATAGTGTAGGTAAGTGAGTCTGGGCAAAAACTACAGATCAGTGATGACTTCTGGTCTCTTAATATGCCGATGCCACTGAATTCCAGTAACTAAGAAAGACTAACAAAGTCAGTTTGAAACCTATATTTTGTTGTCTGTTACATAAGATCTGGTACAACTTAAAAATATGAGAGCCAGCTTGCTATGCATTGTGTCAGGGTGCAAGAGTAAAGACTGGAACATGGAAGACATTAATTTTGATGCAACTAAAAACACTACTAAATAAACCCATCATGCAAAAATGCTCAGAATCTTAAAAACCATAAAAAAAAAGAATTTAAAAAAGGGGATCATGTCATTGCTGCAGACTGCTTTGATGCTCAGATGTCTGATTCCATTACAAGGAGGTTCATATCTATTATGGATCTCCTGCTAACCTAGAACTAGCAACTCAATGCCTCTCTAACTTGAGGTTGTTTGCCCTCAAATGTTGTGATTCTTTTTAAATTACAAATTTTCAAGGTTCTGATGTTATATTTCACGCACAAAAAGCTAGGAACAATAACCAATAAATAGAAAACATAGTAGCAAAAGTGAAAGTTATTCAAAATAACAACAAACATATCCTAGCAAACCATACATGATGAAAAGCAAGTAAAAAAAATCATCATTAGAAAAAAAAAGGTTTAGAAGTCAAGCTAAAAAATCGATGTCATGCAAACTGATTGATTAGAAAAAAATGATCATGCCTTCAGTTAAATTAATGAAGCAGTTTTCTTCTTCAGTGCATGCTGACTGCCACCAACTATAAAGGTTAACTTTGATGATTGCTATAAGAGTGGAATTTTTTATAAGCAATCTTTTTCTCAGAAGCATACCATGCACCTTTCGTGTCATCAATGCATCGGGCTTTATACCCCTTAGCCCCTGAAATAGTCTAGCTACTCTGATACAACTTTTCTTTAAGTGTCTAGAAATAACAGAAATTGAATACTCTGTGTTGTCTGGAAAGATATGCCAAAGAAAAGGGCTGTTGTTAGTGTTAGTGAAAAAAACTGGCATGTAGAGTGGGTACATGTTTCTCTGTACAGCTATAACATGCAAAGATAATGCAAACAGGATATGGGAATGGTACACGTAATAATGCTGGTTTTAGAGTGGTTGTTGGAGAGGTGGCAAGTGAAAATGGAAATTGGAATGAGAGAAAGATCTTGATAACAGCATTTTAAATCAAAAATACTGTGCATTTCTTGGATGCAAATAAGACACTATAAGAGACTGTCAAAAAGAACCCACTTTAATGCAACTGTATACTAAGTCCTGTCACCATGGATGAAGAAGACAAGATCCCTATGATACCACCATTTAAAAAAACCAAGAAGTCTCACCTTCCAAAAAAAAAAAAAAAAAAATTAAAAAGACAATCTTTTAAAGACCACTAATCCTCAGTTAAGACTGTAGTCGATGGCCTATGCCCCAGGAGGGGCGAAAGGGCCTAAATAAATAAATAATAATCCTCATACTGATATCTGTGCTCCAGCTTCATCAAGCTATTTGTTTTAACAAGAGCCACAAAAATTATGCATTGCATAGTGCATCCACTGCTCAAAATGGTTCACCGCAAGTTCAAAGTGGTAGTGTAACAATGAAGGTCTGAGGCAAAGTCAGCAGCCTAACTCAAATGACTGATCAACAAAGCTTAAAGTGGCCAGACATCCTTGGCAGAACTAACGTGATTTTTTTTCAAATGAAGTCAATTTACATCCGACCTGATTTACATGTTGATAGGAAAAAGCTGACACTAGAAAAAGTACATTAAAAAGTGTGAATCAAGAATATATTTGCTTATGTTGCTAATGGATAACTACTTGATCAGCAAAAACAGTTTCCACATCAAGAAGTCTGCATTTTCCAGTTAAAAACATTATAAAACAACAATTCTTTGATAAGAAAACATGCACTACTAGCAATCTAATGCTTCTAAAGAACACATTTTTGTGTGTGAGGGAACAGCCAGAAAGAATGGTGGCTACCAACCATGATTCCACAGGCACTTGACCAATTAAAAAAAAGCTTATAACAGACATTACAATCCATTATCTTAATTACAGCCATCACAAATCTAGCATCTTTATTACCCAGTTTATGTGTTCTAACTCTAATCTTGCACCATCAATTGGTCAATTTTTGTGTTTCAACTTTAATTCTGCAGCTTTATTTTTAAAAATCAACATATCCTGTATTGACATGTCTCCACATATTAAGCAAAATGCAAAAGCTCTGTATGTCATCATTTGGGCTGTAGTTTCAGGTTGTGCTGTCTTTAGGTATTGACACACTCCATTTTACTTTACTCATAAGTGTCCTTGGCATAACAGACAAAAGGTGTTGCATCCTTTACCACCAGATATTTATCATCTTAAGTTTGCATTAAATATAATTGTCTTTCTTCAGTTCTATGGCAGGAATGAAAAAAAAAGTTCAAACCCCATTCCCTTGACTTACAACAGGATTTCTTTGCCTGAGGTATAAAAAGAGGCACACAATGAGATACAATTTTACCTGCTACAAATGCTTGTTCAAGCCCAGCATCTGCCTGGCACATGGAAATTAAGTGAAGAATAAAAGCTCCTTCAAAAGAACATTTTAATATTCATGCATACTTTTGACATTTGCATCAAGCATCTGTTTCATAAGGGTTACCACTGTGGGGTGAGGAAGGAATGTTGAGTCTTCTTTTGGCAGGCTGGGGGGCAGTCCTCTTGTCCATACCACGGACTTTCAGCTGCTGCCTGCCTCCTAACTGTACTCCTGTGATATTGCCCTGTACATAAGAAGCACAGTCAAAGTGTAAACTCTGATTATGGAGATAGCATGACCATAATGCTGTCTATAAAAAGATTAAAATAACTTCATTAACTATATGCACTTAAAATAGTAAGGCAAAAAGAGATGTTCTATCAAATTCAATTACATTCTACGCCAAGATACTGCAGCTGAAATATAAACATATCTGGAATCACAATAAGGTTTAATGCAATACTAAAAACTGAATTTTATTATTAATAATTACAAGAAAATTTTCAGTCTGTTTGTGGGAGAGGTGAAAAAATGAGCAATTTGTTGACTTAATTTTCTTAAATTTTCTCACTCACGAAACTTATTACAGTGTACTTAAAATTTAACTCTCAAAGTGAAAAAAATGGTTACTCCACAAAGCGTACATTTTAGAAGATTGAAAATAAAGGTAAGTCATATATATTTTGATCCTTTAATGATCCCAAAATGATCTGATTTTTGCAACACGTTAATATTTTGTTGTTGCTTTCGTAATGAGCTATACAAGAAGTTTGTTCAAATGTTTCATGCATTGCTAGCAACACACAGAAAACTGTTGCAGATCAAATGAACACATTGAAAGTTAAACATCTGCACATGTACTGGGATGCACATCTGAACATTCACATGCACATCCTCATTTTTTTCTTCTTAGGCATTCAGCTGGCATAAACTAACTTACAGATGCTTTAAATACAGATGGCACAATGATAATAATGCTGTCACGGCTACTTTAGATGGGTCTTCTATTGAAAAATGAACATATTTGTTCATCACATTTTAGACATCATCATCATAATCCATCCATGCTTGATGATGATGATGATGATGAAGAAGAAGGATATTAAAGGTTGTATAGGGTGGAATCCCACCATGTGGCCAGGATCTCCTCACTTTGCATTACAAAGTTAAGCATAATAGTCATAAAAGATAATAGGGAAATGACAACCAAAAAAAAAAGTTTAAAATTATGCAGTCCAGTATCACAGGTTCAAACCACAAAAGATAATTGTCTCATCTGAAATTTTTACTTAAAAAAAAAAAACCAATAAATTTGAAATAATACTTTAAAATATGATGAAAATAAGCTACAACCTAGTAAACTCTGAACAGATCTAAAGGAAAAAAACCCTTGTAACACCTAAACCTTGAGGGAAGTTCAGTAATTATTACAATTAAAAAGGTAAGTTTTTCCAGGAGTTTTCAAGTACAGGCTTGTGCTGTTTCATGCAAGCTTAATTTGATGCAAATATTACTTGTCATAACCAACATTTTCTTTAAAAAACATTATATAGCTGGTGCATAGTGTTTTGATAGTGTAGCACCTAATATTTTGAGGATCCCAAAACCTATTTTCTTCTATTATTTTTATAAAATATAATCAGTGATTAAAATACTGCCTGATATCAATACATTTTCATGCCATGCTTACTTAAAATACAAATACAATATAAAACATCTTTATTAATCCTTTTATGGAAATTATTTTGCTGCCTGATCCCACAGTTTTATTAGTAAATATTGTTCTGTATCATATCCTAGGTAGTGAGAACTTAAATCTTGTAGTTAGCACCAGTCAGCAGTCAAAAAAAGAAAGAGACAGCAGCATGCAGCAACAAAGCTAGACCTCACATATTACAAAAGTCTATGTTCACTACAACTAACCTTTCGTCCGTGCCTCTTTCCTTTAAGTTAATTTCTGGTATAATTCTACTTTCAAATGGTGTTAAACACCACTTCTTTTTGTTAAATTTCCCTTCACTATCATGACACCAAAAATGTAATTACAGATTTCATAAGTTTATTTAAGTAAGGGTAAGTCAGCTTTCAAATAAATTTTCACAAGAAGAGCTACAGTAAAAGTGAATAGAAAAAAAAAATGCATATAAAAATTTATTTGACTTGTACTAAATATTTAAATCCCACCTATTATATATCAAAGTCAAAATGTGAAGGTTGATGGCCTTTATCTACAAGCTTTGTTCTGGCCCTTTGGTAGGTAATAAATAGCAAGCATCCCAACATCTACAAAAAACAACTGAGAGTTTCAGGACAACTAACACTACTTTACAGAATGAAAGAGAGCACAACGCATAATTCCAAGGCAAAACGCATCGTGAAGATAATGCATTCATCACAATATAGCTACAAGAAAATGTTTCATTCAAAACAATTTTGGATGTTAAGCCATTGACTGCTGAAACAAGTCTGCTTATCAAAGAAAATTCTTCACCACCCCTCTTAGTCAATAAAATTTTTTCCTTGTGTCTATCGTAAAGTTCGGTATAATAGTCAGGATGATACGGTGTGGTTTATAAATGGAAAAGTAGAAATAAATGTCCTTAATAGTTATACATTCAGTGGTTAAAAAAAATGTTTAACTGTTATAATCCTTTGGAGTTAAAATATAGTTTATGTATAACTGTTACTGGTCACTATTAGAAAACTTTAAGATTTAAGGTGGAATGGTGAACGGGCAAACATAATGATAAAAAAACAATAGCAATCCACACACCAAGTAAACAAAAACACAAACAAGTCATTCAGTGATTTTCTGTAAGACATGCAAATTAAAAAAAAATGAAGACAAATAAAACAGCTAAATTGTGCAAAGTGAGGACAAAAGATTTTAGGACAAGCAACCAAAGATGGTGAAACTTGGGAAATGTGCTGAACACCTCAACATTATACTCTGCTTAAGGACTCCATCCATCACTGGCTTGATCCCCAAAGCGACGTTTCTTCTCCAGACTGAAGGGATTAGGTACACAAAGAAAAAATTACAACAAAAAAATATGATCCAGCTTTTCATAGAAGCAGTTTTTACTGTGACTATTCTCATCCTGGATAGCATCCGTCTACTAAACTAGTAATGGAATATTGAGAAATACAACTATAGTTGTATATAATCAATAACAAACATATACGAAACATTTAAACATTTTTAATAACTTAGTTTTAAAACACAAAAAGTTTCAGATGGGTGTGGAAATATTTCTGGATATGTTAGCCCATCTTCTTTAGGATCTAACAAGATGGCAGACAGCGTGGTCGTACATGCCCAAAATAGTGCTAATGAAGACTCACTACCATACACACTTTTTTAGTTTCCAAACTATCTCAAGAGGCTTTCTGAATCTACTTGCACCCAACTATGGAAGAATCTTTAAGGTTTGACTCACCTTAGAAAAATTAGTGTCACTGAAGTTACTAAATGCATCAAAAGAAGCATTGGTAGTGCTGCTTCCATCATTATTAGAAGAAAAAGGGTCACTGCCACCAAAGGGATCTGTCCCAAAATCTCCAAAAAGATCCGTCTTTGCTTTGCTTGTAGGAGTGGGGCTTTTCGATTTAGGGGGAGCAGGTCGAGGAGGGGGTTGTCTTCTGGACTGTTTTGGGGGAAGTGCTGGCATTGGAGACTCATTTTCGTCTGGCTGGTGATGAAGGGGCAAATGGATCACCACCAAAAGGATCACCTCCAGATTTCTGGGATTAAAATAAATGATAATAATAAAAGACAAGAACATTTTTCTGAATATTTTTAAAGCACCTTTTCAATGATTTGCTCTGAGAGCTTTACTGAAGTGACAGAAAGACCTATCCATATAAATGGAATCACTACAACCATGCACTCATTTTCACATGTAACAGATACGCTTACTTCTACAACAGACACATCTACTCATACACAAGGTAAATGCCAACACATGTTATGCACGATCATGGTCAGGACAGGGTCACAGTGAAGTCTCTAATCTGAAAAAAAAAAGCATCTTAAGTTTGGACTTAAAGGTGGTAAGAGCATCCAAGTTATGAAGGCTGATGGGTAATCTGTTCCAAGTTGATGGGGCTTGATAGGGAAAGACCTCTGACCATACATCTTTGTTTTAGTGGGACTCCAGAAACTTGTGTCAGTAGATGAGTGAAGAAATCGTTGAGGCATATATGAGATAAATATCACTTTTGAAATCAGGTGACAGATTTAACTTTCAGAAACAGTCTCTCAAAACCTAAATGTAACAAAATATTCTGTACTTCCTGATTATATTATACAAACATTAGTAATGTTACTATGCAATAAACAAATAAAATGTGTCCATGGTATTCTGAATAAAAAGTCAAATATTATTAACTTAAGGAATGATTTGAAGATAAATGAACAGCACTGGGTAATGAGAGGGCTTTCTAAATTCTGGTACACCAGGCATGGTGCAAACAAGGTCAGCTCTGATTATGGAATATTTGCTGATATTTCTCACTTTCACCAGTGTTTTAATTGTTGCTATGGAAAGTAACTTATTGAAAATAATACTTATAGATGGTTTTTAACATACGGCTTCCCCTAATCGTGCCAAAAAAAAAAAAAAAAAAAAAAAGCAGCAAGCTAAATCAATGGCTTCATCTCTTTCATTTAAAAAAAAGGTAAGAAATGTGTTTGAAGACTTTTTATCTCATGAAATGAACCCAGTTATTAAGGAGAAAAGCACCTTGAAGAGGAGTAACCCTAATCATCTTGTAATAATGTTGTATCTGGGTTATCCTTGGAAACTAAAATAAAATGGTTAGGAAACTCTTACCTCTTGTCCAAAACTAGAGTTTGTCCATGATGAACCAAAAGCATCAAATCCATCTGCTTGACTAGCACCAGACGATGAAAATGCACTGGCGAATGGATCAGAGCTAGCAAAAGGATCATCCTAAAGTAAAGCAAAAAAAAAAAATGTCTACACAACAAGAAAGACGCATTTAGATCTGAAATTGCATACCTTGGAATGAAAACTTGAGGAATCCTTAGAGACAATACAACCATTTCTATTATAGAGCCTGATAGCGTTAGTGAATAACAGCTTATTAAACCAGATGACAGTGACAGACTGGGAAAAAACCAAAAAAAAAAAAAAAACAGAGGGATGTGTAGCAAAGTGACAAACCTTCTTTCCAACAGTGGAACTAGATGTAAATGCATCCTTAAAAGGATCATCTGATGCAAAAGGATCTGATGTGAATCCATCAGATTTAAATGGGTCACCTGCCAGGATAGAATAATCTTAATAAAATGCAAAAATGCATCTAGATGAGATAAATTTAAAAAAAACTTAGTCTACTGACCTATGAATATATATTGACACCATTGCAGACAGGAAGTACAAGCAACCAGAAATCTACACAGGAGACTGTAATTCTTCACACAAAGAGTTTTCACAGTAAAACGGTATGAACTATGTGAGTCTTTGCAGTCTTCCCAGGTGAACATACCAGCCGCTGTACCCAACAGGACTTCTCAGATACTAAGGGATTCTCACTTACTGTCTTTAAAGGGATCATCACTATGGAAAGGATCAGACTGCCCAGAGCTGGGTACATTATTGAATGGGTCTTGGCCTTTGAAAGGGTCATCTTTGAAGGCAGAGGTCTCTGACGATATGCCGAAGCTGCGCAGAGGACTGTTTGGAATGCCCACCTGTTTGTAATATGCATGTACGTATGCATCAATGATACCAAAAAAAGTGTAAATCAAAACAATTTTTTCAAACAGCTCTTGGTTACATTTAGTACTTTCAAGATATATATGATTCATCCAAATCTGCAGAAATGATATTTATGAAAGGAATAGTGAGGTCCAAAATTTTGTTGTAATAATGAGGTAAAAGTGAAAGATGGTGTTTTTTTTCTACAGTATGTGCCTCAAAATATCAGAATGCACAGAAAGAGGTCAACAACACAAACATCCAGAAAATGTATGGATACATTTTTGCTGTGAATGCCTTGGCCAACTGAACGAGCAACTTACCCTTGTTAGTCATATTGTGACATAAAATTGTGCATGTTGAAGTTTTTATATGTACATCTTAAGCGCAGGCAGGGTTACACACCCAGATTTGTAGAAAAAAAAATCTTGCACTGAGATTTACCCAATTATTTTTTAAAATTTGCTCACTGCTAGTCTTTAAAGGCTTAAAAGCAAAAGAGAGAGGATTCCAATACTGATGATGTTTAGCTGCTCTTAGGTTAGCTGACAAAAGTCAAGAAGGACCTTTGTTATGAGGGATCCACTTATTATTTGATTGAAATTACCCTGGTTTTTGAACTGAGCCTGTCAACTTCAGAAACAGCGTGACTCCCATTTATGGTCAGGCCTGGCGGGTCTCCACCTGACAATTCTCTGTGCTGATTCTGCAGTTCCTGAACCTTGGCTTTTGTCTGCAGCAAAAGAAAAATGATGATGCTAGCAGCAATGGTGAAAATGATGTGTTCTATTCACTAGTCAACCAAGGTAGTCTTACGCAGTCATTACAACAGCAACAGTAAACCCAAACCACACAAGCATCTCTTTAACATTCCTTGTGTGATATCTGGAAAAAAATAAAGCAGTAGTAATGCCAATCATGATATCTGTGTCCCACAGTGAGATTTGGCTATCATGGGTTTAGATTTCATCACAGGCATCAGGCATACTGTTTGTTTTCTGCATATTGCATGTGTTTACAGGACCAGTTGCTTTGCCAGGATATAGCCTTAGCTGCTGGCTTGGCATAAAACACTAATCTCCCTCACACCTCTACTTCCTACTATGATAAGTTTCTTGACTTTCCTGATACATTCCCTGGTCCATAAATCAAACACTGATCTGTCATGTGCTCAGTGACTTGTGATACATTTCACATGAAACCTATATACTTGCTCACCTGTTTCAGCTGGCTGGTGATGTCTTTGCGTGATACAGACAACTGATTAAGCTGTTGTCTTGAAGACTCCACTTGCTGTTCTAGTGACTGTTCTTCTTCCTTTAGCCTCTGCAGTTCCTGCTTCAGTTTATCAAGTTCAGTTTCTTGATTCTGAAATGAAACCCATTCACAACCTTGTAACCATCTGATGGGGCTTTGAAACTATTCACAACAAACATTAACGTAAGATAATATCAATGTGATAGTGTGTGCATGTGTGTGTGGTCTGTATGCAGGTACAGTCATGTTTTTGAGTCAAGAGCAATCATGATTAAACACATGAATAATTATTTACATACCAGCTACACTTGTCCAAATACAGATTAATAGCAAAAATATTCATTCTGTGCAAATAAGATTCTATGCATAAATAAATACACTTATTGTTGAAATTTTCCACGTTTGTTACAGGTATGCATTATTCTTTTTAACTCAGGCATCACAAAAACAAGTCAACATACAGCTTAAATTTTAACATAAAATACCTGTAAAGGTTAAATAACATCACTGATGACATGCATAAGATCCCACACATGCATGAGTGCACAGACATGCTAAGAATTTTTAAAAAAGAATCAACGTATGTTCTTTACTCAAACAAGGACTTTTGAAACAAACATACACAGTATTCATATACTTTAGATAAATGACATGAAAATGGAACTGTGCCAGTTTTCATAATTCATAAATATGGGGTGTCTTTTCATAAACATTAGATTTGATTGCTCTGTTTTAGAGCACTAAGAAGCAGAAAAACCACTTCGCAAGCTTTAAAAAAAAAAATTTAGTGCGTAAATAAAGCAACTGTTAAAAAGGTGAATAAAACAGATATCCTCCATTATATAGGTGTTTTGG
Source organism: Pomacea canaliculata (assembly GCF_003073045.1). Lineage (NCBI taxonomy): Eukaryota > Metazoa > Mollusca > Gastropoda > Architaenioglossa > Ampullariidae > Pomacea > Pomacea canaliculata. The sequence continues at coordinate 18,451,079 of NC_037599.1, read as the reverse complement.
AACCCTAATCAAATTAAGGCTAATTAATAACATATAAATACACTGACAGTACTATTGTTTACATGTTTGCCATAATAATGATATTGGAAAATGTAAAAAAATATTTATATGCAAGAACATGCAAAAGTGTTTAAAGACAAAATAGTGCAGACTGTAGTACAGAAATATGTTAAGCCTTATGAGACGGGGAGGAACAAAGGGAGAGAAAATGTGAGGAGACAGGAGAAAAGAGAAAGGAGAAGAGAGAAAGGGAAAATCTGGTTGAGGTTGGGGAAAGAGTTCTTGTTCTTATAAATACTGTTTAGTTACTAAAGAATGCCATGAAACTGAGTTGTATACACAGCATATAACATTTAGTTATGTAGCAACTCTAGTGGATCAATTTTATAACCAATTTAAAACAACTAATTTCTCTAGACAGCTTTGTTTTGGGAATTCTGCATATGCTGTTAGATATTGTCTAGATAGCTCTTGATATCTCAGATGTTTGGTTAAACAGAATTAAAAAATAATCTTTTTTGTTTTATAAGCAGCTTATTATTGACTGGTAAAAGATATAACAGGTCAATAGCCAACTTTAAACTTACTGCTCTTTTGAAGCAGAAATATCCACTCTAATGCAACCTATAACAAGGAATGTAAAATGCCATGCCCTAGACACAGCAAAGCGACTACAGTCCAACTACAGTCAACTAGTCTAAAGGGCCTTCGCACATGATAACGTAGACTGCAACTTCAAAAGAAGGCCACAATCTCTCATTTTGCAGTGTACACTACTTCACCTAGGAATAAGTCTGTACATTCCAAAGAAAAATAAACCAACCCTTCCCTCAAAAAAAAAAAGCCAAATCATACAAACCCTACAGCAACATAGCCCATTACTTTTTCTACTCTGTGATATAAGCAGGAAACATGAAGTAAAAAGCTCCTAGCTGCAGAAATTTGCAATGCAATGTTTCCAATTCTTTAAGATACAATAAAGCAATATTTTTGATTCCTTAAGATACACTTTAATGCAATATTTCCAGTTCTTTAAAATACATCAATGCAATTTTCCATTTGACATTGATGTTTACCTCTGCTGAAAATTAGTTTCTTTCTTATGCATTTTAAAAAAAAAAAAAAAGAGTTGTATACTGTTGAATGCCAGGCAATGAAAGCCAACTGAAATGCACAAGTTGATCTGAACATATCATTTCAGCTCATTACACTTATTTTCAGGCAATACATGTATTTTCAACTGCAAAATTGATTCACATCCATTATATATGCCTGAGGGTTCTCTCAACATAAAACATCACATGTTACAGAGTTTCAGTAGAATAAATTAACAGACCCTTTTAATTACCTTTTCAATGGGTAGTGACTGATTTAACTTCCTCTAGTATTTAAAAGAACTTGATTATCAAGAACTGGATAGTGATGTAAAAATATGTTTTATTCAGCACTTTACACATTAAGGATTCACCTCTTGACTCAGCATACAGTCATCAATACATGTAACAGACATGTCAGAAAGAAGCAATTTCAAATACAAATTTATAACCCTTTCCTTGGGGTAGGTGATAGCTCATAGGATGATGGATGCTTTAGATGTTAGTTATATTCTTTTTGTCCAAGCCCTATTCTTCTGATGTCACTAAAGTTTGATAGTACTGGTGCCAGTTGTTAAACAAATCTGAAAATCCCACAACTTCTCAGGTGTTATGTCTGTTACATATTTCTGTAATAGTTTGAAAGAATAATCAACTCTCAGTTTTTATGAAGTATTTCCAAGATTTCTTCAACTGCAGTTCAGATAACAGTAAAAAAAATTTTCAAACACAGAAAGATATATTTGCTATGAAATTAATTACTAAACTATTCTTAGGCCCTCTCCTCATTCCATTCAATTTTATATATGTGCTTATGCATATAATAGTCACTTCTTTAAGATTTATTGACAGTTCCATCACCAAAGAATATGCAGAAACTTCTAGCATACTAAACAAGTAAGACAAATGTTAAAGTGAGAATTGTTACATACATTTGAACACACTTTAGAAGCAGCATTACAGAAAGAAGACTGCACAACATTGCATGCTTCTAAGATATTAAGAAAACAACAACAAAAAAAGAAACAAACAAAATGAAAGAAAAGTGAAGATGAAACCAGCCACCATGCTTCAAAATTCATGCTTAACTCAGATCAGTAGTGTTAGCTCAGGGCAGAAAGGAAAAAATTGTTACTTTTTTTCTGAAAGAAAACTAAGATTTCCATTGCTTGGCTCAGCAAAGCATACCTGCACCAGCCTTTCTTGATTACTGATCTGTGATTTCATTTTGTTAACCTGGAATTGAGAATATTAAAAACAATGGCATGCTATTAACACAAATTGCTGGTTAAAAGTCCTTCTGGGTGTCTATGAGATCTGCAACTTCGTTCTGTTATCCTGGAATTAAGGATATTCAAAACAATGACATACTATCAACACAGATCATGTGTTAAAAGGTCTGCTGAGTCAGCATGTACCTTCATACACATTGCTCGCTCTTAGCTTATCCTGGAAAGGAGTGCATTGAGTCACTATAAATAAAAATTATTCTCAAAAGATTTTTTTAACATCACTACTTTAAACTACAAAAGGTTTGGACAAAGAAAATGTGAAATAATATAATAAAGAACAAACAATTCACCAAAAGTGGCTACATTGTAATAACAAAAAGGTTATGATTGAATGGTGTAAGAATACGCACATTTTACTGCTGGGTGAAATAAAAAAAAACAAAAAACAAAAACAAAAACCATGCTGTATCTGATCTAGTTTCAGTGCAGGAACTAAATATTGTAACAGTCTATGCACTTTGTCACTATTGCCTTCTAACTATTAACTATTAACTGAAAACTGTTCAGTAATATATCAAGTTGCTCACCAACATAAGAATACAGTCTTTGGAGTTTACATCTGTAAAACTTCTTCTATACCATTCAATGCAACTTTCATTATTATTTTTCTTCAATCAGAGGTAATGGGTGAAATGTAAAGGGTGAAAAATAAACAGGAAGATAACTGTGAAAGCGATCATCTGTACGAGCTCTACACTCACCTCCATTTGTTCACTTGATGTCTTGTCTCTCAGCTCTTTCAAATTTCTGTCTAAATTTGACTTCTGCAGAAAGAATCACATTACCCACTGTTATTTGGCAGAATCCACAAAATTTCTGTATTTGCATATGTAGGGCAAATAATTCCCATAACATAAATCAGGAAACATAAAACCATTCCTTCTATTTGTTTTAAAGTTTGTTAAAATAATTAAAGCTTTGATTGTCTCAAGATCTGCATATGCTGAAAATACAGACATCTTTTGAAGATGAGTTCTTTTTTAATTTGCTCGTGGCTGTTTAAAGTATTCAACTATGCTGTAGTCTCTTGTATTCAAAAGTACTCAAATATGCATCAGTGGTCTGTTTTGATGCAGATATTTGACTTTTGTCCTCCACATTACAACTACTGACAATTACTTTAGTACAGCACATTACAACTATTGCATTACTTTTGTACAGCATATTACAACTATTGCATTACTTTTGTACAACACATTACACCTATTACATTACTTTTGTACAGCACATTGATCTTCAGCATTCAAAATATGCTCTGCTACATTACTTATAATAGCAGCCCAGTGGTACTGAAAAAAAAAAAAGGTTACAACTCCATCATACCTTGCTTCTGAAAAACTGAAGGCATAAATGTTAGAAAAGTGATAAAGATGAACAACATTATCTTGAAAAATATTCTTTTACCTCCACAAATATTTATGCCAAAAAAGGTAAATTTCTTCCAAGCCATGAAATGCTCTTAAAAAGAAATTTGTCCTGCAGAGTTTGCAAGATCTGTATAAATGCCAACAATTACAACAAATATACACATATATATAGAAGACTGGAGATGAAAAAAGTCATGCACCTTGTCATCCAATTCATCAAGTCGTTTTTGTGCTTCTTTCTTCTGGGATTCTAGTTGTGTCAATGTGCTGGTGACTGCATCAAGCTCTTTCTGAAGCATAGTTACTTCCCCTTGCCTCAGGCGTACATCTGCATCATACTGCAGTTTTTCTCTCTCCACCTGCAGTTTCTCTCTGTAAAACACACAACATACATGTCGGCATGAGTTTAACACATCATATAATGCAGGTGCTCTTTTTATATATATGTCATTGTATAATTGTTATAGCAGCACAGGATAGAATAGAATTCTTTTAAAAATTGGAAGCTTATGCAGTATCCAGCCCTTCCCTGTGTGTTCCACCCTTATCTACACAAATGCCTAGAAATGACCTATTGAAGTGCACTTATTTATAGATGTAACAAGTTTTCAGCTAGAAAGTAAGTTACATGCAGAAAGGAAGCACAACTCTGCCAGGAAACCACACGGGTAACCTGCCGGTCCCAAGCCCAGATAAAGGAGGAGGGTTGGGTGTGGGGCTAGCAACCCCACCCTATAAAAAAACAAAAAGCTACAGAAACCACAAACATATTAACTGCACAACTAGAGCCTGGACGGGAAGATCCCTCTTTGGATGGGCTTTTTTGTCCCAACTGGAAAGGGACGCCCAGAACTGGGTTCAATGGCGGGGTGTGTGGTTGTGGCCCTATGCTCCACTGGGAGGGTATAGGACCAAGAAGAAATGAAACACAGCATTAAAACTTTAATGAAGATAATCATGCATCATTAAGAGGCTTAAAATTCAAGAAAAATTTTTACTACTGGTTCTTCTTTACACATAAATGCGCAAAAAAATTTTTATTGTAAAATGCTCGAACCTTTTAATATCGTCTATTTCTTTACTGATGTTGTCCAGCTCTTTGATGGCAGAAAAATCAGCAACATGGCTATATGGACCTGCATTTGTTCCATCCTGTCAAAAAAAAACAAAACAAAAAACACATTTTCTTTTAAGAAAATTATCTATAAGCACTTATCTGTCAGATGGAATCTCACCCGTTATCACATATACAAACTCCCACATTAACACGTCTATCTCATGCACTTTCTCCCCATTTCTCACATATAAACCTACAAATTACTAAGTCCATCTCACCCACGTTTCACATATAAATCTATCCATAAATAAATCTCATATGGGAGAGATGTCCCTTTGCTCAACCAGCTAGGGTGGTCTGGTGGTGCAATGGTTAACGCCTGTCACCAATACAGTGAGGATTGGCTGTCCAGGGTTCAAATCTCATCTCGGGCATACTGTTCTTTCTCTGCATGAAGTCTGCTTACAGTGCTGGCTGTCTTGACATGATATAGCCTTAGTTGCAGGCTCTGCATAAAACACCATCCCTCTACACCCTTGTCTAACCAGCTGGAGGAGGCTACTCTCTCTTCTCTTCTTCACCAACTCCATTACATGCATACTCATTTTTCAAATGTTTTACATAATTCAGTCGTGCTTCAGCTACATGATGAAACACCACATACCCTGGCACCAAAGCTTTATAATAATAATAATGAGGATTTATATAGCATCTATCCAAAGTTTTGCTCATAACACTTTACATAAATGATGATGAAACACCATATACCCTGACACCAAAAGCTGCTGGGTCTGCCCCACTCTGGGTTCGCAGGGAGGGAGGAATCATCTCTGGCAGAAGCTGGGGGGGTAACTCTATCCCCTTGAGCTTCAGTTGGATTAAGTGCATGGCCAAAGCAAACTGTTCTGCATTCAGTTTCCCTGTCCCCTGAATGTCACACAAAGTCCTGGAAAGAAAGATATGTTCTGGTACAGTCTCATTTTAACTCTCCTCTGCACAAGTAAAGGGACTTTAAAAAGAAAGGGGAACCAGCCAACAGAATGCTTAGAACATTTTCAAGAGATCTGCAATGCAGAATTATCTGCATGCTAGACTTAAAATGGTTAAGCTTCTCTTTTGCTCATTTTAAAAAGTCATGCAAATGCAATAGCTGGACAGTGTTGGACCAAATCAAAGGCTTGTTTTAAATTGTTACCAACTGAAGTTGTTGCTATGTGACAAATGTGAATAAATACTAATAAAAATACTCACCATATATGAGCAAGGACACCAGTCGGAAGGCCGCTATGGGCCAATGTCTCACGGATTTCAGCCCCTGTTACCATGCCATCCTGATCAGTATCTAGCTGCCTAAACACTGTATCTGCGTTAATTTTCTCTGCTGATGTCACCACCCATGGTAAACCAACCTGAAAACAGCACACTAAATGTCCAAAAACAATTGATCAAAATGTTTTTCTGTGCATTCTTTTCATTTTTTTCTTCATACTGTCCCATATGACATGATGATATGGAGTTATCCCAACTAGATACCTCAATTCCAGCTAGCTACTCCCAACTGGTCAGACCTGACCAATAAACAGGGAGAACACAGATCTGACCAACTTGCCCCCCACATCCCGCCCTTGCCTGTCAGCGAGCTCTCTCACACCAGCTGGAGGAGGCTTTTCTCTCTTCTCTTGTCTTTCTGTCTTGCCTGACAAGTTTTTGTTTCACAGACATTGTGCTGGCTTGTGCTTGGTCTTGCTGATTTTTTTCATGAACTTCGTGTTGGCATGTGCCTGCCACTGGTGTCCCTTCCATCTCGGTAGCTTTGTTTTTTTTTGTTTTTTTTTGACAGACACATTACACTCTGCGGATCCACAGGTTTGTTTCTTTTGACCTTCCTTGATTTGTCAATTTTTGTGTGTTGGGGATAATTTGTCACTGCTATGGACATCATGCTGTCTCACGCAGTTAAGACATGTGTCAGCTATCTTGTTTTTGCGGTCTCATGGATAAGCCGCATGCAGCCTGACGTGTGGCGGTCTCCTGCTATCTAATAATACTGTGCTGCTTGCCTGTCCTGCTCTGCAATTTACCTTGTGAAGTTTGACACTCCTTGGCCGAGGACAGATGAGTGCAGGTTGTCAGAGATGAACCGTGGTGGGAAAGTAAAGGGGAAGCACTTGTGTCACCTTAGCTTACAGGTGCCTTATTTTCTGTGTGTGCATGTGTTCATGTAGATACATTTGTTGCCTATCCTTAGGACATATTTGTGCATGGGTATAGTTAATAAGAACGTGACCAAGCGGTGGACATGTTTGGTTTCTGTCGATTTGTGCAACAGCCTCTGCATTCTGTTAGCAGTTGCTGATAAGACAGTGAAATTCCTCTGCATTATTCCACCTTGCCGCTGGCTCCGGATTCGAAAATGGTGCGTGTCCTGGATGAAAAGTTGCCAGCTCTGCCGCTATGTCACCTGTTTGCTATTGCAGCTGCTGCCCCTGAGGCCTTCAACAGAACACTTACGTGAACTTGGCTTCTGTGTTCCCTTTTAGGAGTACAGTTTGGACCCAGATGTGCACTCATTTTTTAGTTTCACTGGAACCATATTTTCAAAGAGCCCAGATGGCTGAAACTGACAGAGGTGTTGTTGTGTTGTCTAGCTCAGGTTCATTTGTTCATGTCACTGCTTACTCAAGTTACTTGAAGAAAGGAATTTTACCATCAAAAATGGTATTTTTTAATACTGTCGCCCCTACTGTAAGATATAAATTATATTTTTATCACGTCAATTGTTACCAGCAATTACACATCAGATAAAAACGTGCTTCCCTCATTTATCCAAAATTAAATAATTTATTCATCTTTGTGTGCAGGCATTATTTTAAACATCCTAACAATGCTTACCACAGCTGCTGGTCCATCAGGTTTAACAGTAGGTGTTGATCTTCCTGGAATGGGCAGCATGCCAGGAAGGGATGAGGAGGACAAAGGTGGCAGCACTGGCACAGCCCCAGGAAGGCGTGGTATATGACTTGGCTTTTGTTTTGAAGGTGGGATCAAGCCTACTGGTAGAACCATCGGTGTCTCATCTCCTTCTCGAGCACGGTACACCAAATGCATAGCCTTTCGTATTTGAGAGAGACAACAACATATGAGAAACACACGCAATATACTAGTAGATTAACAACAACAATAATAAAATCAACTATGTTTTTCCCAAATTTTCAAGACTTATTAGATTCTGCCTACTATGTGTGGCTTGTTTATAAGGCGCAAATTAAATGCTGAAATAAATTATACAACTCAAACAGACCAATTACACTCACCACAGCAAACTCATCCCTGTCCAAAAATCCATCTCTGTCAATGTCACTTAGCTCCCATATTCTGCCTAGAATATCCACTGGTAGCTTTGAGTTGAGTAAAACCTTTAAAGATCAGCACACAGAATATACAACTTTAGTCCCCATTCCATTACACTTAAAGCTTTCTATTATGTGCCCCTTTTCACTTTACAGAGATTTTGTTTATGTAACGTGAAAGGCAATAAACATATCTACTTAAATTTTCTAAAACAGTTTAGGGGAGATACTTGGGATTCTCTTCTGAAAAATTGCATTTCATAACAATAAACAAAACTCTTCATTTTGTGTCAAGGGCCATCTCACACACATATATACATGCATTCAAGTGTAAATGCACATGCACTCTCTGTAAAAATAAATGAATGAAAGAGTGAAGAAGTGAGAGAAAGTGGGAGAGAAGGTGTATGTGTGCATCAACATACACTTACTGGCTTAACTTTATCACCATTGAGCATATTGTTGATGGGTCCAAGACTGTCAAACACTTGATCATACTTTGACTTCTCTGATGGCTGCACAAACATTAACTGTACTCAGAATTCATTATTCAAAATTTTTTAAAAAGCCCCAAGTTCTTCAATGGCAAGTAAAATCTTCCATGACTACAATAACTGAAGTTCAAACTCTGCCAAATCAATTTTGTCAACTAAATCTGTAATTATGCTTTGTAGCAAATGTCTTCAAAATACACCCCATTACTTTCTAACTTCGTAATTATTTTTCTTAAGGTTCTTAAACTCTGGTAATAAATTTATCAGGAAAGTTACAAAAAGGTGGAGGTGAAATTTAAGTAACACAAAGATAAAACTTTGACTTGCCATGAAACAAGAACATCACAAATAACAAAATATGATAAGACCAACAGTAAGTCATAGCCCAGGGTAACATGGGAAAAGGGGAAGCATGTCTCTACAATTACAAAGAAAAAGCAAAGCCTGAGGATATCGCTTTACTCTACCATAACCCAGGGCATCTTTGCCACTACTTTGAAACCACAGTTCCAGGAGTAAATCAGCATGTATATGGTCTGGACACCACTTTATAACTAGGAAACAAAATGTTTGCCCTGGCCTGCACAATAATTGCCTCAACAATCAGCCATGCAAAAGGGTACCACCTGAAGAGAACTATGCATGCCCTATGCTAGATTTGACCCCATCATCTCATAATCCTCACTGTACTAGAGATAGATGTTTTATTACTGTACTACTGGACTGTCCAGAAAAGACTCTATCTACAAATGTCCTACCTTTATGTCCCAGGCAGCAGCACTCTGAGTGCTGGCCATTGGCACCTCTTCCAATATTTCATATGGACCCTGAAATTAGAAATAACAAATTAAAAAAAAAAAAACTCTCAGTCTTTTCCTATCTGTTTTATTCAACGTTTGCTTCAGGTAGCAAAGAGTCCATTAGCCTAGTGGCTATAGGGGCAGCAACTGTAAGTGGTCTACCATGTCTAGTGCAAGGTATGCGGATGGTGGAATCCAACCCTCTCCTATCACTTTTACTTTCCCTGACAAATCAGGTACCCATTTCTAATAAACAGTTACTGGGTGGGCAAACTGGGGCTTTCAGACATAGTCAAGCACGCTAACCACCAGGCTATTGGGTCTTTCCTACTGCTGAGATGAATGTTTACTTACATTATGTACACTGTCAGCATTTTCACAGAAGTCACAAAATGGCAACTGTCTATGATGTGTCAATGTCAGGGTTAGGCAGATCCTTTTATAAAGGCCAAGATTTCTCAAAATGTACCAATATTAGGGACAGTGAGTAGGGTGTCAACAAAACCTAAGTTGAATACTCGTGTAATAGTCCATAAAATAAAATGTTCAAGTAAATTCCCTTATCTGATGACATGACCTCGTCAGATGGATGACATGACCATCTCAGTTCCTCGTCTACCAGTTAAAATGCCAGCTTTAGAATCATCTCCTTTACTTAAAACAAGCTCAAAGAAAGCGATGTGTAGCCCACCTGGATGGTTACCTCCCCTTGAATATTCACCATTTTACCTTAAAAGGCACCCCTTTCTCAGCTGCTGTCAGTTTTATTCTCCAGGTCTAAAAGCTAAGGCAGTGAATCAAGAGTGATGTACCTCTGCCTACCAGCTTCATGCTGCTCTTGGTGCCTTGGTACTGTGGCTAAAGCCATGGAACGAAAACAACTCTTTTGTTCGACAACATAAGCCCCAAAAGATACCCACATGGGCCTTTTCATCAGTCATCTGGCCATATTGTTACTGCTGGTATTGTGCAAGCAGTGCAGCAAGCTGTACACTCCTGTCATTTTACAGGCTTTTCTTAACTGGATAAATATGGATGAACATTTGATCATATTTAGCAATGATCATCTAGTGCTATAATATGCTTGCATGTTTGTGTATTGATGAAGATGCCCCCCTAAAAGGTGTGTTTACATGCCTATACGCAAAGCGCCTTCGGTATGGCCGATGCTGAAGAAAGGTGCTATACAAAGGCGCTAATTAATTAGAGTCATATTATCAGGTAACCAGTAAAAAGCAAGTACAAAGGTTGAACTGACTGTAAATGCATGACCCCGTCCCAGCACCGACAACTGGAGTCAAACAATAAATTTCATTACGAAAAAAATTATATCCTTGGCCTGGCCAAGACAAAAACCCTCAGAGACAGTAATTTTTAATACTTTAATACATGTCCATACACATACTGAATAATTAACTGTATTAGTACGACATGAGGTATCTTGTAGGAAATTGAAAACCTTTGCTAACCATTAGGGTCAAAATACAAAATTAACTGAATGTATCAGAGTGAGGACTCTTATGGCAATGCTTGGATCTCTTTTGACTTTCTTTTGCTACATCTGGAGACTTTACTAAAGCCAATGAGTTAGCAGTCAGGAAGTTATCTTTTGAGTATCAAATCTGGGTGTTGACACTACCAGTGTAAGATATACAAGGGGTTTCTCTGCCTCTTTAGAGACAGGCAAACCAAACAAAATTTTTTTTCATAAGAATGCCCCTCACACTTTTATATTTTGAGTTATATGTATTTTTAAAAAAATTCCAAGACCTAACGAAAATAATTATTTTACCCTTCTCAGAACACTTCAAGTAAAAGTGGTTTAAAAAATTTTTTTTTACTTAATTTATTTTAATCTTTTTAGTCTTTCCGAATTTCATCAATTTTTTTACTTTTTTGTTGTCTATATTAAAAATAATGTAATCATCCAAGGAAAGGAACTATTGCATGCAAAAGTGAACTAAAGTCTGCATAGTTATATTTTTTCTTGCTGAAAGTTTAGCTTTCTCAAAAAGAGAAAAAATTACTAAAAAATTATTTAACTACTTGTGTACTAGTGGAAATGATTTAATATTGCATTGTCACTGGAAATGAAATGAATAACTTGTAAACACTTCAGACCTATAGGACGAAAGGAAGTGGGTGAAAAATCAATTACAAAATTCCAACCAGACAGAGTGAATTAAATAAAAAGGTGTAAAAAGTTATAAAAGAAAATGCAACTCTAAAATGCGAAGTGTTCTAAACCACCAAAGTTATAATTACCAGATTGGGTGGGGGTGCCTCTGTAGTTATTTTGGTCACATTGAGTTCTTGACTATTCTGTGTCAGGGCAATAAGCTTCAATGCCACATAGAAGCCAGGTTTTTCCAAATAGCCTCGCCCTGTAGGGTCTGACATGTCCCATATCTGGAAATATGTATTCCCAATTCTTATATTACTTTTTAAAAAATGTATACCTCATTCTTGTCTAAAGCTTCCTACACAGATTTAAAATCTGACAAATGCAGAATGTATAATTGCTGCAAAAACCAAGGTGCTCTGTGATTATCTAAAGCAAGAATTTTCCAAATGTGACTTAACCTTTCTAAATATAAATGTTCCTAACAAAATTGTAATACCTGAGAAAGGATAACGTCTTTTAGACCTGACTTTTTCATAAAAGTTGCAGCATCCAGTGCACCTATGCTGCCTGTAGATTTGGGGTCAACCTGTAGCAAAATTTTTCTCCAATAACCATATGTATCTTTCATACTCAATTATAAATCTAGAAATAATGCAAGAGAATTTTATAACAAACTAATAATATTAATAATAATATGTACATAATATAATGAGATGATAGCACTAGGTAACCCTGGCAAATATTAGAAGGTCAGCTGACTCAGATGGATACACAAAATAACATTTGAAACAAAAATGGGAAGTGATCTGAGGAATAAAGGCATACAAAAAGTAGGGCAACAAGAGAAGCCAATGACACTGCAGTGGGAGAAGAAGTTGTAAAACTCATATTAACATAATGTCTAATAAGCACAATTAAAAAAGCTGAATCCCTTAAAGCTCATCAGTGCTGTCAGATTTCTTTAGCTCTTTTGTGAATTTGTAAAGAGTATAGGGTTAATAAAGGCCTCGAGACAAGGGAAAAAAAATGATGATTTAAAAAAATGCTTATATCTTCTTGATGCTTGCTTAAAAGAAAGCTGTATGAACATATCCAAAAATGTGCACTATGAGATATATGAATAATGAAAGGATAGAGATTAAGCAAACAAATTTTATATGATTAAATAAGTCAAAATGAAAATTCAACCTGTCTGTAATATGCCTCATAAATAGGACCATGATTTCCACATATCTGAAAAAAGTATATTTCATGTTAACATTTAAATAACAATGACATTTATCCACTAGCATGAAGTTCTTCTGCTCATTTCATTATCAGAAATAACTAAACAAAAACTAATATTCATAAATGTCTCACAAGTAATAATTTAATTAACTGATATAAAACTGCTTCATAAATCATAGATTTACCCTAATTAAGACATGTTAAAGGCAGTACAGCTCTATCGTCCTATGTGAAACCATTCAAATCAAGTGATTAATTTATATCTAGTTTTGAATATGATTTATAAACCTTAATGGGAAAGCTATTCAAATAAACACAACTACAATACATTTATATTTTATTATAACAGTTATCACAGTTTTATCATAGGTTGCACAAACAAATATGGAACTTAAAGAGTCCCCCTTTTTCCCTTTGACAACAAAATGTTTTTTAGTTGTTTTTTTTATGGGCTACTTGAATTCCATTGACTTGCCCATTTAAAATGTTATAGTATCTAAACTGCATTATTGTATATACAGACCCAAAAGTGTTAACATTGTCCTCCAACATCTGAAGATATCTGCCTGATCAAAACTTGAAAAAGTTTTATCCCTGCTCGTCTTATTTCATGGTGTTCTTCACTACTTTTATTTTGGTGAATATTTGTAGGTCATATCAACAACACTTTTGTTGAGGAGTGTCCAAAATATACAATAACAGAACAATTTCTAAGAGTGGTTATTGGACTAAAACTACTAGTAAGTACAACTGTCAAATGTTGAGCACAAGACTGCCTCGTTGCTTTGTAAGGTTGGACTGTCTACAGCTGACTGAACGATCCTACATAAACTACAACTTGTGCAGACAAGAAGATGGTTCATTACTCCAAACATTGCTATACACATCAATTAGGCATTTGGCCAGAAATTCTACTAACAGTGTATAAAAGTATATGACACAGAACACTGTACGCCCATCACCCTATAATGTGAGGCAAGAACACCGCTGTTTTAAACTTGCAGATGAAACTAATACCATTTTTTTTTAACAAATGCCAAAAGCTTTCAAACTCTGTTTCTCCGATTGCAAGCACTTTACCACCGTCTATACTTCATAGGTGAGCGTCAAATGTTATGAAGCTTATGCAACCGTTTCAGATGGAGACGAGCTATTACTTTATAAAAATAAATAAAACACTGAAATGAAAAAAAAAATCGCATCTTAAGAGATGTATATTATTCTAACATTACCGAACCGAAAGATGCAGACGATCAGAATGCCCTCAGACTACTGGTCCATGTTTGCAAATAGGCGTAACTTCACGAAAGAGAGAACTAAAGAATCAACCTAATATGCGCATAAGCAAACTAGTGTTACTGAGTCAATAAAATTCATGTTTTCAAAACATTAGATATCATTATAGACAGAAAACCAAGTCAAGCATTATGACTAGCCTGGTTGAGAGGTGGGAAAGCCGCCATGTTGACAATTTCTAAAGTGCGAGCCTCGCAGACCAAACGAAGCTGCTATCGATTGGTCAAAATTGCAAAGCAAAGAGGCGGGGCTCCATATGCCCACAACGTGTGAAGAACGTCGCTGTTCCAGGAGAACAATTGCCACATCTTTCGTCTTTCTGCTGCTCTTTTTTTTTTTTTAAAGAACCGAATTTTTGATACTTAGCCTTTTGGAGGTTGAGCAGAGGCTGGAAAACATCAGTCATCACCTCGAACTTTTCTTCATCTCATTTCACTGTCAGAATATTGACTTAAATAAGTAATTGTAGCCGTTGTCTTTATGAAACATTTTTTAAATTTTAAATTGATATAGTTTTTTCTGTTCACGTTTTATTAGGTTTGTTAGTTATACATACAGTTTGAATGGTTTATCACTCCGCGTCTAAACTCGGGTTGGTCGGAGCAGGTTTAGCATTATACGAGTTTTTGTCTTTGTATAGAGTATTGCAGTTATTAGACCCACAGTTTTGAATTTCCTGCCAGTCCACTTAAAAGCACACACACAAAACTTGAAAATACCTTAAGCATATATTTGTCCAAAAATAATTAACAGATTGACTCCTATGTAAGTGCATGTGTGCAGAGAGTAGCTAGCTGATATATAAAAATTCCATTTTCTTGTTAAGGGTGTTTTTACACCACGTTTAGTGCTGTCAGTCCCAGCAGCTGCATTTTGGTGGGTTTTTCTTCATTGTATAGTACTCACTATGCAATATTTTTTAAATTTTGGTTTGATTGAATCTAGCTAATTTATGGAAGACCAATGAGTAGGGGAGCCTCCTTGTTATTTCATCATGACCTTAGCTAAAAATTCAGGTCTTTTTACCCAATGATCTTAACAGACACAACTATCTTAAATTTTCTGGCATACAACATAAGCTAAATGCATGTAAGGCTAATTTTATCACTATACCATTTCATTCCTTTTTACAAATGGCCATACTCTGCAGATCTTTCTAATTGAACGATCCTTTAAAAAAAAAAAGCCATTGAGAGATTAATCTCGGAATATAAAATGTTTTGCTGAGATTATGTATGTGCTCCTATATCATCATTATCATTCCTTGTTACTCCTCAAGGAGCATAGGGCCGATGTGCTCCTATATGCTCAAAGTAAATATCTCTAATGTAAAAAGACTTGAGACTGATTTTCAATGAAAGAAAGACCCTTTTCTACTTCAGGAAACCAAACCTGTTTTTTTACTCCACTTTTCATATAAACTGTCCTTGAAGAATTCTGATTGTTGTTAGCTGAGCTTTCACAAAAAAAGCTGATTTTCATTAACTGTGCAAAATTTACACTTTCCTCATATGGAGCAATTCAGTCACACATAAGCAGCTAAAAATATAAATTACAATACCTTTTGATTATCAGTTATGACTTGCATATGTGTACAAGGCTTCACAAAATCTTTGCAGCAGATCTCATTTATAGGGCATTAAAAATTCAGATTTGATGGTTTCATTCTAGCTTCTTTCTAGAAGTTCTCAATAATGAATGCTTTTTAATGCTCTCCCATCATTGCCAAAGCTAAAGGGCAGTTAGCCTCTGATGTCATGGCTCCGTTGCATAGGTATTTTTCAATGGTTTCATATGCTGCGATATAGCCCTAGTTGCTGGCACGGCATAAAACACAAACAATCAATGGTTTCATACATATGAAGACCAGTTAGTGTCTAATAACCTTCTCAAATTTATTTTATAGTGATTGAGGTTTTGGAATGCTTAGGCAATCCACTCTGATTCTGCAACAGATGCTTCTTTCTTTCTTTTTTTTCAAGAAGTCCTGAGGCCTCATATTTCTTTTTCAAAACAAAAATCTCTCTTTAAGTTCCTCTCTTTAATTCTAGAGATCCAGCTGTCTCGTGACAACAAAACAGAAACAAGCAATCAAAAAAGAACACATTCCCAGACAAATCATGAAATAAGCCAAAATAATATGGCAGATAAAATGTTACATCTATCCCCTCCTCTAAAGTACAGAAATTTGTCGACAGTGCAGATTAAAAGCAACATTTTAGTTCTTGTTTGGAATCACCCAGATGTTTAAAACATCAGAATGCACAACATGGGTAAAAGGCACATTAACACACAAGAGACATTAACTTTCATACTGCCTGCCAGATGTGACAGATGTTTACATGCAGCAGAACCTGTTTTTTCTAAAACAAATTAAGACTGACTGTGGTACAAGACAGATCTGATCATGAAAAAGAAAGAAATTAGAACTTGCCTAATGCGGATAACCACCTGTATTTCTCAATCAAATTAAATAGCATACAAACATGATAGGCATGTAAATAGAAAAGGTGATGAGCAAGCATTCAAAAGTTATATGAACTTCCAATCACTCTGTAAGAAAAACAGTGCTTTATACATGAACATAATGCTGCTCATATATTAGGATCATACAAAAGGAATTTAAAGAGAATCACCTAAAACAGTACTTAGCCTGTCACAATTTCATGAATACAAACTCTGCATGTGGTTTTTCTGCAAGGTTTTAAACAACTGAAAATATACATTTTAAAATACTGAATTATATAACTGCTCAAAATTATGATCCAAATAATGCAGCCCACAACTGTTCTTCTGAAAGTCAAGTATTTGAACAACTGGAAGACATCTGGAAACACTTATTTTGATGCTGGGATCTGAGCAATGAAAGGAAGTCTTGAAAAGAAAAAAACCTAAACCATTTTCCATTTTGTAACTGGCACGGCAGATTGCAGCCTAAAAGTTTGCCAGAATATTCTCCCAAAAACCCAGTCTGCATACTATTCATAACTATCAGCAGATGCCATGAAATATCCACTTTTGTCATTATATGTACATTACCTTTACAATGTTTGAAGGAGCATATTGCTTTTGCACATGTTAAATATTACATTCTTTAACACATTGATAATGCTGCAGTCATGATATGAAAACCGTGCAACAAAAACATCTTCCTCTGCAAAAGATGTAGACAGATAGAATGTCTAATACACACATCATCAAACGCTTCAGGTAATATCTCTGGCAGTGGGTATAATAAGCTATATTTATTCACACTATGCAAGACACACTGACAACAAAATTCATTCGAGTTAACAGCTTGGTAATAAGACTGCACCAGTGTTATGGGTAATTCAGATGTCTTCAGCAGTGAAAGATCTCACAAGACATGCACAAATCAAAAATGCCATACCAGAAATAAATTCTACAAAACAAAATATTAACATATGATCACACCGCTGAAAACATGAAATGCACCCTGCTTCCTTTAACAACATCAAAGCTAAAAAGGTTGACAACTGACAAAGTCACCAGAGTGTCACAGAGAAAAGTTATGGCAGACAGGATAAGGAACAAAGAGAAAAAGAAAAGAGTTTGATTTTGTGATGCATGTCATAATTCTAATAAATGTTTGAGAAAATCACTTTTCCTTTTTGGCATCTTTGACTGGTACCTCTTTTTTCTCGTCACTATGATCCTCATAACTGCAAAGACAACAAACAAACGTGTTTATAATTTACTTTGATCTTAGCCTTATAAAACACACCAAAAATATTTTCAACAATGATGTAACTTTACATGCATTCTTTTCAAATACTGGCTGAAGCAATTTTACATCAGTAAATATCAGAGTGAAATAAAAAAAAAAAAAAAATAATAAAAAAATAAAAATGAATAAATAGAAAAATAAAGAATAAGTCAACAGATTTTATCAAGTGAGGCAGAAAACTAAATGTAACTTGTATTTGCAGCTAAAACAGGAACCTAGACTTTTTACCTGAACATTAATTTAATATCCCCTTTGACCAAAGCCACCAAGACAGGTATTCCTATACAGGCAGGTACAAGATACAACAAAGCTGGCTGAAACATACAAAACAACATATTTATGTGATTAAGTTTTAATAGGGAATAGTATATAGTTTCTTTCAGCCATATTTTAGTATTTTATAAACACTTCACGAGATGTAATTATGAAGCAGAGGTACATCTGTACTTCAGGTTTACTCTCTCCCCTACACATCCATTTTAACTGCAACCATTGGTATGGGTTTGCAGCCCTATTGTCCCATGGGGGGTGAATAGGAAGAAGTGGTGGGGGTACATGATGAGATGCAGCAATGGTGAAAGCACACCAGTGAGTCCTATCTGCCCCCCACACACGTCCAGTTGGTCCTCCATCTGGCTTTGTCACCCACTAAAGTTTGTTCTACATCTGCTCAATATCTACAGCTTAACCAAGCCCTTGTTACCCATAGCTTTGAACTGTATGCAAGATGGGGGCATCTAAATTTTCAACCTACTTTTTAAGTATGTACCTATTTTAAACTACAGGCTTAGTCTAAGGTAACACTACCTCTGCTTTACAACTATGGTCCCTTGAGTTTTTTAAAAGTGAAAAATACCTAAAATGGTATGCTGAAAAATACATCTATATATAAAAAATACAAAAATACATACTACCCCAGACAAATCAAATGCAAATCTTATTTGCTTGAATTCACTTTCTACCAGCTAAATACAATACTTTTTTTGAAGGCTTTAAAAATATCATTTATTTTATGAATATGCTTTTGAAAAATTAACACCTATATGTACCTGAAGCTAGATTTTTCCTCCAAGAAGACATGTTTCCTAAGGCACTAAATAAAAGCCACTGATTTCACCTACCTGTGCATGTTTAAAAACATGCATGACTAGAATGGTGGTGACAAGCCCCAGGCAGTAGGCAATGAATCCCGAGTAGAAATATGTTTTCTTGTCATTCTTCAAACTAGCAAAAAATGGAGAGAGAAAGAATTTTTTTAATAAGAAAACCTACAAAATGTAATTTTCTTAAAACAATGAAACATAAAAATTAAAATTAACTAAATGAGGAATAGGGCTAATGTAAAATCATTAGCATGACACTAGTTTCATTGTTCAGATAGACTGTAATGAGAAAAACATGAAATTTTTAGATTTGAGCTTTCCTTAAGATGACTCTTGATTACTTAATATAATGCAGAATTACTTAGTAAATAGAGAAAAAGAAAATCTTATCAGAACTTTTAAGTTTAGATAAAGTGCACTAATCATATGAAACTATTCAAAGGACTGGGATGAAAAAGGTGAGTCTTAAGATGCCGTGTGAAACTGGTTAAAGCAGCAGCCTGGTGGACTGATCAGGGAAGACTGTTCCAAGCAAAAAGACAGGTGTAGACAAAGGCATGCTGGCTGGAGTATATCAGCTACTGAATGAAGTTGGGCGGGGGTGACAGGTGATGGAGTCTGAAGGGTGAGGTGGGAAGAAAGTTAACCAGGAGCGCAGTGGTGGAGACCTTGTTAGCATATAGGGTTCATTTTCCAAGTGACTGTTGGTGACAGGCAGGCAGTCAAGTAACCAAAGCATGGGGATGGTGCGAGCAGTCGTATGCACCCAGAGTCCCACATGTTAAAGGATGTGGAGTGAGGCAACAGTGAGGCCAGTAAAAAGAAGTAGCAGTAATTTAGATAGGAGAGAAGAAAGGAGATAGCTAGTTTGATGGTGACATCAGTACTTGGTGTTGCATAGTGAAGAGGCATCAAAGACAAAACAAAAATCAAGTTTCTGGAAAAACAGAGATGTAAGGCTGCACAAGGGCAGCTCTGGAACCAAAAATGGACTAAATCTTGAAGATTAAAGATGAAGTGCAGAATTTCTTTGTCAAACATGTTGAATGTGGCAGATGTCAAGGTGGAAAAGTACCAAAACTAGTCAGTGAAGTGGTTAGGTCCAAAGTCAGGAAACAGCTATCTCTATGCTGTGATGATGATGGCAGGCAAATTGACATACAGATGAGTGGTAAGCAAAGTGTTCACTAGCTGATGATTAAAAACTCTTAAAGTTTGTAAGGTAAGATTAATAATGAGACAGTACTTCTTAAGCTCACTGGCATGAAGCTTAAACTTCTTTAAGAATGGACTGTCTTGATGCAGTTTGGGACAATGCTAATGGGTGATGCTGATGATGCCAGTAATTGTTAATAACCTATATGATTACCAGCTATTGTGAATGAAAAGGTGAGAGCACATAAAAAGCAGAGATTTTCTCACCTATTGTCAAAGCGTAGAAGAAGAGCGATGAAAATGCCAGGAATGACGATGTCACCAAGGCCCAGCATGGCAAAGTTGTCTGCCCCTAGTCCTTTCTCAAGCAAGTCCTGAGGAAAGACCACTGCACAAAGGTCAAATACTTTACATGTGGCAACCACAACAAGAGCAAGATGTTATTTGTCAAGATTTGTCAAGTGAAAAGATATACGCCACAGGCTTAAAATCTACAAAATTTAAAGCATTCACATAAAACTTTATCTATTGCATAGTGTTTTTCATCCCAAAAAAATGTGCATATATCATCTAAAAAAAGTTTCAATCATGTGCCAAAAATCTGTACATACGATAAATGATTTGTCATCAAAGATTTGTAAGGATAACAGTTTATATTGGAGCTCTCATGCACAAGACATTTTTTTATAATAAACCAAGCTGATCATCATGACTTTTTAGTAATGATGAACAATAGTTTTACACATTAAAAACATGGCACTATTAATTAAACCAGCTTTTTGACTTCTAGGATCAAGATCATACTGATGTGTGCCTTTTTGAGTGACTAGTTGATAACCACCTCACTTTATCTGAATGTCTGAAAAACATCTTTGCATTTTACAGAGGAGAAACACTTATTATCTCTTAGAGTTAAATTTCAGTTCAAGCTGAGGCCTGCATCATACAGGAGCTGACTTTAGCATGAAAAAGATAGAAAGGTCAGAAAGTGAACTACAGACCAAACAACAAATGGAACATACATTTGATGGGAGCTTCAAAGGACTTGGCCACTGTAACCATGACGTTAGTGCCAAATACCCAGAAGATGTCATAGACAAAAAGCCCTCCTAACAGGATGCAGCCAGTACTGATTCGGTTCAGAGAAAGCAGCTCAACTCCATTTATGGCAAAAGCCAGTCCAAACAGGTTATTGGCAATCCAGTGCTAGAAAAAAAGATGTGCCATCATATATTAGAGTGATATTAGCTTTAAATGCATATAATACCAGAATGCTTTCTGAGGACTGGTGACAAAAAAACAAAAAATTACATTCTAATTAGGGTAGGCGTGTGGAATGAGGTCTAAATGATCAAATAATTATATGTATTAAACCTTCAAGTTTTGGTTTTCCTTCCCTTACCCATTCCCCAACCCCCCACATCAAAAAAGTTTTCCATTAAAAGTCTATAAATTGATCTGTTTTTTTCAATATTACTTTAAAAATTAAAATTATGAGTCAGAAAAATGAATACTATATTTTTATTGCGAATTCAACCTTTGCCATTTAAATGCATCCACGTAGCATGCCATTAAAAATCAACTAAATAAATCTCAATATTATATATAACTTTTTGAAAGTACCAACTGAACATTTTTATTTGTAACAGATAACCATTATCTGAATAATTAAACTACATGTACAGGACTTTGTAAGGAGTTGGGATACCTTCTTACTGCATTATATATATATTAACCTTTTCGACCAGATACCAAACTCCAACAACAACAGATGCAGCAAGACAAACAAGGTCCTTACGATCAAATTCATAATTCATGATCTCTGCAACAAAAAACAATTTCTCACCATAAAAATATAAACAAAGATGATTTTCTTACGGCAGAATAAAGGTTTACTAAACAGTTTCTAACATGTACAGCTACACACAAGAAGCACTAAGAAAAACATGCAATACAGCCTAAACCTAGCAAGGTCTAAGAAAAGGACCCAAAAAAAATCCGATTGGGGGTGGGGGTGGGGTGAGAAAAGTGCCTATTCATATAAAATGATTCACACTGAACTTTAATTATGATTTAAAATTTTATTAGAAAAATAATGACAATTCTACAGACAAGAAATATATAAGATATGAAGTGAATCAGATAAAAAAGAAGACCACAAAAACCCAACCAAACCTGATGTTACCTTGCCACGCTCTATAGAGTAAGGTGGCTGTTCTTTGAAATGTTCTGTGCAAATATCCTGGTCTGTGACCAACAGCATTTATACACTGAGGCACCCAATGTTAATGATGATGGAGTTAAATCAAATGTTAATCACCTTCTTTACTTTCTCCTTTTCCTTGAGTGAAAATAAGATGATAATCCATGTTGGGAAAAGATGAAGGAATCACCTTCTCAAACAGAGGTCTGGAAAACGTAAAAAAAAAAATTCCACAAAATTGTAAGAAACAAGACTCACCAAAAAAGTTCCTCTCACCATTCATCTGGGTTGGTGCAAAAATTGTGAACCTGAGTTTCAAAGGCCGCTGTTGCAGTCACAATCTCTTACACTAAAGTCCAGCGTATAGGGGGTTGGTGGGGGTAGCTGTCAGGCCTAAACCACACGGGTCTGTCACTAGCTAGGGTGTCCAGCACTGAATAAGGTGCTAGGCAGGCTATGCAGAATACATGGGTAGATGTACCAGACTTGAAAGGGTAGGCAATGCAAAGTCCTTTCTCTCCAGACTGTTCAGTGACAGACGAGGAAAGTTCTCCTGAGAAAACTTCCCCATTCCAAACCCAAGGATACATTAAGTCATCTATAGAAATTCAGGCTGAGGTTTAGTGCTCCCTAACTTTCTTAAACGTGTATATGTAGGGGGAATCGGACAGCTCTCATCAGGAGGACTGTTTTTATTTTACTAATTTTGTGTGTGAATAAATTTGCTGTTTGTTCCATTCATTTTGTCTTTGTTGTGGATATCCGTCCCACCTCTAAGTGAGAGGCCGTGTGCTCATGACAACTGTTGAGGAGCTGCGAGCATGCATCCGGCAACACTGGGGGGTGATATGCAATATATGGTGACATCTGCGTTTTTCTTGCATTCTTTTTGTGGTGTGTTCTTTTGCTGTTTTTTTGTGCTGGCTATTGTTTTGTGATATTATGTTGGCTGTCATCACTGTCCAGCTATGGCCTGCTTTGAGTGACCATCTTTACTCTTGGCACGGCTCTCAAACAGTGGACTCATCGGAGGATTTGTCATCTTCTGTGCTTGTGCTACTTTAGCAAATATGTGTATTGCTCATCACTGTGTGATGGAGAAGTGACACTGGAAACCTGCATCCAAACAGAAGGGCCGAGACGAACTCTGATTGTGTGTGACAATACAAGATGCCAATGGGTGACAGGCTGAGTGCCACCATTATATGTGTATTATTTCTCCTTAGATGCCTGTTTGTGCTAACCCTGGTCGGGCCTCTTCAGAGATACGTTTACTTTGTTTTCTATGCTTACAGGGAGTAACTAAGTGGGCTCAGCTCTACATGTTATGCAGCTTTTTAATGCAGAACTGTCATTAGACTTTAAAAGATCAAACAGTGACAGAGTAATTTAAAATGATACATAACATAACTTAGACCTACGGAGATACAAAAGGGGAGAACTGAAGACCTTACTATATCCCTGATTACCACAACTTACGCAGCAATGTGTGCCAGTGCCAATACCCCCAGAAAGAAGAAATAGAATGCCAGCAGCAAGTTGATGTACTCCTTAGAGAAAATCTGAAAGAACAAAAAAGAACATCATAAAAAAATCTTTTAGATGGAAAGGTGCTGGAAAGGAGAAAAAAATGTGTGTTTATATGTTTCCTTGGTGTATATAAGTATTAGTTTATAATAGACTGAAAATGCACAGAAAATACATTGTAGTGTTAACTATTGCTAAAAATTTCTGTTCAATGTTTATGTGGACACCCACACAAGCATCATTAATCTATGCAATGCAAGTAAGAGATGTTTCATCTACATATTATCATATCTCAATTTGTAGAGCCCATTTCCTTCGTGGAGGCTAGCTCAATGAGCTGTGCAGAAAAATCTGCAAATGAACCCTCGTTTACCCATACAACAACGCAACACATGCTACAGTAAATAGACAATACTGACTCTGAAGTACTCTGAAAATTACATTAAGATAGTGTCTTTCTCCTTTGTCTTGCTCTAATTTAACTTCAACAGGTGGCAATTTCCTACCAAGTACAGAACTTACGAGTTTGTCTCTTTAATTTTTGCTTCATTTAACTCATCAACAGTTGAAAAAAGGTTAAAAAATAAAGTATACAACACAATATGGTTAATGAAAATTTGCTTAATCACTACATCATTGCTGGAACTAAATAGTGCTAGACAAGAGGGTTTGTCTTTACCACACTTTCCAATCATTTATGCTAATTTTAATTAAGAGTTTTACAAAAAAGGCAGAAGCAACAGACACTGGACAAGTTTTTTCCTTTAACCTCAAAGCTACAGAAAAGGGAAGTCACCCCCGATTTTATAATGTCATGTGTGCTCATGGAGGGGGAATCAAAGCAGTAATTCCACCCCTTCCTCCCCACACCTGCTTCCAACCACGCCGTCAAAACGGCAAGTTTTCTGATGTTTAAATGCTTTCGTTAATGTTTTTATGTTTAACTCCATTTATATTGCATTATAACTGTTCTCATTAAAACAAATACCTATATAGCCTGTAACTTTCAAATATTAGCGAGTCAACAGGGGCTGGGAACCAATTAAATCTATTTCCTTTATTTCTTATGGAAAAAATTGTTTCGGATAACGAACAGCTTTCCAGAATGGATTAAGTTCGTTGACCAAGGTTCCACTATAGTTCACTGCTTGCTTGAAAACATTTGTACCAATTCTACAAACCTCTAATACCATAGTGTTCCAGGTAACTAAGTAGGACAGTATGTGATCACATATTTGTTTATCTGTGTATATATAAAACATCCCTGACAATTATGCCTGATATTCTAAGCAATAAAATTGTACTGTTTACAAATACCTGAAATACAATGTATATGCCAAGTAGAGTTCCACTGGCAATTAATGGAAACAAGGCTGCATCTTTATGAGATAAGGTTTCTGGCTTTTCTCCTGATTCCTGGAAAAAAAATGAATAAAGTTACCAATAAAATGTTATCTATTTCCATTAAATGCTACCAAAACCTTATCTTGAAAAGGCATAATAAAAATAGCATTTTTTCTACTGACAAAACAAACAAGCGTTGTGTATAGTTTTAAAATATTCTCTTCTCCATCAACTGCGATCTTCTTGATGTTACATCCATCTCTAACTGAAGTATATCTACTGTATTACACTTCAGGCCAAGAAAAAAAGAGATTACTTCTTTTAAAGGATATCATGAAAACTGCCTGTGCACAACATCTCTCCTAGTTATATGTCTAAAAGACATAATGAAAACTGCCTATGCTTTACACTACATTTTCCTAACCTTGTGTATCACATTTTACTAAACGGACAGCTGCCATTCTGCTGGTGTACCTGTTTATACAACCATCACTACTCATCATTACTCTCCACCATCACCTCACCAACCACGTTTCGCAAAAAACTGAAAACCCATCTGTTTCTTTCAAACCAGTCTTAAACTACCAAGAAACACATCTGTCTATATTTTTTACTTTCCTGGTGTTTTATATATTTGTTCACTTTATTTTTTCTTCTTTTGTTTTTGCAACGAGCATTCTTCCTGGATACCTGCGCATTACAAATCGACTTATTATTATTATACAAAAGTTTATTCCACCCACATTAATGACTAAGAAAACATATGATATAAAGTTATAACATTTTTTGATAAAAAGTTATTCCGCAAACCTGAACAACAGTTTCAGGTTATAGTTATTAATCAGTATTTCCCTTTAAAGTGGAAAACAATCAACTTTGTCCGACATGTACCGCATTCTGCAGACATGTACAATATGTTCTTAAAATCAACTACAACGAACCAGAAAGGATGTTTAAGACTTTAACCCCTAACATAACCACTATTTTATGTTTCAAGTTAAACATTATTTTGTAAATTTGTGAGAAAACAGCGAACATCTGGTTGCCACGAAGAGGGTTTTACATTACATGACTATTTTTACCTTTTGC
The DNA here is from genome assembly GCF_003073045.1 of Pomacea canaliculata. NCBI lineage: Eukaryota > Metazoa > Mollusca > Gastropoda > Architaenioglossa > Ampullariidae > Pomacea > Pomacea canaliculata. The sequence goes on along the minus strand of NC_037599.1, from coordinate 18,424,808 downwards.
TCCTGATGGTGTTTTACAGAACGAAATGAGCCAATGAAAATCGGAACAATCGCTTGTAAAAAGAGACTCAAATATGCAATCGACATTCCTTCAACAGTAGCAGGTATTTTAGCTGTCGCATTGGCAGCTGTCTCGTTCAAAGTAGCATTTGCTGCCACTTCGATATCCACGCTGTCAGCCATGTTGCACGTAAACGTTCAGACAACCGGAAGTTGTCTTCACCACGTCAGCTTGTGACCTTCCTGACCTCGATTTCATCCTCGCCCAACACTAGTTCCACGAACTTGTATTATATCCGTGCTAGTACGATACCAGGAAGAGTATGTGACTTGTTACTGCATAGTCCTATACTGTACTACACCTTTTACTTGTCGAATTCAAACACACCATACTTAAAATATTCATAGAAATGTGAAAGAGAGCGTGCAGTTATTATACAAATAAATGAAGACTGCTTTTTACTCAGTTTGTGTTTGGGTATCGCGTGTCATCTGATGCCGATGTTTACAAACATAAACTTAAAAAAAGACTGTATATCATAAATATTATCCTAAATATATATGCAAAAAATTTTACTACAAACTGTGATATTCAATAATCACATAAAGCTTTAACTAATGATTTCTGTAAAGTCAATTCCTCAATTTTTACCACAGAGTTGTCGCAAGAGCTTAAAAATTGTGTAAAACAAGAAACGTTAGCGCTATTATCAGTTATGAGAAAGTAAAGATAGATATATTGTTTGAATTTAGAGCAAGAATTTATTATGCGACAATTTTTTTTTTATTACGACATATTTACGACTTTTGAGCATGTTGCTCCTGACAACGAGTGCCGCGTTGACACCCCGGTAGTCTGGTCATTTTCGTCTTGTTGTTTATATAGGAGAAATGATAAACATCCTATTGATACCTTGAAAATGACAGACATTTTGTGCAGGTGGCTAAATGATGATGTCAAAATTTCCAAAAAAGTCGGTAAGATAAAATGACGGCATCAATTGCCAGACTAAATGAATGACTATAAGAACAGCAGATCTCATTCAATTTTTCTTTCTCATCCTGTATGCTCATCAAATATAACCCCATGCGAGTAGAAGATCTCAAAATTGTGAATTTACTGAAAATTGTACTTTGTCTTTTTAAGATTCATATTAATAAACTAATCTTAGAAGATCGAGTTGTTTATATGTAGTTTATAATGGGCATGCTTTAAATTGATCCCCCAAGCTTAAACTAAAATTCCTGATGACTAGTATTTATAATCTGCATTTTTCAGTATTAAACATTCCAACCTGTGTTTTAATATTAACACGTAAATTAAATCATAAATTATTATTAAGTGTGACAGATTCATGGTTTGCCTTATTTTGCTTTTTGAACATTATAGTGTGCATCTCAATCATCCTGCATTAATTGTACAAAAGAGAATGGATGCCAATGGATTAAATAGTTCTTGAGCTGTAAAGCTTATTGTAATTTGTTTATTCAAACATGGTTTTGATCACTTTTCAGATCAAACTAGTTTTGCTCATGACTTTTCATCTGGATACTTAATTGGGGAGATCTTGAACAAGCACCAACTACAGAATGACTTTCATCTGTTTTCTCAAGCTAGGTATGCATTTTTTTTTTACTCTGACAAACCTCTGTGACATACAGAGAGAAAATGAACTATTATTTTATTATATCACTATAAATGATGTATAAAAATGTAGCAACTAAAAATATCAGTTAATAGGGTACTAAATTATAGCTATATTATCTTAAAAGTAATCCATGGAGAGAGATTTTTTTTCCTTTTTTCCTTTTTAACAGGACAACAAATGCCAAGCTTAACAACTTTACACGCATGGAACCCAACATGCATCTACTTGGAATTCCATTTGATACAAACATTGCACGGGATGTTATGACAGAGAACTATGGTGTTGTCACACGCCTCATGTACCAACTTTACATAGCACTTAACAATAAAAAGAAGGCCAATCTAACTGGTATTGCCATGGAAACCCAACGTCCAGCAGCTCCTGCCAAACTTAATGCTGTTGAAAGTGGCATGTACAAAGAGGTAAGATAATGGTTAAACCTTTTTTAAAGTAATATTACTATATAGTATTAAAGAGCTACCTTATAGTGTGTTCAACTTTGGAGCAAAGGCTTGTATGTGGGATTGAGGCCTCTGACAGAAAATCTCTTGTCAGTCCAGCAGCAAGTGTGTCTCTGATTTATCAGTGAAGGGAAAAGTAGAGTAATGATCAAGAAGTTTAATAAAAAAATAATTTAAAAACTCCAGATGGTTTATAAAGCATATATCCAAGTTGGCAAGTAGATTTGTTTGCTGTACTGTGCACACATTCACACATAAACAGGTTTGTATATATAAAAGGATAAAGCTGGGACCATAGTATCATCCCACATTTAGCAGTACGCTGAACACAACATTTTAAAGTATGAACAATCATGAAAAACATAAAATGCCTGAGATAAAAGTTACCATGGAATCACAGATGTCCTATTGAGGAAAAATAACTTACATGTATATATAAAATCCCATAACCTTTAGGTTGTTGGGGAATGAGATATTGGACTTAGAAGACATGCAGACACACTATCACTGATCATGCAATAAGTCTTGGTTATATCTCATCCCCCAACAACCTAAAGGTTATGGGATTTTATATATACACATAGACACACCTGTTTTTAATTATTATCATAGTAATTAATATTTATTAGCCTACACTTATCATACTATGGTCTGAAGTGGCCGCTTTTGCTCTAAAAATGGTCACTCATACTCTAAGAAAGCTGCTTCTTGTGCGATTTCTGCAGCTCATGATTCTTTCTTCATTTTTCACATTTCCTTTGATATTTTCTCCTAATTGTCTTCTGGAATGAAGACATGGAAAAATTAAAGCCATGAAGGTTGAAATAGAATTTACTTTTGATTGTGGACCATGCTGTTTTCCATTTTTGATTTACAAACCACATACATTGCTACATGTTTTATAGATTAGATTTAGGATCTATGCACTTGAGTGATGGTGTCAGTTTATAAGACACATTTGTGTGATCCTGCATTTTGCTCCATGTTTTGTAACTGGACTGGTGTCATCTTCACTTCTTCATTGCCAGGACTGTGCTCTTTTCTCAACTTCATTACCTGAATCTTCAAATTCAGTATTCTGACGAATCTTTCTTTTTACTGGCATACACTTGAGATTCAGGACATTGGTTATACCAATCCTTGTTTTGCAAAGATTAACTTCAAAGTCTGGCGCTGGCAGGAAGAGAGTGAGCATAAATTATAATGATAAGAACACGTACACTGACACTGTTTTTGAGACCAGCATCCATTATTATTATTATTATGTTTGTGTGTTTTTCTTTTTAGTAAAGCGCTTGGAGCCTGCCTTTAATGTTGGAGAAAAGCGCTATGCAGATCAACTTTATTATTATTATAATAATAATCATATTACACAATAAGATTTAAGGTATCATGAGAGTGTGATGAAAATAAGGTCACTTGTCTTTCCTTTAGAAATCTGAAGAGCAGGTAAATGCTAACCATGCATGAACTTTTTCATCACGTATTATTTTGCTTTTGTTGTTTTTAAATGGGGTTGAAATTTTGAAGATAAGTGAAGTGTGTTATCCCTTTGTTAACTGACAACAGAGTTAGGGCTGATCATGGCACTAAAGTTATGTTTATGTTTTACAAACATCTAATTTATCTTCATGGACAATTCAAAACAGTGCTTGAGTTCAGCTGAAAACTATAATTCAAAATATATAATGTGTGATCACATAATACAAAAAAGAATTGCTCACATGTAGTCAATATTATTCATTTTAAATGCATGTTCACATTGTGGAAATAAAACTACATACAGGTGTGTTCACATAATTAAAGAGTGATCCATTCACTTGTTGTCACTATATACAGTTTACATGATAAATGCAAACTGGTCAGCACTAAGACAGTAGGTATTGAAAGTAAACTACCTAATGGTTTATATAGTTAGCATGCTGTATTTTCCTATTTAGCAGTAACAGGAACCGTGATATGTTTCTAATAGAACAAAGCTCCCTTTTTAAGACTGAATAAATATCAAGAAGATTTCACAAAGGAACATTAAAAAGCACTTGGCATTTCTCTCATGTATATTAATGTACATGCATGTGATTGTGTATGTATATATATATATGTATATTTGTGTGCATCTTTCTACCTAATCACAAACATTTTTATGTCTTCTAGATGGAGACAACTGTATTTGTGACTTATAAATGATTAGACATTTTCTGAAGTTTTCTGTCTATGTGATTTTGGTTGGTTATTTTCACCCTTCATGCATGAAGAAAATGTCATTTCTTGTTTTCTTTATAATTTACATGTTCAGAAAGCACTTCACATTTATACTTATTTCCCCATCAAGGTGAGTTTAGCACATTAAACTTAGAAGTAAAGACAACTCCAACATGGAACATTATGACAGAGATATAGTCTGAAAAACCTGAAGTGAATAGTTCATTAATGTGTATGCTTAATCAAATTAACCTGCTGATAAAAAGGAATGGAACATGCTCAGTGGTTGATCATGATAAGTGTCTGATGTGTCTAATAGTCTGATGTCACTTTGCTAAAAGTAGAAAAATGAAAATAATCCTTATAATGCTGGATGTGAACTAGGGGGAATGTTTACAAAGTTTATCTTTTTCTACATCAAGTAATATTTTGAATACATAAGTGGAACAGAACCTACAATACAGACATAGAACTATTTTATTACTTATGAAGTTCCATTTAAAAATACCTTCTTCCTGGTACTTTTTCTTCATGTTAGAGATGTCACATTTTTTGCTAAAACAACACTTATTACCTACATTGCTCTGTTTTCTATTTGCCATATTTAGCGCTTGAAGCATATAACACCACGGCAGACTGATCTCAACTTAGATGAAATGGCATCCCGATTTCATGAGCATCAGATCCTAATGGAGCAGACAGCATTTCGTGAAAGGTTTGTGGAAGCTGAGCTTCAGAGGCAGAAGCATCAGGAAGAGCGACTGATGCTGCTTGAGAGGGCAAGGATTATGCGAGCCAAACAGAGTGAGATGGTGGCCAAGATTAGGTATGTTATATCTGCTGTATAAAAGTGTATCACCAAAATCAATTACAGTGTATGTGTTTCTCCTGATTAGTGTCTGTATATTTTATAAGCTTGCTCAGCACTGAGAAAATCTGCGACAGCAGAATTAGTTATTATGTTTTCAGCGTTCTGCTCATTTACTAGTGGTTTCACATCTTGCTGCACACTTTTCCTAATCTCCATTCATTTTTTGTTTTTAAAACACCATGTTGTATACTTTATATACTGATTAATACTTTGTATTTTATCTTTAACCCTTAGTCTTTACTTTCAAAACTTTCTTGCATTCTCTTTCCACCTCATCTGCTACTCCCTCTGCTGCCACGTAAATAGAGCTGCAACTGTGAACATTCCCCATCCCCCATCAAACTTGACTGAAGCAGCTCTTCAGGAAAAGAAAGCACAGAGACTGAAGAGAGAGGCAGAGGTATGTCTTCAGATACACTGACACGCATATCCACAAATATCCGTATTTGTCATAAAACAAACATTGGTATTTGCCCAAACAACTATACCGATCTTCACATCTGCAGATATCAGTATTTGTCATAACACAAACACCAGTATTTGTCATAACAGTTATACTGATCTTCACATCCACAAATATCAGTATTTTTTATGACAGTTAAGTGAACTTGTAAGTATCATTTGATGATAGGGTAATTTTTTAAAAAATGTCATGCATTGAGAACAATGGCTTTAACACCTAAATGCTTAAAACTTAATATTTTGCAACTCTTATCGTTATTATCTTGCAACAGGAAATTTGCATGAAAATGTCAGAAAATGTTTTTGGTACTAGATTAATTTAGCAAATTGTGGTGGTATTTAAATTTAGTGGTAACACATAAATACTATACAAGAACTTATTCCAAAATCTGCTGAACTATTGAAATATTGAAAAATGTATTGCAGTTTAATAAGTTTTTTTCATTTTTTTTTTATTAATTTAGAATAACTGAACATGCTATGAACATTTTCCTGAAAACTTTTAATAATCATTAAAGTAATATGTATATAGAATTTTTTTTTTGTCATGCCAGAGGAATGTGTGAATAAATTGTATATTTAAAAAAATCAGCATCACATAACCGAGTACATGAGGAAACCATTCATAGCATTAATATATTTCAGGAAAGTATTAATGAGATTGCAAAGTTTGAGGACAAACTGAGACTAGTCCTTCCAGCTTCTGATGATGATGATGATGATGGGTGAGTTATTCTAGTTTTGAGGATGGGTTAGGTAATTCAATTCAATTCAATTTAACTTTATTATCTCACTAGGAGAAATTACAAGACGTGGTAAGACTTACTTCCCCTCCTATATTGTCATGAAGTATAAGACTTTATCCCTGGTGGTTAAAAATAGAAAAAATATATAAAAGTAAGAGAGAGAAACAACACTGTCTACCTTATGAAAGATTTTGACTAGTCATTGTTGACGGTTGAACTGGGATCAACTTTAAAGAAAATTGGGACGGGAACATTTCAGCTGTCTTTGAATGCACTATGGTATGTCAGTTGTACTAACCACATGACTAAGGAGCTCCCAAGCATATTATAAAAGGATGACTAAACCATGTCTTTCATCCATATAATGCAAAGATTTTTAGATACCCAGATAAAATTATTGAGGGTTTTACAACTATTTACAGAATAATAGTTTAATCCTTGCTACTCCTTGAGGAGCATAGGACCGCAAGTGCCGAATAAGTGCACATTAATGTACATGTTAATATTATTGTGATTTTGGTCCCAAATGTAAGCATCTCCATGATTATTAGAGGAATGTTTTGTGCATATAAAACTGCCACTGATACTTGACAACAAGTAATACAAATATTTTGCATGTCTGGATTATTACTAAATGTCTTGCATAACGAAACTTTCATCCTAAGCTCTTACATTTTCAGACCTCTGTTTCCAACTCATTTACATTTTTTGCAATTTTTCTTTATGTAATTTTAATTTTTCTTATTTGTGCACGCCTTTATAAGATGGAAACGGAATACAAACCATTTTCACTCTTCAAGCTAAACAAATCTCTTTCCTTGAACATTTTATTTCACTACTTAACATCCCAAACTCCATAAGGAATCCTGTCTTCTGATGACCTGTCTGTAAATTGAGACAAGGGGGAGATAATTTTGGGTCTGCCACTTTGTGGGAAGAGCAGGACTGTGTATAGGGGGGTGATAACAGACCAGGTCAAATCAAATGTCCTATGGCCTAGCAGCCTAATAGGTGGTGAACAGTTAGAGAAGGCATGGCATACAGAAAGTGGATCCTAACCCTTTGTCTTTGATTTTCCTGATAAACACTTATACCTATTCACTTCTGGGTGATAAAGGAGATCTTCCAGTCACACTTTGGCAGGGTGGCTTTTTAGCCTGCAATCTCTTTTGAAGTTTAGCACATTAGCCACACAACTGTGCATCCTTCCTACATGTTTACCAAAATTTTTTAGAGCAGAATTTTAGTTGGAAATCATACTGTGTGCAGGGGCGAGATAGACATTCAGTACATTTTGAAGCGAGATGAGGATCATCAAGAAAACCTGAATATCATCCGGACTAGTTCTGATGATGAATACATTGGCAAAATTCGCAAGCGTCTGCACGAAGATTCTGCTGCTCGTGAGGAAAGAGAGAAACGCCGTCGCAAAGTGCTTAGAGAGCAGCTGGCAGCCCATCAAGCACAAGAAGTTGGTAAAATCTGCTGTTTTTCAAGCAGCTTTGTTTCTGCAATGGAATTATGTCTGCAATGTTTTTTAGAGACATTTTGCTTAGTGTTTTGTGATTTTCATTCACAATCAGCAGCAGAGGAAGCTTCCTTTATTCTGCTATACTTTCAAGTTTCATTTATATTTGCATTGCATTGCATATGAGAACTGTATTGAATTCTATATTCATTAATTCTCATTGATCTCAAAAGTATAATTTGCAATCTTTCACTTTTATGGTAAGTTGGTAATGCCATGCTATCATTTACTTTTTTCATTGTTATAGGAGGCTCAGAGGGAGGAGATGATGGTGAACCGCTTGATGCGCCAGTCACAACAGGAGCGACGTATTGCTGTGCAGCTGCTGCAGGCTCGACATGAAAAAGAAGTGATCCGCAACAACCGCATGGTTCGGGAACAGCAGTATCAAGAGCGGAGAGTGAAGGACTTTGAGGAAGCTCTCAATCGAGAGGCAGTAAGTGCATGCTTCTGCTTTGGCCTTTCACAAAACTGTACACAAAAAGTACTGCAAAACATATAGACAGAGAAAGTTCACAAGCAGCTTTCATAAGACTACTGCAGAATATATAGCCAAGGAGAGCAAACTCACAAAAAGCTTTTGGGGATTTTCTGTCTTGTTATTGTGTAGATCTTATCAGACTTTGAATGATCGTTGAAGTTAGCATTTTTAATTTGACTACTTAGCTGCTTTTCCTTTATCTTGACATTCTGTGCCTTTTACTACCGATGTCATGTAATACAAACCATGACATTTGGCAGGAAATGGCCCGCCTTCAAAAGGAAGAATATAAGGAACAGATTCATTATGAAATGGAACGTCATGCTGCCATTGCTGCCCAGCGTGCTGAAGATCGCTACCATCGGCATTATGACTTCTGTTTTGAGGTTGTTGGACATATTGTTGACTTTGCATGCAAGGTGGCTGAATACAGGGAGCTTACTGCCAAGTAAGTATAGTAACATTAACCAAAAGAGAATCAGTGCTGAGTCCTTTTTGTGAGGTGGGGGTGGGTGAATGGAGGCAGGAATGCTGCTTTACTATTGCTGACTTTTTGTGGTCCCTAGCACAACCTCTGAAGCAGATCTTTCAGTGTTAAATTAGATGGCATAACTGACTTAAACTTTTTGTAAAAGAAGCAACTTATGCAAGCTTTTATTTGCGTTACTTGTCGCAGAAAGTTACCAGCAAAGTTGGTTCAAGATTGGAAAGCACTCTTTCAAAGTGGATATTCTTTGTATGAAGAAGAATCAGTGGAAAAAGATGAGCTGACACCAGAGCAGATTCTTGAGGAGGAGCGCCAGCAGCTCCTGGATGAGGGCGATTTCATGGAATATAAGGTGAAGTAGACCCACTTAAAACATATAGCATGATATGCCTGAGACATAGTAAGAAGGCAGGGGGAGCTAGACGTATCCAAGAATTAGCATGAACTAAGGTGAGGTAGACATACATGAGTCATAATTAGCATGGAACACATGGGAATGCAGACGTCCTTGAGACATAGTTTGGAACACCAGTTGAATTAGATGTAACTCAAACATAATCAGCATGAACTGCAAGATGAATGTTAGTTAAAAATCGAAGACCAAGAAAAATGAAGCATACATATATATACTGAAGGAAAGCTTTATTTTAGTAACGGCTTGTTTTTTATTTTCTTTTTCAGAACATGATTGGAGAGTGGTCTCCACCTGAAGTTTCAGACATCAAAGGGCCACCACGCAACAATCCTGTTGTGGGACACATCATCCAGCGACTGTTCAATATGGTGCATCCCCCAACCGTATGTGATTTCCTTGAATTCATGCTTATTCAATCTCAACTAAAAAGGACTTTTTAATATTTAGTATGCATTCTCATTTGCTCTGTTTTGTAAGAACAGCACATGGTCCAAAAACTGCTGACTAAGCAAGTGTTAATGACATACACCATATTTATTTAACTCATTTATATATTACAAAATGAATAGAAATATTTCTTAATCAGCTTGAACAACACCAAACTAACTCTGATAGCACTAAATGACTACTCCAAAAAAAGACTGAACATACTATTAAACATGAAGCTGAACAGCAAACAAATCTATGTGCAGCCTCCCCCTGCACCCCCAGAGTTCCCTCCATATCCTGTTCGAGCTTGTGTGCTGGGAAAAGCATTTTCTGGCAAAACAACAGTTCTTAAGAAACTTGCTGAAGGTGAGTTGACTTACGAGGCTGATTATCTTCTGCTTAAAAGTCTCACAGGTTGCTTTTCTTTTTTTAGTCTAATGACCAAGTAAAGCTCAGTAAATTTTCACCCCTAACCCACTCCATTATTTCTGTTCTGGGGTTACATGCTTAGCAGCATCACTGTGCACAGAAAGAGGTAACCTACTGGTACCATGATTACACATAGATGTACATAATTAACATATAGGATCCCAACTCTCCCATTGGCTGTATCCTTAGTGTAAATGTATTCATGTACAAACCTCGTGTTTGTGTTGTTGATGTGTGCATGATGTTTGAAGGCCTGCTTTTCAAGAAGGGAAAAGGATGGCAAGGTCTTCAGCCAGTTTTAGGGAAGTAATATCTTGCACCAAGCTTTATCCACTCCTTAGGAAAAACATGCCCCACACAAGACCTTTTGATAAGTCAGACAATTCAACAGAATAGAAAAGTGATAATGTTTGTAATATATGAACATGCATAATCCATTATGCCACAAAACTGCATGTGTGGGCAGCTTGTGTTTATGTTGATGTTTATTGCTATGTTCAGAGCATCGGCTTCAGATTCTTCAGGCAGAGAAGCTGGTCAATGAAGCCATTGAGGCTTTTAAAAATAATGAAACTGATGAAGTTAAGCCTGTAAGCATTCCACTTTTCTGTTTCCCTTTAATGATAGGAATAAATCTCATGGTTTAAATTTTTTATTTTGCACATGAACCAGTTTGGTACCTTATATTGTGTCAGTAGGGAACCATAGAAATAAAGTACTTTAAGCATTCATTGTATTGTACATTATTGATATTGATTTTTAGTTTTTGCCCCCTAAAGTGTGCACTATCCAAGTGTCAGTCTAATTTTGTTATTGTCTTTTTAATGATGCAAAGGACACACCCCCTCCTCAGCATCTTTCACTTTTTTTGTCTTCTAACCAATCTCTTCTTCTGTGTGTGTGCATGCATGTGTGTTTGTTGGGGAATTAAGATGGGGATTTTGTAGTTTATGACACTAAAGTGTATTCTTTATCTTTCAGAATCTTGAGACAGAAAATCAACCTTTCAGGGAAGGTGAGTACATCATAATTTTCTTTTATGTAAAGTTTTTTGTAGCTTTAAGATCTAAAAATCTCTTCATTTATTTTAAATCTATGTCTGATCCCCCTTTCAACTCACACCCCTCCTCTTCCTGAAGAATTGGTCATCTGGGAATTTATCTGCAACCTATATGAATGTTTCATTTATTTCCTGTCACATGAAGGATGATGTTTGATATTTCACTGAGAATTCACTTGAACATGTCTGTAAAACTTAAATTTCAATACTACTGCTAAGGCTAAATTCTTTGGGGTCCCAGGGACCCCTTCTTCAGATTTTTAAGGGGTCCCTGTTCTTCGCCCAAATTTGAAGGGGACCCCATTGACGAAAATTGAAGGGGTCCACCGAACTTTTAATGCGTACTGTACGCAATTTTTTGTGTAAGCAGAAGCCCTGAATTTAAATGTGTCATTCATCCTTGATGATCATAGAAGCCCTCTGTATAGCATATGCTGCCTGAAAAGATAGACTACAGAAAGTAACTGATCCAGTTTACAATGATTTTATTTCTGTCAGAACAAAGCTGAAAGAGATCCTTATCTTTAACAGTGCCATCAGACCCAACCACAGGACAGCCAGTGCCAGAACCACAAACTGGTGATTTGGATATATCTACTGATGGTGAGGGAGATGCCTGTACACAAGTTTTCATATCTACCCTCTGTACAAAATGTTGTCAACAGCTTTCAACATGTTGGCATTTTTTTTTAAAAAAAGCAAAAGATACCAATAAAAATAATGAAACTTGCCAGCCAAAATAAATCCTCCCACCCCACCCCCCAAAAAAAATAATTGGACAAGAAAAAAAAAATATAATTTAAAGGTTGAGCAAAAGAGAATCTTCTTTATAGGGATACAGCAAGGACACCAAACACACTACTAATACGTTGGTTTTATTGGCTATACATCTTTAGAGATATGGCTACTGAAAATGGATCTGTTTCTTTGCAATACATTGCAAATGGTAGGAACCCCTGTACAATCTGTATAGTCACATGAACATCTGTACAATCAGTATGGTCACATAAAGATGCACTGGTGGTCAACCCTGAACCCAGTGATAAGGATGGATTTCATGGAAGGTAATAAGTGAGCTGTTGTCCATAGATGGCTACAAAATGGTATCCACTATTTTTTTCAGTTGTAAATCCATAAAATTTGATCAACTTGTCTGAGATTAGTAGAGACCATTACAAATCTTAATGTGTCTAGTTTTATTTCTCTGGGAAAGAAAGAGTAAAATCAATGACAAGTGAAATATACATTTAGATTATTTATGTTAGGGTAGTTATCAAGACATTTGTCTGCAAACCACTGAGAAATGATATGAAAAAGAGGGATTCAAGCAACAACAAAAAAAGGACTGGATATGCAACATATTATAAAATTGTCCCAGATAAATTTATGTTGCTTCAAAATTTAAATGTTCGTCCCCTACAAGTGGTGAGAGGGGTATCCTGTCGCCTTGATTTTATATTTAGATTCTGCTGCATGTGGTTCTTTTCCCAGCAATCATCACAGACAAGCCATCTGTTGATCTTCTAAAAAAGTCATTGGGAGGGGACCCCAGTCAAGAAGGGTTGGAGGAGGTGTCATCCAAATCATTGAGCACACAGGCATTACAAGGAAAGAAACAGGATTCTAATGAGGTGAGTGTGGTATTTATGACTCATCCTTTCATTTTTCCGAACTGGTTCTTTTCAGTGATAATGGCCTACTGCTTTTTCATTACATTTATGGTTCTAAATCTTCAACACTTTCATTGCATCAGTGATCCTTTATGGTTATGATTCTTTACCATTTTCATTTTCAATGGTTAGTCTTGTATTAGCAACTAACAGTCATGGTGATGAGTTTCAGCTATGTCCTGCAGTGGCAAATTTCTCTCTCTCTATTTCACATGTATGACACTGATGATTTTTGCTAGCAGCTCATTTCTGATTTGAAAATGCTGGCAGTATGAATTACCTAATTAATAAGGTATTACATTTTCTGTTTCTCTCCAGCTGTCAGTCAGAGCTAGACTGGGCTCCAGAGCCTTGAAGTATTTAAAGAAAGGTCGCCCTGTTGATGACCCAACCATAGTGGACATTCTTGTTGATGCTATCAGGTACAAGGAGATTGTGCATATCAACAGTGTGTTTACAGTGCTCAAATACACTGTATTATTTATAAACAGTGCAAACAAAGTACATATCTGGAATCACAGATAATGTGCCTATGACAAAAAAGGAAAAGAAAAAAAGTATTCATGAATACCAAATAACAAATGTTCACGAAAGGGAGTTTGTCGGAAGTAGTTAATATGGTGATCTGTCTTGGCATTTTTAATAACAGGGGAAATTTTCCCTTTTTGTTAGTAATGTATCAAAAGAATCTGTTAATGTTTTATATAAATAGCACATGCTTGTACCAGGGCTTCTGCTAAGGCTAAATTCTTTGGGGTCCCAGGGACTCCTTCTTCAGATTTTTAAGGGGTCCCTGTTCTTCGCCCAAATTTGAAGGGGACCCCATTGACGAAAATTGAAGGGGTCCTCCGAACTTTTAATGCGTACTGTACGCAATTTTTTGCGTAAGCAGAAGCCCTGCTTGTACTTGTCTTTATATCTGTTTTCTGCATACTTTTCATATCCTCAAATGTTTATTTCCTCTGGTGTTTTGAAAGACGTGTTCCAGAGGGCACAGGTTGGGTAGTGGATAGTTTTCCCCTGAATTACAGTCAAGCCAAGCTCCTGGAGAAAGCTCTCAGTGGCTTTGATGCCGATATAAAACAGCAGAAATCACAGAAGTCACGCCAGTCGAATCTGGTGCCGGACCCTCGACCTCCTCCGCCACCACCTGAACCCTCAAGCAGCATTGATGTTGTCATTCTTTTTGACATCGATGATAAGCTCTGCTTGAAGAGGGCTAGAGGACGCACATGTGAGTAGAAGATGGACAAAAGGACTTGTTTTGTCCATAAAATAATAAATTTTTCTGTAAATGTGTTGTAGGTGTATTTTAGATACCAAGAGACGAATAACATGCATAATAGATGCACGATACATATGTGACAGATGCTATCCAGGCAGATCAGCAGTACCATGAAGAATTCAACCCACCACCAGAGGGCAGTGCCACAGGACTGGGTAAACAGGAGAAGGTAATTCCTGTGACTGAACCTGCCTACACCCAGGAACAGCTCCAAAACAGGTGCAGGCTTGGCTTGAATTTAGCTTCTTCATAACACATTTTTTAAACTAATGAAGACCATGCAGGAACTATAATAGAGTATTAAACATTAAAAGGACATCAAAAGAGCATCTGCTAGTTTTTGTTTATTGTTTTTGAAGGCTGACAGCTTTTCATGATTCTTGGGGAAAGCTAGAGAAGTGGTATGTCAAGTTTGGCAAGCTTAAGAAGGTGAATGCAGCTGATGAGGAGTTGGCTGTCTACTTTGAAGTGGAAAAAATCTTGGAGGACACCATTTCTAAGGTAATAGTACTGGGATTTATTGAGCAGGTCTCAAAACTGCACAAGCAAGTTCTATGTGTTTACCAGGTTACTATGGAAAATCATTGTAAATCCAACTTTAGATCTGAACAAAGGATTTGAAGGCAGATATTTAATCAGAGTGTACAGTTCAACCATAGTAATAGTCTTCTATAGCAAAATTAGTTATTTATAAAATAACTGCATGCTACAGGTAATCAAGTAATGTAGATTTCATCCACATGAGAGCCAAAGCTGAATAAAGTCATGGCTGACTGAGACACCATCACAAAGAATACTAGCTGAGATGAGAAATAAATCCTCTGTGCAAATCCTGTGGCAGGAAGCAAAAACACAGTAAAAACTGAAGTTCAGTTGAGGCTGAACTCACCACAAATGAGGGAGTGAGCTGTGGTCACAACTAAGGGCATGCATTAAGAAACATAAAAGGAGCACCAAAGCTGTTATACCCGTTTCAGAAGAAGTTGGGATCATTGCTTAGCTGCTAACTTTGTAAAAGTCATCATATTTATTTATGTGGCATACCCTGAATTTGTTACTAGATAAAGATCTCTAAAGTGTACTTGCCTGAGACCCAAACGGCATCAGCTGCAAGTGAAAAAACTGTCGGAGAAGAAGAGAAGGCTAGAAAGGAATACATATATTTTGGTAGTGGTACTGAGCTGGCGTGACTGCATCTATTCTGATGCCACATGACTTCTTCTTAGCATGAGTAGCTACACTAACCATGAACATAATGAACTCTTTTTGGTTTAAGATTATTATTATTATTATGTGTTTATTTTTTTGCAAAGCACTTTGACGGTGAGTAAAGTGCTATATAAATTAACTTTTATTATTATTACTAATATTATTATTATTTGCACAAATGCTAACTCCTCCTTTTGTAGCACAAGCTTTGGATAATATATATGAGCTTGACCTTTACCAAGACTGAAACATGTATAAGAATAACGTACATATAACAGCAAGTAAGATTGTTTAATGCGTCCTTACTTGTGTTTGGTTCTGAATGGGTTTCAAATGTCTTACTGTCATTTTGTAAATTAGATATATACATGTATACGTGTGTGTGTGTAATATTAACAAAAAACTATTGACAGCTTCAGGGCAAAGGTGTGGAGACATCAACTGAACAGACAGATAATATCGTGCAGAAAGTTGAGGAAGTTCCACAGGCTGTGAGTTTAATGTTTGTAATAAACATTGACATTTTGTAAATGAATTTTAAAGTAATTTAGACTTTGGTTATAAGTTGTACATATAACAAATGTAACAAATCATAAATGAAGTCATGATTATAAAAAAAAAATTAGAAAAGAAGTGTGATTATGTGAGTAGGAAAATATCTCAGGTAATCAGTATTAGAAGAAGTAAAAAAACATTCCACAACCTATCAAATGAGACTCCACCTGTTACCTTAGTAAATATCATGAAATGCATTCATGTGGGCATGCCTTAATGTTGTTACATTTAGAAACATTATTTGGATAAGTCTTTTTATGTTGAAAAGTATTGAAAGAATTTAATCTAGCGCTTAATTTGAAGTACACCTGATTTTAGGCTCCTGGAGCACCACCAGAAGCAGTTCCGGTGGCTGGTTTGGTGGAGACACCACCTGGTGGGCCAGATGAGACATCTGGGCACATCTCCAGGAGTCGCAGCAGTTCTGGCAAGTTGACATTTTTTAGAGAGTCAGAATGCATAACTCCACTGGTAGCTTATTTGAGTACTAATGCCACTTGGTTCAGAGGTGGATGAATTTCTGAATAAAAAATATAGTTATGACTAGTGTTAGAGAATTGATAGAGTTGAAAAATTGCTGTCTCAGGCCCTGAAAATGTAGTACATTTTATGATAAGTATACTATTCATTTGGCTGCTAGAGGCCACTGTATAAGGTAAGAAGTGTCACTGTATAAAGGAACAACTATGTCAAACTAAAGATAAAATAAGACTTGGAAGTGTCACTGTATAAAGAGACAACTGTGTCAAAGTAAAGATAACATAAGACTTGATAGAAGTATCATTGTATAAATGGATCACTATGTCAAAGCAAAGAAAAAATAAGACCTGATGGACAGGTGAGAATGAAAAATAACAATCACCACAAAGCTAGGGACAGAAAATTAAAGGCTAAGGAATGTGGCAACTGGTTGTAGGTTCGATGAAAAAGCTTGGATCAGCTACATCAAAGGAGGCGAAGAAGGAGTCAATAAAGAAGGGATCTATGCAGAGAAATACCAGTGCCAGGAAAAGTCCTTCAGGTAGGAAGATCGTCATGACCATACTGGTGGTGCTGCTGGGGATGATGGTCCTGTTGGCGAAGTGGTGTATGTGTTGTGTGGTGTTGTATCTATGGTGTGTGTGGGGGAGTTGTGTGATTTGTGTGTGGTGTTAGGTCTGTTGGTTAATTTATGGGGGATATGTGTGTGTGTGTGGGTGTGTTCATGTGGTGTGTATTGTGTTTATGTGTGAGGGATGTATTATGTGTGTATGATGAGTATATTGGGTGTGTGCATGTGGGATATATGTACATAGCGTGCACATGTGAGCATCAGAGCAATGTGTCAGGAAGGGGATATAATGCCTATAAAGTGCAAAATTATATTGTACCCCTATTTGAAGGCAAAGTTATTTGTTGACAAAGTATAGTAAACTGAACTGAATTCTCAATTGTGAGTATCAGGAAAGTGGATCAAGGTAATGTAATCCATGTAATATGTACAAATGTAAGGTATAAATTTGTCTGTTGACACAATATAGTAAACTGGATAGACATTCACATCAGTCTGTTCATCTATCAGTTTCTTTTTTGTCTGTCTGTCTGCTGCTCAGCAAATAAAAACCGGTGCTTTATAAAAAAAAAATACTGTTGCACTCATTGTGTGTTGGTCTCTTGAGTGGTGTAGAGGTGTCAATGGTCATCAGATCTTTTTCTAATTGACCTTATTGCCATACACATTGATTTGTATTTTATATAATTTAATCTGCAAATAAATGCATAATTATGGTAAGATATGTAGCAGCTTGACCCAGAAACAACAGCAACAATATGACAGCCCCTTCTACACAAGATCTGGGAACAAGAGTTAGTACCAACAGACTGGAAAGTAGGCTACCTAGTCAAGTTACCAAAGAAAGGAGACCTCTCTCAGTGCAACAATTGCCAAGGGATCATGCTGCTGTCCATCCCCAGTAAAGCACTATCAAGGATGATTCTAGAAAGACTGAAGAAGGCACTAGACAAGAGACTGAGACCAGAACAAGGAGGGTTTCGCCAGGATAGATCATGCACTGACCACATTGCCACCCTCTGTATCATCATTGAGCAGTGTATCAAGTGGCACTCCTCCCTCTATATAACTTTTGTGGACTTTGAGAAGGCATTTGACAGTGAAGACAGGGACGTCATCTGGAGGCTGATGATCCACTACGGCATTCCACCTAAGCTCATAAACATCATCCAAGACTCGTCCTGCCAAGTTATTCACAATGGCAAATTCACTAAACCTTTTGTAGTGAAGACTGGTGTAAGACAGGGCTGCACATTATCACCAGCAATATTCCTGATGATCATAGACTGGATTTTGTGCAAGACAACCCAAGACAACAACACTGGTATCCAATGGACCTTCACCAAACAGTTAGAGGACCTGGACTTTTGCAGATGACATCAGTCTTTCCATCTCATTGGCAACAACATGCATAAACCAAACTGAATAAGCTAGCCAAGGAAGCAGAGAAGACTGACTTAAAGGTCAACAGAAAGAAGACCAAAGTGATGAGAATCAACAACAAGCAGGAACTCCCAATCCAGCTTCAAAGAGAGAACATCCTAGAAACGGACGGCTTCACATATCTGGGGAGCATCGTCAGCAAGGACGGTGGAGGGGATGATAATATCAAAAGCCGCATCAACAAGGCCAGGCATGCTTTCAACAACCTACGCCCCATCTGGAACTCCCAAGCATTATCCTTTTGCAGTAAGACATCTTCAACACCAATGTGAAAGCAGTCCTACTGTATGGTTCTGAAACCTGGAGAGTGACAAATACCATCAACAACAAGCTCCAGACCTTTACCAACCAATGCCTACGCCACATCCTGGGAATAAGATAGCCTGAAAAGAGCTCCAACAGCTGCCTGTGGAAAAGAACCAACCAGAATGCCACTAGCCACGACATCAAAAAGCACAAATGGGGCTGAATAGGACACACCCTGCGCAAACCAGCTGACACCATTGCCAAGCAGGCACTTGACTGGAACCCTCAGGGGAAGAGGAGAGTTGGGAGACTAAAGCAGACTTGGAAAAGAACAGTAGAAAGCGAGGCAAAGGACATCGGAACAACCTGGGCCCAGCTCGAGGGGGCTGCCCAAAACCGGGTCCACTGGCAAGATGTTGCGGCCCTATGCTCCTCAGAGGAGCAACAAGGAATAAAACTAAGTAATGTAGCAGCTTGTTTTAGGTTAATTAAGTTCTGTGACAGCTTGCCCATGATACATATATTGCTGCATGAGGGATGACTTTGATTAAGTTCACTTTGACAATGACTAGCATTTCAGATTTCTGCGTTGGAAAATGTTTTATCATAACAATTTTCCCTTCAGCTTGCACAGTAAGAAATGTGATGATGTGATTGTAACCTTACGAAATTTTACCTTTGATAAATGCTACAGGTGTGAAGTCATCCAAGGGTGGAAAGCCAGGAGCAAAACTTAAAACTCCTGAGCCAGAGCCAGAACCTGAACCAGAAGAACCACCTGGTCCTCCACCTCCTCAACCAGCTGACGAGGAGTGGGAATTTGTTGATCTGGAGATTGAGCAGGTAAAAAAAGAGCATGAAATGCACATAACATTCTACCATGATCAGGAACAAATTATTTTCTCTTGGTTATGCTGTAGATTATTTAATGATATCTAAGGCAGACAAAACCTAGCTGATATTTTGGGTTTTGTTTTGACCCTATTAGGTTAGAGTAGAAGAAAATTAAAATTAGAATATATAATGTATACATAGATCATTGATACAGAGATTATGACAGCAACAATTAATGTAACATTTGTATGTAGGTCATCTTTAAACATTTTACAAAACCTGAGACATACTCAATTTTCTGAATCAAGAGATAGTTTGGAAAAACTGCAAGGCAATACAGTCACAGATATTTTGCAGGACCTTGCTGCTGTGTTGTCAACTCAATGGGAGACTGTGGAAAACACTTATGTGACAGATGCAAAGTTTGTCTTCCACCAAGTGCGATATGAAAGGGAAAATGTATATCGCTACTTCTATCAGATCAGGTAGCTTATCTTTGTCCCATAAACAGTCCCTGAAAAACTAGAAGAGGAAAAATCTGTTTATTATAGTTTGTTCAGTCCATAAAAAAATGTGAAGTTATAGTAGCATACCGAGAAGCTTTCAACACCAAAGTAATATTTGTTAAGTTATAATTTTGTATATGTGTGAACATTTCAATGGAAAGAATAATCAAGATGAACAAATTAGATTATTTCATAACAAACGTTCACAAAATTTAAGTTACTAATACCAATCAGTAATGATATAATTTCCAATAATAATAAGTTGTAGTTTAAAAGGGTAAGCTCAGAGACCATATATAGTTGGTACTATTATCTCAAATCTCCTTGACCTCTGAGGTAACAGGAAGGACTTTTTGGAATATCTACGACGCCCTGATCACAAGCAGGAGTTTGTGGCTCAGTGGCAGAAGGAGTTCAACATGGTACCTGATGACATGCGAGATGATCAAGAAACTCGAGCAGAACTTCACCAGCGTGTGGACGATCTTCGTGAACGGCTGTGGAACATTTGTGATGAACGCAAGGAAAATGCTGAACACGAAAGAAGAACCATCATAAATGATGGTTGGCTTAATGACCATCTGGGCATCCTTAATAACTATTACGTCACCCTCATGCAGGTCTCCTCCAATAATGGCAACTTTTAAATATAGTGTAGATTTTATTCTGGATAGTGCTTTAATTAAACCACATAAGTAATTAATTATCATAGGTCTCCCACTTCAAATCAGCTTTTTTAAAAAATAACTGCCTGAAACTGAAAGAAAGCAGTGTGAAGCAAAGAAAAGCAAACACAAATAAAAACTAAACCTCATGGTAAAGAAATAGTGAAACAAACATCATGCAGTTCTGTAACTCTGCTTCACATTATTTGTTGCTTTTGAATATCTGATGTGTGTTTTGTGGCTGCTACATTCTTTTGCTTACAGACCGAGTTGGATAGACTTCAAGACACTGTGCGACTCTTGAAGGATTATTACAAGGGCATGGATGGCCAGATTCCTGATCCTTTCAATCCCCAGTTTGAAAGGCTACCTTTGGTGGAGGTATAATCTGCTATACTCTCTTTCCATTTCGCTGAATTTTGCAGGCATGTTTAGTGCGTGCACACAGGCTTACTTCTTTCAATGATGTTAAATATCAGAGCTGTTGTAAAGAAGGAAGTTGTACAAAACAGCTGTTTTATTTTTATCCTTATAGCTTCCTGTAGACAGATCAAAA
This sequence comes from Pomacea canaliculata, assembly GCF_003073045.1. Classification (NCBI taxonomy): domain Eukaryota; kingdom Metazoa; phylum Mollusca; class Gastropoda; order Architaenioglossa; family Ampullariidae; genus Pomacea; species Pomacea canaliculata. The sequence continues at coordinate 18,403,569 of NC_037599.1, read as the reverse complement.
GAAAGAGAAAGAGACCAAGGAAGGGATTCTGGTACCCCTAGTGTTTCATCTGATACCCATCTAGCAAAGACAGAGTCTGCTAAATCCCCTCGTATAAAGTCACCAAGAGACCCAATTAAGTCGCCAAAAGAAGGTGGTAAATCCCGCACACCATCTGGCAAAAATCGAAGTAGTGTGAAGATAGAGAAAGACGAGGTACCAGAAATTGGAAACGACAATTATCTCAAAATCAAGTGAGTCCAGATCCCATTTATGGTCTGATTGAACAATAGTTGCTGTTCCCTTTTGTATCTGAACATCAGTTCCTTTGGCTGTCACTGATGCTTGTATTGATGTGTTGTTCTTTGTCTAGCCCTCTTTGTGAGGTGTTTTGCGTAGTGCTTGTCTCTAAACATGGATGTGATATTTGCTTATACGTTGATGGCTACAGGTTTTTTCTGATCTGTAGATTTTGTCTGTGTTTGGGATATGTCCTGCAATGTGTGTCATGTCGCATCTGTGGGTTTGGAAACTAGGCTAGCTCCTAGTGTGATGGCTGCTTGACTTATTTTGGTTACAAGAGATTTGTATATTAATGCTTAAGCTACAGGTGTAGTTTCATGATTTTAAAAACTGCAGATTTGAAGTGTAAATCTAAAAATCTAGAACTAGACATCAGGAAATAGAAATGAACAACTCTGTGTATCCATGTAATCTGTGGAAACAAGGCTGTGCCTGATAGGCTGAGTTGCTTTGTTCTCCAGCGATTTTTTGTTTTGTTTTCTTATTTAACCTCTCTGTTTATTTGTATTATAGGTTTCTTGTAATTGCATATTGCATTCTTAAGATTTGTTTTGTTTTTGGTTTACTAGTTGTAATTGCCCTATTTTCTGTTTATTGTCGATTTTACTTGAATGGCTGTCATTCTTTGCTGTTACGTAGATGTTAGATCTAATTCTTGTTCGTTTTGTCTTCTCTTCTCTGAAACTGAGCCTAATTTTACATCCTCATCAACCTATTGTAGAAGTGAGCGGTGTCTGTTATATGAGAATATGACTGTATGGTTATTGGTGATTTAGTTTACTCGAGACAGCCCCCAGAGCTGCAGACAGATCCAGATGGAAGTCCCTTAATTTGTTGTTGCCTCACGTGCCAGTTGGCACAGAGAAGATTGACTAATAATAATTGCTAACAACATGAACACCCCACATTAAACACATACATATCGAAGTTATATTCATGTGAAGGCATGAAAAGAAAAAGTAGTCAAAAAAACATACTGTTAGGAGACAGGCCAGTGCTCACATACAGGTGGGATTAATGAGATACAGATGATTTCCTGTCATCAGAGATCAGTACTTACTCATATTGGAGCAGTAGCAGACATCAATAACACTGGCCAGTGTGAAATGAGACAGTCCTCACTCATGTGTACAATTCTTAGGATACTGACTCCTAGGCATTTTGTACTGGAAATCAGTAATTTACAACCATGATTGTGATTGTAACTATTTGTGCATCAGTTGTGAAAAATTTGTTTTACCCCCAATCCTTGTAGAATCCCTCTCATTGCACGACGCCCACGATCATCAGAAGGCGAAGTCAAGATGAGCAATGCTAACAAGGATAAGAAGAAAGGTGCCAAGAAAATAAACGATGAGGGTGGTGTGTCTGAGAGCCCCCAACCTCCAACTGATCCAGATGAAAGAATGATCTTTGATGCTTACAGCTTGGCTATTGCTGGTGTGGATCAGATAGTAAGTTTTACCTTTTCTTTCTTACAATTAATTTTTTCTATCATTTGAAAAGTCCTGGACAGTATCTTGTAATACACTATGGTTCCAAAGGCTCCCTAGTTTGTTTTGTTTATTTTTATAGTGAAAAACTTCTATGGGTTTGTCTACCTGCACTTATGTTCAAAATTGGATTGTTTACAAATTAGATTGGTGCAGAAATGGCAGCCAAAGAGGCAGAAGAAGAAGCTGAGAGAGCAAAAGAACTGGAGAAAGAAAAAGCTAAGAGCGGCAAAGGCAAAGGAGGAAAGAAGGGTTCCTCTCCAGCTCCAGTAAAGAAAGGAAAGAAAGATGTAGAAGCAGAAATAACACCACCCCGTAGGTTTTCATCATTTTTTTCTAGATGGGGGGATATAAGTGTAATATAATGCAGATATAGAATGCATATATGAAACAGACACACACACTCTCTCTCACGTGCACTCTCGCTTTCTCTCTCTCACACACACACACTCTCTCTCTCTCACATGCACGCACAATCTCCCACACTCACACATGCATGTTCACTCACATACGCTCTTTCTCCCGCACACTCTCTTTCACCTCCCTCCTCACTCTCACTCCTAGAGTAATCATTCATCAATCATTTTAGTAACAAGAGTTTCAGAAGCTGCAGGTTTCATATGAAAGTAATGCTAAGCATGTAAATAATAGGTGATGTTCCTGGTCAGGCTAGTGGAGGGAGATAAAACTAGAAATATTGCTGTTAAAATAGACAAATAAAATAGTTTATCTGTGTTTGTTAGAGCTTTAATATGTAGTGTGCCAATTGTAAAAATTAAAATTAAAATTGTTTAGTTACATTTGTTTTTCTTTTTTTGGTATAATTTCTGATGTCCATATTTCTTAGCAGACTTAGTCTGTGCTGTAGCCCAGTGTGTAATGTTTCTTTCTCATGTAGCTTGTGATTTCTATTTTGTAATCTCAAAATGATACAATTTTGTGTAGTTTCTGATGAGATGACGGAAGAAGAAAAGCAGAAAAAGCAGATACGGGACAAAATGCGTCAAGAGTATTATTTTTCCATCAAGGAAGAGGGTAAAGTGTTATATATCTGATTTATCTGACTTCATCACAGATTTATTCACATTCCTTAAATAAGGCATAATCTGGAGTCAATTTGATTGATTGATGGGTGGATGGATTGATTGATTGACCATTGAACATTGTAAAAGTTAAGATGTTTTGCTGGTAATGAATCTAAGGAAATCCAGATGGAGAGGATAATGAGCTATATCTGTTACCCTTCCCTAAATAAGAGGGCCACATAGAGGATGTGGACTGGAAGTGATTTACCCTACAAAAAATCAAAGTAAAGTCTATAAGGCGGTAGACATTAGGGGGTGGTTTGTAGAAGATAGGGTCCAGTGTTGTTTCCCTATCTGTTGTTGAGGCAAGAGGAGTTTTTCATTCACAGGCCTGGGCAAGCATGAAAACCATCAAGTTATGCTCCTAAATCAAACCTCCAATCTACTACTCTTGAGTGTACCAAACACCAGCCATGTTTCCCATATAAAGAATAAAACAGAGTAACAGTTTCTAGGTAACTCTTGTACAGTAGTTTGACTTTACCAGGTGCATTTTGCATGAAGAGTTTAGCGAATGTTTCTGTTGCTGCTGTGATCCAAGTCACCAATACATAACTCAGTTTTGTTTTTTTGGGGTTTTTTTTTAGTTCTTTTGCAAAGTAGATCTCTTAAGTGTGTTGTGTCTTTGATTTTTGTCAACAGAGACAGCAACTCACATGAGAATGGATCTTATCAAGGTCATTGCCACTGCTGTTATCCAAGATCTGAAAAATAAGGCTGATAGTGCATACAAAGACATGGATGACTGGCTTGGAGCCAGGTTTCTGAAGGAGATGGAAAGGTTTTTCATAAGATCTCACCTATTTACGTAGATGATACATGAATATACTCTTACACAAGTACATTTCATACAAGCTCACCCCGGAAGGACCATGAAGCGGGCTGCTTGGACCTCGAACGCTAGATGCCGCTCTCACGCCTCATAGGTAGTAGGGAGCTTAAGGCTGCATAGACTTATCTGTCCCACTGGGGCAATTACAGAGTGGTGGTGCCCAGTCCTTTCCACTCCGGTTTTTGTAGTGGGTTTACTCCCTGGCTGTCCGAGCCATGCTACTAGTCTACAACTGACCCAGTAACTACACGAGAATGCAGGCATCTTGTGTGCCCACATGTTCTTCTCGGGTGTACTCCTATCATCGAGTACACAGGTAGTTTCACTTTTAACATAATGCTAACGAGCACTATCGCAAACCAAACTAACAAATGGGGTAGCTGCCCGAGGCCTTGAGGAATTTCCAGTTTACGTATACTGCTGCCCCGTTGCAATGTTAATGTTCGCTCGCATACGTATGGATAATGTCACTTAACAGACACATCCTCTGTACCGGACCTTGTATGAGACGTCAGTGACCGTCGCGAGACAGACCGCACGCCCATGCCTGAGATCCAACTACGAGCTGTTTACACCAGCATGTAAATCATTTATGTGAATACAAGAATATCATGAACATGCATGTATTCATACTGTGTGTGTGGGTTTGATCTTGTTTTATTACAGAAGTGGGAATAAGAAAGGAGCAAAGTCTTTGGAAAATGGTGAAAAATGACCTAAGTATGATAATGACACACACAAATACACATGGCAACTTATGCATGCATGTCACTGCATATTCATGTGTCTTTGAACTTGCATGTATACCTTGATGAATTCCAGATGAATAAGTGCTTTCTAAAAAAAGATGATCAGTTGTGCAAAGGGAGCTGAAAGCTAGAAGCATAGACTTAGTATCTGCGAGTGATATGTAGGCTGTAGAATGTCAAGCATCTTGTTGATGTCACAAAGTAAAAGTCAAAAGTAAATCTGTCATCCAAAACTATTTCCTTTCTCACAGCATTGACACCATGTCAGAGGTGCTGCGCCATGCCATCGAGAGTGGTCAGAAGCTGACGTACCAAGTCATTCTTCAGCAAGAGGACTTCCTCATTAACAGTGTGAGTTTGTGGTCGTTGCAGTGCTATAGTAGTGCTATTGTAATTATTATGCTTTCATGATGAGGACACAGATGTGATTAAATTGAACTGTCGGTACTTGCTAATTTGTCAAAGTGTCTGATGTACCCAGGCCCGTGGCTGTGAAGGGGGCTTGGCCTTTGTCCGTGGATTTTTTCCCCTTCTTTTTCTTTTAAAGAAAAGTTGACATAGCACTTGGGATTTTTTTCTATGGAGCATGGTTCTACAAGTTTGATCCTTAAATGTCAGTTTTCCTCATTTACTAACCAGTCTATCATGTGTAAACAACTCTATGTTCAAGTAGTGATGTAGATCCTAGTGTACATGTCCTAATGTTTGCAGTATATTACGTTACTGAATAAAATGTAATATTGACAATCAAAATGTAAGCATATTATTTATACTGGGAAAATAATTTACGATTACAAGGAACCATTGGAAGTCCTTTGCCTGGGACCCATGCTGGCTCTCGGCAGTCCTGGATGAATGTACATGATAAGATGAGCTGGAATATGGAGGTAACCAACAGCATTCAGCGACAAATTTTTACAATGCTTCATTCTGTTTTGCAGGACTGTGTGATTCTGAAAACCCCTTCTCCCCTTCCAGTCCCAGAGAAGGTGGAAGAGACTAGCTCTGACTGCTGGACTGTCAAGCAGCTGTACAGTCTTTGCCAGCAGGTGAAGATTCTGGTGCTTTGATAGTTGCTGTACTTAGAGCACTTGCAAAATTTCTAGTGACATTGCGTGGATTTTAGCTCTTTCTGCTTGCTGAGTTTTCTTGCTCACTATAGACAGTTTTTTGATGATATATGCTGATGCTTTAGCTCTTCTGTCTGCTGTTTCTTTGGAATACCAGTTCAGCACCATAGCACCATCTGGCATGATTTCAAGCAAAGCTTTTATGGAGACATTTGAGAATCTTGTGGCCGTATCTCAAGGAATAGAGAGCCTGCCTGAATTGTGGATGAACATCACACCTGCACAGGTGAGTTTGGGTGTTCTGTTTCATCTTGGTAGGTAAGTGCTATCATTCCATCATTTCTGTGGATGGCCTAGGGAGATAGAGTTACAATATTTTTGATATCCAGATTTAACAGCAATAAAAGTAAAATACACAGCACAGTATCATGCTCACTAGGCAGTTGTGCTCACCATAAGCATGACAGCACAATAAGGAGGAGTTGGGGTAAAGTAAAGGGAAAGAAATTGAAGATAACTGGAAAATGGATATTTAACAACACAACATTAAGACAAGTCAGGCAAGAACAATATACAACAGTATAAAGCAAGAACAAGTAACTAAAAGTTACAGAATGAACTTTTTTTCAAAGCAGATCCATTTTATGTGCATGCTTAACCAGTTTTTTTGCTTGCTTTTATTTTCTCCTCCTTATCTGTGTTAAATCTTCGTTGCAGTTGTGTGTAGAGTTTTTACTGCAGCTATTGCTGATGGTGATGATGATAATTTACATTTACTTTGCAGTGAGCTCTGTGTGCTTTAACATTACTTATTGTTTTCAACCTTATTTTGTTGTCATCTGTGGAAGAGTTTGGATGCTCGCATTATGTCTTTTCTTTTGTTCTATTCAGATTCAAGAGATAACTTCATCACTGCTGACAAAGACAGATTATGTTGACTGGCGACGCTTCCTGGTTGCTTTAGTAGAGCCCATCCCCGTACCTACACAACAAGAGCTTCTAGATACTTGCACACGATTTCATGAGATGGACCAAAAGAATTTTGGATACGTCACCCGGGAACAGTATGACAGAGTAGGTGATATACTCAATAAAAAGGTGTATTTTGTCCATGTTGTGCAGAAATCTGTGTGGATGTGCATTTGTTTGTTTTTGTGTGTGCATGGGCATGGAATGTTGTGTAGAAAATAAGTGAAATAAGGATGAACTAGAACATACAATTAAATTCATTTTTTTAACATTAAATCTTAAGAGTGAGAGTGGTGTCCTTCATCTAACAGGCTTGATGGGACCAGCTTTCCACATTTTCGTTTTCTTCTTGGATTTGTTGTGTTGTTGTGCCTGTTGTACCGACCTGCACTTTTTTCTGACGTCATCAGGATTGTATTTGATAATATACTTGCCTGTGGCTTTTAATTTATTTCTCTGCTAATATCAACTCTCTCATTGCCGTTCATCCTCTCTGGCTAATGCCATCACAGTTTCTTCATTTTATAAGTCTTCCCTGAGACAGACTTTACATCAATGCCAGTTATGCATTTTGACATTGCAGTGCGGTTTCAAGGCTTATGATCTTCGGAATATTCTCCTGATGATTTGATGCACCTGTTTGATCATTGGTCTATTCTGCTTCAGTCTATAACTGTTGATCTATCTTATTGACATCTTGATCTATTAGTGTCATTCCACTGAAGAACAACATAGAATTCCTATCAACTTTACAGACCCACAGGAATTTTGTCTCTGTTTTGTGTTTGTAATGTGCAGAGAGCCTGGCTTTGTCTGGGATACCACGTTATAAAAGCTCACACCATTATTATTGTTAAATTTTTGTTCATTACAGATGGATCTGTGGTTTGACTGTGGTAGCATCAATGAAGAAGAGTATAATCGTATCTATAACCTGAAAAAATTACTCTTTGACATTTTTGCTGACCATTCTGCTGCTCCTTTTAAGATGGACTACATTAGCATGGTAGGTGGGCTGCATAATGTCAAACACTGGATTTATCTTGACAGTGTAACTAGCTTGTTTTGTCAGCTCCAGGAGTTATTGTTCTAGTGTAGGAAGAATCTGAACAGTATTTCAGTAATGCTGAAGAATGTGGAAGAATATGAGCAGAACCTTTCTGTGTTGAGGCACAATTAACATGATTGTCAAAATTACATCGTGGGTGCATGGCTATTCAGTGTAAACTCGATGATAACACATAATATAGAAATAGTGAAAGTGGTTACAATATTCTTTAAGCTAACTGGTAAGCCATCTTCATTGTTGTCTGCAGTTGATGTACTTTAGTGCCATGCCAAATTCTCATGAAGGATTCCTTCGAGCCCTCAGTGTGGCATCAGGCACTCACATGCCACGTTTGCAAAAGCCACTTTCAGATGTTTCCCGCATACCTTCAAATGTAGATTATCCAGCAGATGGGGGGTGAGAGAATATTTTATCTTGCATCAGTTTAACAACTGAGCAATCCAGAGAAGAATTTATGCATTTATGAAATTAGTTTTGTGTCTGTTTCACATGCGTTACTTTTTTTTCGTTATTAGCTTTAATTAAAATGTTTTACGGCCTTAGGTGTTGTATGTGCAAGTCAGCTGTTACTAGATGTTTTTAGGTATTATAAAAATAACAGAACTCCCAGGTTGAGTCTTGCTAGTTTATTTATAGGATTCTCAAAATGTTTCATTTTTTAAAAAACTTCAATAGGATTGTTACATACTTATAGGATAACTAGGCATATTTTTGCGTACACATTATGTTTTTAAATAATTGCCTGCATATTACCATAGATTCATTATCTATTGAAGTTAGATTTAAAAAAAAAAGAGTATATTACTAAATGCTTCTATGATAAACTGTTTATGGACATATAAAAATGAAATCTGAAATAATGGCTGTTTCCCTGCAGCAATTTCCTAGATACAAATGAGCATGATGAGAAAGATGAACATCAGTCATCAGCAGTAGAACCCCCAATGACCATGGAGGAACTGCCTGCAAATGCCTTTGATGCATTGGTTCCCCTTGATGCACTCTTCAGGGTTAGTAATGGATAATAGCTTGACAGACCTTTAAGTCTGTCTTGAGAAACACAAAGAACCTGGTCATTTCTCACAATGATCATTTTTGAAAAAGTGAGAAGCCTAGAGCTTCAAATGATTGTTGGCATTTATCATTGTATGGTATGAGATTTGGTTCCTGCATCAGATTCGAGAAAGGTAGAAAGGGTTATTAATAGTCAGGTGCCTGCATTGTCAGAATATTCACTTATAATGAAACTCTGATTTAAAGGGTAGGTAGTTACTGTGTGAGCCTTGTGTAGAAATAAATACAAGTTCAACTCCCAAATGTGTGCCTAAATGCAGGTCTTACACCATGGAGAGATCACCGAAATGGACAGCTCTCGCTTTTTTGCGTCGGCAGATCCTGAGAGCATCACTTCAAGGGTATTTGAGAGATAACACTTTACTGCTTATTATGGACATCAGAAACTTTATCAGTAATCTTAAGATTGTGGACATTTGTTCCAGAGTTACATCCACTTGTCAAAACATGAAAATGTGCACATGATGCAATATGAAGCTGTAGTTTAGCAACACAAAATGTTCATATTAAGAATGACAAAATCAAGTGTTGATAATGTCTAGGACAGACCTGGGCAAAGGCCGGCCCGCGGGCCGGATCCGGCCCGCCCGCAAGTATATATACTATATATACAGTATTGGGTAAAACTGAGTTAGCTATATTAGTCCGGCCCTCTAAAACCATCCCAATTTCTCATGCGGTCCCTTGGGAAAATTAATTGCCCACCCCTGGTCTAGGAGAATGTTCCAGATACTGGATATATCAGAAAGATGACAATCTTACAGTCAACAGCTGCTTAATGTAATCCTATTTTAACTTACTCAGAAATAACCAAGTTTAACAATAATCACATTATTATTTTATGTTACGAAAGTCCAAAGAACTGCATTTACATGTAGGAGCAGTGAAAATGTTAGTCACCCTAAATGCTTCTTCCTGTATCAGGAGCGCTTAGTATCAGTCTATGAGGATCTGGGTTTTGAGGATCTGAAGCCTGCCCCCTACAGGGTGCTGATTGAGCATCCCATCATTCAGGATGTTGTGGTTGCCTGCAACACTTTCAAAGCACTGGTGAGTTATATTCATTTTATCAAAGCTACCAAGAAATATGCAGGCGGCACTTCACCATTTCAAAAGCATGATTGCTACAGTTGTCTTTTGTTAATTTCTTATGTGCTATCTGTGGCATTAACATATTCATAGTGGTATTTTTTTTTCACTACCTTGCCATTTCTTGTATTTGCAGCAATTTTATGATTTCTAACTTTTTTTTTTTTTTTTACAAATGCACAATTATTCTTTCCATTTCTTGCTCAACCACAGAGTAAATGTGGTTTTTGCTTTACATGTGCAACTGAATTGTGAAAATTATGTAATAATGATGTTTATTTGTTGAACACCATTTCTTGACCATCTAGTGTGAGCTTAAAGCACCTGACATTAATAATAAATATGCAAACACAAAGGCCCATGAGCACACTGTAGTTAGGCATGAACTGTCATGCATTTTCCTCCCTAGAGTACCTGATGAGAACTTCCAGTCCAGTGAACGATTGTCACATGAGACATATGTATCTGAAGTATTTTAGATGATAAAAACTGCTAAATTTGGAAGTTCACTAATGTGAATGCTTCATTAAGTAGTCTGCTGAAGTGGTAGCCAACAACACATGCCAATGTAACTAATGAATGGAAAACTGTACTTAGCTTTCCTAGAAAATACCAAAAGTTTACAACACTTAAAATCCAATAGGAAAATCATTCATTATCATCTAAACATTTTTTTTTTGTTATCTTACATCAGCCTGCAGTGAAATGGCAACACTTCAACATAAACAACAAAATAAGGCATTGCAAATCATTTAATGATCTGATGCTTTTCAGCATTAGGTTAGCACACTAATAAATCTTATTTCTTTTATCGCTATTTCAGGATTTAAAAACGATCCTTTCTTCTTCCACGGCAGCTGTTTGAAGACGAAGGATGACCTTCAGTGCGTTGATACAACATGGCAGAAAAAAAAAATCATCCATAAAAGACACTGAAATAAATAATTTGTAACAATTACACATGCTTACTTTTCACCTTTTAGATCTTTGCTCTTCACGAGTGTACAAAGGAATTTGTATGGCAAGTTTCTTTTCCTGAATATTAAAGTCAATCTTGTACATGAGACATTGTATCAGTTTTAGTTCTATTTAAATATTTATGCTTTAATGTATTCCAAATATAAGAAATGTGTAGATGATCTGAATGTCCTGGTGTCTGACCACACACACTCATATACCTTCCTCTCTAAAATCATGCACACTAATTTCTTCTGTAAACATTTTTTAAAATGATGGACTGCTCATGTTGATGTACAGGTTGACAAGAATGCTAAAATGTCTGAAGTTCTGGCCATGTACACACCACATGTACTAAGGCCTCTGAAATGCTTTAAACTTTGGTACAGCCCCAAAGGATTTTGTTAGTACAGTCTTTTAAGCAGCTGAAGAAATACTGACAAATTTTGAATTAAAATGTTTAAATCTGGACAAAAATGACTTTTGAATGTGCCATGACTCTAGCCTTACAAAAGAAATGCAATTATTTTAAGTCTATTTTCTTTATTGAGGATTATGTGACTGGACACTCATAAAATGTGATATACAAATTAGACAATCTAAATATTGTTTTATAGAAGTTGTGTGTCATCATGCCTTAATGAAAGTAAAGTAAAAAATGTTTTTGAACACAATGGAGGAAAGATATCAAAATTACTTATGATTTGCAAAACTGCTGGTCATTCCTGCCCCACAAAGTACAAAATACAAAAATACCAACAACCACTCTGTATTCTTAAAAAGATGTCATGGTGGAGACAAACATTTAAACATTTTGGCAGTAGTGTCCATTCTCTTCAACTTGTGGTTCAATTGGCTTTCTAAATTTGCATGCCCAAAGAAAGAAAAAAAAACCAAACAAACTCCACTGTAGCATGCACGCACACATAAACACAAATACACACACATTCTGCAGGCATATGCTTTGGTCCTTGAGACTCTTAAGCCTTTTTCTGCCTTTGACTTGACACTTAGTTAAAAAATGTTTTGTTTTTTTCTTTGCTACAAATTTGATGCATGTAAAGCTTGAGAAAGATCAATGTTCCATTTTCTGAGGTTCTGTTCCTGAATCTTCTGAATCTTTGACTTCTGCTTGTGCTTCCTGTTTAGGGGCCAGAATTTCTGGAGACAGACATTATGTTAAAGTCATTAAGGGTAAAAAATACTCCCCTCACAACTACCACTCTCTCAAACATATACCTACACAGCAATAGATAAAAATTTCAAGAAATTGTCACACAAATTTTATAAAAAATATAAGGATTTTTTTAAAAGTAGTGTATACAAAAAGACCAAACTCTACAAATAAAACACTTACACACACACACACACTTACCTTTTTTCTCGGTGCTGGCTGCATCAGGTTGGTCATCAGAGCTGAAATATTGTTAGAAAATAAGATAATATGTTGCAGATAAAATGGAACTTAGCATTGTGACAATTAAACAGGAAGCCGGCTAAGCCACCCTCCTACCCATGAACCCAGCATACACATCTAAACATTATTTAAAGGAAAAGGTTAAAAAAAAAAAGTCATGAAAATCTCATTTTTGTTATCATCATCCAACAGAAAAGAAGTGCTAATCTTTCAAGCACAAATTCCAATATCCGTAGAAAACTTGTGACAAAACTAAAGTGATATATGGTACCAGCCCTACCTTTTATCTGTGGACTTTGTTTCTTCCTTCACTTCCACTGGCTCTTTTTTCACTTCTTTCTTTTCTTCCTTGCCATCAGCTGCAAAATAACAAGAAATGGCAGCATCTACAAAATTCACAGGAAAGGGTATAAGCAACATCATAAGGTCTTCAGGGCAAAGTAAAATTTGTTAAAAATATATTAAAAGAGTGAAAGTGTATGCATGTGCAACAAATATCGAAATAATACAGAATGATGACACTTCTCCTTTTATTTTGAGTTCGTATGTTATGGTTAACACTGAGCTGCTGATTAAATGTAAGTGGCTTTTTTTTTTAATTTTGCTTTCTGATCTATGAGGAAAAATTTGATTTTAATGCAGCTTGTGATGTTCTACAGGGTTTCAGGTCTTCTATTTTATTTTCAAAAGTGGAACTGTAACTCATTAAAAAAATTTCCAAAGCCTGCAAAATATAAGTTTACTACTGAGCTTTCAAAATTTTGTGTTTCACGTAATAGTACCATATAAAACACTTCACATTGTCACTTGCCTTTTGAAAACTCTGAAATTTCCTAGATTACATTTAAACATACTTCTTAGACACACTTAAAAAGAAAATTTAAAGAACAAGTTTCTTGCATTATGGATACTTACATTTATCAGTTTCTTTCCTCTCCTCCTCATTTCGCGGTTTCTTGGCTTTGGAAGGCTTGTAACTGGTGCGGTCTCGTCTCCCACCCTCACCTTCATCCTCGCTGTCGGAAAATTCCTCTTCACATGTGATGCGCTTGTCACTTGCTCGTACTACAAAAAGGTTTTATTCATTCCAATGTATAATGCAAATGAAAAAGTGACCAAAGATACAATAAAAATGGAGAAAGGGGGGAGACAGAGACAGAAGACTACAAGAAAAAGGGATGTGGGACATGTTGACACCTAAATCACACAATAGACATTCAAATGTAGCTTACTTGAAATACGACTGTCAGGATTCTCCCTGTCCTCATCATCACTTTCCTCATTAATTGCATCCTCAGGAATTGCTGAAAGGAGGAATATATTCCAGTCAATTCGCTGCATTTATCAGAAAATAAAAGATATGTTTATTTAATTTAGAGTTTATTTCCACAGCATTTTTTCCTGAACACAACAATGCTGAGCTTTACATCCCTGAAATTTTAAGTTGTTTAAAAACTCATCTCACCTTGCATTTGGACTCCAGGAGCATGAGGAAGCATTCGCAGATTCTCAAAAAGCCGTGTCCTGTTGGATAAACACAAGGAAAGTAGAAGTGTGCAGGACTTAAATTTCTCTTGAAGATATGGTTATAAACAGGCATCAGAGGCAAGAAATACCTTGTTTCTAATTTCCAATAAGCAATACACTGATTCTCAACAACAAAAAATCAACCAAAAGAACTAAAGTTATGTGTACGTGATAAAATGACAATTTTACACCCCAAGCATTGAACCAACACTCACTTAATTTTGTCCATGTACTCCGCAGTATTCTGGTTGGCCATGTTGGAAGGACTGATGTGCAGTTTAAAGTCAGGACCATAATATTCAAAGTAGTCGTTGTATGGAAGCTCTGTGTATTAACATGAAGATGTACATCTTATTAGTTTATTACATGGTAATGAAAGCATAAACTATAATCTAGATACCAACAATATTATGTTCACCCATATGGTAGTAAGCCAGGAGGTGAGGCAAAGGACAAAAAAAAAACCCCAAAAAACCAAAAAACAAAAAAACACACAAAAAAAACTATTGTTTTTAATGGAGATCTTTATCTGCAGACTTGAGGGGAGAAGTGAGGAAGACTTGGTTGTGTACATATGTTATTTAAAAAAATTCTAAACAGATCTGAGCCATAAACCAATTGATATGGTTTATCATTTGTTATAAACTTACATTCCGCACATGGTTAAGAATTAGGGTTTGATTTAGCGTTAACTTGTTGGAACTACCTCCCTCATGGGTTATGCCACCAGCACACGATAGTCAAACATGTCCTTAAAATTCATTTCTTCAAGAAAGATCTGAAGTTTTAGGCCACAAGCTTCAGCCTGGTTCTTGTTCTGCAGCTTTTACTGTTCATTTGCTGTACAGCTTTTATCATTTATTTTTAAATAACTCATCAGTGCTCAGAGCACCACTTTACACAAGTATACTGCTATTTTTATTATTTACATAAGAATGTTGTATCAGGTTGTGCATTGGCCCAGTTCTGTATGTTTATGTGTTCACATGTATGCAAGTGCAGACTAAATGTTACACTATGTTGATATACTGGCACTGAAAGCACAGCTGCAGATGGAGCTCCTCCAGCCACCTTCTGTTGAGCAAGTGGACTGTGTTTTGCGCAGAGTGGTTGATGACCACACCCTAACATCTAAGTGTGTGATTTGTCAGTCCCAGATATTTAACTCGGTTTTTGCATATAAGTACTGAACTCTGTGACCTAAGTGCACTTGCCGGCAAGCTGAACATGTTTGACAGACTGGACAATCCACAGGATATATAATGCCGCGAAAAGTAGCAGTGCAAAACTAAGACAGTTTGTATTCTATTACAACATTTTTTCTGAAGTCACGTATTGAAAATATACACTTCTGATTGTTTGCTCTGTATTACAACTTTCTGCAAAGTCATGTAAAATCATTTGTAATCACAATTTGTAATAAGGAACCAAATAACAAGAGTTAAGTTTTCCATGTGTGCAGAATGAAACAATTTTAAAAACATTATTTTCAACTTTTAAATAAAGTTGAATTTTTAGGTGTTCATGGTTCATGGTTCCTGGAATGAATGCAGGTTGATCAATTTCCCCATCAAGACCTTTGCGTGATTTTGGCGAATGTTAGCAAATCTGAAGAAAGAAATTTTACTGTATTTACAACATGAATACCCACCATTTGCTACGTCCACACCAAGAGCCATAGAGGTCTCGTAAGTCCAGCACCGTGCCACGTTCCTGATGGTGTACCCACCACCACCTAACAGAAGGAGTGGTAGATTCCACTTTTTCATGAACTCTACACATTTGCCATGCCCCTTCAATGTCAAATTAAAGCAACCAAGGCGATCTCCTGATAATGAGTCGGCACCACACTGTAGAACAACGGCACTGGGCTGGTAGGTTTCCATGACTTTTGTAATTACCTGCACATTGCCAAGAAAAATGAAGTATTTCAAAGACAAATTCAACCAAACTTTAATAAGATTAAAAAGTAAATTTGTCTTAAAGAGTGCAATCTGAAAGATCTTCAGACAAGATGCTATTTATTATATTGTGACTTTTTTTTCCACAATCTACCTGCAGAGGTCTTGCAAGTATTTTACACACAAAATTGTGGTTTCACAGATAACTAATCATAGATATAGAGCTTATAATGGTCCAGAAAAAAGAGGAAATCCAACTGGCAAATTTTATCACTTGGTCACAAACAATTCTAAGAACACAGAATCACATATAACATAAAGAAATCAATTCTAAAATAAGTAAAAATTTCCAAAAGAGGGATATGCACAGTTAGTTGAAAATTAATATAGTTATTATCAACTTTCTGGCAAAATAATTCTTTTTAATCAAGCTTCATTACCTTGACGGGGATTATACATTCTTAAGCATTTTTGAAGACAAATTTTGCTACCGTATAGACTGCCTTGCCATAGTTATTTTACTCTAATCTCCTATTTGAATGGTCTAAAAGTATATAAGCATTAACACCTACCGGTTTGAAGATACTTTCATATGATTCATCATCAATACCATCTCTAAGTGGGAAGTTCACAGCATAATATTTTCCCTTTCCTGCACCAATATCCTGAAAAGAAAAATCTAATAAGTAATTTTTTCTATAATAATGACAAACTGACCATAACAATGTAAGGCTTTGAACATTATATCAGCATACTCTTTAACAAAATTGAGCATTACATGTATTTTCAAGCATGATTTAAATTTTTTTTCTAATATGTATTATTTAGTAATATTACAGATTCCTTTGCAGTTTTCTTGTACGATGTGGAAAGAATATTCTTTTGATGGCAGATATAATAGCAGCAGATGACCAAAATAACAGAGGGCTACTAGAAAAACTAATCCACTAACTCGGAGATCTCCAGTGCCAGGAAAGTACTCCCCATACTTGTGGAATGACACAGTCATCACACGGTCAGTTGTATAAAAGGCTTCTTCAACACCATCACCATGATGAATATCAATATCAATGTACAGAACTCTTTGGTGGTACCTGGCAGACATAAATCTTAACTATTACTTCAAGCAAATTAAAAAGTACATGCAGTGAAAATCACCATTTTAAACAACACAGCTTTCAAGAAGCAAAGTAACAATTATATTAATATAATTATATTATTATATTATTCAGTAGGTGTAATTAAAGCAATTCTGTTATGATTCATTGACCAGTAAGAGGACCCTTTTGTCTACTGCTGTTCCCCTCCTAGAGGTTTGGGGGGGGGGGGGTAAATTTTATGTTTACCCCATGTTCTGCATTAAGCTATCTTGGCAACATTTACAAAAAACAATCTTTTATTATTTGCAAAAGACAATTCTACTCTTTTAAAAAAACTCAAACATTCAACATTGCAGAACTGAAAAATGTGGTTATTTTTAAATCATGTCACTTATTATAAACATTTTTATTTATTACAGCAAAATTCAAACTGACATACTTCAGGAGCTCTAGGATGGCCAGTACAATGTCATTGACATAGCAGAACCCTGATGCCTCTGACTTCTTTGCATGATGAAGGCCACCTGCCCAGTTTACGGCAATATCTGCTGCCTGTTTGTTCAGCTTAACGGCACCCGCTGTGAGAATAAATACAACTTACTTTGGGAAACAAGCAAAACCTGACCACCATCCTTTAAAGAAAAATGAGTGATATGTCCTATACCAAAAAATGCTTCAATATATAAAAAAGAATCTTTAGAAAAACATGGTTGAAGTAAAACTAATGAACAGAAATGCCAAAAATAGGTAATAATACAAAAATAGTTTATTAATGGACCGTGAAATTTCTTACCAACTGATCCTCCAGTTGACAGCTGACAGAATTCATACATGCCATCAAAAACTGGACAGTCTTCACCTACATTGACTGCAACCAAAGTATATCTTTGCTTACTGCCTTGTCTTCCTTTTCTGACTGTTTTGTCTGTCTTGTATTTTATCTATCACTACTGTAGTGTTCAATTTGTAAGACACTTCTTACGAACGTGCACATCACCATCACTATATAACTATGACACAAATTTTAAGTACACTAACTGACACAAACTAATCAGAAATGACAGAAATATTAATTATACAATGATTATAAAGTGGAAATCGAAGACAAAAAGCTATATTTTAACTTTAAAGTTGGCTTACTTATTTAGTCCACCAACTCACCCACTAATCAAATATAAAGATTTAAAAAAAAAAAAAAAAGAAATAAGCATGAAGCGTCTGCATTACTTGCTAAAATGGTCAGATTGTGATTACTGTCCAAAAAAAATGTAAATAAACTTCACTTACACCTCTGCATCTGTTTATTGTATTCAGACATGTTGTCAGGTCGAATGCTGCGAAGGAACTTGATGTAATCATCACTGTGGAATTTTGTCATTTCTTCTGCAGTTGCTTTGTGAGGACGCTTAAGAAAAAAAAAGTTCCAAAAGAAAATACAGATGAAAAACTTCCTTTTAAGTTATGATGTTCTCGCAGTGAAAACAGTATAAATAACATATTAACACGTTCTCTTTGCAAAGTAGAAAATATAAGAGAATGTAGCAAAAGTTAACAATGAAAAACTTGCCCTTTTCATTTAGAACCCATTATTTAAGCTATATGGAAGTACACATTTAACCGCGACAACTCTGAGCAAACAATGCAAAAGACTTAAAAAGTGTCCTTTTAATTATAATTTGTTAGTCTTGATGGAAATTGTAGCTATAAATTATGAATAGAAACAATCTAAAATAA
This sequence comes from Pomacea canaliculata, assembly GCF_003073045.1. NCBI lineage: Eukaryota > Metazoa > Mollusca > Gastropoda > Architaenioglossa > Ampullariidae > Pomacea > Pomacea canaliculata. The sequence goes on along the minus strand of NC_037599.1, from coordinate 18,385,221 downwards.
GCTCCAAAACTTGAGTATGACAGATGATATTTCACTTACATAAATTTCCATTTTCCTGTACAGGCCATAGTTCAAAATAAGGTTATGTGTCATGCGAATTCTGTGAGGCTTCATAGGATGTCCCTGTCCATAGTAATAGTTCCCAATGTCACCTGTTAGTAAATATATAAAAAAGCATCTGATCAATGCATATATACATACCTAAAAGCATTTATCAGAGTATCTTTCACACATATCTCTCTCATGCCCCTTTGAAAAAAAAACCCCACAAATATTCCACGTTTCAAGGTACCAATACACTGAATTATAATGCTTCTATATGCTGTAATGAGTCTCTGCAGCTCATGAATAAAACATGTACTGCTCATCTAGCTTCACCATAGAACCCGTGTTACCCTATGCAATGTCAACAGCTGCTGCAAGACATGCAACTTCTCCCAGAAACATGTATGCAGGGAAACAAAAAAATTTATGCAAGCATTTTATTCCATCTGATTTTTCATAAGCAAGATAAACAGAAATGGAGAATCTAATTTATTGTAAATTTTACACCTTATGTAAAAATTTATAGCATAAAGTAAACAAAAAAAAAGGGGGGGGGGGCTTCTCAGGGGTGCTATTATTAAATTTTTGTCAAATGCTATGAATGCATTTTCTTCAACATTTAATTTTTACACTTGGCAGTGTTAAACCCACTAAAAAAAATATTTCAGATATGTACTTTGTAGTTTTTTAAAATTATGCATTGACAGAAAAGGCATAATTGTATTCGCTAGTGAGGTCAGAACCAATCCACGCCACCACCACAATAAACCTATTCATTAAAAAAAAAAAAAACTGTTTTAGGAAAAATGCATTTTGATGTCTACCACACAAAATCTAAATAATTAAGGTTTATCTTTATTGATCCGCAGAGTTAAACGTACACTCAACATCCCAAGGTAACTGTTTTACATCCAAAAACAAAACGCATGTGATATGATTGTTTCAGTCATCATCCGTGTTTAAATATGGCACCAATGGAACACCATACTTTCATTGTCCCTAAAACTTCCGTTTACTGTCAGAGAATAACGATATCCAGTTACTATTGGGCGATATGCACACAACAACAAGTTTTTCTCGATAGAAAATTGGTTTATTTTTATACTACGCACTAAAGTGTGTAGCATGCGCCTCAAAAGCAAAATTGCAAACTGGTACACTATAATCGGGAATTATGGGTTTTCATACTCGTATACCTTGCCTTTGTAGGCACCGAGTTAATAACAATGCACTAAGGCAGACTGCTCAAACAATAGGTGGTCCAAAAGTGGTATAAAATAAATTAATTTAATCGTATTCTCACAAAAACCAGGTAACTCAATTTAATTATCTCAAAAATTCAATAATTACATAGGTAACATCCCAGAGCTAAGTACTATCATTAGGAAAGTTCATGTCGTTGAATTTGCCTCTCGTGGAAAGAGAAAGGGGAAAAAAATCAACCATGCCAGCTAGAATTTAATACCTAAGATGTTTTAAAAAATAAAAATATTAAGATCATACCGTCATAGTAATAACATATCTTTTTCTTGTATCCTGAATTCGAACTCATTTTTGAAGTTGCCTACAGACGCGCTAACTAGTCACACAGATTTTTTTTTTCCCTCGAGTTGCCGTAATTTGCCCCTTGCACGCCACCTGGTGGGTTATCTCTTGTACCGAGAGTGCTCGTTCCTGTTCGTCGTTTCGTTACTCCACAGTCGTCGTCGAATATTTGTCGGCAAATAGTAATATTCTGCGTTATTTAAAGGTTTTATTTTTTTCGATCTCATTGTGTTTTTGTTAAAGATGGTGACTTTATCATAAGTTGATGGAAAACAAAGTTGGATAGATCTTTTAATGGGAAATATTGGGATATCAATTTTATAGTTACTTATAAATAGAAAGTAGAAAAGTGAACTGATATCGTTAATCGTATACCAGTCTGTCTATAGTACTGAACAGGCACACAGCTGAAATCTGAAGCTGCGGTTGGAAGTCGCCAGAACACCCCCCCCCCCCCCAAAAAAAAAAACCAAATCAAACAAACAACATGTATAAAGCGAAACGTGGAGAATGTGAAAATTGTGGAGCTGCATTCGTTTGGTTCCTATCTTAAGAGGTCGCAGGGTTTTATTATTGCAATATCTTTCATGCGTGTAAGTCGTAGATTTTATTATTATCAATATAGGCTTGGTATTAGTGGAAAACGAGCCAGGTGCGTTTTAAAACGTATGTTTTAAAATCAGTACACCAGCCTGAGGAGGTAACGCTTTGCATTTTCTGTTATCAAGTTCAATTTTTTAATAATTTTTTTTTTTGGCTGCGCAATGAGCATTCTTCTGAATGGATACCTGCGCATTTCAAATAGACATCATCATCATTAACTGCATGCGATGAGTTGCAAATCAGTAAAGACTGATGTCTGATGGTTAGAAGTGCATGGTGTTTAGGTGTAATAATTTTTTTCATAGCAAATAAATTAAAATTATGAGATTGACTTTAAGCTATATCAGTGTGAACGAGTTTTAATGGCTTTGGTATGCTAATATTGACTCTGGCACTTAAAGAATGTGACATTTTGTAATTTTAATAATTATAAAGAATTTCCTGTGTGGAGGGAAGTTCAATGCCCAGTACATGAAAGACTATAAACATAAGAATACAAATAAGAAACAAACAGTACCAAACAGATGACACAATAGCAAACATGAACAAAGTGCTAGGATGGAGAACTGAGAAGTGAACAGAATATAGTAAACGACACTGAAAGATATTTCCTAAGCATAATGTAGACACAGTTTGTAGAGAAAGAAATCCAGATTGTGAGGCCTGAATAGAAGTCTGGTCAGTTGTCCCTTGACTAGCACCTGTTGTTGGGGGGAGCATATGGATAGCTGCAGCAGGTAACAGGACACCCCATGCTTCCCTGTTTTGGGCAATGGTGAGCAGGTCTTGTACAGGATGTCCAGCTTTTGACATTTGTAAACCAGTTCTTTCTCTGGCTACTACAGTGTTGACTACCCTCCCAAGTACCTTGGTATGGTGTAGTTGCAGTCCTATGCTCCGCTGGGGGAATAAAGGAATAATAATAAGATACAACAGAACATCTGAAAACATTCCTGAAAATTGAAACACATTGTCAGTGTCAATCTCCAATTGCCTGCACCACTAAAATCTGCACAGCAGAACCTGTTGTTCATGTGGCACTGATAGAGGTACTCTACTTAATTTGCATGGTGGTGCAGATGTCATAGACAAGGCAGCAGACTCTTTACTGATGAATACAGGTTCAATGATGGCAGATGGTGAGCATGGCAGGACCCAGGAGAATGATTCATTAATGTCTGCATTAGGGACCACAACCGGCATGGTTGCAGCTCTGTTAGGATATGGATCGAGAGTGTTCCATCTTTGTGGCAAAACCACTATATCTCATGGTGCCCTGTCTGGCATCTGGTACAGAATCAGCTTTTGCAGCCTCTTGCCATGCCAGCTTAAGTCCACAGGTCAAGGTTTCATGCTGCAGCAGGAGTGGCTGGCCATCCCTCATAACACTAACACTAATACTTGTTCATTCTTTGCGGGAAAGATGCACTGAATGTGTGGCAGCAAACTTTCTCGTTTGTTTTTGTTTTTTTTTATTCAGGGGTGGGGTTGTTTGTCGCCTATATCTTGGAGATGGATTGGTTTCCAAATGCAATTCTTCTCACACTTTAGTCAAAGGATAACAGTCAAATATTTTATATGAACAGTCGCACTCATTGGGGTTGGTTTCTATGAGTTATTTTTTCATCTGGCTCTTTTTGTGAGTTGTATAAGATGATTGGTTTAGTTCATGGTGTCTTATACAATATCTCCAAACACTAAGTCATTCCAGTATCAAACTAAAGTAACTCTAAAGAGAATTTAATATGTCAATCAAGATCTGAAATCACAATCTTAACTATAAATTATAGATGCTTTGCAGCTGTGCCACTCAAGCATCCTCTCTTGAGTGAAGAAATACACAAATGGATATGCAAACATGACATCAACACTGTAACTTTATTGCAGTAAGACATTTTGTCAGTGCCAAATGAATATGTGTATGATAAACAGCTTACACAACATGCCATGATGCAGCAATACATCTAACAAACCAGCATTTACTCATAAGTATGATTGGTGTGACTTGCAGGATGAAACATTTTACAAATACAGTGTAACCAAGATCTTTATCTCTTCCATAATCTCCAAGCAGATATTCAACTGGAATTAAGAGTTTATGTGATTTACAGATTATAATGATTAAAAGGTCTCATCTGGCACTTGGCATTGACTGTGTACAGCCTTACTATCAAGATACTGGTTTGCGAGCTTGTCTGATCTGCTAAGATGATATATACATATATCTGAAGATTAAATGCCATCTATTTGCATACATCAGAAGACAGATCACCAATCTCATTCTTCAATACTATGCCTTATATGGTCCATAGGTCAATTTCCAAAAAACGAACATGATTCAACTCTTCATGCTAGTTACAAAGTGTAGTGTCATTCTGGTCCCAGGACATGTAACCCAAATGCAGATTTAAAATTCGGAACAAATTTGCAAATATTTTTCTGAAAAAACCTTTTCAAGTTTTGGGTTTTTTGGTAACATTGCATACTTTTCAACAACCACAATTCTAGATTTAAAAATAAAAGACATTCTGCATCTTTTGGTAATACATTAACATAGTTTTATATTAACCAAAAGACAATAAGAACAGGCATTGTGATCAGCGATCTTGACTGAATAGCAAGATATTCACTTCTACCTGAAAAATGTACCATAGAACACTAAAATTACATAGTTATGAAAAGTCTATATAAAAAGAAAAGTATCCTTTTTGACCTGCCAAATGAAATTTTTGTATTTTGTCTTATTTGTGCATGCCACCAGCATGTACACAGAAATATAACCATCACTGTTTTAAATTTTAACCAGTGGCTGTTGATTTTGCCAATTTTTACAAGTATAAGTAATTTTTAAATGTTGGTCCAAAAAATGTAATACTACCAACATATCAGAAAATTATTTACTTGCAGGATATGATTAACAGACCCATATAAACTGAAATTGTACATGCACTATAAATATATGCCAACAAGTTCTACATTTTCTTTGCATAAGAACTGGTGATGATGCAAGGATTTTTGTACCAGATGACTGAAGATGCTTGATAAACTGTATTGTATGTCAGTGTGACAGCATTATGGAACTTGCCACAATTTTCTGCACAAGAGAAAATAATGACATTAGTTGTCGCCTTCTTAACTTTTAATTAAGCAACATTACTTAAATTAAAAAAATTCTAATACCAAAAAGAAGATCTGTTGTGATACCTGTAACCAGGTTCTTTAAAAAACTTTAGTCACAAAAATCTTGAGGTGCTAGACATATATCTCCAGAAGAAATTTGTAACCCTCATGTCTCCCATATGTGGTTGGACAGGGATGGGCCAGTTGCACAAGAAGTCATAGCACAGTGTACATTTTCCAATTTAAGCTAATGCTTTTAATAGGTTCCTTTGTTGAATGGTAGAGAATGAAGCTAATTCTCAAGAGCACAGAGAAAAGCACACATTCTTGGCAACCACAGAACCCACTCCAGAATATAAGGGGAAAACATTTTTTAACTGCCAACCATGACTCCTTATATATCTTCACCCATCAAACCCTTTAGAACCTCTCATCCCAATTCATGTCTGATACTTTACAATATCTGTTGGCCCTGGTCTAGATTAAATGAGTTCACCAGCCGGTCAAGTTCAAAACCCCTGAAACATGACCAGGGCACAATGCGCTTGTGCACAAGCATGCATGTGTGTATGTATCCCCATTCACCTGACAAAGAACACCCAAAAATGAAAAAGGCCATGTGGGGTGGGGTGGGGCAGTAGGCCATACAGAGGGCTGGAGGCTCAGGGTCATTTTCAATGGGGGGCTTACATATGCAGCACATAAAACAAGGGATAAAAAAAACAAAGCATGATAGCTGACATCCTGTGCCTAACTGACAGAACAAAAATAAACCCTATTAACAACCAGATGTCACAAAGTAATAGCCACAAACCTTGTTTTCAGCTAGAGTATCTGTCCAGTCTTCTTCAGCTATGTGAGGTATGGCTGCCAGCAGCACTTTGCATGCCTTAACAGCATTCTCTTTAAATGTGCTGACAGCCAGTTCTACATGCACCTATAACAAAGATGAATACAACAAAATAAGCCTACCTGATCCTACTAATGTACTATGAAATAGTTTACGTTTAATTGGTCACAATTTGCACTAGAAAAAAGTTCTCCGACCATGTATTATTCTAATGTGTGCATTGGTCAGCACAATTATTAAGAAAAAGTTTTTAAGAAATAGAATGTAATATAAGTGTTCAAAGCTAATATAATAAACTGTTTTAAAAAAAATTCATGCACATACAGGGATTTTTAACTACATTAACCAAATATTTGCAAATGATGACAACACTTACGGCCTCCGTGTCATCCCTCCAGCTATCATAATCTGTCACTAGTGCAAGTGATGCATAACATAAACCCGCTTCCTTTGCAAGGACTACCTGAAAAATAAAAACCTGTAATGACTTTTTTTTTGTCTACAGTTTTGCTGAACTTAGATGTCTGTAACATTTGAAGAAGGCACATATTTATTATAAACTGTAGTATTATTAATAAAAACTGTTGCATAATTTATGAGCTTGACTTGGAAAAATGGGTTTACAGTCACAGTGGCACATGGTTACAATATATTGTTACAATATGCATCATATATATATAATCTCTCCCTATTACGACTTGCTAAAATCCACCAAAATCAAACCATAACTGAGCAGTTGTAGCAGGGAGATCAACCAGTCTTTCATTCCAAGAACCGTGACTTCAAGCACTTATAAATTCATTTATCTAAATATTGAAATTTGTTCATGCTTATGTGCCATTGTTAGGCTTGAGTGCAGATGTATTGGGGAAACTAACTCTCCAGGAACAGCAACTAATCAATACATATGTACCATGGTAGACAAAGACGCACTCCTAAAATGCACTATTTATATTTTTGAATGAGATTTCTGCACAATATTGCAATAAAGCAATAACAATCATGTGCACCATTGTGTGAATTGTTTTCCGAATCTGTTTAGTTAGAAAGATGGTGGGTGAACTTGTTCAAACAATGCATGGCTCTGTTGATATTTTATGCTAATATCTACTTGTCATTGGAGATAAACTCATCTCAGGCCTGGATGGATTTGATTTTTACTGTTGGGATGATATGGTAGCTGTGATTGGGGCGATATGGTTTCAGTCAAAATGACTGGAGACCCATAGAAAAGTCTTTTTTTGTACTTATTTTACTAGATTTCTGCAGAAAATCTTAAAATAGAGTAAGTGGCCGACCAGAAGCAGTCTATTTTAAAATGTACTTAATTTTTTCAATTTTTTTATAAAAAGAAATTTTATTGTATGCTAAATATTTCTGGTTGAATGCATTTGACCAAAGTTATGAAATCTTATAAAAAAATTTCTTTTTAAAAGAAATTCAACTTTTACCTCTGGAACTGTGCTCATGTTGATGACATGAGCTCCCCAGCTTCTCCAAAGCTTGCTTTCAGCCTTGCTGGAGAAACGTGGTCCTTCAATTGTGATCATCGTACCATATTTGTGGTGACTCAAACCCAGATCCTCAAGACAGGTGCTTAAGATCTGAATGACATAAAGTAAGCAAATAAATTCTTTGAAAAGAACCACGCCATATCCTTTCATTTTAATAACGCATTCAAAGAATCAATTTTAGTTACTTGTTAACAATTTATTTTTTTAGTGTAGAGAAAAAGACAATCAACACAGCTTCTGGAAAAAAAAAATATCTTAGTTTTCAAAATCTAACAATCTCTCAATAGGAGGATGAATTGGATATTCTGAATATTATGTGTACTCTGTGAAGCTTACCTGTGCTCAAGTACAGTACAAAAGTTTAAAAAAAATGAAGTCGCACAATAAATCACAACAGTATTGGCAAACGTTTTCCTGCATGACTGTCTATGAGACTGATTACTTGTCACTTGTCACTGAACTCAATTTCTAAGTTTAATGCAGGAGATAATAGAAGGTTATTGTCATCAGAATGCAGAAGCAGCCTTTTTTCCATGGCAAAAATATAGACATCGTAATGCCCATGAGTAAAACTGATGAAATGTTGCACTCACACTTGCTTTGTAGTGATGTCTTTTGAAAGCACAACCCGCTGATACAGGCTATCATAATTAATGTCTGCTTTAAGATAGACCGTGCCTAGTGAGGTCTAGACCAGATGGTGAGGAAAACTGACTAAATGAAGCAAAGAACTCCACACCATCTTAACACAATTAAAACATTATGCTGCTAAATGTATTTAGTATTTAAAGCTTTAAGCTACAAACCTTACCTCTCTGGTACGTTTGCAGAAAGGTTCATTCATAGGTATATGACATATACCCTTGGGAGCTTCTGGGGAGCCATCATAGAATGTTTCAATACGTCTTTTGGTTCTAGATGAACATACATTTTGGAAGCTTAGAGATCCAAATAAGAATTAAAGTAAATAAACATGAAACAGAAACACTTGAAAACTAATGTAGTAAAATTAAATAGCATAGTGAGAATAAACTGTGGCAGGATAAGTTAACAGTTAACTTGAACCCAACACAAAATTTGCCTTGCTGGTCTAGAAATAGCATTGCCATTAGTTTATTGAAAGAAAGCTTGAATTTAAGATTTTTGGGGAAAATCACAAATGGACTGACCAAAATTCTAACTTCTGACAGTACTAAAGGGTTTAAAGCTGGGGAAAAAAGTCATGGCTTAAAGTCCACAATTTATCGTAATTACCTGTCAATGAACTGATCAATTACAACAATTTCTCCTGGATGGATGTTTTCTTGGAGGGAACCACAGGCTGTTGTCACCAGAATGTGGCTGCATCCTTCTTGTTTCAAGGCATAAATATTGGCACGGTAATTCACATTGCTAGGGCTGATAGAATGTTTACGACCATGCCTGTTAACAGAAGATAACAGACTTACAAGTATGGTAACATATAGGATTCAATGTGTAATGGGAGTCAAATTTCCATCACATTGATAAAATAAAGCACGAATTTGGACAATAGTGTTATTCATGATTGAAATGATGTGTGCAAGTGGATGCTTGCATTTGCATGTGAATGCTTTTAAAGTGCTTTGGTAGGCAGTGAAATGCTTGCCTTTCAAGGATATTTTAATTTGAATACATGTTGCCATCAATTTGAAGCTTTTTTAAAAGTAAAACTACTACTGTATTGCTAGTGCTAGAAGTGTGATGTATACAGCAAAAGAATTTCATTGCTGTTGAGGGAAACAAAGGAATGTCAATAACATGCTAATGATTTTATATTTCAATATTTCTCTCAGTTCCCATATTTTTCAGATTTAATTTAAATTTTGCTTTCTCAATGACTGTGAGTGAGCTGCACACTCTTCAGCAATCGAACACATGAAGACAAAGCAAAATAATATTAACATGTGCTCACCTTGCCAGCAATACACAATCGATACCACTGATAGTTCCTATTATTAGTGCATCTGAGGGCTGGACAAAAGAGTGACCACGATAAATCCAGATGGTTTGGTGATAAACTGTGTTATGAAATTACGTGTTTGAAACACTCAAAGTGCTCTAAATTTCAGTAAATATACAGCTGAATAAAACATTTATCAGTCTGGACAATGTGTAAGCATCTGTAGAGTAATGGTCAAAAAGCTATTTGTAAACAATTGCAAATAGTTAATAAGGTTCCTACTCACTATTCAGAATTAAGTGTCACTGTAAACAAAATCCTTGGAAAATTTCAATAGCTATTGTAAATCTGTTCTAAGTAAACATTTGTGATGCTACATGTTGTCACAAACAGAGCTGAAAAATGATTTTAGCCATCATTTTATTTTACGTCTTCATATTTATCAATCCAGAAAGATTATCACTCACATTCCCTAAGAAATACATAAGCAGAATCAGATGTATTGTTTTACGATCTTAGCATGATGCTGTTTGTTTCTTACTTTCCCATACGGTGTGTCCACAAGCTTCTCCATTCTATTTTCCAGCAACGATGGGTTGTCTAGCCCAGATCCTCCAATTATTCCGATCTGAAAATTACAATCATTCAATACTGCTAAGGAGAATATCAAACAATATATTTGGAATACAAATGACATTAGTATATTTCAATCAGCAGGTAATACAAATACAAAACACCCTTATTAATCCCTTTCAGGAAATTAATTAATCTGCCATGCAAATATAGCATCACACATCACATGATGGTTATATGGCTTTAAAAAAAAAGACAAAAGAAACACATTATTTATAAATGTCAGATTAAAAAACTATTTGCAAAAGCTCACTTCTCAAAAGATATTCATCCAAATGAAAAAAAAAATAGAATCCTAAACATTAATCTACATATTACTGCTCTCTTCACAGACTCGATTTTGTCATTGGAAATCATTAACCAAAAACAAAGTTCAGACGCACAACATCTGTTGCTTCTCACATCTGCTGCAATTATATTCTCATTGATTCAAAGGATAAAGCTGTACTGATAGTGATGGGGCTAAGTTGTCAAGCTTGTGATATCTTTAATATTTGTTAGCACGAGACAATTAATGCTGTTGCCCTCAACTATACACAATTTTCTTCAGGGGTTAAAAGATGTGTTCTGGTTAAACATGCAATGAAAAAAATCCTGCTATGTGTACTAAAACATATTTTAAACATGTTTAATGTGGACTACCGTATACAAAAACGATGCAGATATATATGGTACGCTAGAGTATATATTTTGTGTGGACATGATTTTAAGCTGTTATGGCAGTTTAACTCTACAGTGTGAATCTTTGCTCAGTTTATGTGTGTGTGCATTTTCTGTGTGATACTATCGCAGAGTCTCTGTTGTGAGAAAATTCTCTCATTAGTATACTCTTTACTTGAATTTTTTGTTCTTTGGACATGTCGATCACTAATGCTGAGTCGAATAGACCCTCGCGCCGAGGGCTTGTAAACTAGGATCGAGCAAACGTTTCCTTCAAAAAATCAAATAAAAACATTAAATTTACTGTTTTCCTCACCTTAACTTTGGCCATGCTGAAAGGATAAAACGGGTGGTGAGACGCAACTCTATTTATGCTCAGTTCTAACAGGGTTAAGCCGTCTGCTTCTCTGATCACGTGCCCTTACTCTTCCAGATGTTGCCTTTCAATAAGAGTAACTCCCCTTTGGTTTTATCTACCCCGCCGAAGTGCTCCACTGTTAGTCTCGGCGAGCCTAAACAATGAATGTGAATAAACTGGAAGCTTTGTCGTCTAATGGCTCATTTTAGTAGTTAATCTGAAATGTGAATAAACCGGAAGCTTTGTCGTTTAATGCCTCGTTTTAGTAGTTAAATGGGAAAAAAGTCGTCTGCCAGCAGTCGAGTAATACAAGTTCGTGGTGAGGTCCCACTGGCTGTCAATGGTTATTATTTGTTTTTAAAGACTTCCACCTGGAGGTGATTTCACATTGTGGGGAAAGGGGAGGGGATTGCAGTTATGGGGGAGAAGATAGGTGAATGGAGGGAAGAGGGTCGCTGTTTGTGGTGTTGTCTAATCTTGTTAGTGCCCTCTTGTTGGTGTCTAGGAGTTTTGCCAAGTCCACATTGGTGGTGTAATGTGCCGGTGCCCTCATTTCCTGCTGTTGTCGCTTGCTTTCGGTACCTAAGAGGCCTGCCAAAAGTCTGCTGGGGGGGGGGGTGCACTGTGTTGGTTGCCAGATCCCTCGTGTTGTTCTATTCTAAGTTTTTGCTTTGAAGAAAAGCAGGGTGTTACTAGTTTTATCATCTAACATTCTCCTGGTTCCTTTGCCTTAAATTCCGTATTTCTCTTGCCACCTTAGTTTAATTGCTGGTTTTATGGCCAGTTTTCTTTCTGCCAGTGAGATATCTAGATTGGTGACTGTTGGATTGGCATTTGGTTTTATCACAAAGTTATCCGTGGTTTTAGTTGAGCTAGCTTATCTGCCTCTTCATCCCTTTTAATCCCAATATGGGAGAGAACTCAGAAGAATATGACATCTCCATTGTCGTTGTTGATCTTATTTATAACAAGCAATATTAATTACACTATGTCAGTTCTGTCAGATGACTTGTTTTTTAGGGTCTGACAGTGAGTGTGAGATTATCAACTGTTGTTGCTGTCCTGTCTTTCATCGATATACTGTCTGGAATACTGTTTAGGTGTAAAGATAAAGGTATGCATCAGGAGTCTGGTGGAGATGGATATGTTGTCAGGGAAGCAGACTCCCAACCCAGCTGTTTGTCTCTAGATCATGGGATCCATCGGCATATATCTGTTGTATTCTTTTTAACTGATGTCTAGCTTGAGCTTTGTTACTGGTGTTCTTTGGTGAGGCCTAAGTCTATATGTGATTGGGGAAGTGTCCATGATGGTGTTAGCATGTTGGTGTAAGGGTCTATGATGTTTACTTCTGCTCCTTTGGTGTTCTATGTTGAGTGTGGTGTTGGAAGGTAGATTGTGATGTAGGGCAACCTGTTTTGTGCCTATGGGTTTGTTGATGGGATCCTGCATTTTGTAGTAGTTGTTGGCTGTCCTTTCCTTATTAGGTCTATAGAAACTGTCTCTGCTAACACAGATTTGATGCATATGAAGGTAGTCCCAGCACTACTTTTAGTGCCCTGGCCCACACCGACTTGAGCTTAGCTATCTGGCCTCCATTTTTCAATATGCAACGAATGAAACAAGATCTCATTCATCACATCTATCATGAGAATCTAAGTGCAGAATGCTTTCTATAGTAATGGACAGCCTGAAGGAACATGCATCAAGATTTGTACAGGAGATCTGCAAGTCGATGAGATGTGCTCCTAAGAGAAAAAGCCTTAAAAACAATTATTGAGATCGCGTAGGTAAAGATTTGGTGCCTTTCCAATTATTTAAGATTTTGTTGCATGCATTTAAGTGGAATTAAAATTTTTTCTTGTAGATGTAAAAAATTAAATGGTTCATTTTGATACCTTGGTAATGATAAGCAAATTTATAATCTTCTCGCCTTGAGCATGGTTTCAATAAAATGACTAAATATATATATATAAAAAAGCCAGTTTCTTCAGCTAGTTCAAGATCTTTAAACCACTATTACATAGTGCTGTTACTTTACTGCTGCCTATTTCATGCACTTTTTCCTTGTGTTTTAACCCTCTTCTTCATAAAGCATGTATTTTAAAAAATTCTTGCACAAATACTGTTAGGTTATCAGCTCCAAAAATTCTTCATTAACCCACATTTTGTAACAAAAAACACTTAATGGTGAAGAGACAGGAATTATTTTTCTGTAGCGAGTTCTTTTTTCTGGTAAACAGCTTATGGTTTACTTCATAAGCATTTTACTGTAATTTCAGGGGTTGTGCAAAGTAGTCCTACCTAAAACATAAAAATTACCACACCACTGCAAATTATGTTTTTGCTTGCTCATACACATTTCCAATACATGAATGCAAGCTATTAATGATCTGAACCAAAACACTTGACTAAAAAATTACCAAAGATCAATACTTTAATATTGTTTTTCGTAAAAATAAACATGGCACAAAGTATTCATATTTTTGCAGTTTTGTCAGAAAATAGAGATAAAGCTAATTATTTAAAAATGGAGACAAAACAGGCACATATAACTATAAAAGCAAAAAGCAAAATTTTGGTATTCACTATTGTTTTTTTACTGACTAGTTTTACCATCAAAAATGTTTCTTCAACATTTGACACAATTTTCCTCACATTTATCACAGAATTATGCTAAATAATAATTCCACAAAATTGTCTATCCAAAGAGGTTTGGAAAGCGGTTCTTAAAGTGAAATCAGTTTTTTTTTCCCCTTATAAAACCCATTAGAAATTAAACGCATTTGAAAATTCTGGAGTTGATTTTAAATGTACCAAAGGGGACATACTGCACTGCATAAAAACACTTATCTCTTAAAATACTGAAAACCTATATGGTACAAAAATAGTAATTCCAATCGATGACAGCTCATCTCAGCAACTTTGATATTTTTAGTTTCAGTCTCCTGGAAGCTCCTTTCAGACTATAAGTTGAAAATGTGGGAAAAATAATATGCAGGCTATAAGTTAGCAATTCATGCATCATCATGAATGCATCTTTTTTTAATCATAAAAGGAAGCAAGGAATGCCACGTGATGCTGGTTACTAAATATGGAATGAGACCATATGAGCATCTTGCCACTTGCAGAATTTAGCCTAATAAAGAAAAGAAAAGAAAAAAATAATCAAACAGCACATGTGAACCTTCTCTTTTTATAAGGCATCGTTTGCACAGATATGTAATTATGCACACAAATTGTCTTTTAAACTGCCATTAACATCCAAATCTTAAACTATGAGGTGGATCAAAGTGTGATGCTACTCAATCTTGAATGGGGTAGTCAAATTAAAACAAACAAACAAAAAAAAAAAGGAAAAGAAAGAAAACAAATGTTAGCCATTACGATGTTAAACATTATCTCAAGTTTAAAAAAAATTTTGAAAAGAGAAATGAGTTTGCACGTAACAACTTGATTGGTAAACACTCTCTCCTTACATTTCTCCTACTCTAACTGCCCAATCCCAATAAAAGATCTCTAATATAAATTGTAAGCATTGAACTATAATTACAAATTCCTTTTAGAACTAAACAGATGTGCTTACTATTACATGTTATCTAAATGCCACCAAGCTTACTCGTATACAGGATATTTAAACAGAACAATAAACAACCTTCTCTATCAAAACACTGATTTTAAAAAAGGTGGGGATGGAGCTTTGAAAACATGTAACAAGATAATACAGCTTAGATTGCATTACTTTAAAAAAAAATCTAGCCAACATATGCTGCAACAGTCAAAATATTGATTTAAATTTTTTTAATTTTCCATTTTGATTTTAAGTGATCTGTTATTTGGTCAGTGGCATTCACATTCAGCAAACTCAAGAACTGTCCGAGATACAAATTTCATAAATAAAATGGGATCATAAATAAAAACATACACTTAGCAAGCAGGGTTGCAAAGAAAGAAAATCACTTGTGAAACCACACATGCTGAAAGACATTTGGGTTTAGCATTAACATACAAAATTAAAAATCTCATGGCTACAATTTTACAACATAAAGTGACTGAAACTATTTGATTCTAACAAATAAATAAAATAAACCAGTATCTGTTGACTCAGAGGTTAATGGGTTGGTTTTTTTTTAACAATGGAGGATCAAGCATACACTTTTATGCATGGAACACACTCTCAATTCTTCATTTCAAAGCCAACTTGACATTTAACACAAGGGTGCAGCAATTGTGACCACATTCAATGGCACCAATAATTTAGTAATAAGTTAAAAATAACAATAATTGTCATGGTGGAAATGTGCATCTATTCATAAACTTGAAAACTCTTTTTTTCCGCCGCATCAACAAGGCATTAAATTACTTGAATAAGAAACAGCAAGTAAGGTATTTAACCACATGCATATTTCTTTAAAATTTATTTTGCCTTTAAAAAAAAGACCAACACTTTCCTTTGAAAATTCATATAGAATATATAAATATTACTTTTTAACTTTTGCTTTACTTTTCTCATAAAGCCAACTTGTGAAAAGTATATAAAAAACAAAATGTAAGTGAACAACTGCAGGGCATATTAGCCGAAAAAGATTCACACAACTCCTCCCAGCGATTTTATCTCCTCGGATAAATCTTGCTTAGATGTCAAGCAGTTTGCTTGGCTATGCATTTTTGAGTGAACCACAAATATTACATTTACTCAAACAGAAATGTTAACAGATGGCTATTCTCCCTAATATGTTGGCAATAAATGCAAGTTGCTAACCTTAGAAGCCTATGACAAGAAAAGCACTCAGCAACAAATGATTTGTTTTTTTAAATATCACATATACAATTCAAGCAGCCCTAAACACTTTCTTCATCCAGAAATTACAGTAAACTTCTGCTAGACATGAACAGGCTACTTTTCACTCAGTGACCACTGTATGTCAAGTTCACTTCCTATCAGTTCTTCTTGTTGGCAGCATGGCGTCGCATGTGCTTGGCAAGATGGTCACTGCGCATGAACTTTCGATCACAGGAAGGGCAAGGAAATTTCTTTTCACCCGTATGAGTTCTCATATGACGTGAACGTTCATCAGATCGTGCAAATCTCCGCCCACACTTTGCCCACTCACAGACAAATGGTTTTTCTCCTGGGAAACAGACAGGAATTTCATATATAAAATTTTTTTAATCACATAGGAAAATAAAAATGAGAAATACTTTTCATAAAGAAATATTAATAAGTGGCCTCTTGCTTCTCTCTCTCTCACATACAGAGACCATTTCAAAGAAGACAAGAATAAAATCAATTACCAGTATGAGTTCTGATGTGTGCTTTCAAATGGGAGCTCTTGAAATACGTCTTCTGACATGACTTGTAGCTGCAGACGTGGGTTCGGCGGCGTTTGCCATCACATGTTGTGCCATCTTCATCCATCTGCACCCCGCAAGGGGACTTCACTGTGGCTGGGGCAGGGGCTATAGGGCAGTACTGTTCAGACTTGTTCTTACCCACAGAAACTGAACACTGTGGCTTGACACACTGGGGTGTTGATGCATTTAAGCCATTTACCACAATAACCTGTACAATTGGGGTCTGAGTGAGTGGGATAGCAATAGGTCTGTCCAAAGGGTGGGAAACATGTTGCAGGGTGATGGTGCAGTCTGTGTTTGGAAGTGGAAGCATAGGAATGCTAGAAAGGATGTTCAGTGACTTTGCAGTGGCTGGAGGAGACACGGGGGTCAAAGGTAGTGTCACTGGTAATGCTGTAGTCTTTGAAAGTTGCTGTGGGTGACCCAAATCTAAGACAGAAACAGATGTTTGTGATTGAATGTTTGAAGACAGCACTGGAGACTGCAGCCTCTGACGAATTTCATCCAGCCTAGTTCGTTCCACTTGTTTTTGTTGGGCACTGACACGCCCCAGTTCAGATAAAACCATGGAACAACTGTTGTCTTTCACAAAGTCCTGCAGCAGATCTTTTGCAGGCTTCTCAGCAGCTCTGGCTTGGTCAAAACTCCCTTCAAAGCTAATATCAGAAAAGCAGCGTTTTCGCAAGGGTTTGCAGCTATCAGGAATTCTGCTTAGATTGTTGGGCACTATTACTGACACAGGAATGGGTCGTTCTTTTCTAGGTGAAAGGTCAATAGGTGCCTCCCTCAATAACTGCACAATTAAAGAAAAATTATCTAAGACATGTAAATGTAACTGGCTACAAACAAAATTTTAAAAATACATAAACAGATGATGGTACCACAATCTAGAGGAAGAAAACCCTGAAAAAACTGGAAAAATATCCTAGCATCAAACTCATGCTTCTGCTTTTTCAAATTACTTTATCTTTTACAGTCAAAATTCTGACAAACCTCAATACTACAACAGCTGACAAGACTGCTGCAAAGATGTGCTACAAAGGTCTCCATTATGTCACTTTACTGGGTACAATTTGTTAGTTAAACAAAGCTCAAGTTTTAGATACATGTATATGCTTTCTTGCCTTTCTCCCCTTTATTTACCATATCAACTTGCATCAGGAGATGTACTTAATAACCACAGGAAATCTTAAACATACCTGTGCCAGTCTAGATTCTTTCTTTGCAGCAACACAACAAATTGAAGCATCTTGGATGAACTCTGTTGCAGCATAAGGGTTTGAGCTGCCATCCTCTGAGTGAGGTGGGGTAGGGCAGCCATTGTGCCCAGAAAAATCCACCATGTTGTTCTGGAGCATGCGATCTTGTCCACTGTTGCTAAAGGAAAGAAGAGTCTCTGCAGCAACCTGCTCAGCCATGGCATCTTTGCAGGTTGCTTCCCCTGCACCGCAAGGCATGCTCTGTAACATAAAGAGTTATTTTATGCTTGTGTGTGTGTGCAGGCAATGTTCAACCAACATGCACAATAACAAATACCCCCTGCTCCTCCGCCACATCTGGTCAGAAATTAGTAGACCAAGTGTTGGTCTAGTATTCTGATTTGAATCTAGTGTCAATTTAAATTTGATTTAGCAGTTCTTTCTACCTGCTTCTACTTGTCTTGTTTTTGTCTTTTAAATATTAACTGGTCTTTTTATTTTTTCCTATTATAACATGGTACTCTTTTCCAAAGGAATGCACTAGAAGGCTGAAAGATTTTGTATACACAGATTATTATTGGGCATGAACCATTCAAGTAGAAATAAATGGAAAGCCTCATTATTTAAAAAGTTGCATTACTTTTAGCATGAAATAATATTCCATGGGTGATCTAAAGCATGGACGATATTCTTTACATAGGTAAGGGGTATATGAATGATCTTTAATTACTGACAGCCAAAATCAAATCCCAAAATATTTACCAAAAGCATTATTAATTAGCAATGATGTTAAAGGTGGATATTTAAGCAAATAAGTAGATTCAATCAGACTATTTTTAAGGAAAGCATTTTCCAAAGCTAGTCCTTAAAAGTATCTTTATAGACTTTAATATATTACATCTTAAATAAATTCACCAGCAACAAAGACAAGTTCCAATTACATTAAATTATTAAATTAAAAATGATTACATCACATTTAAATGCATACTTTATTCTAGGGAAATATTTTAAAGTATGTGTCATGGATTAAAATTTTGAACACACAATATTTCGATAAATAAAACTACGTTGAAAAATAATCTGAGTTAATTACAACTCTGACACCAAAATTCTACTGTTCCAAATAATCACCATATAATATTTCATCTAATGTAGTGTAAGCTGTTGATGTTATTTCCATTACAATGTCAATAATAACATGCTTTGAATGCTACCAGTAAAATCTTAAATTTCATTTGGCCAAGTGTCTGCTAATTTAATACTGTGAAGATTCGCGAGGTCGTTGCTATTATGTATAATTTTCACGTCGCCTTTCATCACTAGCTCTGGTCCCAGATATTCACCTCCTATGAACAGGAGACAACTCGTGGCCTACATGCGTAAACTGCCCGAATATGGTAAACTAGGTCAGGTATGTGACCGCTCGTCTGGCAAGTACAATTGCCGCAAGTCAGAAACAAAACAAACCGATTGTAATCGCTACAAGCTTCTTTAAACAAAAACACACTTTTGTGTGATATGTTATAAGCAATACAGTACAAATGAGGCAGCTGGATAATATTACTCGATTTTTGTTTTCCATTTGCTGCTGGAGAAACTAAAACGAAAAGCAGCATGCATAAACAGATCGACAAGGCGTTCACCTCTGACCGCTTGCATCTCTTCCTACGCCCACAGCATAGCCTGGCGAAGTGGTGATCGAAAAGAAATTCGCGAAAAACAAACGATTCTAGTATTTTCATTTACAAGTCAGCACTCCTATATAGTTCACTAATTACCTTTTGATGATTGATTGTACAGATGATTAACACAACAGATAGGATACCTCTTTACAGCCGTTAAATTATCATCAAAATGGAATAACAAAAAAGCAGGAAGACTAGAATAACACGCAAGCACGAATTTTAAAGATATAAATGTGCAAAATTAAGCTTTTAAATTATAGATCTACGTAACATCCAACGCGCAATATTCTGCATGCATTTTCATCGCTATTATTTCTCTATTAAAATTTAACAAGGAAAACATTACGTAAACTGAAACAACATACAGACCTCGAAGTCTGATTGAGGAGTTGCTGGTGGCGATGCTGGATACATAAAATAATGTTCATTCATCTTTAGCGTTAATGAGCACACCATCACATCACAGCTCCAACAGTTTGTGTCACATGAAATGTCTGCAGTGGAAATTGAAGGCAAGGGCGGGGAACAATTAGCCAATAGAAAAGAGGGGTACGTCCCGTCTAGCCAATCAATGTAAAGTGAGCATGTGATCAGTGTATGGCATCGGTGTCGCTAGCACGTGGAGTTCGGATGGCCTTGGCATGTCGTGCTCTCGGTGCTGTCAATGTTTACATCGTGCCTGGAGGTGTATTAAAGTAGTGCATATGTTGATCAGCCCTAGCATGAGCTTTTGTTGTCAAGTAAGCCAGCTTATAGTTAAATCCTTAGTCATGAAGTAGGAGACACTTAGTGTAAACATTCAGCCCACAGCTTGAAACGCAATGGGTTTTTTGAGGATAGAGGTGATGCAATCGATTATGGCGGCACCAGTGCATTGACCTCTGTTCTCAGGATATGTAATATATACACTTTTTCTATGTAACTGGCTGTCACTAGATAAAATAAAATGACATGTTATAAGGGAAATGTCAAATAAATTTTCGTATTGTAATTTCCACCCACATACACGTACAGTCCTGACAAAGGAAATGTGGATCGCATTTGGTAACATTGCAAGCAGCTAGATCGTTACATTGAAAGGAGGAAATGCCGCGCTGTAGGCAACATGATTTCCTTTGTTTTGGTTCGGTTTGGAAGTTTAAAAAATTGCTTTGTTTGATAGGGAGATAAGAGGCTTCTGATAGTATTTAGCGCATTGTGACATAGCACAGTTTCACGAAGAGGTGGGCGTGTGGAAAGGTCAAATGAGGTCATGTTCTAGAGCGCAGTTGGCTGCTGGGTATTATAAATAGCTCCCGTGCGGAGTGCGTGCTTCTGTGAAAGTAGGTTTTGCTGGCTTCTGGGGACGGGTAGGAAATCTTACTCTCTGTTGGTGTCATTTCTCCCTCTCCCTCTCCCTTTGTTATAGCAAAACAATAGTCATTAGCTTACATTTTAGTTTTGAATAATCAGGTAATCAGTACAAACTGGCTGAATGATAATTTTACTGATAGAGCTACAGCTCACAAAAAAGGTCATATAAGAATAGTTTAGGGGTGGAGAAATGAAGTCTGTTTTAAGCGTCCCTGTGAAGGTAATGTAGTGTGTGTGTGAACACGGACAGTGGTTTCTACTTGTATGTCATTCACAGGATTATAATTACATGTATCAGTTACACTATGAGTATCAACTTCGTATCATTTCCTTTTAAATATGGACATCAGTACCTAAAGAGAGACATTGTGGTGGTTTGTGGGAAAGCATCATGCAAACTATAGACTAGCCAACAGCTTGGCAGTGATACGGCCTACCTAGCTTCCCTTCTAACACAAAGACAGCGTGAGAGAGAGGTCGGAGGGGAGTGACCACGTAAACAAGCGTTTTGCATCTTAGGTGATGACACATACCCACTGATTCATGCAACACTTTCTACTGTCGGCGTTTTTTATGCTCTTTGGGACCAGACAGACAACCTCCATCCAGCCACTTACAAACAATAAAAGAAAATTGTCCTCTTTGTGTTCACTACATCATCCTCCGTCCTCAGGGTCCCTAAATCCATGTTGAGCCCCTGGCAACAATGTTTTCGCTCAGCAACTCAGTGCGTTGTCTGGACATAGTCTATTAGCAAAACAACTGTGGAGGGCATTTCCCTGCGTGGAGGCAAGCTCAATGAAAGCCTACAGACGAACCGACATTCAAACATAAAAAAAAACCACAAGCGTTAGCGAACGATGACACGATCTCCATGGAGATCGCCAAATGCAGCCATAGACGCAAAGAGCAATGACTTCAGGAGAACAAGATGATGGCAAGCCTTCACTGCCGCCATTATGTTTGGGGGAAAAATATGTGTGACCTGGTTTCTATTTTCCCTGCTTACATTCTCTGCAACCGACAGACACAAATTGATCTGACTCGACCTGTTTCTCACGTTGTGCAAAACTCATCCACGGCTTCCCCCTCTCCCTTCTCCTTTTTTTATTAATAGCTTTTTACGTAAGCCTTGGGTGAACGACCTCGACTGGCAGGAATCAACACAAGTGCTTTTTGCATGACTAGCCGTGAATAAATAATTAAGTGCAGTGAAGGAAGGTTTCACAGTCATCTCTGAAGCTAGGTCCACGAAATCTCACAGTGAGAGCAAAAATAGTGAGTAGTATTCTCAATCTTTGGTGAGAGGGAACCAACAAGGAAATTGTGGGAGAACTGAGACGTTATCAACAGGGGCACACAACATTGGAAAGACACATACACACACAAAAGCAGGAGTTTAATAGTAGCAGTATCAACAGATTATTATTATAGAAATAAGAACAAAAGTAGTAGTATTAATGGTGACAGTAACAGAAGAAGTAGAAGCAGCAGGTAATGCAAAACCAACGCATAGCAGAACAACTTGCATGTGACATCTACGGAATTAATTCACAGCGGTTTTCTGTACACTGGCAGAAACAGACCGGACATGGACATAAAGAAATGAATAAATTAAATAATTACATTTCAAATGATTCCAAGAACTTATAAGGTGTAAAGATTTCTGTCGGAAAAAGTAAAGGAAAGCGAGAAAAAACAACAACCAAGTAGTCCACATAATAAACTCGTCTTCATTGGCGACAGTGATAAATATTCCCACTTGCGATTTAAAATTCAAGAAAATAAACCACCACAAATATTGCGTCAACAATGAACATAGCGTACACACACAAATTAAAATCTATAAAGAAACAAATATACAGAGATACAACAACGAAGTATCAAGGTGTACAGGCAAAATCTCGCAGTTAAGATGAGGCGAAAATTTTTTAGTTTTAGTACTTGCTTTTGAATAAACTACTAGGGGCAACGCAGTTGAGAGCAGAGCATATGGTTGCCAGTTCCTAGCACCGAGGAAGCAACAGTGAACACGATCGTGGTTTCTCATGAAGCAAACGAGAACAAGAGATAAATTGGCAGTGGGCAGTGTTCTACACAGATTACAGGGCAGACACATTTACAGGAGAAATAACCCGAGGGGAGGGTTGCACGTGTTTGTTAAAGCCACATCTATATTTAGCGTTGTCTCTTTTGTTCTTGAAAGATAGAACCATCGACGACACTTTTTTCATATTTTTTTGTTTGTTTTGTTTTACGGAAAAGTAGTACTGGAATTAACGCCATTTTTCTGACGCAGTTTGGTGCGACGGGAAAAAAAGACACAGGCACAAGAAGGAACAACACAGGAGGTCACATATCTGCATTGCCTGAGTGTATACTGCCCCTTAAATTATAGTATACAAAGTATACTCTTCTGAATACTATAAACTAGCCAACACTGGGAGGTGAGTACAGATAACGGTGCTGTCTGCAAACCAACGATAAGTTAAGCGAAGTCCAAACACAGGGGTGCGTGAGTTCGATACTCGTAACGCGCAGCGAACGTTCCCCAGTCGACTCAGCTGTCGGGAACAGGTACCTGACTTCATAGAGGGGTTGAGGAAAGTTATGCAGTGAGGGAGACGAGCAAAAAAGCTCATCAACCTCACAAAAAAGCTTGTCCCGAGAAAAGTTAGGTCTTTTACACCTCACTTCTGAAAGGTTAGGGGGATAACCTTTATCTCACTTCATTGTTCGAGCTCAGTAAATGGGAAAATGTGTAACACCGGTGTTTGAATTTAATTCGTGAAATGAAAAGGTTTCTTCATAACTTTATCAGACAACATATTGTACGAAAAGAAATTGTGTAAAAAGCTGGGAAAAATGCTTACTGAGAGAAGACAAGTAGTATATTTTAGTTGCAAGATGAAAAAAGAAAATCTGAGCGCAGACCATATAATGAAAACAGATAAGAAAAAAAAAAAAAAATCGTATGCGCTATAACCGGCAAACGACAAGAGCGTTTGAAGAAAAGCAAAGGGAAGAACGGCAGAGGAAAAGGTAAGCTACAAATACCTTTCTACGTCAAACTATGCAAAGCGGCAGCACAACGGCATTTGAGACGCACACACATTAATTTGTTCTTCTACATCTGTCTGTATTCCCCGACTGACCACCACTTCGAGTGGCACATGCCAACGGCGATACACACCACACAGCTCAGCGTTCTGCATGACTGCCTTATACTCACTCGCTTCGGATGGCGGTAGGCTGTTGTCTTGCGTCATCGTGGCCAAGTAAGATTATCACCAACTGTGCAGTCCCCTCAACAGCCTGTGATGTGCTGGCCGCAAGCAATGAAACCAGTTCCACTGCGGCAGACTCGCCGTTAAAAATTAAAAAAAAAGAAAATGTCGCTCGCTCTTTGATCCAGTCAACGACACCCGGTATCCTTATCCAAATGCTCGCATCATGCGTTTGCAGACGACCAAGACTCCAACTTCGTGGACTGTAGAAAAATGTTGCGGTGGGCCGACAATGTAGGGGGTATCAGTACCGGCATATGTCTTGGGCCCACGACGATACACAAGATGGTATTTCGTGTACTTTTTTGTGTGTTCTAGAATATTCTCAGTAAATGGAACACACGGCAAATGACCTCCTTACCGTTGCCACACCATTCCTCACACCACACCGATTGGTACTTGCTACGCCACGTGATTTCAGAAGTCGTAGGAAATTGAAAAACGCTTCACATGGCATGCTTATATTCAATTTCCACCAGTTGCGTCATGTCGCTCGTGTAATTATATTGCATCAACTTTTTCTGTTTGAACTTGTGCCAGCGTGTGAACAAAAACAGTCCAGATGACAGGTAGAGAAAATTGCAAGCCAGTGGATCTCAAATTGGAAGAAACGCAACCAATCAGAAATGCAGTGGAGTAGTGACGATAGCGTGACTGTCATTGGATGAGCCTGAGATCTTGTAGTGTGACCAGATGTGGGGCGAGACGAGGTCGAGGTCAGTAAACTAAAAAAAGGAGATGACCTCGAGGTTAGCCTGCCTGGGGTCATGCCTGTCTGAAGGCCACTTCGTTGAGAGGTCAGCGTTGGTGGCAAGAGTCCCACGGATCCTGCTGAGATCACGTGACGGAGGCAAGTACCGTGCCTCACAAAGGGAATGGTGATGGTGGTTGTCGGTGGTGGTGGGGTTCGTTTGACAGAAAAGAGAAGGTCGGAGTGTGTGTGTTGGGTGTGGATGGAGGTTAGAGCACAGGCGCGGTGCTTGCTGCAGATGGCCTGGCCGTGCCTTCATCAGTGACACGCCAATTTTGTCGTCTGTCTTGAAAAAAAGAAAGACAAAATGCGTGTGACTGGTACGAACCTAGCTGGCTGTTGTTGAAAATCAAGACATTTCCAGTCAGGTCTAGCAGCCTAAGTAATCTTATATTGAGACCAATACAGATAAGCTAAGTTTGAAAAAAAAAAACCCAAAAAAAAACTAACGAGAATAAAAATCTTACATTCCCATTAAATTGCAGAACATAGAAAAAGTTCGATCGTTGTGTCTGAAAAGCACTCAAAATGAACTGCACATACAGATGCAAAAACAAAAAACAACCTCATTAATCAATTTAGCTCAAAGGCATTTCCTGATTGTGTGTGTGCGTGCGCGTAACTGTGAGATGAAAGGGGAAGAACGAAGAAGGGTTAATATATATATCTTGCATGTTATTGTTTTCTTATCAGGAGCATCAATGAAGACTTAAATGTTGTTGATGTTTCGCTCGTCAGAAAAAGCAGTAGTACGCAGTAGTACATTCTGTTGATACTTGGCCTTCGTGTGTTTACACTTCCGCTCCTCCTTAGCCATCTCCGTTTGTTTTGTTTACATCGGTCTCACCTTGTCCTTGACTTTCCTGCACGCAGCACCAGTGCTATTAAAGCCTCTTAGTGCTTTTTTAAAGATGCATTTCAATTTGGATGCCGCAGACAATGGAGAGAGTGAGGATTGAATGACAAATTGTTTTATTGCCATCAGAAAACCTAGCTTCTCTCACTGCGCAGGTTAATTTCTCTGTAATGGAGGAAAACTACAAACGAACAATAGGTTCGAAAGATTCATAAAGAAACTTGCGTATGTCAAAGTGAAACTAATAAATTAAAGTAAATAAACTATGTAAAAAGACGTAATTCGATGTGTTTGAGAAATATACTTCACCTATAGTTTATTAATATGAAAAATGATGAAAGCAGAATGTTAGTGGCGGAAACCTGTGTGTCTGTGATGGGTGGTGGCACTCATGTCATGTCTGCTGACAGAAGGCACCGTGCACGTTGAGTGCTTGGTGCTCTGCTGAAAGTGAGGAAAGGCGGGTTCACGTTCATGCACGACGGCAATCCCACGCACAACGGCGTCCACGTGATTAGCATTCATCGACCACGTGCTCACAGTGTTCACACAGCTCGGGGTCGGTGTGGGGCCACGGTACGCGGCTAGGTGCGCGAGCTTGTGGGCATGGATGGGCGTGTGCGTGTGTATCTGTGAGCGAGACAGATATTTACGTGCAAACGTATGTGTGTGTGGGGGGACATATATTCGGTGATGAAAATGCACATGCATGTCTCGCTCACATTTTATGTGTTTAGGGGAGTGAGTGAGAGAGCAGTGTGCAATGTAAAGGTCGTTCCCTGACCTTTTCAGTTTGTTGGAAATTGAGGTGCTATAGAGACCTCACTTTTCTTGGGGCTAGCTTCATTTGAAGGTATTGGCCCTCTCCTCTCCCTCGCTGCCTTACTTTGCTCTACCCTTTATGGTCAGGTACCCGTTCCAGACAGCTGGGTTGACGTGGAGAAGTTTGCTGCTCTACACGGGTATCGATCCGGGGCGTCTCTCAGTTCAGACGCTAGTGCTTTAGCCTCTTTTCTATCCATTTCCCGAACTATGTACATGGAGTTAAATTTGTGCGAGCATGTGTATATTTTGTGTGTGATTCTGATCTTGCATATGGGCTGAATATGCGGAAGCAAGTCAACTGTGTAATAGGATATGCTTGTCTAACCAAGCGTGTATGCTGCGTACGTGGAGCCGCCCGTACCTTGTCGTGAACGTCTCCTCCACTTTGAGTACTTGTGTGGGTTTTTTTTTTTTTTTTTTTTGCTTCCTTGTGCTTGTGAATACTTTTAAGACTAACATAGGAACTACATGTATATAGACTAATGTCTGATGACACTAAATGGCTGGTATATGTAGCTTAGCTAGATGAACATGAATTAGGATTAGCAGCATACTGCATGGATAGAAATATTTGGCGAAGGTTGAGAAAGTATAGAAAGTCCGATAGAATATGCAAGTAATCGAAGACCAGCTGCTGATGTTTCTGGTGTACTAATAGGTATCCAGCTGTTGTTGAGTAAGCAGTGGTGATAGTGTGTTGCATGAACCACATAAAAGGAGATTTTGTCAGGGTTTCGCTACCCATATAAAGAAGTAATGCGTGCATTACAATTTTTAGAAAATGATTTTGAAAATATATAATATTAATTATTGTTATGGCTTGATTTATATCAAGCATCAATCGCACTCAGTTGCTTTTGATGCCACATCTTCAGTTTATAAAATGATAATATGTTTATTTGTATAACGCTTTCCCCACCATTATGACTGTCCACAGTTCATGGCGATGAACGAAGCTACAATAATATGGGAGAGCAGTTTCATTTTGTAGCTGCTTGGTTATTGCAGCTTCTTTCTGTACAAAAAAACAACACGTGTTGTAACTTTTCTGATCAATCTGTCCAACAGCCACCTGCACTCTGTTGGCGAGTGCTGAGCTAGGTGCACTGCGGTTGTAGCTTTGTGACCTTTGTCTTTTCCTGTTTAGCTGATAGACACAGGCCACACTGCCAAAGTGCACGATGACCACCTCTGATGATGACGATGACTCACTGATGTTGAGAATGACCTTCACATTGATTTCTGCCAGTTGTGGGGAGGTGATGTCGTAAGGCTGACTGGCTGGTGGAGAATCAGACAGCTAAGATTAGCAACAAGCGCAATGCTTTGTCACTGATTTGTCTAACTTTTGTTTGTCTTTAGCTTCTTGTCACTCTTGAATCTATTAACTTCATCAGCTACTTATTTTAGCAAGTTATTTGCCCCAGGGCCCGTGCTGGCTCTCAACGGCCCCGAGTTTACATCTAACAGGTCGGAAAACCAACAAAAAATCCGAACGTCGTAGAAGAAAACAAAAAGTTAAACAGTCCTGTACTGCAAAGATGCAACGAAAAAAAAACCCCAAAAACAAACAGCAGCCTACACAATAGGCACCACCACTACCACATAGCCTAGAATTTTGAGACCTGCCCGCTAAAAGAAGACTTTGCCCACATCTGTCCTAGTTGCATGCAGTTGTACAATGAACCACTTACAAGCATGAATGTTCCAAGAGCTTGTTGTTTTGGTAACAATTTGTGTTGCCGAAGCTTCAGTGACTATTCTCCCAGAGCCCCGTATGTTATTTTGGACAGTGGAATGAAAGGGGAAGATAGAAATCGAGCAGCTCACTTAATGGCAAGGAGCCAACATTCCCTCCCCACCTCCCACAAAACAAAACAACTCAGTCGTGGAAAGTTTAGTGTATTCCTTGTTGCTCCCTCGAGGAGCATAGGGCCGCAACAACACCTCGCCAGCGGACCCGGTTTTGGGCAGCAAATAGTGATATTAGTGATAGTTGATCTCAAAAGAGATACTAATAATAAATGTAAAATTTTTAAAGCGCATATACTCACACTCCTCAGGAGCGTGCTCTTAGCACTTAAGAACAAAAACGAAACATACGAGGGACAGGAAAACAAATAAACAAACAACATATGAACTAGAAAAGAATAAACAACTGTGATAAATGAAGAATAAAATCAAATACAGAAAACACAAGGAGGAACCAAATAACAAGAACAAGAACTGATAGTAACATGATATTGCAAAAGGAAGGGTTTGAAAAAGGACTAGCATTATGGGAAAGGTTGTTAGGAGTAATGTTTACGGAAGAGGTGCATTGTCAGTGCACGTTTAATGGATTCAGTAGATACGCATATTGCCTTTTGTTGTTGCCACAAAACGCCAGCTCTCGTAACACTATCTGTGACCCTTGCTTTCTTTGGCTCCCCCACCCCCACCCCACCCGTTTCGCATCATCGATAAGAGTGGCGACTGCAGCAATGAGATATCTCTGCACCGAGAAGACTCGAGCTTTGCCCCCGTGTGACGGCGCCGGGCTATTTTGGGCACGGGCCGCATTGCACACAGGGTTAGTGGGTCGACGCTGCTCGCGCCAGCCAGCCAGCCTGCCATTCAGGCTGCTGTGTACTATATGCGAGGTTACTGCGCTCTGGCCTGCTGGAGGTCTCAAACTGAGTACAGCGACGCCATAGCTTACATATGTACATATGTTCTCATGCTGTTATTGTTGACAACTAAGTCGGGCTTTTTTTTTTAAACAAAGAAGAACTGCGTTAGCACAGTTATAGATGTAGATATGATAATCCATATTTTCTCCTGTTGTCATACTATTTTTTTGTATCCTGTTTATGTTAATGAATAAATTAAAACCTGCGGTTCCTTGTAGATTTTATATATTTCTACTTTTAAAGTTAGGTCAATACTTTTTGAGTTCCTCGATCTCAGTAACACACTCTTTCTCTTCTTTATTTTTGAAGCCACTTCCGTTTTTCTGTGCTGGTCAGGTAAAGTGCCGGCCCTAATTTATTAATCGTGAATCTTTAGTAAACAGTATGTAGTCATACATATGTACAACATTTCATTGGAAACACCAGAGTGCACGGGATTATGACAGGGCTGTGGGAACCGGGGGATCAAAGGGGCAGCGCCGCCCCCTCCAAAAAGAATGTGAACGTCGTTCACTGTCAGCATGGAGTTTGCCCTCCTCCCTCCGCCAAAGCCGAACATCTCTACGCCACTGTATGAGAGCTTTAAATGTTAGCGAAAGTGCTGTAGCCCTGCGGAAATTGATCAATTTTAATGGACAACTTCCTGTACGACAGAAGGCCACGGAATTCTGGGTCTGCCCCTACATTGCCGTCTACGCCAACGGCATAACGCAGGTTTCAGTGACGTCAAACACAAAGAGCCCACGCGCCATGGTAACGAATAGTCTGCTCACGGTCTCCCCCAAACACTTTCGGTTTCAAGGACGTATGGTCTTCATTGTTCGAGATTTCTAAACGTGGAACATTAACAGCGCACGCGTAGCCGCGCGAACACACACACACAGAGCACGAACTGGCGTGCCCTCGGTATTGCATCAACTCCACTACTCACATGCGCACTCAGCAGAAGGTCCCAGACAGCCATTATCATGCATCGACCGCGTGTAACTTTCATCCCAGCAAGAGCTCACATCGATATTTGAATACTCTCGACCTTTCTTACTTTCATAAATGCGGACGTTTCTATTGCAGAGAAAACGAAAGAACAAGTTTTTATGATTGCAAAATGAGTCTGAGTTCGAAGAGGGTCGATATTGCCATTGCATGAAGGAAGTATATAGTTAGACATATCCGAAAACCTTTCGTTTACTACAGCACTACGCCTCGATCGTAACAAAGTGTTAGGTAAGTGGACGTGTAGATACCATAGCAAACATCCGTCGACAAGGAAGCTGAGGCGTTATCGTTGACCTTTACAAAGGACATTATATTAAACCAATGAGAATAGATTGTCGCCATTTTGATTATGCAACCATATTCCAGCTCTTTGCTGTTAGATGTCCCTTGGGACAGTTCGCTCTAGCCATGCAAATGATGAGGAGGGAAGGTGAAGGTCGCCATGAGGTCACACCCTAACCTTGGCCACGCCTCCTTCGAAAACGCGCTCCGTGTTTTTGATCATGTACTCCGTGCAGACCGATCGATATGCCCAGTAATCAATAATCCAGAAGCAAAGCAATCCAATATATCCGAAAACAGACGTCTGGTCGAAATAGGCACACGTGTCCTGCACACTTAAATGTTGGCCACGTGACTATCACCACTTACTAGGGCATGTTGCGCGTGCATCATCATCTCGCAGTACCTGTAAAAAAGAGACAACAACGGCGATGATCTTATCTTAAGATAACGCGATTCGTGTCTTTGGTCACGGGGGTCAAGGGCAGTCGAACATTGTCCAAACCTCGAAACATCAATTCTGACTAAATTTCAGATCCTCGACAGGATTAGTTCAAACAAAACGAGACAACACGGCAAGAAATATAAAGAAGTCGATCAGTTGAGAGAAAAAGAGTAAAGCAGAGAGGGGTGTGGCAAGGTGTAGTTTAAGCAACAAGGCAGTCTCCTTTTATGCATTGTGGACAAAACAAGGGAGAAGAAGAAGATTTTTTTTTTTTTTTCTTAATAGATGTCAAATCAAGCATCTTGTATGTGTGTGTGTGCACGAGCCAGCATGTGTGGGTGTAAGCTATTCAACGACTCACGAAATGTTCTTCGTGAAGACTACAAGGTGAAACAAGAATTCACCGTATATGGAGGGAGACAAAACCGGTCGGTATCGTCTGGTCTATGTTTAGACCTGTTATGTCACCCACATGTTGAGCGGGTCGTGCGACTGACCTAATCAATCAATCCTCTCTGTGCTGTCTGGCACGTGTAGTAACAACAAGGTACCTCCATCTGGTTCTATCTGCTGCTGCTGCTCTGGGGGTGTCTCGAGTGATAGGCCTCTTGACGGTTCGCCTCCATGTTTTTTTGGACCTCCCTCTGTTCCTCTTTCCCTGCGGTGTCCATCACAGGGATGTTTCTGGAGATGGAGTCTGGTGGCATGCGGTACACGTGTCCTAGCCATCGCCATCGCCGTAAAACTCTTGACGCTAGGGAAACGACCTCAATACTAATGCTCGATCTTGTGTCATTTTTTTTAAATTTAAGAAAAAAGTTAGGTCAATGTCGTGGCAGTAAAGATAATGGTGGGGCAATGTATTTGGATCAGTGTGTTACCGGTGTCTCCAGTACTTGTTGACTGTGTGACGCTGAGTGTGGTAATCGTAATACAAACATAACCTACCCTAGGGAAGGGGACATATAATAACTGATTCACCTTACGGCCAAGAAACCGCAGCCATCTTTGTGGAGTTTTGGTTACTTTGTTTCAAGAAAAGAGAAAATCAAGTCACCGTAAAACAGCAAAGAAATTCGGAGGATACTTGAAAAGGAAAAATATTAAAATGAAAATAAATAAAAATAAAAATGGACATAATAAACAATTAAGATAAATACATAAGCAACATACTGGGAAGAACTTAGAAAATAAAAAAGGAGAAAAAACATGTTTTGTTTTGTTTTTAAATATAAGGATACGTTTCGATTTAGTCTTCGGCGTTTATGAAGCATTCTCTGTACGTGATACTTTGCGCGTTCTCGCGTTTCACTGCGAGGCAAACCGGGCGCACAGGTGGCGATAGCCACCAGCATGCTGATAACGATAGCATTGTTACCTGGTTTCCATATCAAGCGGTAAAGTCGACAAATATCTATTTGTTTTTCGAAGCCCGGACGTCCTATCGAAGTCCAGCCCCTGATCTCACATACAGTTATGACTTTCAAGATGGTATAGTCGTGATATAGTCGCGAGCTCTTGACAAAGTGGACTTTCGACCCCAAGCGGAGATGGGGAGGCGTGCACTTTCTGGCTGTCGATTGTCTGCTGACAAAGAACCCTTAACCCCAAGTGCCTCAACGTAGGTCGAATTGTGCGAACGCATAATTTGTTCCACACATGCAGTGGTTTACCTTTGTCAAGGAGAGTGGTAGAATATAATTATTTAGCGAGAGAGGGAGGGGGGAGAGGGGTGAGGGGTGGTTGCAAGAGAGTACAGGGCATTCTTTTAGTAACCCCAAACCCCATCCCTACCTCTGTTGTCGTGATAACGCCCTCCTCCTCCCATCACTCTTCTCTCATACGTGGATGCCATTTTCCTTGGACGTACCAGTTCCATGCAAGAGCTGACAAAATCGATCCCTCCATGTTTGACAATGGGGATTTTGGTGAAAGAAAGCATGCTTGAGCTGTTCACCTATGTATTTTGATACTAGCCGGTCTATATACTCCTGGAGCAGCCTTCTGCTTCTTCCACCAGTTGGCACAGATGCCTGATGGGTACTTGACCACACATATGTTTTGGGAGAGGAAGGCAACAGGAAATAAACACGGCCCTCACTAAAATGTCGCCCCGAGAAAAGTATGGTCCCTCCCACATCACTCCCCAACCTTTACCTTTATTATTCTGATTTATAAAAACGAGTTCTTTCACTCTTCTTCCCCTTTTCTTCACCGCCTGGCATATCCTAAACCACGAAAGACGGACGAATGACTCAACAACCCCGGCCAACCCCTACTGTTGCGAACACGTGCAAACTTGCTCGTTCCTTCGACTACCAACTTCTATGGGAGGGAGGGGGATATGATGACGTGAACGTGACACGAATATTTGCCATGGGGCTGGTGAAGGAAAGACCTATGTTCGACAGCTTACATAGTTTAGACTTTAGAGTGTACACGCGGAACATGTGAGTGCTAGTGAGGGAAGGGCCAGAATTAAGATGTGCACAGCAAAAGGTGTAGTGTAGACGACCCATCCCTTGCCATGCCGTGGTAGTCACAACACCGGGATACTGCCAAGGTGAACACAGAGAGATTTTTTTTTAATTCAAAGGTGCAAGTTTTTCGTGGTCACAAAAACAACTTTTAGTACCGATCAAAATACGATGTTTGATCACATCAGTGCAAATGCCTCGATCTGCCACAATTAACACTGCTCACAGTCCCCGTGTAGCTCACAGAGAGATATGCGAGTGGTGTTTTTTGTGGTGTACACGGAAAATGTCGAAGGCCCACCCATCCGCTGACGTGGAGGAGATCGTGAAACTTTCCATCAACGTCACGCTCCCATCATCACCTTGAGATGTCACCCCGTGAAGGTCGGACTAGAGGGATGTTGTTGATGAGTCTTCAGCTCCGTGTGATTAAAAAAGCTTTATTCTTACGTACCCTAGATATCTGCCACACAGTATCTTTAAATATCACCCAGTTGCCTACTAAAACAATGTGAAAAAGCAATGGTGGAATAGTCAGACTATAAAGTGCGTGGTTAATTACTCCACAGTTAAAGGGTCTGTCGTTATTTACCATGCAGCTTCCGTTTCTGCCTATAAGTAGTTAACCTATACACTTGCGGGTTTTCCTTCCGGGTTGGGAAACGGAGGAAAAACCTTCATCAAAATTGCTGAATAGAATTTTACAAGACGTTGTATTTACACTATCAGTACAATAAACCCAGACAACCCTCTTTTCAAGTGGTCGTCTTGAAACCATAGGTATATATATATAAGAGCTGTGCATATTAACAGGGTTGAGGCTGGCGCGTAGCGGTCAGTGTGGACGGTGGTGATCCTTTCTAATCGTAATCTCAATTTTTTTAAAATAGAAGATTGCACTGTTTACACAGATAATTATGCTCTTTGTCTTTATCGTCTCGGCAATAGGGGGGGTGATGATGTAATCAGTGTATTGCCCTTGGATGCAGTGTCGCGAGACGTCTTGTGGGTCACACGTCACATTAGCCACGCGCTTGGTTTGTGATTACCGAGTGGGAGTAGGTCAGCTGCTGTCAACCGATTGGCTGAATACCAGCGAAGCGGGAACAACTATTGGACGCCGTACACTCATTGACGGTGGGTGTGACCGACCCATTTTCGTGGGGGAACTGGCGCCAGTGTACTTATGCACACATATCAGACGCCTGGACTTTGCGCTTATCAATATATGGCTGCATTGTTACGAGGACAAAGATCAGTGTACTTGTTGATGGGTGACGTTCGATTGTGTGTGTGTGTGTTTTGCTATCATTTCTATGTTTTATTTTTCTCTCGCAGAGGGCGTATCTCAATATGGGGACATTATCTGACAATTACACCTTCCTCGTCACTGAAAATTGCTAATAAACTTTAAAGAATAATCTAAGATTATATCCCTTTTAAAATGCAGTAATTTCGTTTAGTTTATATTAGTAGTAGATTGTTACATATCTTGACGCAGAAAAACATGTTACATGATGCTTACACTGAACCGCAACTATATTCGACTGTTAAAGGAATTAAAAAACAATTTTCACCACCCGTTTATCTAAAAGGAGACTAAAATAATGGTGCATGACCTAATGTAATAAATCTGAGTATATGTGACAGTATGTGAGGAGGATTAAACAAGAAACGTGGGTTCCCCAAGGTTCTACATCAGCGATGACTCGATAGGACAGGGGAGATAGTCAAGACACCGTGGAGGGTGTTGGGGGGAAGTAACCACGTAGAGATTTACTGCGGACCTAAACTGTTGACAAGATGGCGGAAGGCGATACCGTAGGCGAATCAGCTACGAAAAGCGTTGCTGCGAAAGAGAGTGCTCAAAGCATGCTGGACCTTGATACAGACTCCAGAACAAATATGGTAGACTGCTTTGGCAGGCCTGGATCCCAGCTGGCAGAAAAGCAAACATTCAAAAACAAAACTGGAGAAACTATTTGTGCTTTTCCCGTTATCGTTGATTTTCGTAGAGTCTTGGATCTTGGGCAAGTGTCAGAAGAAAGCGGCGTTATTCCAGGGGTGCGTTAAAAATATACGTATATCATTTATTACAATTTGAGAAAATCGGGCCAACAGTCAAAGAAGCATTTGTTTCGACTTTCATGAAGACTGGAATATTGGTACCACTAAATCTACCAATAAATAAATCTACTACCAGGTTTAATTCATGTTACATGATTGTCATGAGAAATAATATTTAACAATAAATATAAGCACCATCTGTTAAAAACTTACAACTGTGTTGACTTTTGTTATCACTTTGTTAAGCAGGTTCTCCATGGTTCCTGCAATTTCCTCATAATATTTTCTCAGGATTTACGTACAATTATTCTAGATGTAAAAGTAAAGGTGTGAGGTGTGGATATGTTAGTCATTTAGAATAAGTGAGGATCTGAATTATGCTTTCCAAACTGGATAACTTTGTATTAAAATGTGAAATAAGAAATACAAGGATGAAGAAAACTTTACAAAATTAAAATTTTCTAGCACGTCCACTCTTTATATAAATTCAAAATCACTTTAACTAAGCAATGAAAAATTATTTTGTCATTTTTCGTAGGAAATTTTAAATAAAAACAATTTTTGTCTTTCAGATTTCCAATCGAGATCTTCTTCATGCTGTTGTAGGGTTGTATGATGTTAATCTGAGTGATATGACAGCAGATTGTTTGTACAGCACAATTTGTGAGAAATGGGCACGCACAATTCTGCTTGTTAGAGATGTGAAAGGTATGTAACTTATTCTAATAATATTATTTATATAAATATCAGAGAATCTAATCTTTGGGCATTAACCTCAAATGCTCTTTTTACTAAATTATTTATTATATGATTGCCATAAATATGAGATATAACAGAATTTATGTAAAACGACAGCCTCTTTTCAAGATGAGAGAAATAGGATATAACTGTGTATATGGAAGGGAGCTAATAAATCAAGTTTATGTACTATTATACATGTATATTGTTTCAGACTAATTACAATTCCTGAATTAAATCTGTACAATAACCTGCATTTTTATATGGAAAAGTTCATGTAGTCATATATTTATGCAAAACACATTGCTATGTCTAAATGTAGAATTTATAAACACATTTTGTTTTACTTGTAGCATATATTGTGCATGCATGTATGTATATGCACACATGCACAGTGATATTTTTATATGTGAGAAATGCATGTGCAAGTTGATAATGATGCTGGCATAATGTATAACCACTCTTGCAATAAGAGATCATATTTAAATGCCTAGGCATTAATGCTCAAAAAGGAAAGCTCTAAGTGTAAGTCTGGGTGATTTAAAAAAAATGTGCTTAAAAGGTCAAAGAAAAAAATAATTGTTATGCTCTATATTGTAAAGTCATGTCTCTGTGGAAGCATAAAGACATTAAAGGAGAAAGAAATGTGTAGTTTATATCAAACTGTTGTTTTTTTTTGTTGCTTTGTCAGACGCAATTGCAGACTTGGAAAAGAGGAGGAAGAAAGAGAAGCTTAGGAGAGACAAAGAAAAGGAAGAAAAAAATGCTGCTGATGAACATTTAGTGGAAAGTGATGAAGAAGAAAGTGATGAGGATGATGACGAAGGACAGGAAGAAGATGAAGAAGATGATGTTCTTGATGATGATCATGAAAAATCCAGTATGTTTGAAGATGTGTACAGTGACACAGAGGAAGAAGAGGAGGAGGAGGAGGAGGCAGAAAATGAAGAGGAGTGAGATCATTATGACAATTAGATCACATCTAATTCTTAAATACTTTAGATCTGTCATTGTGCCAATTAGATAACATCCGTCTGCTAAGTGTGCGTAAAATTCCATTGCCAAGTGTGAAGTTAAAAGTTTAAAGTGTTGCTGTTTGAAAGAATTTGTTGTGGATCACTTTATTTACATCTTCAGATTGTAACAATGAATATATACTCCTTTGTTTGTGGCAAATCTGTGATTGATGCCCCTGTGATGCACAGAATTACCTCCCTTTTCTCTATGGTAAGATATATATTTTTTACTTTTTTGAGGCATTGTTGACAGGAACTATCATTTCTCTTGTATCACCTTCCAGGGAAGAGGAAGAGGAAGAGGAAGACTTTTCCCGTGGAGTGAAAACTTTTGTAAAAAAGGTAGCTAGTCGAAGACTGGAACGTGAAAGTAACTCAGGTGCCATCACAGAGGATCAAGTAGGGATAGAGACTAGGCTCCTTGGGTGTGCAACTTTTGAAAAGAAATATGCGTAAGGCTTTTTAGTATGTATGTCTTGTTAGTGTTAGACCCTGTGCATTCACTGCATGTGTTTTCACATGTACATGTTTGTTTGCAATCATTTGTATGTTTTTTATTTGTCAGTTGTACATGTCCATCATGTACAATTGTCAGCAGGCAGTTTATTGTTTTCCAAGTTCATAAGTTCCTTTCAGTATAACAAATGCCTAAGCTGACTTGGAAACAATTGAATTTGAGCAACCGTTTTACCTCCATGTGAATTTTTTTTTTTTTTTTTTTTTTGAAGTTTTCATTTGACCTGCAGTTTGGTGGCTGCTGGGATCACCGCGCATTGAGCGCATCTTTGTGATGCGGATACTGGCGCGCTATAAAACTACATCATCATCATCATCATCATGATTGCATTTTTCAAAAGATTATGAACACTTAAGTTTCCATTATGTTTTTTTTTTTTATTTTTAGCCTTATTCTTTGTACCTTTGAATGCTATCATTGGAAACAAATGTTCCCTAAACTAGTAGAAATTTTATCACAAACTAGGGAGGAAGTTAAATGTGAAGAAGTAAAACGATTTATCAGAAAATTAAATTATATAATTCTTTTGCTTATATTTGGTGTTTGAAGTTACTATGTTTGTTTCAGTTGCCAGCATAAAGAACGAGTGGTACACTTGACACTTATCAGTGTACGGAAAAGAGCACAGAAATTCTGCATGGGAAAATATCTACTGTCTGTGAGTTGCATGCACTAGTAATAAGAGAGATAATGTGTTATTTCAATAGCCACTGTCATATATGGAAGGAAATAGGCATTTGCTGTCGTTCAACTCTAAAAGGCATAGCATTATAGCGACAATTTAATCAAATAGATTTCTTTATATTTTTCATCATTTTATTTTGCATCAAGCACTTAGTCAATATTCAACATGACATTTTTAGAATCTCAGTGAGGATACATGGCAACAGTAAAGCTTTTTGTGTGACAGAAATGCATGGATCCCACTGTTGTTGGCCATTATGATGCAGTAGTAGTCCATGCTGACAATTCAGCCATTGATTTTTTCAAGAAATATGGCTTTTCAGATGATGTGGTCCTGAACAGCAAATGGAGGTTAGCTTAACTTTTATCCATATTTTTGTTTTAGTTTTTCAATACAAAATCTGATGGATATTTAGCAAGCAAACTATGGTTTATAGGTATCTTTATATAGTTTATTCAATATTGTGAAAAAAATCTATCTGATGATGTAACATTTTGTGGTTTTATTATGTTTAGTACTAATATTTTTATTGCTGTAATAATGCTTTATTGATACCATAGAGTGTTTATGACATGTTAAATTAAGTCATAATCATAAATAAAATGTTAATGGAACATTTTATGAACTTTTTTTAATAACATTTATTCACATAACACACGAAATACAATATTTTAAAAATATGAAACAAACAACATATGCTCATAAAGTAACACTTATAAAATGTTATGAACTTTATTCACTAAAATATTTAATGTGATTAATGACATTACTTTAGTCAATATTTTTTTTTGTACCTGGTGCAGTCTGTTTACATTCATTATATTTCCATTTCTAACACTTTCAGTGAACTAGCAGAGCAGTTTACAGACTGTACTCTTATGTGCTACCTTCCAGGTTTCTCAGGTAAGTAAAAAAAACCAAAACAAAACAGTAAAATAAATGTTTGCAACATTTGAATTTACATTGAGAGAATAATTAAGTGAGTGTTCTTCTGCATTGGTTATAAAAGTCATTCAGATCTGTGCTTGAAAATTAAGTTACAAATTTTAAGTTTAGAAGGTTATCCCCATGTATTTAGGTAGTCTTTGGACGTGTGAAGATGTCTGGTTAAGCAGCTTTAAGGTACGGCAGCTTCATGACATATATGCAACAGCAGCAATAACTAGGCTGGAAAGAATCTGGCACAGCCATGATATAGGTTTACTACAAAGTACAATCTGTACAAGTCCCTTGCAGTACTTATCCTGCTTTATGGATGTGAAACATGGACTCTTATTGCCGATATGGAGAGGAGAATCAAGGCATTCGAGAACAAGTGCCTGAGGATGCTGCTCTGGATCTCGCACAAAAGAACATAAAACCAATGACTTTGTAAAAAGCAAGGTCACTTCACTCACAGGACATCAGGAACCCCTACTTTCAACAGTCAAATGAAATGAGCTGGTCTGGTTTGGCTGTGTGACCCAACACAACACTGTCAAAGACTGTCTTTTAAGTTACCTTGGCATTGGATGCCACAGTGGCCAGAGAAAGAACTGGCTTATGAACTCAATGGAGTGGACTGATCATCCTGTTCAGGCTGTTTGCTCACTAAAACAGGCGTGAGTGATGGGCCTTGTCAGTTGCTGTGTCTATGTGCTCCTCCAAACAACCGGCACCAATCAAGAACAAATGGGTGAACGAATGATGTCTGGTTTACAGAGTCTGTATGGTGAACAGATACTTGTGCATGAGATGCCACTGTTAGGTAATGATATGTTATTGATGTCTGCATGCTGAAAGGTGAACATTTCTTTGAGATGTCATTATCAGGCATTGCTGTCTATACTGCACTGCAGGACATGCACTCATGTAGCCATTTTGAATCAATTATCCTTATTGTCTAGTTTAGAAAGTTTTAAAGGGACTTTTATCAGGGATTTGTTGGGAGAATTTTTAACTTTTGATGACTACAGTGAGAATAATCTAGCATTAAAATCTTATGCTCTTAAGAGTGCAATAACAGTGTTTAAGTTTTATGGGAGAATTTCCAGTTCACATGTGATAATGAAAAATTCGCAAACAAAGAGCAGATCATGTTTGAATTTTTGGGATATATTGTTGTATCATTGCAGGAGCTTTATGTTTGAATTGACTGATGTCAGCAAGAAGGATCCAGAATTGTGTGAAGTTGAAGAAGAATTCAGCAAATGGTAATAATAATAAAAAAATGATAGAAATGGTCACAAATAGAAAAGTGGGTCTTTTATCTGTTTTTTAGGAGCTGTTGATGTTGATCTGAGGGCAGTAATTTCCATTGGTTTTATATAATTATAAGAATTACAAAGAATTTCGTTGGGTCTTTCTGTAAAGAGGACATTTTTTCACTTCTTATTTTGCTGCTGTATCACATAGCTATTGTAGCAGATGGCATATAATTTGTAGGAATAAAGATTTCAAGAAATTTGCCAAATGCTAAAGATGAAAATTCTATTTTACTTAAAATTTGTTGAAACATTTCATTGCTGTTCATCAGTGTAGGTAGAGATTATAACTAATATTTACTTGTAAACATTATGACAGGGACAATTGTAGGTAGTGGTTCTTGATCCATTATCAAACACACATATTTTTTCTGCATGCAATACTTGTCACAAGGTAGTATAAGTTGCTGACTTTGTATAAACACCAAGAAACTAACAATCTTATTGCAGGTATGCGTGTATCAGTGATGTGTTGTCTATGAAGTCTTTGATATTATTGTAGGTGATTGTTCTTCCTGGAAAGTTTGAAACTGCCTGAAATGGATTAAATAAAATGTGAAATTGCAGGCAAAGAAAAACCCTGGAAGCATACCAGAACCAGATATGCTGTGTCACAAAAATGCGTCACGAGATAACCCAACTAAAAAAAATTGTAAGCACAGTTTCATTCTTTTTAGTGCATTTTTTAGATGCTGGGAGTAGCAGTGATTGAGGCAGAGCTGCATGCATGCTCATTTTAATATGTAGTGTCTTTTTAAAAAGTTCTTGCTATAGGAAATGGCACCAAACCATCAAAACAGCATCTATTAAATCGTTTAAGGTGGTTCTTGAAGTTCTTGCCCTATCTTTAGCCAGCCATTATCCAGATGGGTGAATAATTCAATTGTATATTAAATAGTAGTAGTGGTTTTGATTCTCTTAGAGTGGTGGACAGACCTTTTTGATGAAAACTTTAAACTTTGTAAGTACATGTACCGATAGTGCCATGATTTTTAAGATTTGAACCTTGTAGGTTATTCAAGGACCTGAAGTCTCCACTTCATTGTTGTAATAAAAAAAATGTATTATTCATATGTTTGAAAATCCTACAGCACTGCTCTTATTTGTTCAGATTAAAAAGCAGAGTGATCTTCTGAGCATATTAATTAAAGAAAATGAAAAAGCAAGAAGAGATAAACTGAGTGCAGGTAAGCATGGAAGTTTTAGCATTCTATCGATGATAGTCTTTATGCAACTTTTGGTGAAAAGGTGAATGAATGCATCTTGTGGTTTTCCCCTTGTAAATATTTACATATATATATATACCCCCTTTCAATCTGAGCTAATCAGTGGTTAGTATTGCTGATCTCCCAAGATTTTGCCCAGGAAATTATCTCATGTACTCACCTGATGAAGAACTAATTACCCCACGTAACCACCACCAATTGGTTTCAATTTACCTTGTAATGGTATGGTGGCTTGCGAACCTTGTTGATCCACAGAGTTGGCAGGTCTAACCAAACTGAACAGGTCGGTCATGGAGGCCAGACTGAAATGTTGCACCCTGGCTCTCCTTGATGTAGTTTTGCTTTGGACTAACAACCCCAAAACACCAGAAACTGTAACAGTATCTGTAGCCCTGCGCTCCTCCAGTAGGTTGGTTGATTTAGTAGGTAACTGCTTCCACCTTGAGGTGATTTTGAGGAGAGGGAGGGTGGAGGAAACCAGGAGACAATCCAGCCAGTAGACAGGTGTTACATACAGTGTCCAGAGATGAGATCTCTACTCTGAGCTTCTCACTTCAGTAATGACAAGTGAGTGTTTCTAACCACAACACCATTGGGCATCCTGTCGAGGAGTAACAAGGAATAAGCTAACTACCCCAAGTAATGTGTGTTAAAGAAATATGTTGGGGATGCAGAGTTATTGCACCATTAAAAAAAATTACAGTGATTATGGTCTTTTAGCCTGATAGTAGTGATCACAGAAATCCAAAGGATTGTGCATGAATTGGAGAGGGCTGTTCAGCCTTTCGAGTCCCCAGTCATTGTTGGTGGGAGAGATGGTAGTTTTCCAGTTACAGGGACAATTAAGTGACTTTCAAGTCTACACATCAGCAACATGGCAATAATTTTATGATCCCTCATCTGGAAGATGGAATTACTGTCTTACATGAGGACCCTGCAACTGTTCCAAAAGATTTTTTTTCTCATAAATTTGATAACTTAACATCTCACATATTGTATCAGCATGTCGCATTATATAAAAAGTAATATTTTAACTATACAGTAATTGCTGCATTACAGATTTGTAGTAGGTTATCTTATTCAGTAGGATGACTGCTTGGAGCATGCTTTTGCAGTTTCCTTCTTCTTGTTTCAGAGCACAGTTTATTGATATTCAAACTTGAGACAGCATGCAATGCATT
This sequence comes from Pomacea canaliculata, assembly GCF_003073045.1. Classification (NCBI taxonomy): domain Eukaryota; kingdom Metazoa; phylum Mollusca; class Gastropoda; order Architaenioglossa; family Ampullariidae; genus Pomacea; species Pomacea canaliculata. Next base: position 18,342,116 of record NC_037599.1, on the reverse strand, counting down.
CAAAACTGATACAGCTTCAAGCACTGATGGAAACCATGCAGAGCTAACAGGTGTGGCATCATGCTGTCAAAATGGTATGGCAACTATCTGCTTCACGTTTGCTTGAAACAGACTTGTAGATCACTCCACAATGAGCATTTGAGATCTTTAGGATTCCTCTAAATTCTATAACTGTTATTCTAGCATTTTAGAAATAATGATAAGTTGTTTTTCAAAGCATTATTTGTAAGTAGTAGTAGAGTAGTGCACAAAAAACAGAAATTAAGATCCGTATTATCAAGTGACACGTGATTTTGGGAATGTTATAATATTATTTAACAGTAAGATTCACACTATTATTAACTCCCTTAATGCGTCTAATTCATATAAATTGTAATTGCATCCTAGATAATGGAGACAATGAGATAAAGACAGAAGCACTGATCCAAAGCCTAATACGTCAGTGTATTTCGCTGGAAAATATGCACATTTCTCAGGGCAGCTTGTCAGAAACAGGTAACAAAAAAATAATACAGGTAAAATGCAATGATATAGAGTACTATGCTTCAGTCAGACAAAAAAAGAACAAAAAAAACAAACAAAAAACAAACCAAACAAAAAAAGAAACACATGGGACTTTTTTCCTGAATTGAGCAAGAAATGTCCATTAAGCTATATGCTTGCTTTTCAAACATCCTTAGGTATATGTTCAGTGTAAATACAAAAGTTTTTATTGGTGTCAGCCTATCCTTGACCCAGTATGACTTACTGCAACATAACATTTACAATGTTTTTATTTTGAGAACAGTTGAGACTCAGCACTTAACCCAGCAGCAAGAAAGCAGCAAGCCCTCAGCAGCAAGTGAGACGGAGGATTTGCTCACATGCTTTGACATTTCCACACGCTTCCAGTTGGACATGTCTACAGACAAAAGTCTTACTATGAAGTATGAAGCTACTTCTGTAATTAAGGTTTGCAAATTTTTTATTTCATTTAATTGCATGTTTTTGTATTGGTGATAAAATATGCAATGTTTGTGCATACAGTTTGTGTAAATCAGATTTTGGATGATTTCTGAGAAGTTGAAGCACTACTTTCCCAGGTTGTGTTAATTAAAAGGAACCCACCTTCAAATCATTTTTTCTTGTATTTTTTTTTGGTTTAGTTTCTGTTTAGTAGAAGATTATAGAATGAGTTTATAAGATGTGTACTGTTGACATGTTTAAGTCATGTAAAGATTTTTATTTTGATGTGACATTTAGAATATCCTGAAATTAACTGACGGCAGAAATGCAAAGAGTATACTATTTAATATTAAACTGTCTGCAATGCAGGCTTCCTTACCACAGAATATCATAGAAAGATTTCACAAAACCCTCAAAAGCATGGCTAATCCAGACTTTGTGACACAACTATACTTCTGTGGCACTCTGGAGAAACCCCATCGCTGTACACAGGTGTTGAAGACTGGATTCTTACAGGAAGGTGGGTCCTTCTAAAAAAGATAGTCTTTTCACATTATTCAGTGAGCTTTCTGTATGATGTTCTTCTTTGACATTTTGAAGAAATGCAGGTGTTGAAGACTGGATTTTTACAGAAAGGGTAGTTATTGCTTGACAATATTACAGTCTCTTAATATAAGCCTGTAAAATTTCTGAAAGAAGTCTTGTGACAGCATTAACATTATTCATTGTTTGTGACCATCAGCAGTATTACATTAAAAAAAAATTATTGTCTTTTAATGTCAATACAAAGAAACAGTTAAACAGTGGCATTATTAAGTAGTTGTTTTTCCTGAAACAAGCAAATCTTTTATCTGCAGATTTTTCACATGGAGAGTATGGGTATGGCTTGTATTTTTCAAAGCATCCATCCAAAGCAGCTCAGTTTTCTGCTGTAAGTATTGAAAAATGTTTAGTTTATAAATGGTTTGGATTAGTTCTTAATGGTATGGATTGGTATCAATTTAAAATCTTTTTTTTTTAGTAGTACCATCATATACATTTTGGTCTTGGACATGGTATGATCAAAGTTCATGGTCACAGTGTTCAGAATATTCTTGAACACTTAATGTTTGCTGTATGTAAGATATTTAATTTCAGCCCTTGATGAAGACTACACCCTAGAGTTACATAGATCCTGTTACTTAATTTTGTTCAGTGAGCCACTGACCACCATAAGCAGAATGATTAAGCTAATATGAGGCTGATTGAAATTCTCTTAACTTCTGAACCTCTCTGGATATATATTTGTAGCACAATAATTGAAATTTTGATTTTGATGCATAAAACTCAACAGCTTGGAAAACTGGTGTTGGCTGAGGTAGGATTGGGTGCTGTGGAAACAATAACCAAAAGTGACAGAACTCGTAAAAAGCCTTCTGATGGAATGGACTCAATAATTGTGAGTGAAATTGCATTAATAGTCTACATAGTTGACAGTAATATCAAAGGAAATGAAGGAAGAGGTTTCGTAAATATTAACAAAAATAAGAAGGAAAAAAAACAGAGTATGTGTATGTGTGTGTGGAAGGGGTGGTGGAAGATAGGTGGGTGAATGTGTGAGTGTGTAAAGACCAATTGTATTGTTTATCATTCAAATTTATTCTTTATGGTAAAAGTATCTACTTAGACATTAGAATCAATCACAGATTTATCACAAAATTTGGGTGAGGCATTTCTCATCTGCAGATGCTCATTATTCAAGTATTAATTTATTTTATTAAGAAAACAAAAGCCAAAATCATAGAGAGAAGGAGAGAGTAAAATCATTTACAGAGTTTTACATCATCAAATTTTGTGATAACATGCAGGTACCTGGACGACTATGCCATTGGGGTAGAGAGTCTCCAGAAGCACTTCTATGTCAGGAATATGTTGTCTTTAACATTGAGCAAGTGACACCTGTATGTCTCATCACATATCAGGCAGTCAAAAAATAAAAGTCTTCAGTGTTCATAGATGCAAAATATGACCAGCTAAGAACTCGATAAATTGTCACAAATACGCTTTATCTGAAATGTTATATTTTTCTTTATCTTTGAGTGTTGCATGAAATAAAATTGAAATATTTCACACATGGAGATTCATTCACAGATATTTTAAGAATGTTCTTATATTGGCAAAGAGCTTAAGCCTCTGAAGTGCTTTCAAGTCCCATTGTACTGGTAAACAGAATTAAACTTTGCTTGGCATGTTGACCAAAGTTTCAGTATTCAAATGTTCTCCACATAAACAATTGCTTGCCTGTACCTTCACACACAACTCTGCCAAACTTGGTCAAGCATTTGACATTTGCTTGCATTTAGGTTGCAAACAGACTTTGTTTTTAGGATATTATTAGGGGTGACAAATGAAATTCTGTGGATGAGACTAGAAGGTTGATAAAAAAATATATGCATTTGTTGTGTTACGAAAGTAATGAGATGCAATTGTTTACACCCAGAATCATTGTATACTCAAGTAGTTTGTGGTATTCTTCTTCTTCTTCCTAATCACCCCCAGTGGAGCATAGGGCAGTTTGTGGTATACTGTTGATTTTTATGATCACTGTTTTCTGAATGAGAAATGAATAAGAGTGAATGGAGGAGTGGATGATTTATCAAAATGGATAAAATTATTGGATCATCCTGAAGATTAAGTTTTGGTGGTTTGTGGACCTGATGCCAAATACTTTCATTTTTGGAAAAATGCTTACATGTTATACATTGTTACAATTGCCATTGCTTCTTGTTTGTTTTCCATTAGTGATGTGATGTTAATTTTGACATTGGCATATTTTAATTAGGCCTCATAAAAGAAAATAAAGAAAACCACGATATTATTTTAAAAACTCTCCAGGCTCTTAACAACTTTAATGGAAGTACCTTGCAATGTGCAAAACTTTTGGCAACTGTGCTCCAAAAGAAAGTATACAATGCAACAATGGTTTGTGAAATTTTTGTTCAAAATGCCTCCTTTTCATAATGCTCAATTAACATGAAATGAACATTTTACCTGAGAGTTAAATTTATTTTTATGATATGGATAACTAAAATTTGCCATGTGAGTAAATTTTCTCATTTATAACTATTTAAAAATAAACTTTCAAAGCGACCTGAGTTTTGAGTATATTTCCGGACGATACCTTTCTGATTGATATGATTTATTGCTTTCTTGTATCTTTGTAGCAAGTAGGCTACTTTAGAACATAATCCACTTTGAACTTTAGCTGTGTGTGGTCAAACTCACTATTCCAAACTCAGAATATCCAGCACATTCAAATCACATAAAGACTTCAAGAAACACTAAAACTAAAAGCGTTTTCTGTAAGATTATGGACACATAATCTTTGATGGTTAGTTGGTAAAGCAGACATGACAGAAAATAACAAATCAGTTAGTGGTTAGTGATAAATTATAAATTTTGTTGCATATTTTACGAAACTTGAATTATTACCACGGACATGAGTGCATTAACCTTTAGCCCAGGGTCAGATCGGGGTCAGCAGTCTAAGGGAAGCCACTGTTGTTCTGGTTTTTTTTTTGAAGAGCAGACGACATACCAGACGTCTATTTCTGTGGAGGTTTGTGGCTGAAAACTGTACGACACTTTTGAAAGTGAAGGTAAAAACTTACCTGGTGGAATGTGAGCAATATGTCTAGAAATCTTTAAATAACTTTTTTTCACAACAGATTAGTACAATACTTCGATAAAACAGGAAATTTACTTAACCGAAATTGAAAGGCAAATAGTTGGCTTAATACAAACGGAATGTTTTATTTTTTTAAAGTAGTGAAGTATCCCGCAAAACTCAAATTTGCATTTATTCAACCTTTAAGTATTTTCTTCTTTAGCATTCCTGGAGCAGCTTAATTCAGATGGTGAGTTTGGTTAAAGGGACAAATTGGATTTTTTTTTTTTTTTTTTTTTTTTTTGCGAAACACACAGAGACATAAAACACAATAAAAATTAAAAACAACAATAGCAACAAAAACAACAACAAAATCGAGAAGCAGTTCAAAAGCATCACACTAAGTCAAAGCCTGCAGGATGCTGAGGGTACGGTGGAGGTAGAGATCGAGGATCGATCGAGGTACAGTCTTTTAAAAGAAATAATAATGGAACCCACAATATAAACAACAGTCAAACTTTGTACACATGGTATTGTAGATACATGGAAGATGTCCTAGTTTTTTTTTTTTGTTTTTGTTTAGTTGTTTGTTTTTAATATAAAACCTCCGAGTTTAAATTTCGACACTATGATTTATAAGTGTGCTGATGACTTCAAAGGGGGGAAAAGCAGTATCGGCTTTGCTTTGTAAAACAAGGCTGTCTCCCCTTAATCACAGTCTGAAGAACTCGTCGTTACAAATTTTGTTCCCGACTCTCGCAAATTGGCAGAACTAGACCATACCGGTAACTAGATTAATTAACTATACAAAAAACATTTTACCCATAATTTCACTGGTTGATTCCGATTAGGGTCTAAATTTAAGAAAATTTTGCTACAGGAGGCCATAGGTTGTCTTCGAGAGTAATTTAAACTGAAGACAGTGGCTGCTGTAAGTAAGCGTTCTTTCATCTTTACCCTTTCCTTGTGTCTGGAGCAGACAGGGAGTGCTCTTGGCACGTTGACATATGGCGTTCGGGCTATGATGCTGGATGACCCATGACACAGTGACTACAAAAACAGTGACCTTTTTTTTTTTTTTTTTTGTGGCATACAAATTCTTCGATCACGGCAGAGCACGAGAATGCTGTGGCTTTGATCCGTTTTTTTTTTTCTTCTAGTCCCATGCAAACATTTCTTTTCTCGCAGTCGTTTGTTTTAAATAAAAGCATTCATCTGATACTTCAGAAAGATTTCTTGACAACAAATAAGTTTGCGTGTGTACAGAAATTAGTGCTCCGTATTAGCTCTCAGAAAGGCCCGGTGGTTGCTGGTCACCAACAGCGAGGATGGTGAGTTAAGATCTAGCTTTCAGTACAAGTAGGCTTGTTTAGAGAGTTGGGTTAGTTCTCTGTGATATATCAGTAGTTGCTGACACCAAATAAAACGTCAATAACCAGTCGAACAGCCAACTATAGAAGCTTTGGAAATAAAATGTATAATCTATTATTCAGTTTGGAGGCAGTCATATTTCTCGTGTTTCATTTCGCTTGAGCACCAGATGAGTGATTGTACTTAAACTATCGCAAATAATTGTTTATATAATATTTTAAATAGTAGACGTTAGTTCTGCAGACGTAATGAAAACAATTTAAATAATCGAGAAATCAAGAAAAGTAAAGATTAAAAAAAAAAATAAAAAATCAAGTGCTCTTTCGTGCAAGCAAGAATATAACTGCGGCTCCGTGCACATTGAAAGGTAAATTTTTGTAAAAAATTATTCATTACATCCTGAATAAATGGTTGAGGAAAATTAGCAAATCAAAACGATCGTAACAAAGTCACTTAGTAATGAAACTGGACTTGCTGTCACTGTTGTTGTTATTATTCTTTCTGTTATTTTAAAAAGTACATTACTTTTATTTTCGTTTTTGTAATTATGATAAGAGTGTATGATGCTTGGTATGACGATCAATGGATCAGCTATTCTGACAGCAATGTAAGCGGTGTATCGCTCACCATGCCAACAACTTTACATCAGCCCTGTAGATCCCTGACTGTACTGTAAACATTGTACTGACAACCTTTCCCATAATGCTAGTCTTTTTTCACATCCTTCCTTTTGCAATATCATGTTACTCTCTGCCCTTGTTCTTCTTATTTGGTTCCTCTTTGTGTTTTCTGTGTTTGATTTTATTCTTTGTTTAGTACGGTTGTTTATTATTTTATAGTTCACATGTTATTTGTTTTCCTGTCCCTCGTATGCTGTCCATGTTTTGTCATGAATTTATCGCTATAATTAGATCGACATGTGATTTCATCTCGGCGTTTAGTTTACTTCTTAAACCATTTCCTTTTAAACCTATGCCTTAGTTTGAGGGTAAAACAATAGCGAAATTTGGTGGCCAGATCAGCAGCAATGCAGCCACGGTCAACAACTAAAAAACAGATGACATGATGCAAAGTCATTCGCTGACCATTCCTTACAATGAACAGGGCCCGGTTCGGTGGCGCAACGGTTAGGGCCTCTCGCCAATACTGTGATTATCTGTCCTGAGTTCAGATTTCGTCTAAGACACACTGTTCTTTCTTTGCATTGGGGCATCTGTTTACAGGACTGGCTGCTTTGCTGTGATATAGTCTTAGCTCCTGGCTCGGCGTAAAAAAACCAATCCCTCCTCCTCCTCAAGGATAACGGCTTTCCAGTTATTTGCATGGGGTGTGTGAGGCATTTTACTGAAACAGTTCTTTGCAGTTGTGCCAGGGATTTCTCTGTGGACAGGTCATGCCGTATCAGTATCCCCAGGGTGAAAGTTATTTTGATGTACACAGCAGATCGAATCAAGATTAGTGACGGACATAGCGGATGGGAGTAGTCAAGGGACCGACATAGCTTCATGAGCTTTCCCGAGGCTTTGCTAAGTTCAGTAGGTGCTTGCAAAGCATGTATTTTTTCTTTAGAGTAATTTCCCAAGGTGCTAAATAATAATTATACAACGTTAAAGGCCGTGTCTTGGCTATACCAAAGAAGGAAGGAAGAATTAAAAGAGGGAAGGAAATAATGAGAGAGAGAGAGAGAGAGAGAGAGAGAGAGAGAGAGAGAGAGAGAGAAAAGATGATAGTAATAAGAGAATGTGAGCCTACTGTTTGTTATCAGTTCTCTGCTTGTCGCATGCGTAAAAATGCTATTACCAGAAATGAAGAGCAAGTGGACATTGTAGTCGAAATACAAGAATTCATTACCATAGATTTGTTATAGAAGCAGTTAGAAGTAGGAAGCTAATTAGCAAGCAAACAAGCAAACTCTTGCACCAAAGAAGTTAGAGTACAAAGAAAGGAAATAAGCTAACAGCAATTTTACTTATAATTAGTTAATAGCAAAGCGAAGAATATATTAAATTATTACAAATGCCGCTTAAGACCATACACATTGTTTAGAGTGAGTTACTAATAGTGTTCATTATCCATTTCATAATGTGAGGACTTGGGGGACGACTGAGTGTCCTTTAGCTGTCAGATGCTGCTGGCATAAATTGATAAAAGGAAAAATGTATTGACAAGAATGCATTATGGTATCATATCACCAGAGAAACATTACATTTTACTGTTTCTTTCAAGCATATACATGATTAATTTTGGTAAAACATGTCGTCCCTTTTGAGAGCAAAATGAAGGAAGTACATGGGGAAGGATTTATACGGGATCACGAATCACTCTGTACGAGATTATAGCATGCAAACTCAACGCTTTTTTTTCTTAAAACTCAGTTGTTTGCCAGAAACCGCTTTTGCCCATAATTGTGTGCGCCTACGATTTGCAGCATTCAGCTTGTTTATTGTTCGTCTCGTTGCCCGCGCTCTCACGTGTCACGCACAAAGCAGGAGCAGCTAAGCAAGCTAGGACACCTGACATGGCGTCCCACGCCGCTCCCCCGAATCTCGCGAGAATGGTCGTCAGCTTTCTATTCGCGTCCTCCGCGTGCAACTCCTCCAACACGCGGCCACAATGGTCATTAGTGCGGCCAACTGACCACATTGAGGATGCTGGACACCACCGGCGCACAAGAGCCCTCGCACAATAGCACCGAGATGACCAGCACGTCTACGACTACAAGCGCGCCACAGACTTCAAGAGGACACAGTCTTTCAGAAAACTCGTTCTGGGTACAACCAGAGCAAACAACGGCAGCAACATGGATGCTACAATGTCTGGTGTCTGACACGCTTTAAACAAAAGTGATATTCTTTAGCGGTTTCCCTTCAAAAGACTGAATACACGCGGATAAGTGGTGGTTTGATAGAGAACTTGTTCAAATACAGGAAGGAACAAGGCTGAGATTTCTGTTAGTTCATCGTACACTTTCTCTGTTCATAAACCGTCGGTTTTTATTTTGCTGCCGCCTGTAGTAACTGAGAGTAAGATAGGGCTTTAACAAGCTAGGGTTTCTAGACCATGCAAACAGAGTTTCACAAGAAATCAGACGAACACCGAGGTCGGAACGTTTTTTCGGTTCACTTCGAGAGTAAAATGTTTTCTTTACGCCTTCCTGCACCCGATCTCAATCAGATCTCGGAGGGAGCAAAGGGACATTTTGCACATTACACGCTTGGATTTCCTGCGCAAACTGTCACACTAGTCTCCGTCTCTTTCCGTTCTCCGCACACACACACACGGTCGCGCAAACGCACACTTGGCATGCTTCAACCACACAACTGCAGGCGCATTCACTAACTTCAAAATGAAGAACGGGTGTGTGTTTTAGAGAGAAAGAGAAAGTTTTGTCTTTTGTTTAATGAGCAAAGCCGTTGGTTCATTCCTGTTATGTGAGACAATCCATTATTCGGAACGCAGTTGCAACAATATTTCACAGAGTTTGTAAACTCTAATTTCTTACATATATATTGTATTTTAATGATCAACCCTCTTTGTTGTTGTTGTTGTTGTTTTTGTCGCTGCTGCTGTTTTTGAAAATCTATTGTCAGGCCATAGGACACCCGGTTAGAGAATAATCGGCCTAATCAGTATGATGTTACAGGACAATTGGCCACTACAGTGGCGTAACCCTCGCGCACATTGCACTGGGCCGAGGAGACCGGAGATCAAGGAGACAGAGGAGATTTGCCGATATATTCTAATGTCTTCTTTTACATGTGGGCCTAGACGCAAACACCCTATCGGGTTCTCATCAGCAAAGCAGGGGACATCTCAACGCCAGAATCAAACACAAGACTCGGGAACCCGCACCTCCAGCAGCTCCAGGGCGTTCTTTGATTGGTTTTCAAGTCTCCTGCGCGACCCCTGCTGTTCCTTTATCCTCCCCCTTCGTCTTCGTATGCGCTAATTTCTTGGCAAGAGAACGTCTCTGCTATCTGCCTGCAGTCCCGCACGAAAAATAAGACCTTGTGTCCAGGAGTGAAAAATGTTCCATTAGTTGGGTCAGTTACTGAGTTGCAAAAGTGAGCAGAAAACGTTAGTGTGGGAACTTGACTGCGATGAAGAAAACACTGAAGCAAAAGTAAGAGATTAGTATTAATCTTGAATTATTTCCATGGAAAGATTTATTTAGCATTTTAGGCAAACCAATAACTTCTGAATTTCGTCTTCCTGGATGACAGTAAACGTTCTCTGAATTAGAGAACATTATGGGAGTATTGTTTGTTTTGAAAACTATGCACCAATCAATATTCAAAAAAAAAAAAAAGTTATCCCTTTTTCCCCAGAAAAGAAATATAAATGAAAATGGCGAAATGGGAAATGAAAACTTAAGGATTTTAAAAATTACTTTAGAAGATTAAAAGCACGCTTACGTACACTCATTAGTGTAGATAGTTGTTGGGCAGTTTGTTTACAATGCAGTAAGTTTTTTTCTAGCTTTTAGAGATTTCTGGTTACAGGGAGTTGACAGTCTATCCCGGACTGACAGAACAGATGAACTCAACATTCTATCTACTTTCAAGAATCTGACATCGACATGTCGCCTGTTTCATTCAACCGCGCTAAAAATGGCGGAGGTGACGAAGCGGAAGTTCAGCGCCTGATCTCCCTCTGCGCGTCCTCTGCCGGCGAGAGAGGGTACCAAGGGGCGGTAACCTCTTCTGACGATTAGGCAGGCGTGTCGTGGGGGTCACTTGCATCTTGTAGCTCGCAGGGTCGACAATATGGCGGCGACAGATGGGTGCTTTATTGGATAATGATATCGGCACCGACCGGTGCCCGCCTGTCCGCGCAAGGGGCTGTCCTTATACGGCTAATCAGGACCTGGGGAACCCACGGAGCCGGGGCTGTTCTCTGGCACCGCTTCCTCCTTCCGTCACCAGCCTCTTCATCCCTAAGCGTGAGTTCTTTTTCCTGCCACGAGGCTGACACGCGGCTAAACCTGGCCAATCCGCTGAGAAATGACTGGGTGGTTGGTCCGCCCAATTTTCTTCCCCTCCCTACTCTAAGCCTCCCATTAGCAACTCTTCGTCAAAGGGCTAAAAGTTCCTGAAAGAAGTTTGTGTACGACTTCGCTTTGTTGTGTCTGAGAGTCTCCGAGTGCGAAATAAAAGATGTCAATTCGTTGTATTTTTCCTGCAAGGATTAGCTGGTGGTTGCACTCCTGTTTATTTTTGTGGGATTCAGACGACTTCAGTAACTGTAAAAAAGGGAGTGTTTACAAGCGTCAAGTTTTTGTCGGGTCAAATGTCAACTTATTATGTTTTTGTCGTTTTGTACATACATTGTCCCGTAGATTCTACATTCGCTGGTTTAGTCGCTGGACTTTAGAATAGTTTTGTGTGAGAGAGAGAGACACACACACAGACAGAAACAGAGTGCGAGAAAGTGTAATTTTTATTAAAGTATCTTGTTCACTGACTAAAATAAAGAGAGAAAATATATTCATTAAAAACACTAGAGTTCAGTGCATTTTGCTTAAGACGAATTATTCCAGTATCTCTCGTAGCTTGCAGGTCCAAACTATTCTTACAATTTTTGGGGATATAGAATTTGTTAAAGTTTTTAGGGGGTTAATTAGAAAGTAATATTTGTGATCGGGACTGCTGGACAGAATATTGATAGTATTCCTCTATCAGAGAATCACGATGATGATGCGGATGATGATCATGATGATGATGACGACGATCGTGCGGTGCAGAATTCTTGCATGTGGCCAGACTCTCCACGTTTCGCATCATCAGGGTAAGCATAAGGAACACAAAAATAGAAGTTGATGGGCCGGAGCATTGGAAAATTGTGTACCCTTTCTCTAATATGGATTAAAATAAGATAACCGACATTTTAACCGCGAACAACCTCTAACTACAGTGTGACAGTTGCTAATATTTTTTTATGAACCAAGAACGCCTTTAGTATTGTATTTTTTGCCATTTCTTTTTGAAAATTTTGAAACTTGCGAGACCTCTGATCTTTTATTCAGAGATTTTATAGTTCTCTGTCCTCAAAGGAGTCCTTTTGAACTTTTCGTTTGTTTCAAACGAGTTCAGACAAATAACATGTTTTTTTTTTCTTGCATTCTATAGATTGCAGAGATCTGAGCATTGTGAATTCTTCAGTAGCACTCGTAATGATGCTCATCACGACAGAGAACATCTTTCCCACGGGCAAACCTAGATGGGATGTACGATATGGCAGCATGTTTGTGCCAAAGGTAGCAATAAATGTTGTGCATCTTATCAAATTTTCTCGTGGGCTGGTGTATTACCGTCTATTTTCAGAGCTGAGTCAACTCGCCCTCTTTCTGTGGAGAAGAAGCTTCGATTCTGGACAGCGCACATAAACACTTCAATGAGTGAAGTTTAGAGGGTTGCCTTTTATGGTTTGCTGTGGTACTTCGTGCTTTCCCCGAGGTTATAATCTGTCTAAGAAAAGGATGTAAAGTTTCTTAGCATGATCCATCATATCTGGGAGAGATCGTGTCAGTTCGAGATGGAGTAGGCAAATAGCGAGAAAGCAGAGCAAATGGTACAGCTTCCTTCGTTTATCCCTTGTCACTTAAAGACCAACCCGAAATGTTTGCGTTTTTCTTTCACTTAAAGGTAGATACAGCCAATATAAGACTAACCTGTACATTTCAGCCTCTAAAACCTATCCGGTAATCAATTATCCACTAACAAAGTACGCGATTCGCACCTGCGATCAACGGGTGTACTAACAGTGTACTACGTCACACTAGTGCACCATTCACAAGGTTGCCACCAGTCAACACCAAACAGAGAGAGAGAGAGAAAATGAGCAACACTTCAGATTATTCGGACACTAAAAGTCTACATTTATCATGCTATACTAGCTATAGTAACAGTTTTTTTTAAGAAAAGGAGGAAACTGCACAAATAAAACTGTACATGTCTGAGCCCGAGGGTTCCCCAGTCTCTAACACATCGGAGGCACATGGCGATAGTGATGGCACCCATGAACGCTAGGTCTTTGGCGCTTGACAAACTCGCATTTCCTTTTTTGAGTGAAGATACGTTTCTCGGGGAGCATTTTATTTTGTCTTCCATCGGGAATCTTTCAACGCAGCCTGGGGAAACGGACTTGTGGTTCCTGTGTGTGGCTGAGCTTCAAAAGTAACTCAGTGGTATCTAGCTATACAGTCGGTGAAAGTAGCCTTGACCATCATCAATCAAGTTTAACAGGAGACACCTCCCCTGAAAAAAAAAAGAATTCCTGTACCACCCTCACCATGGAAATAAAACTGTTGTAGACGCCCGCCTTCTCACAGTTTGCCATCTCTGTCAAATTGCTCCACGTAACTTCCTCACAATAAAGGTTGTGATTTATACTATTTATAGATAAAATTACCAGTTTCGTGTATATTTTTGTTTTCAATCATTTCAAAAATTTATTTCAGTTATTAGGCAATTCGAAAAGAAAACACACTGTTAGAAAATGTGGTACGCACTGTATATGCGCGCATGCGCTCTGCTAGCTTGCACCATTCGATATGAAGACAGAGGGAGGGGAGAGAATGCTTCAATATAATTAGTCATATCTTCTGTCTTACAAAGATCTGAGACGATGAAACAAAGACGATACCCATAGACAGTGCAACATTCCTACATTCGACTCTTTCATGTTGTAATTTTCCTTCCCTTTAAAAATTTTATGTGTTTTTCTTCTTCAGATTGCATGGATCTGCTTTTTTTTTTGTTTTGTTTTGTTTCTGATCTACTCCCCTCCTCTTCCCACTGTTCCTGCCGATCGTAAAATGCACGCGCACATCCCGGCCATTCATCAGCACATCTTGCCATCGAAGCCAACACCCCTGATACAAAAGGCCCAGACGCTTGGCGATAGGCTGTTCTCGAACATTACAAAAATCATAGACTGGCTGCGACTGGTGCCCGAGGGGAGGCTGTGATACGAAGTGAAATTCCTTTTTGACGTTCAGGTGATGTATATCTCCTGATTTCCCTTTGTTCTTGCCCCGTTCCATCTAGCACGCGGGACAAGAGAGAGGGTGGGCGCAGCGCAGCGGGCCGCGCGACAGAGGGAGGGCTGACGCTGATGATGTTGATAGGATCGAGGGCCGGACGTCACCTGCACGCGCGTACAGCACGTGACCGTTGGACGTCAGATCCGGAAAGTAGGGTTGTTCCTGCAGCTGGCAATTTAACAGAGAACCTCGCACTCCGAAACACACAGACACTCACGTACACACGTATACATACATGTACAGACAAACGCACGCATGCACACACACAGAGGTGAAAAAAAACCCCAAACACAGGTGAACACACGTGCACTTGGATATCCAAAGACACGTACACACCCACAGACTCATTTGTACACATGCACCCATCCATACACTGTCGTTATTGCTTGTACTTCTATCGCCGCCGGCATCGTGAGCAATCATCAAAGGACACTACTGCCACTGTACATCCACCCGTATTACCACTGCTAGTGTTATTGATGTTTAGTGATGTACCTGTCTTAATGTCGCACGAGCGTCGTGGCAGCAAGTAGTTCAAACGACTCAAAACGATCAGTATACTTAAAGTTTCAACTACACCGCTGACCACGGTGAACTGACAGCCAGAATAAAGAATACACTAGGTATCCATGGCAACACATTATGAAGCTTTCGAAATAGTTTGAGAAAACTCGAGTTGCCACATTGCAACTATTGTCGCTCTATAAACAAAGGTTTCTTGACATCACCAGTGAGAGGATCTGAAGCTCATGTTCCGAGTATTAAAAAAGTAAACAGAGGTCACATCCGTGCAATGCAAATGAACAGCCGAGGTCGTGAACTCACTGATAACAATTTATTCAAAGTTTTTGGGTAATCTATAATAATCTTGAGGCTCTTTTGTCTGATGTCGATTGTGTCGCAGTGGCAGTCGTTAGTAGTTTAAAGCCCAGTTTATGACTTCAGTGGGTATCGGGGACATAATTTGTATGCTCAGGAGCGGACTGGACAGGAAAGATGTTATCTCACTCGTGATTCATTCAAGAAGAATGAAGCAACTGAAATATGTTTGATTCAGCAGAACCAGAAGAAGATAAGCCAGTTTCCTAACATTAAACACAGTGTAACCATTGTATCTTGAGAAGTAAAAATAGAATTCATTGCCGTACTTGCCAAGAAGATGTGCTAGGAATCAGTCTCAACTGGAAAGTTCCATAAAACCAACGATCACTGAATGCAGGAGCACTCCCAGCAACAAATGAAGCAAGTGACTACAGCAGTCTTGTACCTATTGCACAAAGACTTTAATATCTTCATCATTATATCGTACAATAATAACATAAGGACAACCGCTGCTTTTATTTTTATCTCAAGGATTGATATTTCTTTGATAACTTTTCCTTGCTGTATTTGTTGTCTAAGATGTTTAAAAGTATCAATATTTGTAAAAATATAATGCTTAATAACATCTTCGTTAATTTCATAAATACAATAACATTTTAATGTGTCATTCAAAAAGTTATATTTTCTTTCATACCCTATGTAAGAGACAGTAAGTGGACCATGAACGTTGGAAGTTATAATCTAAAAACTTAATGTTATGAACATGTACATTCAATTAGAAACACGATGAACGTTTTTTTCTAAAAGTTAATTAACAAGTCAGTTGACAAATACAAATCCTCCAGTTTGACATTGGCATTTAAAGTTGCTATAGCTAATTTCCAAAATAAAATTACTACCCCCCCCCCCCCCCAATTGGTCAATGGGTCAGCACTTTGCCTGGGAGCAATGCAAATAAAATATTTGAAAAAACCCAGCTTGCTGTTGCCACATTCAGTTTAAACATTGTTTACACTTATACACTGGGACGTCGAGGAAAAGGAAAACATACATAAAGCGATGAAACCGGAGGAAAAAAAGTCTTGATTTTGATTTAAAACCATTCCATAAGAAGAGTGACTAACGACTTGCAACATAACTGCTAGTGGCTGGTAGCAAAAGAACCAGTCTGCAAACAGCAGCAGCAGCAGCAGCTACACTAGCAACGACAGCGGTTACTATCAACAGAACTCGTTCAGCAGCACGAGCATCCTCCACTTTCAAAAAGCAGTAGAAACACGGGCCGTGGTCGCCAACAAAAGTTTACAATCCGCGAACTCGAGCCAATAACGTCCATCATATTTTGTAATTCCGCTGTGCAGAGCGAGAGAAAATTAATTAAGCGCCACAACGGCATTTTCAACGGCCGCTTATAAAACGTATTAAGCAGAGTCGCTTGGCCAGCCGTGGGCGAATCAATTAAGGATGAAATCGTCGTCGTCGCACGCCGCCCTGTCCAGAGGGACCCCCGTCGGCGACTTCACCGCTAATCTGACCACTACTTCGTTCAGAATGAAGGGGAAGTTGCCAGTCCAGGGTCTGGCGCTTCAATCCGGGTATTTGAGAGATAAAGATGATTGGTTTCAAACTTATTGCTTCGGATTCCACTTCAGCTCTGTCGTTAACTGTTCAAATTTAAACAAAGAGAAGTATACTTTACAATCGTGTACGAAAGAAACAAAAGAAGGATGAACGCCCAGGGACTAGGATAACGATGTAAAAATGTTATTCGGGTATCCTTATTTGAATATGTTTGCACATACGATGCTTTGAAAAAATGTATATTTGGACGTTCGCCCGTGGCGGTGTGATGCATCGTAGATTAGACAGCAGTTATACTTTTTAAAAATCAGAATATGCACTCGGTGACACGTCTAAGGAGAGAGCTGAATCATTCATTCGAACCAGAAACGTGCCCAGGGTTTGGAAGTGGGTGTGTGAGTGTCGCTCACGACTCCATTTTACAGGCGGTCCGGCGTGTGATGAGGGAAGGCAGGGGAGCGAGGTGGGGAGACGACAGGAAGGATCTCTACGCCAATGGGGGTCAGTTAATCCCGTAAAGAACCCTGCCATGCCCGGAGTCAGGAACATGTTAAGATGGATGCGAGCGACTAGGAAGGGGGAAGGGTGCGTCTGCGAGCATCGAGAAGTGCTCTGCGGTCAGGTCTGAGGGGAATGTAGGTGAGAACGGTGTAGCCAACAGGGTGAAAGAGGCATCGCCAACCATCACCAAGAGCACGTCTTTCATTTCCATGGCAGCCAGCAGGACAGACATCGCCCATGGCTGGCAGCAAGGAAGAGATCCGTAGTTACTCGCATTTCCTTCTTCTAGAGTTTTCCAAGGAAGAGATAGACCGCTACCTCGCAGCACTGGGCGCTTACCGTACCCCAGGCGCACTGATTAATATTTCACACCACCATATTTGTTTGTGTCCCTCTGGGGCTACTCTCTCCTAACTAGCCTGCGTCCATCTAGCCCACACATCCATTTTGCCATCAAATCGTTCATCTGTTTGAAAAAGCCCCTCAGTCCACGTTTCTCCCGTATAAAGGACCGCACGTTTGCTCAGGAAAAAGGGTGACTTTGTAGTTTCGAACCGTCTCTCCTTTGATGGTTTAATTGACAGGGACAGCAGTCTCGCATCCCGTCTCTTGATGAAAAAAAAGTCACATCGCATTCGTGGAGTGGCTGCCTGTGTGTGGGATAGTATCTACCCCTCCATGTTGTCTTCTGTTGTCTTGTGATGAGCCCAGGAGATAATGAACATCGTGTTCTGCGAGAAAGCAAGACCCTGTTGTCGTCTGCTTTAATCCTGAGTAATCCTATTAACATCTTGACGGCGCTAGGAAGTGTACGCCCGCAGGAAGGTACCCGCTGTTTATTAATAAGATATCTCTGAAACTTTGAGCACTGTTATTTCATTTTCAAAATCTTGCTGCTTAACACCGCCATTGTGCTGCCTTGTACAACATTTATCGTTCGCAAATACCATCAGTTATTTCACGCCTTGTGCTTCTTACAGTTCGCCGGACAAAACGCTTTAAGAGCTCTTGTCGGTTACCTCTGGAAAAACCTACCCTTTCGATGTATTGATCAGCTCAACTTTTTTTTCTCCTGAGAGAAAGTTTTCTCAGCTCTTGCGCTGGTGTTTCCTTGCGTTCTGACGTGGGAAAATTTATGAGGCAAGCTCAGGGAGACGTTTGAAAAAAAAAAAAGATAAAATAAAAGAAATCTTTCGCCCTTAAGGCTTCGAGAGGAAGACCGGGAGGGTGGCACCAAACCATGTTGCTTTTCTCTGGCCGGCCTGGCCCGCCCTGGCGCCGTTGCGGTGTTTGGAAAACATGGCAACCACAAGACCCATCCAGGAACTGAGCGCCATCTCAAAGTAAGTCTGATATTTAGCTCCTCGCTGCCTTCGGGCTACCTGCTTCTGGGATCCGGAGATTGTGTACGTGTTAGCCTGGTGGTACCCTTTCTCTTAGTTTATCTCCCCTTTCCCTCGTTTTACATCCCCTTCCGCTTCGTCTTGAGAACGAGTGCCCACCGACGTCATCATGCTGGGTTATCTCCCCTTTGCCTGCATGTTTTAACTTTTCCTGCATGCTTTAGGTCTTTGGCTTCGGAGAGATTACTCTGCTAGGAGCACGCACACACACACACACATGCGCACGCACATCTACATGGACATGGGTTTAAGCAGTAATAGATACTGATAATAAAAAAACTAACATTTCATATGTAAATACTGCAAGGAAAAGTTATAAAAGAAGTATCAGTCCTAGAGATAAAAATAAAAGCAACGGGTGTTCTGATGTAAGAATGCGCTAGAAATGTTATTTTTGTACGATTGGATGATTCAGTTATTAAAGTCTTTATGTAATAGATACTGCAGTAACTTGCTTGAATTTTTAGTCGAGACTGCTCCGTCTTTCTTCCTTTATTCTATTCTCATCTCACAAATGTAATATCTACCCGTCTGTAGTTTTTAAAACCACAGTACTATAAGCATTGACAGGCCTATCTACACTTTGATCCATGGCTTATCACTGGAACTGCCAGCAGAAATAGGTTCACCTCCGGCTTCGGCGAAAATATTTCATTCGCCCTCACGGTGGGCCTGTTCCGACCCATTTTTTTTCAGGGTGTTGTTGGCCACGACTGTAGAGATGAAAATGAAGATTAGGAATCGTGGCAGGCGGCGGGCATGCCAGACTCCTTGGCCTGATACCTTCGTGGAGTTGTTTTGCTTCTGGGTGGTCCTATCTTTTAGAGGGAAAGAGTCTGTAAGGCTAGTGTGTAAATAAATATGTGGCCAGCGTTTGTCGGAACTACTGTTTTAAGCCTCTTATTTCCATTTATCTATATTTGCTTGACAGTTGTGAGTGATAATATCTTAGTCTTGATTTGCTGATCATCGATGATTCATAATAATCATTTAAATAATAATTATTGCTTTGCCTAATAGGAATCCTGGCCACAGCTCGGTAACTCTCGGAGTTTCCTCTCCGTATGACTTTTCATAGCTTTGACAACATTCCCTCTCCCTTTCTCGCAAGGAAAAGATAATTCAGTCAAAGAATATTCAGAAAGTCGTAAAGCAAATTTTAGACTACGAAGCGAATGACCGATTCATAAGTATTCACAGGCATTCGTATTCCTGTAGACCTTAGAGAGGGGACGTCAGGTTTTGTGGTAAGTAGATGATCAGATTTATTAATCATACCCATGACCGGGCGTATTGCAGAAATCACATCAGTAAATTAACATTTTCTTGAGTTAGGGAGTATTCACACAAATTTTTTTTTCATGAACAGATTCTCAGAAAGTAATCGAGATAGGTCATACACTCAAGCATAAATTAAAAAAAAATTAGTCACATTGCGTTGGGAAGTTGTCATGTTTCCGTCTTTAGACACCAAAGATCATTATTTAAACACGATGGAATTATGAAGACACTGTAAATTATTACTTATTATCATGAATTTATCATACAGTCTATCCAACTGGTCATATAGCTTAATAATTAGTCTGTTTTCTGCCTACTGTCGTTCTACTTCACATTAAATTGTACACCCCTAGTAGACTGAAATTTAGTTATATTTTTAAAATTTGTTTTAAGTACTGTGAACATAAAAATAAAAATTAAATTAGTGAATTGTAAAAGACAGCACATTGTAAAATACATTATCGAAAGATAACTATTAGTATACTGGGTCAATTGATTCTACAGACATTAAATCCTCCCTCCTCCCACCTACAAGAAACATATACCAATCTCATTGATGCGAGTCAAAACAAAACAAACAATAAACCAAACAAAAGAGCCATACCCATAAACCCACAGAAAAAAAACAAAGCAACGAAAAAAAAAAATTAAAGAAACAATACGAGATTGATTTTGACTTTGAATTGCACACGATCCGTGTTCCGTTAAGGATGACAAGTTTCTAGTGTTGCGAGCGAATTCGACCCGCCAGATGAGCCTCCTGAACAAGCTCGTGTGGCGAGATGGAGACAAGTGCACCTCGCAGCACGAGATGGAGCAAGATGGCGGCGGGTAGCGTGTCGCCTCCACCTAATATACAGTCTCCGACACCCGCTTCCTCTCCTTAGCATTAGGCGCTGCGTCGCAGGAAGCGGCGGAGATGTTGCTCGGGGCGCCCGCGGATCGGGTGACGACTCGCGCTGTCGCTGCGACACGCTGCTGCAGACGTCGCCGTCTACCCGTTTTAACTTTTGTCGTCGTGCACATGACAAAAGGATCGGTTGGCTCGGAGTGACCCAGCCACCCCAGACCTCGGCATTTCTGTAGACGCGTGGCACTCCTCGCCATTTAATTTAAAGATGATTATTGTTATTATTGTTATTGTTATGAAGGCGCTGACACTCACAGACAAGACCTCTTACAGTTGACTTCTTTTCTTATGCGTTTCGAGACAGCTGTTATGTACCACGCCTGAAGGAGTGGGATGGATGTATGCTTCTATATCTATGTGTGAAATTCCCTCCACAAACTACAGCCAAAATAAAACCACCCCCCCACCAAAAAAAAACAACCACCAACAAAAAAAACACAAAAAAAACAACAAAAACAAATAAACTAACAAAAAAAAAAAAAAACCAAAAAAAAACAGAAACAAAAACAAAAAACAAAACAAAACCTAAACAAAGCAAGCAAAAAAAAAAAATAAAAAAAAAAATACAACATACAGCAGAAAACACCACCCGAAACAACAACAAACACCCCCAACAAAAAAACACCCCCAAACACCACAAAACTAATTTAATGAAGCAATTAGTTAACACACGAAGGCTTTCTTTACATAGATTGTTAAAATTTGTTTTTGCTGTTTTGATACTACCACCAATATTGAAAATAAATCCTAAGCTCAAAGTCTTGTACTACCTGTGAATAGTTTCCACAGTTCGTACGAAGGAAATTGCTAAAAGAGATAACGGAAAATTATTTCTGTCCCCTAGAAGCATCCACTTTACTCTAAAAGCAGGAACAACAGAAAAAAATGCATCCAGACCTGTGGAAAGTTCGATTCTCAATGCCTACTTGTAAGCGGTATTGAGTTATTGTAAAATTGTCATAAATTCTAAAATCCTGCCACACTGTTGACAGTCAGTTGGAACGCGGGGTACAAACAGACAAGACGAAAATATAAGAGATAGCTTTGTATTTGATCAGCAGTTGTTAGGGAGGGAAATCACAGTCCCTCCCCACCCTGCCAAAAAAAAAAAAAAAAAAAAAAAAAAACTATGCGGGAAAATAATTGATTAGGTCTTTTTCACGAGTGCAGCAGAAGCTACAGTAGGAGGCGCCTTTTGCCACTCCTGCTCTTTCTCGCCAAAATGAATTTTGAAAGGCGTTAGAGGTACGGCTGTTGCCCTCGGGTGTTACTGGATACACCGTTCTCGAATAAGGAAAAGTGGAGAGGCGGGTAAGGGTCCTAAGCTGGAGGTGGAGCGGATCGCGATTTCAGGGGTCGGGATTTGAGGATTTCATCACCGCCATCTCATTTTGCACCCGACCAGAACAATGGACCTTCCGTCTGCGCGTGCTAGGCGGCACGCTTCCTGCTCGAGGGGACAACTCTAGACAATGTGTGACGAAGGGAAACGACTCTATGAGGGAGATTTCTGACCCTGAACACAAAATGGCGTCAGGTAACAAACTTCGCTTATCTTCTGTTTTTCTTGTGTTCGCGATGACTCCCTCTCCTCCCCTTGGCTTGTAGAGTCACCCACTTAATGACCACAGATCACAAGGGTGTAGATTATGTGCCGTGTCTCGACCTTGACGCTAGGTGGCGGCAGGTGATCCACCCTTTGCCCCTGCGGCGAGTTTTGCGGTTAAAAAAAGAAGAAAAAAAGCGAGGTATGAAAGTCGCTACTATGCTGCGTGAGCACGCTACACCAGCGACCAATTATCGTCTGCTGGGGAAGAAAGGAAGAAAAAGAATCCTGCTGTCAAGTCGCTGATGTACATTTTCAACATGCTCTACACGCGCTGACAAAGTCCTCATCCTTTTTTGGTAGTTCTAAGTCGAAGACTGTCTTTAAAGGAACCTTGGATGGCGGTGGACACCATAGTGGCCAGAGGGAGAACTGGCATAGGAGTGAAGGATGGACTAGTCGTCCTGTGCAGGACCTGCTCACTGTCGCCCAAGACAAGTGGATGGCGGACCTTGTCAGCTGCCGCGACTATTCATGTTCTTCCCCCAACAACCGGTACTAGTCAAGGGACGAGTGAATAAATAAAGTAATGATATTGTTGGCAGAATAGTTCCTGGATAGGACAAGGACAGGTGGCGCCGTACCTATGGATAGGAAATATTTGGCTGTCAATAATGCAACGTTATATGTGTCTTAACGATTTTTTAAATGTTGTTGTGGTTGTTGGTGTTTTACTAGTAACTGTAGCTATGCAACATTGAGCTACTTATAGGGGATTTAAAAAAACTCCACCCAAACATCGTTTATTATTTTGACATCAATGATTCCTGGTACACTAAAGAAGAAAGAATACTTATGTAAAGACTAAAACAGTCTTATGCACTTCTTTTGTTTGTGCATCAATTCAGACCCGCAAATAAAATCCTTTTGTCCTAGTCTTCAAAGGACAATGAAGATTATCGAGACCTGTTGACGCAGCTCGCAAACAACCGTCGACAAGAAACGGCTTTTTGGACATCGTTACACTGATACCTCTGATCTCACTTTAATGGAGACCGTCGACAAAGCGGTCGACAGGAGAGAAAGAGAGCTTGGCTGTGGTTCCCCACCTTAAGGTAGGGAGTAGATGGCTGCAGAGAAAACAAATGATGCAGACGCCAAGTCTGCGCCGAGCGTTCCCGAGCCTCTTGCCGGGAGAAGACATCACAGGCTCGGGGAGGGGGTGGATGCGTGTGGATTGGGGCGGGTATCAGCGATGAATATGGGCGTAAAGCTAATTTCCACAAACACAGGCCTCGGTCTTCATGGATGTCTGCTAGAGAGGGGCGGAGCCATTTGTCTTAGGCGGAATTCTCAGGTCGGGACGCTTCCTCCTGCCCTCTGGTCATGCCGCTCTGGCGACTGCCGAGGAGAAGAAAGGAACTGCGCAGACTGTTTTTGTTTTCCTGCGCCGAGTCTCTCGAGTCTCTCGAAGAAAGCCTGGGACAATTAAAGGACTTACATCTGAAGATTAAAAGCTTCATAAAGAATAAACAAGCAAGAGGGCATGCGACAGAGCGTCTGAAGAAAAGACTGACAGGAAATGAAAACCAGACCGGGATACAAGTCAGGTGGCAATGCTTGTCAGTCATTAGGAACATGTCATTGCGTAACCACTTAAACTTAAAGGAAATAATTTTTGGACATGACCAACAGGCATCCAAGAACGTGTCCACTTTTTTGTTGTTGTTGATCAGATTAAAATTTTTTTGCGTCGATTCTTTCTCCAATAGTCACACACACACACACAGAGATTTTTTACTTGTTTCATTTTCGTCGTTAGTGTACTATACTATCTTCCTTTTTCATTGTACCACCAGTCCTTTTGATATCTTCTATATCATTAACCTGTAAAAAAATGTCTCCCATAAATCAAATCATGTATTACGATAGAAAAAGAAG
The DNA here is from genome assembly GCF_003073045.1 of Pomacea canaliculata. NCBI lineage: Eukaryota > Metazoa > Mollusca > Gastropoda > Architaenioglossa > Ampullariidae > Pomacea > Pomacea canaliculata. Next base: position 18,318,125 of record NC_037599.1, on the reverse strand, counting down.
AGAGATTTACTCAGATGCCTCAAGTCCCGATGTCTCTCTTTCGCCATATTGAGTAAACAGCTTCAGTTCCGATAAGAATCAAACCTCCATGGCATAAGAGAGGCTAAGGTCAAGAACTGAGCTATTGCTCTGGAAACTCTCACCGAGAAGACCCAGACTGTTTGTTTTTGTAGGAATCTGTTTGTTGTCACTTCGTCTGGAGAAATATGCGTCTTCAAACACTGAACTATAATCTGACGACCAGCTCGGAGGAAAATACATTGCTGTCTGACTCGACTGTTTGTTAGCAAAGCAGTGGAAAAATCTGCGAGCAAAGATAGCATTTGTTGCTACGGAAGCTAGATATATTCAACAAAAGAATATAAACCAAGAAAAAAAGACACATACACACAGAGCGAGAGAAGTAGAGAGAGAAAGAGAGAGAGAGGAAGAGGATTGGTGGGAGCAAAAGATGTATGTCAATTTAAGATTTTTTCTCTCTTTGAGCTCATCGCATCCTGTACAGCCAGACAGACCCGACATTGCACCATTCAGGCAGGACTAAAGGTCGCAAGAAGAAAGAAATTCCCACTGTCGAATGAGAGGACGAGAAGTGTTGCTTGCTAACATTGCCACTCACTTACTTCAGCTGCACGTAAATGGGATTGGTTATCTCAGCTGAGAACATTTACAATCTTGAAAACGCCTTTGAAGTTTTTCAACTAGAGAGAACAGCAAAAATCTTCTAAGGAATTTCTGCTGTACAAGTAACGGCCCGTCTTCAGTTTGAAGAAGTGTGACGGTCCATGACAGGGTTCTTTACAAATATCCTTGTATACTCTTCAAATGTAGGAAAGGTCTAGCTACTCAGATCGCAAACCTCGAGTCCATTGGGCGTTCGTTGATCTTTGGGACCTGCATGGCTTCAAGCGAGTAAGCTTATAGTTCAGAAAGAACCAACAAATGGAAGGACGAGGAAAATAAATGACATGGAGTGAGGGGATGGAAAAGAAAAATGCGAAGAAGAGGGGAAAGATAATGAATTTGTAAGCATTGTTAGTATATTTGTCCCTTCTTTCCTCGGGTCTTCGTTTTAGTATTAGCAAGTCATTTATAGGGTATGGAAAGTTTGAAGCACTATTTACTTTGTTTGATACTGTTAATCTTACCATGATGCTTTTGTAGAAGAAATCTGTTTGATATATATATATAACCCTTATTGCTGTCATTCTTCGATAGTGAGAAACATCTCTTTCTGTTAAATGTAATCCCGTTGTCAAGATTAGAAAAAAATGTCTTGGCGAAATTTTGGAAGTCCCCATTCTCAGTTTCTCACTGTCAATAAATAGTGAAATAAAAGTTATTCTTGTCTCACTGATGACTATAAGTCAGTTCAATAATTCACATAGACTGTAGAGTTTTAATTACTCATTAAAATCCTCTCTTATGTTTCAATTCACTTTTTTTAACCGTTTTCATAGTTTTTTTAGAGATTTTTTTTGTTCACTAGGTGTTTCTAGCACTTTCCGACTGACTTTCTAACGTCTGCCATCCTGAAGCTATTTGCCTGCCGCCTGCCTCACATTTTCATTTAAGAAAAAACTTGACAAGGCATGCCTATGTTTGGCAATTATACCGTCTTGATAATGCTTTTTTTTTTTAGTTGCAAGAAGACCGAACACCAACCTCAGTAAGTCGCATCCTGTTCATCGCCTCTCTTTCTGACGATTAAAAAAAAAAAAAAAAGAAAAAAAAAAAAAAAAAAGAGCTCAGTCCCCTTATTTCTTTCGACCAATAAAATCCTTGGCATGGAAAATGGTCTTATCTTCCGCTTCTCAGCGTCCGCATTCTTTTAGTCTGGTGCCTATGCCCGAGGACCCAGCCAATTGGTTTCAGCTGATTATGAAGGGAGACAGGCGGAGATTGGCAAGAACCTCGACAGTTTCTAAGCTTTCCGCTCAGAGTCGTGATCAACGTACTCGTCCCTTCACTCTTCTCTCCTTCTTTTCAGTTTCGAAAGTGTGTGAGCGGATAAAAAAAAAGTATTTAAAATAAAGTAGTTTTGTACCAATCATCCATTCCTATAATTATAATACAATAATTTGATATAGAGAATATTGAGTTCGCTAGTTTTTTTTTTGACGCTGACATATTTTATTTGTTGTCTGAGTAACATTTTCCTGCCAGTGTTTAGCATGGCGTATAGCGTGACTAATGAATATTTCGGTGTATTTTTGTGTTGATTGATACATGTTTGTAAACATGATACATTCAGGACAACTGCGGTAAGGATGCTGCTGCTGTTCTCATCCACTGTCTTCGTCTCAGTCCCTCTGAGCTGGACAAAATGATTTTCCTGGCCCCCGTTATAACGGTCAGAAGTGGCTTAACCAGCTCTGCCGATATTTTCATGAGCTTACTTTTGGGCGGTAATTAGAAATATTTCAAAGCCCTGATGATGAAAGACAGCCCTGGGCAAGTAGGTCCGTCTCTCATCTGTTATAATGTCATTGGTGGCAGGATTCTTGTGGTCGTTCCACGCAATGAGAGCAGGAAACGCGCGGAAAACGTAGCCGCAGGCTGTGGGCTTGATGATGAAGAATCGAGAGTTAGCTGGATGGGTGCTGCTAACGAGCCCATCCTCTTATACTTCCGGTCGCGGTGTCAAAGGGATCTCCTTCACTTCGAGTTCCTTTGTAGCTGGACATGTGGTTAATAATATGCGTTTAGCTCTTTTTTTGCTTTATTTCATAGTTATCCGATAAGTCAATTTTGATATTTATGTATATTATTATTTTGTTAATTATTCTTCATATGATTGGTCAGTGATGACTCCACAGGCATGTATTTCGGTATTTTTGATATTTAAAGCGATGGAGAAAAGGAGAAGAAAGCTGTCTCTATTCTTCCCCTCCATCGACGAAGTATTATTTTCCTCATTCCAAGATAACGTCTTGGATGTTTCTTACATTACTGCTCGATGGGCGTGTTGTCATTAACAGACAGCTAGAGGCTGGACTGAGTCATCATCATTAACTTCACAAGGACAATGCCAAGACAACAGCTTGTCAAGGGTCAGCGACATTCTGACTTTGTGGTGATAAGGTCACCAATCTGCCCTCGATGACACAAGTTGAGTCTCTTCACCTTCCAGCAAAGTTGAAAGTCATGCGAGTCCGCTACATAACCCGTTAGTTGGAGGCCATACGACTAGTTATTACTCCACCTTTCCTCAGATTTTCACTTTAAGGGCTTGTTTTTGTGGCGGTAGGTCTTGCCAACACTTTTACTACCGTGGGTACTTATATTTCAAACTGCACGTACACACAACAAAAACCTTTCTACATAATTGGTTAAAATATTGAATATGGAATGTTTACATTTTATTTAGTGATTTCAATAAAGAACTCATTTAAAAATCATGTACTGATCTTTTTCCATTGTTGTACCCAAACAATATCAATCAGAGCTAAATATACAGAACTTCGCACTTTATATTGTTAATACGAGTAGAAACCTTGCCTCATCAATGTGACTATCGACAGTGGCCTTATTTTCAAACCTTGTTATTGCTTGAATCACAATATCGTTTTGCACCTGGGTTTTTTTCCCGTCACAATTAGCGGTGTCTAGAAATAAGCCAGCTCGATGGCGGTGGAAGAAAGGTCGCCTGGCCTCCAGGGGCTACACATAATTGTCATCACTGGCCGGAAGCTTCTCTACCCGTGTGCACCGCCTAGCCTTTCGCGGGGTGTTGTCGGGTGTCGACGAATCATCGGCGAAAATGTTGTCGGCTGAATCACTTCCAAAGAACATTGGAAGCTTTTCGAAGACATCGTTTTTTCTTAACAGTAACATACCCACATACCCACGCTTGGTGTCTGTTCACCTGTGGAGGAAATGGGATAATCCTGAGAGAGAAAAAAAAGTAAACTGAGAAGTGGTGTGCAGTGTTACCAGAAAGGTGAGAAGCGATGCTGTGAAGTTCGCGGAGTGTGTGGGCAGACTTTGTTTATGAAGGAAGGTGGTTCGTAGAAGTGGGAGAGCAGGGTACATGGGTACAGACTATCGGTACAGATCACACAAAGAAGGCAGGTGTCCGAAAATGTGATACCTTGGTGACGAAGAATAGAAAACAGAAGGCAAGCAGGTAGGAAGGCAGTAAATGTCGGTAGTAGGTAGGGAAGCAGTTGTCGTTGCCGTTGCTGCTGTCCACAATGATGTTACAAACAACAACAGATCACATTTCCCCAATAAATAACAGGCTTGATGTATTTTACTAAACAAATGGGAGGCGATGGCTTAGTAATAATACACGGTCAGATATTTATGGACATAAACCCATACAGAATGTATGGATAGATAAAAGGTGGGTAGAATGAAGAGGATAAAAATGTTAAGAGTAGACGGAGAGACAGATGCACAGCAAAGGATGGAGAAAGGGAGATAGAAGAAAATAAAATTATGTAAAAAAGGGTGCAATAAATTGTGAGAAACGGGTTTTTGTTCTGTTTTTTGCCGAGCTCTCTCGACGAAAGGAAATTGGCTGCAACAAAAAGTAGTCATCAGTCAGCTTTGTATACAAGCGCGTCAAAACATTTTTCATTACCTAACTTCCGCTGCTACGATGTTATCAAATTAATGGAGCATCTTGTGGCCACAAAAACAGAAGGTCAATTCTAGCTCCAAGGTGCCGACCTCCATCGAGATCGTTTAGTAGAAGAAATAGTTTTCTTTTTGCTTAAAAATCCGTTACATAAAGTGGATACATCTTTTTTAATTACACGTGTCTCCCTGTTTGACCCTGTCAAATTTGCCCTCAAGACGTTCGGGAGTTTTTTTCCCTCCTACTACTGGTTAAGAAAAATTCTTTCTTGGACAAACAACATATTTCTCGAAGAGCATAGCGCCTGATTTACTGCAAGAAGTAAATTTATTTTTTACCATTACAAATGTTCAATCATGACAGGAACGATGAGAATCAGTTGACATAATACTTCGCTTAATTTTCGGAAAGACGAATGCATTTTTGTGCACTCCTGAATCAAAAGTTTTATAAACAACACAATGAATTTTCAAATGTTATGGAAATTTGATGTTCGAGAATATGTGAAGTTGATGAATCATATTTTTTCGTTCTTTGCCTTTATTGCACTCTAAAAAGCTTCTTAGCAAATAGTTTTGAGAGTGTTTTCGTATTTTTGTATTTTTGTACAGATATAGCTGGTCGGCCCTGCACTTTACTTGTAATTTAAAAAAAATATTTGCTTTGTGACATGCAGTGGCACAGGGAAAGCTTTTCTTAAAAAATGAATTTAATTTCTTTGTTTGAAAGTGCGCTTGACAACCAGGCAGGCGAAGGAGTATGAAAAGTACAGGATGCTGATGAGCTGCAGAAATTAATTCACAGTAACATTGATCTATTAGTTTTAGTAAATTTTTAATCCATTAAAATTTAAAGAATAAATTGCCGATATGAAATATAATGAGTAATGCATAATTGAGTAAAAAAAAAAAAAAAAAAAGGAAAATGGTGCATTGGTGAGTAGTCAGAAATATATATGTTTACCGCAGGCTTTCCGACAGAGGTGATGTGACAAAACCATCAGAAAAAATGGATACATCAATAAAATATCAGTTGGAGGAAACATCACTTAAAAAAATTAATCATTTTAATCAATTTATCAATTTATCATTTCTTGATAAGCTTACATAAAATCAGACTATTATAGTGTAAATATATCATACACAAATATTGCATCGTCCGTGAACCTCTAAACCTACATGCTACACTGGCACCTGTTTGAATACAGAAGGATATTACAACTGATAATATTTTGAGTTTTACTTTTACTTATGGCAATATCATATGAAGGTTCTTTGTTTTCAAAACTGCAAAATGAATAATTTTCAGCAGTTGTGGACTTCGTACACATTTTCTATTCATAAACTTTAAGATGCCTATGACTCGATATTCTTTCCTTTCTATCTTGATGAAGAGCAACAGTTTTTCATACAAGTGTCTCTTATAGAATATACATTATCATGAATGTTTCATGCTGTACATTTTTATACATTATGAACGTATGATTCTTTTATTTTTCATAGTGTCTCAAATTAAAAATAAATAAGATCATAAAAATTAAGTTAAGGGTATTAAAACATGCAGAAATAGGAATTATCATCATCAAGAACAAGAACAAAAACAACAGCAACAGCAACAAGAGGTTTTTTTTACAGCATTTGAATAAAAGTAAAATTAGACATTTAAGCCAGTAAAATTAAATAGGCAGAGAAAAGATGAAGAGCAAGACATCCGCACTTCTCGTACTAGAAACGCATATTATCATAGATAACAGCAAATAACATTCAACCTCACATCTCAGTCACATCACAGTGTATCAGATGTCTATGTTTCTTGATTTAACTTACGTGCACTTAGAAAGCCTCTCTACTGTTTGTCGATTGTGATTTTATTGTGGCCCCCTACCTCACACGTGGCATGGGGGTGAGTCGTGGACTCGACACTACGATATGACAGTAGCGTCTTTGAAGTTTGAACACAGATAATACTGAAGCGCCCTCAGGCGGCCACTACAGACATCGTGTCGACGGGAGGAAAAGGTCAGGCAGGTCATGCTTGCCTCACAGAGAGGAGCAGGCAAATTAGTTTCCGCGCATGTCCGCAGCCTTTGATGGAAACAAGGCTTTGCGTCACAGCCGGCAATTAGCCAACCACGTGGCTCGCAAATTGGATCCAGGACCCCAGAGTCACTGAGATGAGGTCTTCATATGTATAACACTAGGTCTGTAGGTGTATGTGTTTAGACAGATATATGCTTTGCCTTGCTATATGCTGAATGTTGGGTTCAGCAAGAGAGCATAGTTATCATGTTATCACTGTACACGTAGATGAGGAATGAAGGAGGAGATAGTTCATTACCATATTCTCTGTGCTTAGCCTCGTGAGAAGCTTGACAAATGCGTCCGTCTCTTCCCTTGGCCATATTGCTTGTGTTAGCTACAGGCTGTGTGGTGCTGAAGGCATTTCTGCCTGGAACTTAATGATGGGTTTCAACAATTTTGGCCTCTTCCTCTTTCTTTTTTTTTTTTTATAAACTGAGACATACACGCATGCGCTCATGCAGCGAGAGAGAGAGAGGGAGAGAGAGAGAAATAAACTCTAACTCGAACATTAATTTTTAAAGGGCAAAGTGCATAACAACAACCATGTTTAAGGTCTTCATAGATTGGAGTGTAGTGTGTGAAAAATAAAATTAACTTGTGATTACAGCCATGTAAGCCATCACCAGTAGCTGAGAGAATTGTACTGAAGTCTAGAGGCTATTGGTTATATACACATGGCTACATACACGAGGGGTAAAAAACTTCAGAAATTAATGAGAGCAAACCACGACCAACCCATACTCTGGCTTTAACATCATGTTTACTTTTAACAGCTTTCAATATTTTGCCATGGATATTAGTTTTCTGTGATACAGTCTGAAGTTGTTTCCCTAGCTACATAATCGAAAGCTCTCTGGAAGTCGATGGAGGCTAATACATTTTGTGTGATTAGCCAACTGCTTCTGAGTGAGTGGCATCAAGGTAAGTATGTGGTCTATTTTGCTATGATCTCTCCTGATACTCTTTTGGGTTTTGTTTTTCTTCACACAGACAGAGAGAGAAATAAATATAAAGAGAAGGAGATTTTTAAAAGTGAATGTTGAATGCCAGGTTTCTGGCCTGTCCACATTGGAACTACTGGCAACATTGAAATAAAACATATGCAAAAACTGTACATAATAAAATCTCATTTACAAACTATGTAAATAATCATTTGACTTGTAGGTGTCAACGAATTTATTCAGTTAGTTTAACTGAATTTCTTTTCATAACTCATTTTAACAATGGTTGAATGTCTGCCTTGCAATGAGAGTATAATAAAAACACATGTGTGCTGATGTTGTCCTTCGTGCGTTTGTATTTTACAACAGAAAGAGTGGGAATTCTCAAAATCTAATTGCCTGATATCCGTGATATTTCTTCCCTCTCTCACTCTTTATATGATAGTATCTCATACAAAATTCGACTGCGCAAGGAAGTGTTATTTGAAGTCATACAGACTAGCTTCGTCTTTTGTCCACATAGGGTCATTCACCGATTTTAGGCTTAAATAATCTCTATTATCAGATTTTAAAAAGGCGTTAAAGTATTTTTAACTTTATGGTAAAATCTCAGGAAGCATGTATAATGAGGACATTTAAAAAGTATTGTGCATTGTTCATAACCAAAGTATATGAGATTTTCTTTATCTTGATTTTTCTAATCAGTGGATCAGTGTCGAATGAGATATTGGACACTGATATGTCTCATTATGCTCACAGGAAAAATACAGGAGATTTTAAAATGCAACAGTTCTGAATTCAAATAAGGCCTCAGTGAATCAGGTGCTTATTTGATCAGACGAGCCCCTCCGGCGACAGTTGTCAGATTTTATTTCCTCCACATGCGTGCAAGCATTTCGCAGACAACACAGGGCGGGGCCTTGAAAACAGTCGCCATGGCCTCGTCTTGAGCCACATCCTGTCCGGCCATCATATCACATCATTTCACTTCATTAAGTTGCACGGTTCTCAAGTCAGGCCACGTATGTGGAGCTTGTTTGGTACATTTTCAGCAGCAACCTACACGACAAACTTCGACACTTTTCTTAGAAGTTTGACTTCCTGCAAAATTGTTCACGCGAGCATCCCTTAGGGTAAAGACCATGACACTGTTGCCATCGTCAATACTACCAATGATGCTTGTGCCACGAAAATTCTTGTCCCCAAAAGTTTTGACTTCTGCGCGAATTTTTATCGCCAACCCTTGCTTTTGACGTTCTGATTGGGGTCAACATTGACGTCCACATTGAGGCTAAAGTTGACGTTCACACTGAAATCTGTACACAGACCACACTGACGCTCACCCTGACGTCTTTAATTGACATCTTTACAGTTCAAGCTGACGTTTACATATGTATGAATATCAACACGCTGACCTCCATACTGACGTTCACGCTGACGTCCACACTGACGTCCATACTGACGTCCACACTGACTTCCACGCTGACGTCGCCGAGGCATTCAAGTCCTCACGCATGAACGATCCCGGGAAGCGAACGCCAGAGCTCAGCGCCATGATCCCGGTAGCAGCTTTCAGATTAGCCTTCGTGTCCCCTGCGTGTTGTGGCCGGATCACTGGCCCTCGACACGTGCATCCCGAGAGTCCGGGACCTGGGCAGCACGTGCCACCCGCCAAAAGGGCCAGAAAAGGAGCCTAACTGTTCCAGTGACGAAAGCTGTCAATGACCCGAACTGAACCGTGGGGTGGGCGAGGACGGAATCGATTTTGGTTAATGGTAAGGAAAGGGGTGACACGGGAGATAATCTTTTATCTTCAGGCGGAAGTCACACTACAGAGTCAGGTGGGCTAGGTTTCGTTTGATCATTTCACCAGGTAAAACACTTTGATGTTCAACCGCCGCTGATATTTGTTTACGGGGTGGGATAGGGGCCTAGCGGAGGCGCCAAGCCAAAGTGGCAGACCGCTCCGGAAACAACTCGATACGCCATCATCAACCACCACGTGGGAGACTGTCGGTAAAGTTATGTACTTTGTGGACTCTTTGATTTTTTTTTATTTATTTCTTTTTGATCACGACACAAAATCCAACTAAGCAACCCGCCCTCATCCATTTGTCAATCCATCTCTTAGACATACTGGACTACAAAACGGCCTGCAATTGTTTCGTCAGTCTCTGACTTGTATACTTCCTGCAGTTACAATTGTTGGCCATTTTTGTTATTTTTTAAGATTGTTCTGTCTAATGGGAAACAAAATATTGATATAAGCTCACACTCATTTCGTCACATGACCGACAATTAATTAATTTTTTTTTTTTTACATATTTCTCTTTCGCAAACTGATTTTAATATTGGTGTATCTTACAAATACTTTTTTGTTTGTTAAATAACAAAGAAAATATCGTAGCCATCCCTTTATTCTCGACACGGGGAGGTCGATGGCGGCACACCCTTGTCCCTACGTGCGTCACTTGGTGACATTTGTAGTCCCAGCACGCGGCCAAGTGGCGCGCATAAAACTCTTAAAATTGTGGCCATGCACGTGTCTGGCGACACAAATCACGCACAGCTTTTGCCTCCCCTGCCGTAATGGGGATGCTGGTAGATGGCGCGATTGTCTTCCCCTCAACCATCCCCCGTCACCTTTCATCTCCCTGCATGCGCTGATACGGTCTGTAAGGTCAAGCCAACTTGATTGGACGTGGAGCACGCGAGGTCTTTAGACGGAAGTCGTTCATGGACAGAGATTATGGTTGGTTGTTTTTAAGCTTTGCTCTTTCGACATCGTAAAAAGTACATAACGAAAAAAAAACCCCACAAAAAGCGATGCAGTTAATTTTAAGTTGATATAGATCAATCAGGGTGGACTGTGGACTGGAAAAGTTTTAGATGGAGGTAGAGGGGTCCCCAAAGTCGTGGATCTTGAGTTTGCTTTGTCTCGTGACGGATCCCTTGCTCCGGTCCAGCATCACTTGCACTAACGGTTCGGTGTTTTTACCGTTCACACTGTCTGATGAACGACTGCGACAGGACCTCTCGAGCTGACCCCAAATAGCAAGTAGTGGGAAGAATTAAAAAGCAAGTTTTAGCGATATAGTATTATAGTGTTAGCACCAAGATTTAGCTGCAGCACACGATTAACACCATGGTATGGCAAGATTTTGTAAACACATCCTGATGCTCTTGCAGATAAACAACTTGTTGAAATGAAAAAAAAAAAAACCCACGCTAACACACACAGAGATTTTTTTTTCGTGTGTGTGTGTGTGAAACAGTGTGTTGTTTGTATGAATAAGAGAATGAGTGAATGAGAGCGAGTGAGTGAGATAGATGAAAGAGAACGATCCTGGATCCTCTCTGAAAGTTCATCGGTGCACAAAGAAAAGTTTTCGTGAACAGAAAAGCGCCAGCGATTTCAGAGAAAACTTGGGTGGGGTCGGGCTGAAGCCGCTTTGAAGGGCTTATGACCTGCTGCGAAAATGAGAAGGCGCATCAGTCTGTGGACGACCTGTGGCGGAAGCCTCACAAGGTGGGCGACAGTAGACTTCTTGCTTCAGTCGCCATCGCTGTCGTAGATGTGGTGAGCGGCACGTGATGTACTCACATCGTCAAGGGGCTTTTTTCGATGGCTGACCAACACGCTTGAGATGAGCCGATGGTGACATCTGTAGCATCCGTGTTTGTCGCGCACTAGTCTGGTCGGTTGTCTCCCTCACTTCAAAAGGTCACAGAGTCAAGTCTCGATGTGACATGACATGAGTAGAAAACTTCTGTCTGCCAATCATGACCAGACACCTGATTTCTCAAGAAAGGTAGAAGATGATGGAATGAGAGGTTTGGGCCATTCGCTGCTTTGTCGTGATGTAGCATCAATTGCTGGCTCGGCGTAGAAACATCATTTACCTCCTCCTCCATCCCCACCTTTGGTCAGTAGACTGTAGGAAACATAAACTTTTGTGTACAGACCTACATTACCTACCATTGGGGACTGTAAACGTGTTTTGTATGTGTGTCTACCCAATGATCGACCAGTTCCGTGTATTGAATTTCGGAGTGTTGGGTGCCATCGGCTTGAAACAAAGGATGAAGTCTGGTAATGGTGACATTTAATAAAATGTCAGCAGCTGATATGACTGCCAAAAAAGAAATGCTGCTATTAACAATCCATTGTTGAGTCCGCTCATAATCAGTTACTAACTGTAAACAGACGGGTGCTTATTAGGTGTACTAGTGTATACATACATTTCTTCAGGGCCGAGCAATGTACACAGCCCAAGGGTAGTATGTGTACAAAGATGGATTATTCCTGTACAGCAGTCCTCAAAGAATATGTTTAAACCCGCTGCCTCCTTGATTGGACTAAAGGTGAACATTCGTTTACCTACTTTCCCATTTAACATTCGATGTTATGGCTGCAATGATTCATAGAATATTGACATCATAATGAAGCTGTAATGAAGTCAGATAGATTAGATATAACCTCGTTATACAATAAAAATAACAATTGACATTGACATTTATTTATTCCATCAGTGTCGAAAATGAATTTTAATAAATTTGTATAAAATAGCATCGGTAATTGTTAACAGTAAACTGGGAAGTTGGAAAGCGGTATGGGTATGTATGTACCTTGGTCTATTTTAGAATAAAAACCTTTGAATGTTTTGCTTTAACAGACCTACTTTTTGTTTGGGGTGTCATCGCACGTTATCGCAGGCGTTTCTCGCGAGATGTTAACGGGGTTATTATCATATCCATCCTTTATATCTAATGTCGAAATTTCATTCAGGGTAAAAGAAAGTAAGACAAGCTGACAAGAACGCTAACCGAGGGTACAAGATGGAGCATCCTGGTGTCAGCGGAGACTGATCAAGCAGGGATCATAAACGTGGACTTGCGGGGCCCTTTACCGATTACCATGCGGAGGCAGGACAGACGATTTAGATGGGCAGATAACCCGTCCGCGAGTGAGCGAGAGGCAGGTCCTTAGTGACGTCTGATCGACGAGCGAGACTTATCTCCCCTGCCAAACGTCACCGACGCGACCTACAGGTACTGGGGCGCGACCGGCTGACAGCCGAGAGTAAAAAGAAATAAAAGATTGGCGTCGAGTTAAAATGCTCGTCGGAGATTTATTTACGAGGGGGAAGAGGGAGGACATGGCTCCAGGACTTCTGTCATCAAGCTCGCGGTTCGCTCCTTGGACTTCGGAGTCCGTCGCTGCGTCACCCAAACGCACCTTTTTGCCTCGTGGAAGCGTGGGAACTGCTGACATTTCGACTTTGTTCCCACGTGACTGAGTTATTTTTAATGTACAAAGTGCTGTGATTATTAGTGTTGGTATGTATGATCATATCAGGGAAAGAAGAAGGGAGATAACTACTTCCTTTCACTAGGTAGATACACTTTTTTTTGACTTTTTCAAATGATAACCAAACCATGGCTGGCAGCGAGAAGAAGTTTGTTTAAAGCGGAATTATGTTAACTATTTCGTCTTATCCGGATTCAACTGTGCTCGGCTGATGAATAATTACTAAAGCACTTTCTGTTAATCAGAAATGAATGAAAGTCGTACAAAAAGCGGTAACAGCAGTCTTCGGTTTTCAAATGTCCTTGTGATAGATCGCCCGCAGAGGAAGGATGATACATTAGGTGGGGATGATAGTGAGAGGAGGAGAAGGAAAGGCATGAAAAAGGAGTTTTTGTATTGCTGATCATAAGTTCTATTCAGATGACTTCCTGGTTTTTTTGAACCGCAACAGCTTAGGCAAAAAAACAAAAAAACAAACAACAACAAAAAACCCAACAAAAAAACAAAACAACAACAAAAAACAAACAAAACAAACAAACAAACAAACCAAAACAAAACAAAAACAAGAAAAAACAACGAAACAAAACAACCTAAAACCAAACAATACAAAACGCCACCTGATGCTTTTATTTATTTACAATGCTATCGCCAATATTTTCATTCCCATCACGCATATTGTACTTTACTTTATGTTTGCATATATGATCAGATATTTTTATTATTGCCGCCTGTTAACCTGTTTGCTTTCCCTCCCTAACCCTATCTATTTCCCCGCGACAGGTCGCAGCTGCTGGTGTCGTAACAGCGGCACGTGACACGCCGGCTGCGACCGTCGCGTCTGCCGTGCGAACAGCGCTGGTCATGACGACAGGGGCGAGGTGTGGGGTAGACGACACATCGCGACGCAGCGCGAGCTCAGGAGGGGAAGTGTGTGTGTGTGTTTGGGGGGAGAGTTCGACTGGTGTTATCTCACGCACTGCCCCAGGTGCAACGCTTTAATTATTCGGCCCTCCGTGCGAATGGCGGTACGATGAGAGATAAAAAGCGTCTTGAGTCCAGGGAATGAGAAGCTGCGGGCTATGAGATGTTAACTGGTGGACGACGAGAAGGAGACGGGGGTGGGAAGACGGAGGGTGGAGAGGGAAGCCTGGCTTGTTTGCATCCTTCAGGCATCTTTGACGCACACCACCATCATCACCCCACAACCCCATCCCCCTTTACTTGCACCCCTACCACATCGTTTCTAACCCCCCTGAAAACGATTCCGGTTCATCTGTCATCAAACTTCTCGTGGAGGAAACCGCGCCTCGGCAGAGTTCGGTTTTGGGGGAACCAGTGATTACGTAGAATCACGTAGTACTATGACGTCACACGCACTGTCGTGGTGGGGCAGTCGTTGGTAGTAGTGAGAACGATGTACATCGATATACAGCAGCTGCGCATTCTACATAAATTTAAGTATAAACATGATCAAGGAAAAGCATCATCTATTATTGATATATTATTATCGTGATATCACAAACTTTTCAAGTCTCCGGTCCGCGATTATCACCAATACAGTGAGGATTGGTTGTCTTGGGTTCAGCTCTCGTCTCAGGCACGCTGTTCTTTCTTTGTTTTACGGGACTGGATGGTTTACCATGATATAACTTTAGTTGCTGCATCGGCATCAAACATCTCTCCCCCTACTAAGCCCCCCTAATGTTCATAGAGCTATACATCTTGTGCATCATATGGAGGATGTGATCATGTTTGAATTGTCAGTTTGTCTTTGTTCTACGACTTGTTTTTTTTGGGGGGGTGGCATTTAGTATGCTGAGCGTTGATGTCAGTTTTGCTTCTTACAACTGCATCTTTCTTACTTTCTGTCTTGTCCTCAGACAGCGAAAAAGTGAGTTTTCGTGGTTTATACAAGGGTCGAGCTTTATACATTTTTTTTGTCTGAAGCTCACCGTACTGTAATCTTTCGTTTTTTGTGATTTTTAACCGTCAGCCCTTCCAGCAATGTCTATCCAGAAAGAATAGGATAAACAGTGTCATGACGAGGCGACACTGAACAAATCCATGCTGGAATTTTTTCCTAAACGATGCTGTTTACCTGTTTACATCATAAAACGATAAAAAGTGCTTCGTGTATCCCTCCCCCTACTCCATATGATTAGCTTTTCAAAAAAAAAAAAAAAAAAAAAGGAAGCACAATGCTCTTGCTAGGAGTGCATGTAGAGGGTAAGAAAAGGATGAGGTTGAGGGTAGGAAGGTCGGTCTGGATCTGATGGGTGTCCATTGCCGATAATCGCAATTCTGGGGGAACGAGGCGGTTGCCAGAGTCATGGACGCCTGCAGGTCAAACTGTTTGCCAGCCTCACGGACTGGGGATGAATAACCGCACTGCTGTATGAAGATGCTGAAAGAAGTGTACAAGATGACTGCATGAAAAACCACAATAATGAAACTGAAGAGGCAGAAGCACCGGCTGCGTCTTGACCTCTGACCTTCCATCTCTTGTACTTTGTTCGGGTTTGAAATAGGCTTGTCATCAAAAGACCAAAGCGCAATTATTTTCCGTGAGACAGTTACCAGTAATATTCAGCCTCTTCTTGAACAGACCACAGACTTACTCTTGTACATTTTGCCTGGAAAATAATTAAACTATAATTTTTATTTTTAAATTGCCATTTTGTTTTGAAAACTAACAACAGGAAGAGAGAAAGAGAAAGAGAGAGAGAGAAACCGAAAGAAATAAGTAAAAGGATATATAAACATCAAATGAAGCGTTAATTTATTATAAATCACACCCTTCGTACTAGTGATTTGTTTTCACTTATCACAACAGTTATTACACGGACACTTCAAGCAAACTTGAATAGGATCATGTTGAACATCTTCACGTAGTCGAGTGGATGGGATGGCGGAGTCCACTTCATTCATTTATTTTAACATCTCGTTAAAAAAACTACTGCACAAGACGGATTCTGGTTCTGTTTTCACTGTCGATTATACAGATTCATTTCGATAGAAGTGGTGACTTTGTTCTCTTGGAATTTCCTGTGGGAAACTACGGCTGCTTCTGCTGCAGGGCACGCTGAATAATCAGCGAGAAATGTATGAATGTGAAAATGTGCCAAATGATAATCAAATTCTACTATCTTAAACACTGGCCTTCATTTTCCTTCGCATTTTGTTTCATTTACATTCAGTAGAAAAATCCAACGCATATGTGTGTGCGAGAGAGAATTAAATTAATGTACACACACATTCACACACCCAACTATATGCATACACACTTACACGCGTACAAACATGTAAGTGAATGGATATATCGATGAACACATATTAACGGATTTATTTGGTTCCTGTGATGCGTGTGTGCATACATACACGTGTTTGTGTGCGTGTTGTACCTGTGTGTGATGTTGGTTGAAGAGACTATAATTCACTTACATGTTGTCTGTTCCCACCCACAGACCACCAGTGACTTGCCGCCGGGGGATTATTTGCCACTGGGGACACGCCACGAAAATAAACAGCGTAGTATTGCCATGGCAACATCAGGGGCATGACGATCTAACTTCTTTTTTCGTCTACGAACAAAAATCTATTTTTGTTGCATCACCCACACAGGTATCTAATTATTCTTAAGGTGGAAATTATGACATTATTCATTCCAACAAGTTGTTACTCTGCAAGTGCAGCAAAATAGCTGCTTTAATTTTCATTCACAAAACATCTTAAGTAATGAAATAAATTAATGTTTAAAAGTAACACTTCAAATAGTTGAAAACAATACTTTTATTGAAGCCTGTAATGACTGTCGGACATTACCGGTTTTCTTCAGTGTAAAGTTTTCCTTTCTTCTTCGTTTTTTCCCAATGCAAATGAGTATACTTGCGATACTAGTTTTGCATATCTACTTTTTCTGTCTTTTGTTGATGCCGAAGGCTTGGCACATAGACTTGAATATTCATTATATTGTGAACAGATAGAATGCAGACGATATTAATGTCATGTGAGATATTAATTCTTTGCAAGGTTGATAGTCTAATGCATTTATAGTGATAAGACAAATGAATAATTTTTACAACTTAACAGACAGAGGTCTACAGTCTCTCTAACATGTGACTGAAGGTTTTCTCATCTTTCTTTGTTTCAACAGTTTGTAGTATATTAATCTGTAAAGTATAAATGTGTGTTGTAAGAATAAACTGTTTCTTGTCATATATTTATTTCTTATCGGTTATTAAAATTCACATGATTTGTCTCTGTAGTTTCCATTATTCTTATATATATATATCCACTTTTCTTTTATTTCTTTTTCTTTCTTGCTATTCGGTGTCTTTGTATTTAAATCTCTGCAGTATACTGTATAAATTCAAAGATTCAATGATTGCAGTATAGAATGGTATCAGAAGACCCAAGAAGGTAACAAAGGATCCATGCATCTACCACCAAAATTAAACTAAACCAATAACATAATACAAATATAAACATACCAAGAAGCCAAACTAAACCACACCAAAAACAAAACAAAACAAAACAAAAACAAAAACAAAAAAACAAAACAAACAAACAAAACAAAAAACAAACAAACAAAAAATTCAAACAAACAAACAAGCCAGAACAAAACTTGTTTACATTTTTAATCCACATTCTGAAGAGCTTGTGACTCATACTTTTGCCTCTAGCTTTTTAATCAGCTGTCATTTGAAAAATAAAGTTTGAATCCAGTGTTTTCTGTGATCATAACACCAGATAGAGAAGGTAAGCACTTGAAATTAGGGAAAGAAGTCCACAGAGTTCGTAGCCACGAGATGAAACCATTTCATCAGATGAATTATCTAACAGGAATAAACCTCTTTTTTTCTGGGCATTCGTCGCCCGGCAATCGATGCAGGAGACAAGGAGAATAGAAGTCGCAGACAGCTGCACTATTTTGGACTTTGGAGACTGGAGAGCGAGATGCTTTACCGAGCGCAAAGTGCGAACGAATATGAAATTAAACAGCAGACAGAGCTAGAATACAAGCTCTTGAAAAATTCACCTCCGAGCTACTGTCGAGTGCCAATGGAGATGAATTCTAAGACGACTGCGAAGGAGAGGAGTGAGGACAGATATTCAGGCAAGGAGGGGTTGGGGGAGGATGGGCTGAGGGCTGGGGAATGGGAGACGGGGAAACCGAGGACAGGAGGAGGTAACATTTGGAGGGGGGGGGGTTGAAGTAAGGTAGGAATGACTGCCGCGGGTACTTTTTCACATATTCCAAGATTGGGAAAACGGTCCAAGGAGATTTCAAGAGGGTGCAGAGACAGTGAGAGGGAGATGAGACGGGTGGGGAAGGAGGGAGAGAAGGAGAGGGGGCTAGAGAGAAAGAAAGAGAGGTGTTGAGCAAAAAGACAAACATCTTACAAGGGAAAGCGAAGAATTATAAACAGCACATGCTAGTTTTTCAATCGCTCTGTAAAAATAAACATCCACGACGATTACAGAATTAAAATTAAAACTATAGCAGAGTTCTAATAATAACTGATATGAATATGACAATGTTCATATTTAGAAAAGCTTTTTAAACTCATTCGTAGACAATAATTTATTTACGCTAACGAGCTAGTTATGTTTTCAGAACTTCAGCATTATTGCTGTTTATTTACTCGTGCATATACAGAGATAGATGAATAGAGATAGATGGATTTTGCATAGCTTATAGAAATAGAGACAGAGAGCAAAGCAAAGTAGAACTTAAAAGTTATATAATCTGTTTCAGTCGACCAAGATAGTGAACCAAGAAAAAAGACAGGAGTTTGCTGGGTGGAAAGTTCTACAAGGAGGAGAGAGGTGAGATTCGATGCGTTTCGACGGATAGGGGGAGGAGGGGGAGGAGGGGTAGGAGGAGAAGGAGGGATGAGCCGGCGCGAACAAGATGATGTTACATCCTCACGTTCCAGACACGAAGTCTCTTTGCTTCAGAGGACATTTTTTCTTCTTAAAGAGAAGGAAAATGAGAGACGCTGATCAGATGGCCTTCAGGGCCCCGTAAACCTCTCTAAAACAAGTAGTTACATTTGAGCCTTTGTCATATGGCTAGACCCCGTTATGCAGCCAATTTCTGAAAGATCGCTCGAGGTGAAAATCTCACAGTCTGATGTCAAAGAAAGCCCCTCCGTGGCACGTTACTCTTTTAATTGCAATCAGCGACGCGTTGGTTAAGTTGCAGTTATCACCCGCGCCCACGTCCGCGCGCCTGGCTGCACGTGAAAGGTGCTCAATGGCTATCAATGGCAGGACTGCAGGGGCCGCTTGGCGGCGCTCTTGCGGTCGCCATCTTGGCGAGGCACAACTCCAGCCTCTTGTCATTGTCACCGTCGCAGGAAGGACGCCCCTCTCGTCCGGCCATCCAGCCTCAAGGGTGAACAGTCACGGGGGGAAGAAAGACAAGCCTCGCCATAGCACACCCCCGTGAAAGACAGGGCTGGCGCACCCCGACTTCGGCGTATCCGTCATAATTCTCGTAATTACGACTCCACGAGTAGACGTGTGATATCTTAATTAAAGCTAGAGACAGCCCACCCACTTCCACCAACCCTCACCCCCTTTACCTCTAGTCTCCGGAAGAGCGCGATCGCGTTGTTGCGACTTTTAAGAATCGCGCTTTTTTTCACCCGCCGTAGGTTACCCGCAAAACTGTCGTCTACAGGACCCAAGTCTACCCTACAGCGTTTCCAATTACAGTCAGGTCTGGAACGGTCGCAGGATGGTCAGGCTTCCTTGGTCCTTTTGGAACCTAGTCTTGGAGCAGACACGCCTCTAGAAATTCATCTACTGGTAATTTTCACAGCTCGCAGCATTCGTCCTTTATCTCTCCTAGTTTCTTATTTTCACACACGTGACTTTGGTCTTACGATTTCCTTATTATTCCTATTGGAATATTGACAAACAAGCAACAATACAATGACATTTCCGCAAAAAAAACCCCAAAAAACAAAAAAACAAAAAACAGCAAACAAACAAACCAAAAAAACAAAACAAAACAAAAAAACAACCACAGCAACAACAACCACAACAAAAAACAAAACAAAAAAAGAAAACACAAAAAAACAAACAAACCAAACAACAACAACAACAACAACAACAACAACAACAACAACAACAACAACAACAACAACACGCAAGGAGAGAGAGAGAATATTAACATAAAGAGGACGATGGCTTTGGTGATGAGGTGAGAATGTGATCATTTTTATTCTGCATTCCTTGCTGATGGTGTCATCTGAAGAGGGCAGAGCAAGTTTGTTTCTCCGATCATTAAACTACAAACATAACAGAGAAAATAGTGGAAAACACAGGGTGGCTAACAAGTGGGCATGACATATAGCAAGGCAGAGAGAATGACGAGAACAGATAGAAAACGGTAATCATGTCTCATTAGCAGACGATGCTCCCGGCCAGAAGCTGAACATGTAACCGCCGGCAGGAGAGTTCCACCCCTTTATGTAGAAAAGACTAATACTATTATGGAGTCTATGTCCACATTTTTCGCCATTCCAAACAATGTTCATCCCCGACAGACATTTTGTGTGCGGATGGGAGTGTGCTGAATAAATAATACACATAAATTTTATATACTTGTGTTGAAAAGGGTGGGTGGGGATAAGAAAAAAAGTCTTACCATTGGAAATCTCTCAAACAGAAGCTCATTATAAAGGCACCACAGTTTGGCGAAGGCAGACTGAGTTTTCATGAGAGGTTTATTTTCAACCTCGATCTTTGAACTTGTCATTATAATTTCAATAATTTTTTTCTCAAAATTGAATATATAATAAGGATACATATTTGAAACTTATAATGTAATTGACGATCTTTTATAGAAAAAAAAGTTTAGTTACGTGTATTGTGTGGCACGATGGGAAGGAAGGGATTATACAGAAATGTTACTTTACGGAAAACTGAAAAAGATTACAAAATGAACACCAGAAAGGACAGTACACAGAACACTATTTTACTTTTTGTACTTAGTTCTGAATGTATCGCTTTGTAGTATGCAACAAAAGAAAAGAAGAAAAAAAACAAAACAAAAGAACTCAAACGAAGCTGCTTTGCATAATTTATGACAAGTTCTTTGAGTCCAAAAACTATGTCAAACTCTTTCACATGTTAAATAAAGATCAAGTAGGATCATCCTAACAAACATGATAAAACACAACTGTTGCAGATGTCTAGTCTACATCGGAGGCAGCTAAAGATTCGCGTGCAACCGGCCACCTTGTGTAAGAGACATAAAAATCATCCCAAAGAAAAACAGAAATAGTTTGAATTCTATATCACATTCACGGATTATTATAACTTTTTTCTTTTACGATAGTGATGTATACTTTAGACATAACTGATAAACATGTAGAAGTGCTGTCTTGAAGCTTCAACCGTGGTATTTATTCAACGGAAATTTGAACAAAGCAAATGAACTTTAAATATTCTTGGCAGACACAGAATAGGAAGAATTGTGTTAAGACGATGAGACAGAGAGCTTAAATAATATGCAGCTGGTGGTGGGAACATTAGAACATACAGCAGCTTACTTTTGTGTGTGTGTGAAACAGAAACAAGTAAAGACTAGTCATGAGCAGATGGACAACGATGACCACGAAGATGACCATAATGATTCGATTGAAGACCATCAATTCCCCAAAACTTTTGCCAACTTTAAGAGACACCATCGACATCTTCCATTGAACATCATCATTGTTAAGTTCAACGTAAGCTGAATTTTAAACCACAATCCTTCAGGCTCACAGTTTTAGACAAGTTTTCCTGTACCATCCGTGCTGGGAATGACCACAAAGAACGAAGACGACCAGAAATTGGCCCATTGATGCTTCCAGGGCACAACCTCAACAAAATTTGAACCACCCTGAGTCCCAAGACATGAAATCCATCACTGGGTTATAAGGCAGATGTTCATCTCATATCGAGCCTGGCGCTGACGACCGTCGCTTACAAGTCTGGCCCCTGGGAATGTCCAAGGGGTCCATATTCTCTATTTGGCCAGCAGTCAGCCGTTTTTGGCACTTGTCCGGTACGGCGGGGTGATTAGGCCAGGCCGGGAAACCTTTGGCGAGGTGGCCAAATAAGCACAGTTAGCGACCAGCACGGCTTTCTAATGACGCCCTTTCCCTATTGTCTTTCCAATACGGCCTAGAGCAAGCTCGTGCCCAGACTAGAATCTGGATCTCTTTGGCCAGAACGCAAGTCATCCACGGACCTGACACTTGTGCCTTCAGACACCCCAAGAAAAAAAAAAAAAAAGATTAGGAGGAAGGCGGAAAGAGCCCGGAGGTACAAAGACTGCCTTCTATTTGTTCTTTCTTGGCGCGCTCGTCGCGGTACTTTACTTCCCTCCTTTTCCCCTTCCACCTTTTTTTTTTTTTAAATTTCCATTTTGCATTCGCTGATTAGCTCTATTTCAAACGGCTAACGCCTTTTTGTGTCTTCTCAAGAAGTTTTTACTTTGGTCATTTACGTGGGGAGCTCTAGATGAAAACTAGAACATCCTAGCGATGCGGTGGTGGTGGTCGTGGTGGTGCTGTTATGGTGGTGGGTGAATAATGTTCGTCGCTGTGTTTATAAATGGACATTCCCTGATGAAAGTAAATATCTTTCCTTCAAATCTGACGGCGTTTCGCAAGGAGCAAACAACTCTTGCTCTCTGTCGTTTAACTCATTTTGTTTTACTTTCGTTTCTTTATCTTGTCTTTGTGCCATGGATACCTCACTTTCTTCATAATTGCATTCTGTGTTACCCCTGCATTACCCTACTTTCTGTCTATCCGAGTTGCTTGTTTCTTTGCCCGTCTGTCTTTCTGTCTGTGCTGATTCTTTGGTTGGAGTTTTCCATCTTCCACCCCTTGCTCCCACCTACCCCACCTCTTCACTTTCCCGCTTTCTCTCTCCCCCCCCCCCTTACTCCCACACGCACCTTGGGTTTTTCTCCAGACTGCATGCTTCAGCCATCTCATGCTTTGTTAACACTTGAAGAGAGAGAGAGAGAAGATTCTGCACATGATTAAATAAAATGTATCAGAGATAGTTCTCAGAACTTTTCACGTTTTTTAAAACCACCATAAGAATGGGAAATTAAACTAATAAAAATCTATAAATCTATAAAGAAGATAATTTTATCCGATCTGCCAAGCTTCAATCAAAAATAATTTTATGTATTTTTCTAATCGTCACTGAATAACAATAATTATTTAAAATTGTAATGAAATCTGCATCTGTACACGTTTTGTTAATTGGACCAGGGTATCTGATTTTTCTTCTTCATATGGCTGTAGCCGTTGGCACTGACATAAATTAACGTGCAGTCTGTCCTAGTAAAATGCTTGCTGATGAACACTAAAGGCCTTAGTGAAACATACTTCTGCTTGAGGGATTTTCTGTTGCTTTTCTTGAAAAAGAACTTTCCGAAGCCTTTTCTGAAAAAAAAAATACTGTTTATTTAAAATATTTTAGATGACTATTTTATCCATAGTTAATCACATAATAGTACAGCTTTATCTATTATTTCTCTCTCCCCCACCCGCCATCGGAAACAGGTTCAATTTTCTCTTTAAAGCTGAAGGTGTAGGTGTAATATGGACCATAATGACGACGACAACGACGACGACGAAAATGATGATGAAAGTGAAAGATACAGCGAGTGTCTGTTGGCTATCTAGCACAATTAGTTCTAGCTGGCGATGAGGGATTTCTAAAATTGGAATAATGCCCCGGTGTTACATTTGTTGCTTTTATCTTTAGGCTCAGATGTGACAGGGATGACCGAGGGCCAGGACGAAATGGGTTCTCAGAGCCCCCCTGCCCCCCCCCTCTGTCCCCAACCCCCCAACATGCCGGGCAGGCAACTAGCATTCCCAGGTCTGAAGACTAATTAATGCACATTATCGGCCTTCATGATCGACGACGTGTCAGCAATATTGAGCAGGACCAACTGGTATCTACCGGTTTCTTTGAAACATCTGTCTGTCCTCTCCTTTCCTCCCTTCCCTCCAGTCTTCATCTCCTATTATATATTATTATACTATATATTATATTTTCCCGCTACTATTACATTTCTATTTTTGCATTCCATTTAACTGTTGATATTTTTGTTGTTTCCCATACTAAAGTACTTTTCTAAACAACGGTTTCAGCCCAGTTCAGGTCAGGTTCAGTCCGGTGACCTGTACTCATCGTCTGGGGAGGTGGACTGATGCAGCTGTTGACGAGGTGGGAGAAGACAATGATGTAGTAGTACTGTTAATACTTCACAGGCAGATTGCAGTCAGCTGAACTACTTGTGGCAACAAAGGTGGCACAGCCCGCAGCATCAGACACAATAGTAGCGGTCGGGTGTCGGGTGGGGTTAGTCAAAGTCAGAGTAGATATAGTATAATAAGAGTAGATAGATTATAGTACAATAAAGGTGGTAATATTAGTGGAGTGACTAGTTAAAGTAAGATTTTAAATAGTATAGCGTCTATTGCAGCAAAGGTAATCATAAAAGCGGGGTTTAAGGTCAGATTTAATATGGTGTGGTGTACAGTACAACAGACCTAGTAATAAGTAGTGGAGGTGTCAGATTAGATATAATGTAAGATTGAAAATAGTATAATTCATAGTACAGCAGTATAACAGTAAATGGTAATAGTAAAAAAAGTAGATAATGTATAGTACAGCAGCAGCAACAGAGCTGAAGTGGTGAGGTAAGTGTCGCTGACCGATGTCCATCTCGTTCGGAATGTACCTCAACACCACCCGAGTGTCAGTGTATGACTGGACCTTGACAACTGTTCCCTCCCTACCTCCAACATCATGCAGAAATCAGAGCATCCTGGAGTTCATAGTCTTTCCAATTTGTAATAAAATAAAATAAAATGAGTTGTTCTTTTCCTTTCCTGTTTTTTTTTTGTGGTTATTCTTGTTCTTGCTGTTGTTACTACCGTTGTAGCTGTTTTCTGTCTTTCTCCTTCTTTGTTTTCTATTTTATTTCACAAACACCGCGATCTTTTACCATCTCTCTCTTAATGTCACCAAACAATTTCAGGTGCAATGTGTTGCAGACACTTCCGTTAGCAACTGCAAACTGCACCATTATCATCCTACTCTGAAAAAAAATATTGGCGAGGATGCACCTCCAGGCTTATTAAGCAGAAGCGGAATCCACCTTGTGGCTTTGATCAGATTATGTGCATCATAAGTAGTCCATACTCACCCATCTTGGTAGTCTAGGCAAGTTGCAACTGAGGGAAGAAACAAACGGACCTGGGGGCGTAAACAAAGCTGGCGATTTGGTTCCTATGATCCTTCTGTTTCCTTTGGCCAGGCTTAGACAGCCTCTCCCATCGCGGATTAAATTTTTCCGCCAGATCTACCCTCCGATCGCCTCCCTTGGCGAGCTCTCGCGACGTGAACATGATAAAAAGCTCGGCTGCTGCGTTAGTACAGTACAGTACAGAGTACTGAGTTCGTTTAGTGGCCATTTTTCACCTCAAAATTTTGTTCAGGGTGTTATATCCTGTTACTTAAAAGAATTGTGCACCGGCACGTTTGACGGGTGGGTGTTCACAGAGTTAGCTAGTCAGCAACATGTTTGTCGGGTGGATGTCCACAGAACTAACTGCCTCATAGGGTGCTTGAAGGAAGAGTCTTTATGCTCATATATTGTAAATCCTCTCTTGGCAGTTGTGTTGTCTGTTCTTTGTGAGACGAGAAAGCAGATGAGCATTATAGATACAGATTATAGAGGGTTTGAAATATTTCGAAAGTATATATTACTCGAACGTGTATAACTGCCTCAAATCATGCGAACTTACATCAGCACAGATTTCCAAACACTACATAATGACTGAACATTTTTATTGTAAACTCCTCTCATCTTGCTTTTTTTTATCTGTCTCTCTGTTTTGCTGTGTCCAAGCGCTCTCGTGTTCGAACGCATGAGTTAGGCGCTGACATCTACCCGAATGACGTAAAGGCCACGTTAAACCCACTTTTCATCTCCTCCACCTATCCCTGCCCACATCCCTTTCCAGCCCATGATCAGAGGTACATACCTTACCATCAAACCTACTCCCCATCTCT
The DNA here is from genome assembly GCF_003073045.1 of Pomacea canaliculata. Taxonomy (NCBI): domain Eukaryota; kingdom Metazoa; phylum Mollusca; class Gastropoda; order Architaenioglossa; family Ampullariidae; genus Pomacea; species Pomacea canaliculata. The sequence goes on along the minus strand of NC_037599.1, from coordinate 18,292,097 downwards.
CCCTTCTCTACGTAAGCAACCCTCCGTCTTTCACGTGTGACACCAGGAGGACGAAAAAAAAATCTCTAGGTGCGAGGGGGAGTGATGCTGGGTGCGGTGGTAGCGATCTTCCCGTGTAGCCTGTAGGGACGGACCCAAGCGTGAGTGATAAGCATGGAGAGAAAGGAGACTAGATATTCGGCTTCATTTCGTCTCATTAACCAAGAGTCGGGGCCTCGGGACACTCACGATCGCGCCACGCATACATTGGCGCACACACACACCCACACACTCCCACCCCTCACACACTCACACCCACACTCCCACCATCCCACCCACCCCCTCACACAGCCTCTGCCAACTACCCTCCCCCAACATACACACTCAAATGCACAAAGCAGTGAAGTACACAAATACATTAAAGCTGTTATAGCAGTTGTTACAGTTTGTGTGTAGGTCGCACAGTCTGTGACATGTATTGGTGTATCTGTAAGGGGAGCAATTGCTGGCATCCTTCTTTAGAATTCAATGAAAGTTCCTTCGTCGAGCGGAATTTTTTTTTCTCTCAGTACAAACAGGTCAGGAAAACTCCAGGCAAATAAAAGTTTACAATAATGTGCCACACAACAACAAAACTAGTGAATGTGATTGAGCGGATACAAGTTGTTAGCCGCAGACCTCACTCAAATGCTAACCTAATCCAAACCCAACTCCTAACCTCACACCAAATGTAGCTCCTCAAGTACCTAGATATTGAAAGATATTCTAAAGAATAAATAAAGACAAGAAAACAAGTGCAAAAAAAACACCAAAACAAAACAACAACAACAACAACAACAACAACAACAACAACAACAACAACAACAACAACACCACCACCAGAAGGAAAAAGAAAACGCATGTAAAGGGAAAGAACCGTAAGAACTGAGCTAGCAGCTTTCTTATTCACAAAGATTACCGTTTTTAACCACTGAACTACACCATTTTTCACCTACACTAAACAAAACAATATAACTTTTAGTTAGCTCTGTTATTTTGTATGTAATTGATTCTGTCTTGCTGAAGTTTTCGTGCACTATTTCTCGTCCGGCGTCTGTCACTGGCTGATTCCCAGTCCTGGACTTGTAGATGGTGTTGATGGACCACGTTTGTTGTTTTTCTTGTTTATAGAGCGAAGAAGAGTCTAAAGACCCTTTTTAACCGGACAAACATGGGACGATGGACCAAACAGCAAAGTTTTAAAATAATACTATGTCAAACTTGATCAAACATTTGTCTAATTTTTAAAATTCCATTAAGGACATTCTTCTTCTTGTTCCTTTTCGCCCCCAGTGGAGCATAGGGCCGCAACATCAAGGACCTTAAGGAGTGCTTGGTTCACTTTTTCACAGGGTTAAGGCTTTGAATCCGATCCACCATCCGCTTCAGAAAAGACAAAAAAAACAAAACAACAACAACAAAACAACAACAACAACAAAAACGAAAGCAAAAAATCCTGTTGTTGAGAAGAATTACAGTTACTGCTGTAAAGGTCACACAGGACTAGCACAGGTTACAGGTAGAATAAGTCATACAAGATTCACGCAGGAAGGACAGGAAGACCGTGGAGCCATTCCGGAAGCGGAAATGACGTCTTCGGAGACGAGGGCAATGGTACCACGGGAAAGCACATATTTATTAAAGAAACGTATATCATACCTCACAGTATCTTATTAATAGTCCCTCGCTCCGAGGTATCTCGTGAATGGCATAAGTCAAAGGACAAACAGAGTTTGGTTTTTTCATGGTCTGGTGAGAATCGAAGGGAAGATGATCGGTGTAGCATTCGTTAGAATGATGCTTATTCTGTCTTCCTCTATCCATCCACTCTCCTTTTTTTTCTTTTCTTCTTCTCCTCGTCTCAAGCACTTTGGCTACCCTTACTTTTAAAAAAAATTTCCCAAAGATTTCCGAGTATCATGGTGATGTCCACCATTCGAGAAGATCAAAATATTCTCGGGTATCTCGTTTCATTTCAAGCATGCGCACGAGGAACGGCAGCAGAGCGCATGCCAGGAAACCCATTACTATTTTAATGGCGAAGGACGCACACGGGTGGAGGGTGGTGTCGTATGAAGCACGTGCAAAGTAGGAAACCCTGGGAACGATTGTGAAAGGTGCAGCGAGATTGAGTCGTCTCCCACTTCCCAACCTCTTCCCCCAGTCTAGTGAATGTTTGCTCATTCCTTTCCTTTTTTCATAAAAACAAGTAGCTGAGAACGAAAAATCAAGCAGCGATTTAGTGGCGTTGCGAATAATAGTTAATTCCAGGGAAGATTATAGAAAATCCAGCATAAATCAGATTTATTTTAGAGCAAAAGTGTTTTTTGTTTGTATCCGAAACTGTTGTCCCTCTCTCTCTCTCTACAGCCATGTTGAGTTTTTTTCCTTCTTCTTTTACAGTCATCGTCCCAGCGATATTCTTATTTAGGTATTTTTATTTATAAATATTAGATTTCCTATCTACTTGTTTGTTTATTAAACAGGAATCGTTTGTTTCTCCAAGTCGTAGTTTAATAATTGTTAGTGGAGTGCAGTAGTTAACACTCGCTTTTTCTTCCCTGCAGTGAGAGGCCCTGGGTTCAAATCTCGTCCAGGGACACTTTCCGTGACACCTCTGCTCGCAAGACGTCCGTCGGCGTATTTTTGTCTTAGAACTTCTGTCTCCTTCCCATAGTACAAATCACCCCTAGGGGGTAGCACTTTCCCGAGAAGCAAGCAAGCAACAAACCACAACCACTGGTCTAATTTTCCTCTGTAAGTCCTTAGCCATAAACCGACTTAAGTGAATAATTTATACGTATTTACTCTCACACAGCTGCCAACACATGCATGCATTCATACGCGCACACACTCACACACGCACGTAAACAGAAATACTTAAATTCACACAGAAAGTTAACACGAGAGAGATAGAGAGAAAAAAATTTTTATGGAGAGAATGTTCCGCTGTCATCAGGTCTTTTTCTTTCGGTTAACTGCTTGAATCTGAAACAGACAGGAAGCAAGATCATGGCGGCAGAATGCAGGGGAAAAAGACGGTGAAGCGGTCAGCAGATACACTTATCGCCTTGCACACGTGTCTTTGTCCAAAGCGGAAACTCTGTATCTTTTCTCTTCCGCAATCCTCTTTTTATTCCTTTCACGTCACTTCCGCACAACGGGTCGCGCTCTGCTTCTGGCTCGATTCTCAACTCTCTTAAAATTTAAAAAAAGTTTCGATGATCTGATTGTTTTTTTTTTTTAGGTTGAAGTACCGTGGAAATTTAACTGAAAATAAAGTGAACATGACAGAATTTTTAAAGGATAACTGCAGGAGACAACACAAATGTTAAAATTTCTTGTCCAGTTTGGTCCCGTTCTCAGTAATAATCATCTGGTCAGCACCAGAAATGGCCAAGAAACCGAGCAGCTTGTAGCTATATTTTATTATATATATATGATCAGCTGACAAAATTGTTGTCAGTGACACCCAAGTGGAAATGTCACCTGGCCATGCAGAATTGTACTTTGATTTACACAAGGTGGACTTTTTACAGACGAGAATTTAATGACCAGGACATGAAGAACTGCGCGCTGATCCACCAGAAGTCGCTCCACCTCAAATGTTGTCCTAATGCGGCTCCTTGCCTGATTTTACGTCTCCATGGCAACACAAGACGGCGCAGTACGATTCTTTTCTGCTAATGAAATTCTCTCTTCAGTCGCTGGCAACTTTGGGCAGCCCAATACCTCCAAAGAATAGCGAAGTTGCCAGCCACTGTCAGCACCAAACCGCAATATTCTTCGGAAGACATTGGCTAAAGTCCGGCTCTTCTTATCTCCCTTTCTCTCGGGGCTATTCTGGCTGTAATCACGTGAGTTGTTCATTTTTTTCACAAATGAACTCTAAACGGATTACTATTAATTTCGGAAGATCCATCTGCAGAGGCAACAGTGTATCAGCAATAGAATTGTCTTCAAGAGCAATTGCTGAAATAAGACTGAAAATTGAAAACCGCAGAGGAAAAATGCTATTTCTGTCATTATACTCCACAGAGCGGTAAGCGCCCTTTGTTTCAATTGGATCGTTAGAGTTAATCACCTTGAAACACAATGGTGGAAGGGACAAATATTAAGAATGAGCAATTGTAAGCTCGAAATTCGCTTTCAAGAGGACTCAGTGGGCACAAACACGGGTAGATATCCGGGTTTTACTTATGGTATGGTATTCAAAAGTACAGATTTTTTTTTTTCAAATTGTCCAAGGCAGGAGCAACTTCTGGCTAGATACTTTTTTCATCTCATATGGCATTCTTTGTTTGTTTCGTTGTTCGTGTGTGTATATATATATATGTGTGTCTTTCCTCTGTAAAGAACCATTAACCTGCCCATAGGACCAGGATATGGCGATATAAGTTTACATTATTATTATTTTTTTTTTTGATATTTCTACGACACTTACGTACCTATAATGCTATCATTTCGACACAGTTGCAGATATTTAAAAATCTAGGCATGAGTTATTTCCAGTTATCATTTTTCAAACACATTACTCGTTAAATTCTCGTTTTTACCGATGACCTCTTGGCCTTTAAATTTTAAAAAACCCTGCGACTTACGCAATTCTTTGAAACATTGCTTCAAAGAAAAAGAAAAGACTGAAGGGTTTTTGCCTGGTATCACATTAGACACATTAGACACGTTAGACAGAAATCCTGTGCGGAGCGAGTGGTTGTGTGTCACAGACAAAGAAAATGGCTGAGGGCACTCACGACTTTGTCTTGTCTTCCTGAAACAATATACCTTTGTTTTGTTTATGTCGCAGTGACATTCCTCGCGAGTTAAAGTTGGACTCGAGATAAATAAAAATATACTTATGCGAACGTGCATACTGTCTTTTTTTGTGCGTATGTGTATGATTTGTGTGCATTCATGCCTTCACATACAGATAAATAGGTTTGTGTATTATATACATTTATATTTTTAATATTGTAGGATGAATTTGGAACGTGTGAACGTATATATGAATATGTGTGTATATATTTGATACCATATAAATTTTACTTTGTATTTCATGAAGATGACTATTAACCATCTCGGTATCCCTGTGAGGGCGAAGGAATAAACTATTTTGTATACAGTACAGAATACACCCATATGAAATATTCCTTTTGAAGCACCATCTTCTATTAATGTTTTTGTATTTTTGATACCCTTTGTTATATGAAACTTTATCGGAACTGCAGCCTCCTAAAAATGAAATCCAGAAATCGCAGGCCAAAACTGAGATGCTGAAATTGTGAGCTACCGTCTGCTACAAATCATTTCACGAAACAAGATTTTTTAGTTGGGTGAGTGGGGAAGGGGTGAGCACTCATTTGACTGATGATCGTCATTGTTTTCCTTCTCTTTTTCCTCTATATATTTTTTCTTTCAGCTCATATACATCCCTTGATTAAATACAGGACCAGTCATTTTTTTGTGATGATTCAAAGAGAACCAGAGGTCTGGCAAGAAACATTGTGTGCCGAACTGATGAAAGTTTAAAAACAGAACCAAAAAATACATTTACAAGGAATGTCGGAAGCAAGCTTGATGTGTCACAAAGACCTCCTATGCCTATTTTTTTTTATTTGTCTGATTAAAGAGTTCCGGCATGATTGATTGAAAAATCGAAGTGTTCAAAGTAAAGCCGGAAGATTATCTCCCCTTCTCTCAGTCTCAGTGAGGCAATCTTTTCTTTCTTTCTTCCTTTCTTTTTTTGTCAGTTGCAGTTAAAGTTTGAATATATATGACTTTTAGGATGGACAGACACGTTTTGGTGTAATGATTAAAAAAAAAATGTCGAGAGCTCCAGCTTGAAGGTATATGTGGATATAATCCACAAACAATCTGACAAAACAAACTTTTTATTGTCTTTGCATCTTTCTATATACTGTATTATTATTATTATATTATTATTATTATTATTATTATTTATTATTATAATTATTATTATTATTATTATTATTATTATTATTATTATTACTACTATTATTATTATTATTATTATTAACCTGTTGAATAAATATTATGTATTTACACACCTCTGCACAATTTTTCTGTTTCTCTTTATGTGGCAACATGGAGTCAATTGTATTGCACCAAGTTGTGAATATTTGTATCTGCACACATGCGTGCGTTTGTGTGTGCTCAATTGCATGTGTGTATGTTTTATGCCTGAAGGGCAGAAGAGGAAACATTAAGGATCGCAGACGAAAATGACAATTACAACCCCTAATGTAGTCATAGCCTGGTGTTTCATTCTCAGTCATGTCACAGGTAAACCTCATCTCACGTAGATAATTTGTTTATTTTGTCAGCGGAAAAAAACGGAGCCATACGTTTCTGCCCAGACCTGGGCGCATAATGGAGGTACTCTAAATCCTGTAAAACGTATTTCATTTTAATGATTGTGATGCAACAGTTTTCGCTGACCTAAAGGCACAGTCGCAAAATTAAGTTCTCTCCAACGAGTTATTAAAGTCCTTTAGCTTTACACAAATTATCAGCTATTTATTATGCGAGCAGGGTCTGTAGCCAGAGTGTTTCCAGCCATGCTGCGAGCCAAATAAAATCGAATTATCCGACTGCATCTTGTGAGGACAGCTCTGCAAAACAATTTGCCGACTGCCTGTAAAGTCTGCTTTTCAAAACAAAGGGCCAAGTAGGCTCGTTACGAGTATCAACGGATCTTCACGAAACATCGTTAGTTCAGGAATAAACGAACGAATGAATGTGCGAGTGAGTGTTCGACTTTGTCCGGAAAGCCACCATCCTGTTTGTCTGATTTTTTTCTGGTATTTGAATCCATTCTATCCCTATTGGTAACACACATCACGCCCAAAAGACTTACCTTACTAATGCTTCGATTATGAAATCCCAAAGGAGAAACACCAGTTTTGAGAAATTAAATGAAAACGATTTCCTCGTCTGTTGAAATCTCCATTTGGGCCGAAGCGTGTGTGACGTCATACCGTGATATAACTGACCACAGCATGGCGGATACAAGTGGCCCAGAAAATACTGAACATCGAAAGCTAAAGTATAGATATGGAAACGTCACTTTGGTCACTTGTGCGGAAGTCGGTCTTTTTAAATTGTTATTTACACCAACAGCCGTAAGTGCAAATCAGTCCCGATGATGAATTTTCACACTTGATTATTTTGTGACAATACATAAATAAACAGACATAAATTGTAATGGTCACCTGCTGTTCGCAAAATTTCACAAACACCAAAATACTTACCAGGTGGTATTGTGAAGTCGTTCTTCGTCGTCGTCTTCCTGAGCAAATTGTGTTTTGGGGTTTTGAACCTTCACACTCCTCACATTCAAATATGTGAGGTTTGATACCCTCAAGGCAAGACAACAGCATTTCATACTCGTCTTTGCTACCAGAGCCGATAAATAAAGATCGTCTGATAAACCTGATGCATTGCTCACCTTCTAGCCATGACATGTTTACAGAGACAGGGGACACCACCGGCTGTGACGTCTATTCACGCTCGGGAGCGAGATTTTGCAATACTTTCTGACTATAGGTGCAAATGGTCAACTCTGAAGTTAGATAATAAAAAACTGTTGTGTTTCAGATGCTGAAATGTACATAGTATATATCAGAATTATCTCCACCTACAGAATGTGTTATAGCTCGGACTACTCGGGTAGGTCTTTAAGTTTTAGACACGTTGAAGCCACTAGCCCCAGGAAACTGTCGGTTTTGTCCTGGTCATAGATGTGGCTAGAGGTCCTTTGGTGACACCGAACTCGCGCGCTTCGTTATTGCCAGTCTTGTGAACGTTTTGCTCGTCAGTCACGGTTTTGCTTCGAGAAAAACTGTTTGTCCAGTTACACTTTCAGCTGCACCCTTTCTTCTCTCTTTCTTTTTCTAGCGGCCGGTGCGCAATGGTTAGCGCTAACGCTGTCACCAATACAGTGAAGGTTGGCTGCCCTGATTTATTTCTCGTGTGCATCTTTCTCTCCGTGATCTTTTACAGGGCTGGCTGCTTGCCGTAATATAGCCTAGTGCTGCCGGCGTAAAACACATATTTAGATATATATGTGTGTGTGTGTGTCGTCTGCCATTGTCTTTGTCTGTCTTCCTCTGTGTCCGTAAGTGGATCTGTCTGTGTGTTTTCATGTTGGCCTGTCTGGATGCCAAAGGTTATACTGCGGCTTTCGTTTGCCTCCGATACATTATTAGTTGAGCATTGAAACCTCGCTTTTGCTTCTATTCGCGTAAAATTTAGACTGACAAAAAAAAAAACCAAGCAACCAAACAAACAAACAAACAAACAAACAAACAAACAAACAACAAAAAAACCAAAAACCAAAAAGCATGTCGCATTTAAGCAAATCAGTGGAAAAGTGCTATATAAATCCTCCTCCTCATCATCATCATCATCATCACTTGGGCCATGGTCTCGCCTCGTACATTAGGCTCGTGAGGTTGTACACGATGTGACTTGACGGAGCTGAATGCCCGTCGAGTTTATGTGAAAAGCTCTTAATGTGCGGACGGGAGGTACCCAGCTGCCATTCATGATGGAGTTTGGAAGCGGAGCGCGCGGCAAGATGGGGCGGACATGCCACACAAATGCCCTGATGTACACACACGCGCATTTTCACCCCATTACAGGGGCGATGGGAAAGTGGCACGTGCATACCACGGTAGTTGGCAGAGGGCGCTGTGTTATTGTAAAATCTCTATCTGCGTATACACGGCCACGCAGTCATCGCCCCTGACGGGAGCAGACGCCCGCAGATGGCAGCACAACATTCTCCAGTCTCCGTATGGACACGACAACCATGTCTCACGTGCATTTTGACTTGAGTAAATTGTGTGGAGAGAGAGAGGGGAAAATGAAGCTTGCTGGAAAGTTGGCGAGAACTTGACTGGACTATGACTGCACGTGCATTTGTTCCTACGAAGGACATTTTTGCACTTTTTTCACATAGAGGAAAAACACTCGAAGATCTCGCTCAGAAATTGTAACAACAACTTTTAACACTAGTCTAAGATTAAAAATAATTTTTGTCTGAAATCAGTCGAAAAATTGGTCACCATTGGCGACAGTATCCTCACCATCGCCTTTATCGCCATCCTCCTCCTCCTCATCATCAAGTCTTCCATTATCCAAAGAAAGACTCTCCACACCCATCTTAGTGTCTCGCCTCTCTGTGCGCCATGACAGTCGCCCCGCACAGGAAGAAGAGTGATACTGATAACCCTGCTGTCAATTATTTCTCTTTTCTTTTTGGCGAGAGCTCAGCGCAGGTGGACATAACCAGAGGTCCCTGGACTCTTTTTTTTTCTTTGCTGTTTCTAAAGCCAAATGATGTCCACAAAAAAAAGTGGATCGTAATTCTCGACCCAACCTTCTTTCGAACGATTTTTAAAAAACAATTTTGTTTTGTTTGGTGAGGCAGATTTTTGTTTTTGTCCTCTAGGCACAGCTGACCTTAACAAGGCCATGACAACACGGCGATAAGTGAGAGGGTGAAAGGTGACCCACTTCTCGAGTGTTAAAATGGTTTATGCCATCATACTACAATAAGGACACATTTTAATTATTGTGTCATTCTTCTTAACTGTTTTTCTTTTTTGTTCATTTTGTACAAGATTAAGCATTTGTCTAGGGTGAGCAGGTGGATGTATATTTGCCCAATTCTTTCTCTTAGGTTCTTCATGTATCATTTCCTCCGTCAGTCTTTCCTGTACACATATGTATGTGCAAAAACCTTGTAATTATCCTGAAAATGGAAACACCTCATAGAATTTAAGGTGATGACAAGTTAGACATTAATGATAGATTTTGACTTTCTAAATCGTTTGCGTTCAAAATTTCGGGATATGAAAACAATTGTTTACATACAATCACGTGTAAAACTCAGGTCTGGGTGGTACAAGCAGGCTTCCATATTTTGTTTTGTCTACTGATGCACCGAAACATGGCAACTTTATTGTGCATTTGTATTTTAGACACGAACATAAGTAAATGAAACATTCACATCATACATCTTCTCCCTAGAGCGATGCCTTTGACCTGATGACCGATCTGACATTTCTGGTGCAAAGGTCAGTGTTGTCTCCTCTATCAGATTCACGTAAACAGAATATTTGTCTTTTATAAAGATGCATAAGGGTCAAGGAGTTAACCTGTTTAGTATCAAGATTTGTTTCGATGTCGGTAGGTGTGGGAGAACTCGAGGTGGGGTGGGGAGACTCATTAGCTCAATGAAAGTCATCGAAGTTAAAGGGGAAAGATGAGTTAAAAGAGTTATACACAAACATGTGTGTAGAGGTACTCCATCTTTTTTGTGTGATTTGAAATGATATAAATAAAGGTAAACAATGTAAGCAAGCCCTCTAAAGCTGTTGCAAAAAATATGAACGGCGTTCCTCATGATGTCAGTGATTCTCTTGTTTCGATGCTAGTGGATGTCAGCAAAGCTCATGGAGCATTTATGAAGAAATTAATTTAATTTCCTACCTGCAGACTCGTTTTGTCATGTTACCAGATCCTTGTTGAGAAGTGTGCATACATTCTTGGTTTAAAGAAAATATATATTCATCGCGATTCTTGTATAGTATGTCGACCTTAGTTCACGGAAGTACACACCCATCTGATAGTCCACGTCTTACCTGGTTTACGTGAAAACATAAATGGGAAGTAGTCCATTTTGGTTTACGGAAAAGTATAAGTCCACCCTGGTTTACTAAAATGTAAATCAGTCTTAATTTGTGGAAACACATCTGTGATTTTCAAAATTATCCCTCCACTCTGGCTAACGAAAATATATATCCATCCCGGTTATGTAAATCTACCCGGCTTCTGAAAAATAAATTTTTCGCTGGACTTCCATATTGTTTGGGAGAGCTTTAAGATTTATTTTGTGCTAAAAAACACAGGAACTAAGACTATGAATTCTCTTCTTGCTGTGAGCGATGTTATTAAGTTACACTAACACTGACAAGCGCCTTTTCTGTTTTGATGATTGAGGTGTCAAGAGTTCATGTTACCCTCACTGAGTCTCGTGGGTTGCGTGAAAGTTAAATGAGTTACGAATATGATGCGCATCATTGCCTTTGACGACTCAATTTCACTTGCGTACTTTTTTGTGTTTTTTCCCCCAGTTTTTCCTGCCTCTCTCTCAGGAGAAATATCACTCCCTTTAAATAATGAACCCTGCAAAGGGAGACCACCTGCTTGCAGATCAGAGCCCCTGTATAGAGGAGTCTTGTTCGACAGGAGCCATTGTCCTCAGCAGCCAGCTACAGACCGAGATAATCTTGGGCTTCCCTCCCCGTCATGCTCTCATAGTCTACTCCTCCAATTTGTCTCCCCTTGCGCGCTGCGCTCCTGGGGAGAGACGATTATGGCGATGCATGGAGTTGTCTGCTCCGGGCAGTTAGAACATGGCCTGTCGTGAGCGGGAACCTGACACCGTCATTCAGTAGCTGTCTAAGGTGAGGAGGACACGGTCTTGTCGGAAGCCACTCCAAAGCATAAGTCGATGACCCATACCTTGCTGCGAAACACCGATACCATCTCGAGCCTGGGTTTTCTTTTCTTTTTTTTCTTCCATCGACAAGCGTTATACCTTCTCTGTGCTTGGGGAAACTTGGCGAGTCCTGTGTCCCCCCCTGCTGACGACATGCGCTTTGATGTTTCAGCCGCTACCTGCGCGCTTGATTTGTCCTTCTCTTCATTGTGAACAGAGATGTCACATCATGGTCACTTGTCACATCATGGTCACTCGCTTGCGAGGATCTTTGAAAAGCCGCTGCTTGCACTCCTCCTTGCTAGTTGCTTCATGCGAGGACGAACTCATGCTACCGATTCCTTGCTTCTGAGATGCTTGCAAGGGAACATGACCAATGAACAGTCCCTTTAATTGTAGTTTCGACACTTCCTGAGCTGAGTGACAATAATTTTACTCTTCACGGCTCAGTCTCATGGTGAACTATTGCCTTTGTATGACTCTACCTGTCTGTTGTCACCTCTTCTCAGAGTCTACTATTATTTCTTCAATAGGAAAGAGTGTTTAAGTTGTCTAAAAACAAATATCGGCTGTTGATGACAAAAATACGTTTTCAGTATTGTGCTTTTCCATTGAGAAATTATGGAAACAAGTTCAGAAATAATTTCTTTTTTGACTATGTTTGTTATGCTAGTTTCAGATCGGCAAATTGCAAGGGAATAAATGTCGAATTGAAAGAAATAAAACGGCTTCTGTACTTTTTTACCAGAGAGATAAATTTGGATGTGTTGCTGTTATGTAAACTTCGGTAGCGAATTGCAAGAAGGTGGGTAAAGATTAAAAAGGTGGAAACATTTGCTCAATTGAAATACCGGTCAGTGACATGGAAAGGGAGGTGACCGGAGTGGGGAAATCCCCACCACCACACTCCAACATTTACATTGGTTGCTCGTGCACACACACACACACACAGACGTTGTCGTCGTCGTCCACGGTCTTCTTCAACGGGAGGATACTCTTCAACGCGGGGAAACCCGAAGAAGCCAGAAAGAAGCTAAGAGCACTTCGTGAAGAAACTGGTCAGAGGGAGGAACATGTTTGCGCCGTCGTCTCTCGTTACGAACACAACTGTTTGCACTCTTGTTTTTGAGTGTGCTTTATATCATCGCCTTCACCTTCGCCTTCACCAGCCTGTACCCTTGTCTCACTGACCTCCTCTCCCCCCGTCCACCATCGACACCACCTTCGTACATGCACGCCTTCACGCCCACACACCAGAGCATTCTCATCCAGTTTCTTGAAAACCATCTGATTTCCTGCTCCCACACCTTCTTCCTCGGCATCCTCCCCCTTCGCACCGTCACGCAAACTCTTACTGCAGACCCCTCCCCTAGTCTACCCCACCCAGCTACTCCCCACCCCTTTCTTTGCTTAACCGCTAGCGGCAACTCGGGTCTTAGAATTGTAGGCACCTGCCTGAAACACAATTATCTTGTCAGAAGCCATCGGAACCGAAGGAAAATTACAATCTCCTTGTGCTCGTCGGAACCCCCACACCATCGCCCTCGGCCTCTTTGGCCAAGATTGCATCGTTAATATTTAATCGTAATCAAATTTCGCTCCCCTTCCGATCCGCACGTTGACTCCGGATAGCGCTTCGCAGCCGACGACATGAGAGCAGAAAAGTTCAAAAGTCCGGATCGGAAGTGTTCCGGATTAGATGCTAGCTTGGCATGCATGCATAGACTGGCTTGTGATGGTGGAAGTGTTTGTGGATAATAACAATATAAAATGTGGATAAGAGGGAAAATGTGTTTGCCTCCAACTGGAAATAATGGGATAGCTTATTATTTTACTAAAGAGACTACTCTAAGACTGGACCATGTCCGATAGAAGATCTTCATCTGTATTTAAAAAAAAAAATTTTCATGTTTTACTTCAAGCTAGGACTCCCACCTTCGACCAATTTCCATTTCTAGTTTTTATTTCTTTTATTGACATTACAATTACACCCCAGCACAATAAAAAAAAAAAAAATCTTTTTACCTTCCATCATGCGTTCGTTGTTGACATCGTATCCTTAACGACGGATAGTTCTCCAGGAAGGGGAGGCAATCAAAAAAAAGTCAACAGAAATATTATGTCCATTAGCATTACAAGTTATTATCCTAAAAGTCACCAACAACAAGTTTGTAAGTGCGTTGTCGACATGTTCTGTTACCAAAATAAAAATAAAATGTGCACGAAATCCGTTGATGAAATAATCGTCATCTGGAATTAGCAAGAAGGATTTTTACAAAATTTCTGAATTATTTTCCCTATTGAAATATAACAATTATTGACTCATAAACACAGTCTAAAATATGTAGTCATCGTGGAGCACAGTCTGAAATGTGTAGTCACTAGACAACACATGTCAAGAGCATCATTTAAGTATGTTCATCGATAAGAACTGTTCAGACGACATCATGCCAAGAGTCATGTCCCTTTTTATTGCCAGAAACGTCACAAAGTAAGAAAACTCCGGTGACCCCAGCACAGTGAATGGTAAGTGGTCCACTGTGTCTAAGGCGTAGAGAGCGAAGACCGACAATCGTCTCCTCAGCCGATCTTATACCTCCGCGATAAATCAGGAAGCCATCTGCTGGAGGAAGGGAGATTGTCGTTAGAAGCTCGAGCGATCGGCGACCTTGGGAGGGAGGCTACTCTGCCTGTCCCGTGCTGAATAGAAGGAACTAAGCGAGGTGAGGGTAGTTTCGCAATCATTCAGCGCATGCGCAATACAACTCGTCGGTGGGTAAAGCGAAAGCGAGGGCTTAGACTGACCTGTGTTTAACAAACTACAGTAAAAGACTCTAAATTCCACCAAAATCAGGTTGTAGTGGTCGTAGTAGGCTGATCAGTATTTCTGCTTTCGTTCTACGAAGCACGACTTCAAACACCGATGAATCAAAGTTTATTGATTTATTGATTTCTTTATTGCTTCAGAATAGTTCCATCAAAGGAAAGTTTATTAATTTAAATGTTCAAATAATCTTTGAAAAAAAATATAGCTTTTTTTTTGAGATGTAGGGATTGTAATTTCTGTTTTTACTTATTCCGCCATTGTTAGGTTGTAGTGAAGATTTATACGGGAGGTAACTCTCAAGCAAAGACCAATGGATCAATACATAGGCGCTCTCTTAAAATGCGATATTTTTATGTTTGAACGTTAATTTCTGCTAAAAGTGGCAATAAAGCACAAACAGTTGGTCACAATAATTTGATTTGTATAGATAATTGAATTTTGCAAAAGACCGTTAATGTAGTACAATCGATTAATTTGCTCTGGTAGAGACAACAATCATCGGGTTGGGGGAGGGGATTGTCATTTCAGCCAAGAACCATATCATCTCGGCTATATCGCCTATATCGACCTTCCGCCTGAATCGATTTGACTCCGCCATGACCACATCGTCCCAACACCAAATATCCAATCGACCAGGTCCGAGCTAAATGAATGCCCGAGGAGTAACATCTGTTTCTTAATAACTAAACGACTACATACATAACATTTTACAAGAACTTCAAAACTAAAGAATAATACGAAAAAAGGCTCCTCCCCGCCAAAAAAAAAAAAAAAAGCCCAAACAAACAAAACAACAAAAAAAAAAATCCCAACAAGCCCCCTCCAAAGCAAATAGACAAAAAAAAAAAAAAACAAAAAAAAAACAAAAAAAACAAACAAACAAAAACAAAAAAACAAAACAAAACAAAAAACCACCCAGAAATTTAAAACACGTATGCTCGACCCCATTTTCCGGTTTGCGCACGACCCTAAGAAAACGGCTAAATGCTGATTGGATGTTGCCACAGGACACCGATGTAAGCCTATGACACTCATTGTTTGAGACGGCTGCGAGCACATCCAGGACAGCTTTATTACTAGAGAGCAGCCTGCAGTCATCACCCTTGTCTCTACAGAGCTATTCGTGACAGGTTCGCCCTCTGACCTTCTTTCCCATCGATCGAGCATAAAATGAACCAGTGTCCTCGGAGCTGTGCAAATGGACGAGTTGATTTCCGGGCTGTGAAGAGGGCAGAAATCACACGTTGCAAGTGATCCATCTCAAGACATTTCAGGACCAAGCTGCGGCTTGGACAGGTTCACCTGCCGGCACCTCCGGCCTGGCGAGATTACCATCCCTCCACTGCTGCCGTACACAGGCACCTGTCTACCCACAGGACCACAGGACATTGCTCCGACCTCACCTTGCACTGCCAGTGTCAGGGAGAGGTTCTCTGCGCACTTCATGACACCGGAAGTTACGTCGTTGTGTGACTAGAGTATGTATGGAGCGATAGTGTGAAGCTTGTGTTTGTCTTTATGGTTTTTTTTTCTTTCTCTCTCTCTGTGCTTTGTGTCTGTATATATCTGTCGTGTGGGTGTGTGAAAGAAAGAGAGAAATAAAATGCCTTCGAGGATGTAAGTCAGTGTGACTGTCAACTGTCAACTTTGGGCAGAGAATGTCTTCCCGTCTGGTACCAGACATTTTTCTTCATCTTGTTTAAATATTTCACATGTCGAAAACGAAGCAAGACATCAAGTGTGGTGAAGCTCCCAGAGTCTCTGTAGGTCAGTCTTAGTCTGTCAGTCAATCGATCACAGTCAGCCTCATTCTCAATCAAAGTATCGATCACTCAGTCAGTCTTAATCAGCCTTATTGATTAGTCTTAGTCGGTCAATCTCAATCTGGCTCAGTCAGAATGTCAGCCTCAGTCAGTCAGTTAATCTCAGTTTTAGTCAGTCAGTCGATCTCAGTCTTATTCTCACTCAGTCAACCTGATTGAACCTGTCAGTAGCATTCATTGTCGATCTCAGCCAGTCCCAGTCAATCTCAACCAGTCTCAGGCAAATAATCTCAGTCAGTTAGTCTGTCAGTCAACATCAGCCAGTCTCAGTCAATCAGTCAATCTGTCTCGGTCCTTCAATCTTAGCCTTATCCTCAGTCACACAATCAGCATGAGTGAACCTCAGTCTCATTCAGTCACAGAACATCTCCGACACAATCATTCAGTCGATCAGTCGGGTTGAAACCTGGCGCCAGATAATCTAAAGAGAGTAGGTAGATAGGTAAAAGATGGGAGAACTTAACAGTGGCCATCTGCTTAATCGTGGATTGGATGGAGTGTTAAGCAGGTTGATAAGTGGTTGGGTGGATTTAAGGAGGGTGATAAGTGGTTGGGTAGGCAACACATAGGGAAAATAGGTCAAGTTAGTAAAAAAAAAACAAAAAAAAACCCCCCACAACAACAACAACAAAACAAACAAAAAAAAACCAACAACAAACAAACAAAAACAAAAAACCCCAAACAAACAGAATAGTTGAGTATGTTGTTATCTAAAGCAAATAAATATTAAGGAAGAAGTACTTGGAAAGGTAAGTGCATGAGTGAGTAGTAAAGGACTATAAGAAGGCAAGAAAATGAGAAAGATAAGTAGTGCTGAAGAAGGTTAGCTAGCTCGCCATGTCAGAAGATCTGTGTCGCAGACAAGACAAAGTGTGGTTTAACGCCAATGTGAGCTGCTGGTCCCGACAAGCCATCTCGACTGATGGCGACTCATATCAGCTTATAATAAGGTGGAAAATGTGTCGCACAGAAAACCGGGCTCTTGTAGCCTGGGGAAAGGTGAAGACTTTCTCAAGATCTGTCGCCTGATGACCGGAGGTCGCGACCTGGCTCGACTGTCATTTATGAGAAGGAGCAGGGGACGTAAGGCGCATGAGCCTCGGGGAAGGGCGAGGGCTCTGGACTAAAGTACCAGAACTCTGCTGCCTTGTTTACACCATTTCTACCTTCTGTGTGTGTGTGTGTGTGTTTTCTACGTACGAATTGTACTCATCTTCTATCTTATCTCACTCTTCCACAAATTCCTCATTTCGTGGTTTGTTTGTTTTATACTACGTCTTTTCATTTATTTATTGTCTGTCTTTCTTTATCTTGCATACAAGACTGCGTGCTCTCACAAAACAAAAACAAAAACAAAAACGAAAAACAACCAAAAAACAAAACCAAAAACAAAAAAAAAAAAACAAAAAAAAAACAAACCAACAACCAAAAAACAAAAACAAACAAAAAACAAACAAACAAAAAAAAAAAACCACACACAAACCCGACCCCACCCCTCATACACAAGGGTTAGGTGTTCTCAGCTGATAAGCTTGGGCGATGTTTTTGAACCTTGTCATTTTTTGTTGTTGCTGCGATGGTGGTGGTAGTGGTGGTGATGGCTGTGATGGTGGTGGTGGTGGGGTTACTTACTCGAGTTTAAAACTGTTGTGGAATATACAGTGTGAACATTTGAGTTGCAAACAACAGCCAAGCCATCATCTTTACTTTCGATTGACTCTTCCATTTCCTGTGGACTTTTTTCAGCCTTATCTGTCTGCGAACTGTGATTACTCGCCTCTCTGCTGAGTGTGCGGTTCAGAGGCAAACACTATGCAACCCTTGTGGCCATCCTTGTTATAGCAGAAGCATTACTCTGATGTGGGGACATACAAAGCAGTCCAGACCCTGCAATGACAGATTTTGTTATCAACGTCGTCTTCTAAATAGCGGTGCGAACATGTCTTCTCAATCACTGGTACAGTAAACCCCGAAAGTACTTCACCATGGCAACCATTTATAACAGATGTCGTGAAAATGTCAAGCTCCATAGACCAAAAATCTTGATGATGAATGCTAACAGCACAAGAACAATTAAATTCATTAGACAATGACATCATAAAATTAAGGAAAGAAAATATGTCGTGAAGGAGATTTGTAAACTAGAACACAAACTAGACGATATATAGAAGGAAGAAGCACACCCTCATCTCATCATTGTGAACTTTGCCAAATTCAAGATTTACAAAAATCTAGCTGGACGGCGAAGGTATGCCATAAATCTTCATCTCGGAAGACTTTATCCAAAGGTAAGAGACTTGGGCTGCAAACTTTGGCAACCCCTTCCACTGACGACGACAAGGAGGATTTGACATATTTTTCATTGAGGGTAAAGTGTTAGTGTTCGATTCCTTTACAAACACCCTGAGGGAAGAACGAACCAGTAACTAGAGGTGAGGTCGGCAAGAACAGCAGGCTTCTAAGAGAAATGAAGCATCAAAGTTTTAGAGTATAAGAACGCGTGCTTCAAAACCCTCAATCCACGTCCTCATTGTGTTTCGACAGGTTGTTCAAGATTATATCATACAATTACAAGAATATATGCTAATTGAAAATACCAGAATTCAGAGAAAAGTCAATATTAAGTGCTTATCCTCCCGGGTACAGACAAGAATGGTGTGGCTGTCCTGTATTCATAATGTTGGATATTAAAGGTCTCAAAGGGAAAGTGTTTAAAACAATTCAAAGTATGTATCAAAGTGTCAAAGCTGTTGTTAAGGTTGGATGTGGAATAACAGACTGACATAAAGTGTATGACTGGCGTAAAACAAGGTTGTGTATTAAGTCCTTTACTATTCTGTATTTTCTGTCTGAACTGTGATCAAACTTCAAATGGGGAGCACATGGTACTGACATTCTGGCAGGCCAGATGGCATCTTGCTTTGATATAATTTTTGATAGATCTTTCTTTTTGATAGAATGTTTGCTGATAGCATTGACATTTGCTGCTTACTGTCCTATTGATCTTCGGTGTTAATTTGACTGCTTAGAAATGTTTTGTAACGAATGGGATCTTAGGGTTAACATGAATAAAACAAAGATATTAATCTTTAAAAATTGTGGCTTTAAGGATTGTGAAAAATGACACTGCTAAAAAGTACATTCCTGTAGAAAATTGTCTCAATTATTTAGTCGTTATCTTCCCTTCCCATCTACTTTAAAGTCGGTTGTGTACTGAGGTAAGAGACTCTGGAAAAAATAGAGAGAAAGGGTAAAGAAACATAAAAAAGGAAGACAAACAATTTAACTGGTTACTAAATAAAAAAACTAAGGTATTCCAAAAGACAGAAACACATCTGTGGGGTGAAGCGGAGGTCGGGTATTTAGACTGGATTACCCGGGACAACACGCATTTGAGGTCAGAGTGGACGAAGAAAAAAATGTCGCTCACTGCAGGTAGCTTCATCAAAAACCGTGTTCATCTCTGTCCATCCGAAAAAAATAAACTAAACTTTAAAAAAACCCACCCAGTTGGTTGAACGCTTCTGTCAGTGCCAACCACTGCCGCGCACTTCTCACCCCTGGCCTGGCCTCCGCCCAACAGCTTTGCGTTCACCGGAGCGTGGAAGCGGCGGTTGAAAAGGCGGGAAATGAGAATTTATCACGCTGCCTGCTCCCTTTCCGAGACTGCTTTCATGCTCCGCGGGACCTCGCCTCGACAAATATCCCGAGATCGAGAGCTACATCGCTTTTCTTTCTCCTTTTTTTTTATCCTATCTTTCTTTGCGGTCTTTCTGTCTCCACGTTTCCGGTTTGTACGTCTATATGTCTATTGTTTTTTTCCGTTGTTTTCTTTCTTTTTCTCTTCTTCTCCTCCTCCTCTTCCTGTAAATCCATGTCACATTTTTGATAGCATTATCTAGCCCTCCTGATGCCAGCTAATAAAACTTATTTTTCTTCTTTTTTTGCTTTTTCCAGACCAGCTGATTTTGCTCAGACATTGCATGTATCAGAAAGGTCAGTGTGAGGCAAGTTTTTCAGTCTTCAGGACTCAGTCCCTCGTATCTTCCAACATGTCGTATAAAATGCGTTTTAAAATCCCCCTCCACAAAAGCAACCCACCCACTCCAATACACCTTGACCTTTTCACCTTTATTGCATGGTCACATTCACATCTAGAGGGTACTTTCTTTTGTTTTATTTGACCCTCGAATAAACTGTTTCATATATATAAAGACAGTGAAATGGGAACAGATTTTTAATTTTTGCTGTAAGGGTTTTTACTTGACAAAAGTAGGGGGCACTTCTTCGGAAATTTCGAAAGAGCTTTTTTGAATTGCAGCAACGTTTGTCACTGTCTGAGAATTGTTTTTTAAGACAGCAAAATGTCTGCCAGCATCTCGGGCAGGTGAATGGATAGCTCACTTCAATTCCAGAATTAGAAGGATAGAATTTGCCATTTATTGTCATAGGAATATGACATCCATTTCTTTACCCTTCTCAGAGGTAGGACTGGCAGAACTGTTCCATTTTGCTGATCGCTGAGATGGTAAATGAACTTCCGTCGAGGGTCAAAGACTTTGCCTGCTCATTACACTGAGGTACTGCTCCATGCTCTGCTCATCAAATGACAAGAATTGGTTTTAGTTTTATTTCCAGAGGGAGTACTCAAACATGCCTCCTTTACCAAATATCCCCCTTGTCATCAAAAGCGAAAGAATATATATATATATAAAATTGTATATGGCAACGAAACAGGACAGAGACAAATTAAAGAAGGAATCCAGGAGGGAGTTGGGGTTGGGAGGGTGCAGAACGACATAGAGACAGTGTATGACCATTTCTTTGATCAACAAACTGACTGCAACTCGAGCCGACGACAGGAATTGGACACCAGAAGGGGTAGGTTTAGAGTTACTAGAGTCAACAAAACATTATCTACACTTATTTATACCGGACACAATCTAGATATACAATGAACTCATGGACAGAACATACACATCAATGCAGATGACCATACCATTCCAGAATTTCCTTTTCATATACTTGAAACTGATGTCATACTCATCTCTTTGATTTCCTAGTTTGAGTGACAGATGTGTTATACTTGTGAATGAAACTATAAGTGCCAGCGTCTGTAATTACAACTGGAGAAGTATAATTAGGTGTAGACAGTTTATGTTCTTTCTAGCCTGTGTTGATGCTATATGTAACACCCATCATCATCACTTTCATCGTCGTTGACAACGCAGTCTCCTCATATGAGATAAGAAGCTAGAGAAGGGAAATGGAGGGTGTCTCCGGGAGACATCCCGCCTGTACCTAGCGGGCTGGAGGTAGAGAGCATAAAGACAGACAGGGACTACCTCTGTTGCCCCCTCTCTGTGCGGCCGCTTCAACTGCAGCAGTCGTTCACTCGGGCCGTGAAATTGCTGGTGACGACGACAAACTGTCTGCGCCCAGCTCCTCGTGGCGAGGGGAGGCTCCCTCCGTGCCGCGAGAGAAGCGTGCAGGTCAGTGCAGTGCACCTAGCCCTTGGCCACCTCGCCATTTCTAGCGTCTACTATGTGACTGTTAACTAGGTCTTGGCATTTCTAGCTCATACGTCGTGTGTTGCACCTGATCCTTGAGTCAGCTTACCCTGGGTCGTCTTGCCAACTAGAGACTAGCTCTCTACCTTTCTACCAGCTCTGTGGCTTGTCTTGCCAGCGGTAGCGCCTTGCCGTGCGTCTGGCCCATAACTACGACCCTACTATCTAGAATCTTGCCATCATCTACAGATCAGGCGTTCGTCGTCGTCGTCGTCCTCCTCATTATTATCATCATGGTCATGTGGCGATCGTGGTTCCATTGAAACGGCTTAGGTCTGCTTCGTTTTGGAAAGAATAGACTGCTGGGTAAAGGAGTGAAATAATAATTTAAAATTTTCCCTGTCTCGGAGTGTTGGAGGGAGGGGACTTATATGAGTGTGGATGTTTATCTGTGTACGCCTGAATATATATATGTACAAATACATCTGTGAATATGAGTATGTACTTGAATATGTCTGTGTGTATGTAAATATGTGTATATATGTGTGTCAATGCATGTGCATAGTCAATTAGTGAGTCAGTGAGTGTCAGTCCGTGTGCACGTGCTCTCTCTCCTGCTCGCAGTCTCTCCCAGGACCTTGCCTGACGTCAGCGCGAGAAAGCCGAGCCCAGCGCCAACCCTCCCGCCTTGACGTGGTCAACCTCTCTACACACCAGCCATGGAGCTGGCTGTGCTACAACAACAGCACGAAAAAAACATCGGAACTTCCGAAAAGACGAACAGCTTGTCATAACTGAGCCGGTTGTTCACCTTCATTATGACAGTCCATTATCGCTACTTGATACTGACACGGACCCCCACTGGGAAAAAAAAAAAAAAAATAAGGTCACGAAAATACTTTATCAGAATATACACTAAACTAAGATTCAAAGGAAAACCTGTACAGTTTGAAAAATGTTCCCCAGTTGGTGTATGGCCCCGTACAGAGCCTCGATCCGTCGCCGTTTGGCCATCACCGCTGTCGGTCTCCCTCCCCCCGTCAAAAGCACGTGAAATGGACAAGCATGTCAGTCACGAGCGGGCCGGGCCTCGCGCACGACGTCGGCTGCAGGGAATTTATTATGCACAACACACGGCAGCCCTCGGGTCTGTTTCCTCTCGCAAGCCCTCCACTTAGGCCACGCCCCTCGCCCTTTCGCCCAACATCGCGCGGCCAATGGCAGGGCGGCGGAGCGACAGAAAGCGAAAATACAGTTTGAATGCGAGTTGCCTTCAATTACAAGCACTAACAACTTGGCGCTGTGTGCTGAGGGACACGACGAACGGGAATGCACCTGGGGGTGAAGGTGTACTGGTTTGTTGTTGGGCATCATCAAGCCATAGCAAAACGAGATTCTTTTATGTTTCAGCTTCGGCTGTAGTCGTAGATATTTCTAGAAAAAAAAAAAAAAAAAGTTTGACCAACATCCTCGAGAACGGAAGAAGACAAAGCTCGGAGCTTGGGCAAGGTGGTCACCTCAGGACACGTCCCGTCTGACCACAACTTCGGGTGTCGTGGACTTGTGTCAATACTTACCCCGGTTGTATTTTTGTGTGCCGGCTCTTACCCTCCCTTTTTCCTCCAACCATAACCATCGTCAAGGTAGCTGAACAGCCTCTGGACCTGGTCTTCTGTTGTACAGAATTTATCTCCATGGCTCAGGGGGAATATAATATCCCTGTCCAGCGGAAGTGGAGAAGACACTGAGTCAAATTAATACTCATCGCATGATAAGAGTAGCGAAGTAGGAAATTCTTGCCATGGCGAAATCGTCGAAATTCTTCTAGAAGACAATTTTTTCTCTGTGATTTAAAAGACTGGATGAAAATCAACCTGGAAGTGCATAAAAAATTACAAAAATCGACAGACCCGTGTTGTCATAGTGAGTCGCTGAGTAACGAGTAACTCAGTATGAGAGCTGAGTAAGGTGGAGGAGGAGAAGGAGGAGGAGAGGGATCTGTTCCTCTCGCACGTGGACTTGACAATTGACTTGTGTTGTGTGTGTATGTGGCTGCTCCACCACCAACAGCTTGTAGCCCCTTCTGACGGTTGACAGACAAGCAAAAGCAGACGGGAGGAGTTGAGTCTAGCTGCACAAGGTTGGAGTGAGGGAGCGCCGTGCTTGTCAACATGTCATTTCTGGCTCTGGAGTCGGCGCAGCCCTGGCAGGTAAGGCGTGTTCCATGTTACCTGACTGTCGTCTGCTCCTTTGTCATTGTAATTGTATGCTAGGGACAGATGTGCGAGCGCTGTCTGTCTGCTGTCCGACATGTCTTTCAGTCACAATCTTGCTTGTCTTGAAATATTTCTCGTTTCTTATAGCCTGTCTTTATCTCTTTCCTTTTATTTATCTTTAAGATTTTGTCCTACCCATTTTTTTTTTGGTCTCGTTCCGTGTGTTTGTCCTTTGTTTGTTTGCTTCACTTTCTCTCTCATTCTTTTCATTCCACTCTTAGGCACATGCGGACAAGGAACACACACACACGCACTCTCGTTCTCACTCTTTCTCTCTGGAAGACTAACATTGACATAAATGCTTAAAAAATAAAATAAAAATTATGTCAGAGGAATTTTCGTTCGATTTTCCTTAGTAATATTTAAAAAAATCCATGTACCTGTAATTTGTTTTGTCATGTCTTCACATTCTCTCTTGTAATGTCTCCGGCGGTATTATACTATGAAAAATCCCCTCGCCCTTTCAACTTTCGCTTTATTTCTCTATTCTCTCTTTTCTCTCCCTCCCTCACCTCGTCTGTTGACTTACGATCCCCGCCTGACTACCCTATCCACCCTCCTCCATAATTCACATAGGCTCATTTCCTAGTCTGCATAAAAGTATGCTCCCCCTTTGTGGCCGAAGTGCTCGTGTCTTCCATCTTCCATCTGTCATTTCTTTATTCTCCCTTTTTTTTTGCACCCCTCTTCCCCCCGTCGCTGACTGGAGGACCAGCAAATGTTTCTCTTCTTTCATGTCCACACGCTACCCTTTCCCCTGTACCCGTTTGACAACTTTTTTTGCTTTTAAATTTACAAGAGGTCTGTTGTTTTTGAGGTGCTGTAGGGATGAAAGTAGGGTCCACTTATGATAGATGTTCCGCACCCCCCTGGGACGTCCCAGGCACAGGATGACTCGCCTTTGAAGTGTCCTCCCCACCTGCCGAAGCAACTAACAACTATCTCCTGTAATCTTGTGTTTTTACCTCCGTAGTTTGTGGGTTGGAGAGGCACTCACATCACCGCTGGTCGCTGCAAAACAAAGATTGTGGGTTAGTTCTGCGTGTTCTGGGTGCTGGAACTTTTCTGTTTCTTCTGTTGATGAAAGGCGTTGAAATCGATGAATGAGATGTTGGTTGTGTTTGTTTATAGCAGTGTTGAAAACAAATTTTGGAGTGGAGGTGAGCAGGCACATAAGAGCGTGCGCGCGCACACACGTACAAACATACTAAACACACGCGAGAACACACACACACAGAGGGTGGGGACAAGAAAGTGTCAAAGAGAGGAAGAAGCAAGTATGACAGGTTGTTTTCGATTATTTTCTGAAAGTGCTGCTGTATTTTAGACATTAGAGTCTGGAAAAAATGCAGAAAACAACGGTTGCTATGAGACAACTGATTTTCCTGTCTGACGCCGATCTTCACAACAATAGAAGTTTCCTTTACCTAACCCCAGTTCTTCATGACACTAAAATAATAATTTCTTCGTGGGACACTCAATATAATTAACGACAGAATAATTTAATTTTTTGAAATCGGATCTGCTTAATATTAATAATATTATTTCCTTGCCTTGCCTGATATCTGTTCTACAAAGCACTAGAACTATGTTCTTGCCATCTGACGCCTGTCAGCTTAATACTAGAACATATTACTTCGTGTCCGCCCCATGTGACGGGTGTTTGCACGCGCTCCTACCCAAGCGAACTACAGAACCAGACATTTTCCCGTGTTGTGATTGATGTCTAGCCACTCTCACTGCACACCAACTGTTTGTCTAATCAGTTTCAGCTTATTTTTTACTATTATTATCCCATGACCTGAAAACCTCACTAAATAGAAAAGTTGTCTTACATTTTATTATGTTACATTTTTTAAATCGGAAAACTTTGTTATTTATTTTTGTTCTTTTTTTTTACAATTTATAAAGAGGAGATATATTTTTTTGTTGTTGTTGCTTTTAACATTTATCGATTTCACGGTGCTTTAACAAAAACAAAACAAAAACAAAAATAATTACCATAGTTGTTATTAGTCAACATTTTTTTACAGTGATTTTTAATTAATGTCATAATTCCATATTAAATAATAAATATTTGCTGATGGGCAATTTCTCGCAAGTTTCTTTCGTCAAAGATGTCTTGAATTTTCATTTAAAAAAGAACAGACCTCTATCCATGATATACATTGGTAAAATAATAATAACAATAATAATAACAATAATAATAATAATAACAACAATTATGAAAGAAGGTTCGCAAGGTACTTGTCTGATGATGAGATTGAGCTAGAGCTGGACGAGATAAAATTGACAGTTTAAATTATTTTTCTCATCCGTGTGTCCTTATTGAGATTTTAGTTGTCGAGTTTAAATTTACTGATTTGGATTTTTCATTCCGTCAGAGTCAGGCAACAACTATTTTCCTAATGGAAAGATGCTTTGTAGGCTTCAAGATGTGAACAGCTTGCATGTAGTTTTTTTTCCCGGCGAGAAAAATGCATTTATAACAGACAATAGATATGTACACAAAAGTGTGATACATTCAAGACGAAGGGGAGAAAAAAAACCAAGAAGGAAGGGAAGATAAAATATGAACAAAAACGGGAAGGGAGGATAGACAGAGAAGAAACACAAGAAAGGAAATAAAGAAACTCGTGAAGAAAGAAGAGATAGAAAAGAGAGAAGGAATAATAAAAATAAATAAAGGAAGGGACTAAATATAGAAAAAAAGAGCGGAAAGTAAGAAAGACAAGAATAAGGATGGAAAGAAATAAAGAATAATAAAGGAAATAAAGGAAATACCAGAAACAGAAAAAAATGAAAGAAAATAGAGGAAAATGAACGAAAAACGGAAATAATAAATAAAATAAAGCAAGAACAAAAAGAAAAAGGAAAGGAAATGAATAACAAAAGAAAGCAATAATGGTTGCGGAAAATGTACAGCAGGATAGGTAAGAAAGAAAGAGTGTGTGAGAGGCAAGATGACAGGTGTAGTGGCGAGGAGGCTGAGAGCACCAGAGGCTGTGGCGCCCTCTTGTTGACGGAAGCAGAGCGCGCGCTGTACGAGGTGTGAGTCCCGCTCGTTAAAGACGCAAGACTCGTGAGTCGCTCCGCTCACTCCCATCCCCGCCGTAAGCATTGACACTTGCTCATGCATGAGGGCGCAGGTGAGTGCGACAACTCCCACACAGGTAACGCCGAGCCTGCTATTTAGCCTGCTATTTAGCCTGCTATTTAGCCTGCTAATCGCAGTCTTCGCCTTGTGTCTCAACAGGCTCCCTCCACGGGGCGGGGTCTTGGCCACCATTTCAACAGCGAAACATTTTACGGGAGGATTGCTCGAACTCACGAACAGTGAAATACCCGGATTACGCTTTCTCCATTCTCTGTCTTATATGAAAAATATTATCGCGATAATTTTTTGTTTACTCTATAATCATAGAAGTTCTGATACTGATGTTAACACTTCCTGCTTTTGTTTTCCCTCTAACAGTTTTTATCGTTTTAACACCTGCCTTGCATGGAGTGTAGGAATTTGAAAAAAAAAAAAATCCATGCTCAATATAATTACTATTATGAATGTTATTATTTCACCTATTTATCACTTCTTCCCTTAAACATTTATTGTTCATGCATTTAAGAGAATTTTTAATGAAGTAATAAAAAAGAAAAATGGACGAGGTATAAGAAAAATGCAGTAAAAACTGTTTTTTGGGGAAAGTGGTAGTTTTCAATCAGATGTCGCCCCATGTAGCACATGTTTCAATATGAGTAGCTGCGGGGGGAGCATTTCCATGTGGAGGGGGGTCAGACCCCTCGGCCATCATAGGAAGTGGTGCAGTGGGGAAAGGACCCTGAGTCCAGGTATAGTGAGGTTGTGAGAAACATTAATCTAAGGATCATTATTTTTGATTCAAAGCTTTACTTGCATCAAATAAAAAAAAAATCACAAAAGACCCAACACATACTAACAAACACACACACGCATGCGCACGCACGGCAGTGTGGACTAAGCATCTTTTAGTCCCTCGTTTACGCTTGAGTTCACCACAGTGTGCAACCTGCAGCTACAGACTATGAATACAGCGAAATGTCTACACCACTTCCTCAGCCCCAATCTTTCCCCTCGAAACATCACCTCCATCCCTTAACACTCTCCAAAGCTGAATGAATGCCCACCTGCACACCTCATGAAGTCTCGTGTTGTGTACCTCGCGCACGAGCGACCAAACACACGCACACAGGCACACGCTGCACTTGAAAGAGGCCGACAAAAGAAAAGAGTGTGTACTCGCGCGTGAGTTGTAAGCCTGGAGTGATGGATGAGGTTTGAGGACTGAGGACATCACCACCAACCCCTCCACCAGCAGCAGCAACAGCAGCAGCAAGAGAAGAGGGCACGTGACCATTCTAACATGATAGCTCCAACACCAGGAGAAAACTGTTTATATTAAAATAAAAGTGATGGTCAGGAGACAAAGAAAAGCGGAGTGAAGAATTAATACGAGCTTGAAAGTTACACGGTCGTAAAATTAACATAAAGCCGAGTACAGTGGAGGGAGAGGAAAAGAGCACATGAATTAAAAGCCCGGATGTGAACGTCAGTATACATAGAAGAGACCAAATATTTATTTATTCGCCTGTTTTATTTATTTCAATACTTAAACGGTTACTGATGCACCCGAGAATAATGAGTTATATAGCTGTCAATAGTAGTGATTATAGTTAATTGACTAGTCCGCATGCTCGTCCATCTCTGAAAAATTATGAAACTCTCCATCCTTACTGTTTGTTCCCTGATTCCTCTTTGTGTCTTCTATGTTAGTCTGTAGTTGTTTCTCCTTCGGTCTTTCATATTCTGTCCAGGTCTCCTATTTGTCTTGCACGCTGAGAGCATGCTCCTTCGTGAGCGTTATTATGAGCTATTTAAATCAAATAATAATAATAAAAATTATTAGTGATGCACCCATGAATAATGAGCTATATAGCTGGCAATAGTTGTGATTGTTATTATTGTGATTATTATTATAGATATCCTGCTTTCAATAATTTTCATAATACTCTGGTGTCTTGCATTACACAATGTTTCATTCCTAAAAAAAATCTCATGGGGGCTTCTTTGAGCTCTTTGTTGTTTGAAACAGAAGGAGGTCTATTCTGCATCAGAAGCAAGCATTATGTAGAAATCTTTTATAACTGACCTCGGTTAAAACAGCTTGACCTTTCAGTTTCCTTCTGTCTTCGCCCTCACACTATTGCTGTGCTGGCTCCTAGTGTCCTTCAGACCATCCAACCTTTCCATAGTCTGTAGGATGCGCCAGGACAGGCGTTCCACCCCTTTAAGATCAGCCAGCCGTGTCCTTGAGAATGAATGACCTGGTGGAGGCATGACCTCTTGTTGTCGCGGTGGTGTCATCAATCAGCAAGAAATCTCTCTCCGAGACCTCTTACCGTCAGGAGTTAAGTGCTTTCTTGGAACAGCCCGGAAGAGGAAGCGCCCTTGTGGCGGTAGTGTTACACCGTCGGTAAAAGGGGCCACGGAAGCTGAGAGATAAAAGTCAGAGCTTCTTTGATTTTAAGTCTGGTCCGGGTCTCGCTCTTAGGAGAGCAACAACAACAATAATACTAATAATGAATGCGGCGAAGATAAGATGATGTCGTCGACGACAATAATGATGATGACGCCGTTGATGATATAACATCATCTATAGCTACTATGTTTTCTTCTGTACTTTCCTAGTCCATGAAGACTAATGATTGTTACCTGATGATGCTGCTTGACAGGTGGCGCCCTCACTTACCTGCCTTTTTCTCCATTCTACTTCCCCTCCCGTACCCTCCCTCTCTCCGCTCACTGCAGTGATGAGTTGTATCATCGTTTCTTTCGCTTGGCATCTACTTTAAACTCCACTGCAGGCTTTTCCCTCATCCTCATTCATTTTTTTGTTTGCATTACCTGGATCATGTCCTCGATATTTCTGAATTCTGTTTTACAAAGTCAATAACTGCATCGCCTTTCGTTTGCTCAGAATTTTATCATTTTTGTTTCGTTTCCGACAACCATTTCACAAGGATGCTTGTACTCTAGATTTTGATAATAAATCACGAATAAACTTTTTAAAACTTTTTAAAAAATCAGGTAACAAACGAAAGAAACGATTTGTTTGCAAAAGCTGTGTAGTCGGTTGCTTGGCTACCTCGTGCTGTATTTCTCTCTACTTCCTTGACTACTAGTCGTTGTGCTGGAGACAGAAAATACAGGAAAATTCCGGGATTTAAAACTTATACAATTACTTGAGAAGATGTATGTTTATTGGTAAGTACAAACAGTGCGGGGTCCGACACCCCGTTTTCTTAATGTCTCGCACCCGTTTAAATGGAAATATCCTCTCAGTCTGGAGCTATGATGACAGATAGTCTTCATTTGTGTATCAATTCAGGAATTATGCTTGTGCTCCGTCAGTTTGACAGAAAAGTAATTAAAAACATTTCAGACATAAAAATTCTCACAGATACATTCATTAATACTTATTTGATACAGTTTTGTTATCAGCACACAGTAACTGAGAGTTTAAGTGGGGAAAGTGAGAGATTGTGAATGGTAATGACCTTATTAATTTGTTGTAAGTGAGAATGAAAACATGATCCATGTTTTTTTTAATAGTCAGACCTCTTGTTAAAAAAGAGAAAATAATTTGTTAAAAGAAGAAAATATTTTAATATCATAGAGAGAGAGAAAGAGAGAGTGAGTGAGAGGGAGAGTGAGAGTGACAATGAGTGACCGAGTGTGTAGAAGTATGGAGGATTACAGGTGGAGGAGGAACACTATCAGACTCAGTCAGTTTCATGGTGTCGGATTTCACAGCTCGTACCGTTAGTTTCCTCGCCG
Source organism: Pomacea canaliculata (assembly GCF_003073045.1). Lineage (NCBI taxonomy): Eukaryota > Metazoa > Mollusca > Gastropoda > Architaenioglossa > Ampullariidae > Pomacea > Pomacea canaliculata. The sequence goes on along the minus strand of NC_037599.1, from coordinate 18,261,242 downwards.
CCGCTCGCTAAAACTGATGCCGCATCAGTGGCGGAGGCTGGTCGCGCATTTTCAGCCGCCACTACACAGAAACGGTTTTTAGCCCGGGGATTACTCGCACAGATAAACAGGTTCCGAACGTAGGAAGCAATCTCTACCGGAAGCAGCGCGAAAAAGGATGCGCAACTGAGAAATCACTTTTCTTTCCTGGAAAGCAATGTCAGTATCAGGAAGCAGGAGCATCAGTCACTCCGGATGGAGGGAAGGAGGGGGGATTGAGGGCAGAATGGGAGAAAAAAGAACGAGAGAGAGAAGGGGGAGTCAATTGCACTTCTTTTGTCCCAGATTTGTGGGATTAGAGGAAAAATTAGTCTCCTGGCAGAAGCGAGTAATGCTGGCGTTCGCTTCTCTGAAAGTCTTCATCACTCAGGCTTGCAACACCATTTTTTTCTTAAGTGCATCAATTATGTGCGCTCTTGTCATCCTGATTCCTGGTTTTATTTTTCCATTCTTTCCCTTGATAATGTTTCCTTCTAATTTGCGTAGTCGAACGATTTTAAAAGAGTAAGAGCGCTTACATGCTGGCTGCAGAATATTCAGAAAAATGTTTGCTTACTTATCTGACTTCTTATCAGATACTTATTGTCTAGTTACCTACACAGTAATATGTACAAAAAATTGTCACACACGCGCACAAGCCTGCATATACACTAGTGCAACACACTTTCATTTCTCTATGTGGCGTATTTATGAGCAGAAGACAAACAGACAAAAAAAAAAAAAAAAAAAAAAAAAAAAAAAAAAAGGACAGGTAATTAAGTATTTTCGTGAGGTCGGCATGAGTTGTCGATCGCGGCTGTAGTAGGAAGCATGCATCAATAGTTTGAGCAGGTTCAGCAGTCAGATGAATAAATCCCATAAATCACAGACACGTGTGACTGCCACGCATGCTTTATCATGTACATCTCCTTATTTCCAGTCACAAGCTTGTCAACGACCACGGAAGCTTAATTGTAAGCTGTGATTTTGTAAGTTTCCGAGACAAACATTTAAACTAAAACTTAAACCAGAAAAAGAGAACCCCCACCGCCATTAAACGGAAGTCACATCAGGAGAGTAAATTCAGATTGGATTTAAATATAATATAAGATAATGCAAATGAGTAAGAGGAAAATTAAATATGAAAGAACACAAAAGTGTGAAAGAAACTTAAATATAAATGATTGAAGACCTAAGAAATAAATTAATATGGCGTCTCCATCATATATTTAATTGCACAGGTACAACCAGAGGCTTTGCAACCAAATAAAATACAAAAAACAAACAAACAACAAACAAACAAACAAACAAACAAACAAACAAAAACCCCAACAAAAAACAAGATAGCAAATTGCAAAAGCTTATGATATCTTCAGATTTCCATGATGATGATGATGATGAATTGATTGATTGTGTGTGTGAGAGAGAGAGATGGAGACGATGCGGAAGACGGGACAAGAGAAGGAGGAGCAGGGAAGGGAGTCGGACGTGACGGTTAAATGGCCCTTCACACACGTTCACACCACCTTTTAAGAAAAAAAAAAATTGACCATTATTTCGGACAGAAAGTCTTTTCGTCTTTTCACCCGATGGCTGCGAACAAAAGTCATGCTGGTGCAAGCAGTGCCAGCAGTTGTCGTTCGTGACAACACAGACAGGAAGTAAAGCACAAACACGGGACATGACTGAAGAAAGGAAGGGGCGCAGTAATGGGACGAAATGAGACAAAACCGAGGAGGGAAAAATGAACAAGCATTCGTCATTGTGGCCGCCAATCTCGGGCCGCCACCCAAATGTGGCATCATGGAGTCCAGTCAGTTCCAGCCAGTCGCACGGCAGTCCACAGAGCTTCCATCGAATTCATCGACAGACTGCTTCTTCCCTCTCTCTCTCACACACATTCTTTCTCTCTCTCTCACACACACACACACAAACTTCTATGTTTTTAAATTGGGGAAGGGGATGTCAGCAGTATTTTGAAGCAAATGAAAGCAAAGACCAAACCAAAATATTAATTTAAAAAATACACTGCTCTTTTTTTGTTATTATAATAACACAGGACAGGGGATGAAATGTCATGTGTTGATAAGTTAATAAAATACAAAACACTCATTTACTCTCTTAAAAATCGAGTGCATGCACGAAAGAGTAGGGGCAGAGATGGGGAGGTGGGGACAGAGATGGGGAGAGGGTGACTGTGTTTGTGTGTTTGTTGTGTGATCTTTCCAGGCTACCCACCACCCCCCTTCACACTTCCCCGCTGCCATCGTTCTGACAAACGGTTATGTTCCAACACCGAGGGTAAATTAACACATGGCCTCCGCAGCCCTGCGCCCACCTTCACGGTGCTAATCGGTTTTAGGAGGCAAAGTCCGTGCATTTCACGACCAGCCCAGCGGTGCAACCCCGAAGATTGAACTGTTTGCCGTGCCAATAGAAATCAACTGCTGTGGAATTAACTGTTTACCCACCAACCCTCCGCCCCAGCAGGCTGCTGGGGGAATTATGACAAGCTCCAGTTTTAACACTTTCATCGCCGCGCCCTCCCTCCGTGTTCTCCTCCCTTTTCATCCTTCTGTTCCTTTTGAAAGGTGGACTGCGCCTTGCTCCTTCTATACTTCCCGGGTCTTTTCTCACCACGGTCGCTAAGCTCTGGTCTTTAGAGATCGTTTTAGCTGTATACACGGTAAATGGGTTAAAGTTCCTCTTTCTTTCTCTCCTTCTTTCTATCTCTCCTCATTTTCCTCTCCCCTCTGCTATTTTTTTTTTTGCCAAAGAGGCAAACATGATGTTCTTTATATTCTTCTTCCTGTCTGCGTCTTGCTCTTGGACAAGAGAAGACTGAGAGTTCGTGGCATATAAATATTCACTCACATACCTAGGGTGTTCAACATGTGTGCATGCGTGTGGTTGGGTGATGTCCTGACACTTGTATTTGAAGTGTGCAAGTGGGGAGGTTGGGTGGTAGTGGGGGCAAACCATCGCATTTTCACTCATTCACTCAGACACGCGAAGTCACGTGGTGTAGGCTCCAGACTTGCCGCACCCTCTCTCGTCCTTTCGATGGCATAATAGGGATACTTTCCTCTTTTTTTTCTAACTTGTATCATTTCTTCAGATTTCCCAACTATCTAGAGGCAGCTTTTACTTTTTTGGTATATTATTTTCCATGTCCATGCAATTTACCCTACTCTCCGCAGTCTAAATCTCAGTGGCATAGTCAGTATACCCTCCCGTTTTTGCGGAGGATCAAAGGCAATTCATATTTCATAATATTATTTTCCTTCAGACTATGACTTAGTTTCCTTGGAAAAAAAATAAGGGTGAAGATTTTTTTAAAAACATTTTTGAGTCTTTCTGATGGCTAGTATATCTTTTTTTTGGCATTGCACGTTAGCTGCCCAGCACTTCCCTTAGATGATTTCTCTGTGACTCATTCACTTTTTAAACATAATAAACAGTTTGGGTGCAGAATCCACTCCTAGCTTGTACTTTGATGTGGATGCAAGGGAAGAGAGTTGAGAGGCTGAAGAAAACCATCCATAACTGAATCTTTTTTTTTTTCGATCCACTAAGGACGGACAGTTTTGTCCGATGTAAACTGTGCGTACCCGAACAGACACATTCTTTGTTTAGCAGGGTAGCCATGCAGCGGCGACGGACAGAAAGAGAGACAACACACCACAAAAGGGGGGACAATACTCAGGAATCTCCCAAGGGGCCAGGCAAGCATCGGCAATGGGAAAAGTTACAGTTTTCGCACGTTTGCCCTCAGTTCATCACCCCCGTTTTTTTGCAAGCAAAGGCGCAAGCGAAGGCCAAACTGCGGGAGTTTTGAAATTTGTAGAAGAGTGTTTGCGAGGCTAAGTTGCTAATTTCTCCCCCCCTTCGTTCGCCGCTCTCCGGCTGGCGAGGTGATGATAAAATGTTTGCCAGTCTTGTCCCTGTCTATTGAAGGGCCGGCGCGCAGGGCCGGGGTCGGGGCGGCCCCTACAAACAGTCGGAGAGCCTCTCGCATGTTGACAGTGCCGAAACTAACATGATTAATCATCGGCGAAGGAATAAAGGGCGGCTCGGCTAGTCGAGTCTATTGCGCGACACTCGTCTCGGCGAGGCCCAACGTTAAGTCGCTGGTAAAGGGTTTTCCTATTTTCATCAAGTGTTTTCACACCCCCACCCCTGGCTTTTCTGCACGTTTCTATTCACCAACGCATATGGGTCGCAAGAAATCTCACTACGCAATACAAACCCCTTTCCCCCCCCAGCTCCTACCTCCGTCTTCTTTCCCCAACACCACCAGCACCCGTCAACGACCGAAACCCTCTCAAACATCCACCCCTCCTCCCATCTCTCTCTTCTCCATGTTAAAGGGGTGAAAAAATGTCTTTCAACTGATGGATGAAGTCTAAGCTTGTGGATACAGTTTTATTTGGGATAGGTTTTTTTTCCTCACCTCACCTATTTCTTAAAATTGGAGGAACTCCCCAGTGATTCAGCTTGCGACAGAGGAGGGCGCATACATGCTTCAGAACTCATTTTAACATGTTCTAAGAGATTCTCTTAATATGATAGGCGGATAGATTTTTCAGGTGCAGTGTGAAAAAGAACAAGAAGAAATAAACCGTCGGCGTCTGTCTCTTCTTCATCTTTCTGCTTTTGTTTGTCTCTGTGTATGTGCATGATCGCGTAAAAGTGTGAAGAACAAATCAAAAATAAAAATCATCTTTAGAAAAAACATGTTAAAGTCACCGAAGAAAAAAGTTATAAAAAGATTTCTCCTGGAACAATTGAATTTAGGTATGCATTGCTTCGCAACAGCGGTCAAAAAGAAATAGTCTGCTCAGTCCCCGGGCCCGAGTTTATCGTTGTCATGGCGACACTGTCCTTGATGTCAGTCACGTGAGCACAACACATGGCCCACACATTTCAAAAGGACCCTTTCCCTATAGTCATCGGCCTCTCCATTTTCTCCTGATTGATTCCTCTCCATGCATGTAATGTAGGTAGGTAAAGATATGTGTCTGTAAGTACAATCCTCATCCGTTAACCCTCCGCGATGTGTCCAGCACAAATGGCGGCTGGAGGCGACGGTTGTGATGTAAGAGAGGTTAAGGTTGCGATTTATGATCCATAACCTGGGGAAATTCGTTTTGCCGGAAAGTGTGATGAAAGGCGGGGCTTGAGAAATATCGGATGGCAAGATTTGGGGTCGAAACTCTGTGTATACGGGTAGGAGGGCAGTTCAGCGTGTCAAAGGTTGTTTAGTTGGTTGTTTTACACTTCAACAACGAAAGTGTGTTTCATCGAATTATTATGTTATTCTAATTTTGGTTATCTGATCGTACTTGTGGTATTGTTTGTACTTGGTACCAAATGAACATATTTTAACACACACACACACACACATAAACATAGCATATCACCCGAACAATTCTGTATGCCGGAGACAGGATCTTCATAACCATAGTGACCAGTATTTTACTGCTGCTCCAAAGCGAGAACAGGAGACTTTTTAAAAAAAATTATTAACATATAACAGAACGACATAATTCTGGTGGACCGAGGGTAATAGTGACTATATGTATCACATTCATCACAGCATGTTGAGACATAACGAGAGCAATATAGAACAAAAGGAAACGAAAACAATCCCCCCACTTTAAAAAAAAAAAAAAAAAAAAAGTCCAGCTGTGAGATGTCGGGAGATCATATTAGTTGGTGAAAACCGAGTACAATTATTTTGCACACCTTCCTTTCCTAGTCTTTCCCTATCTATCAGTAAGTCATCGCAGATTTCTTCCCCCCACTGGCAGCACCTCCAACCCCACATTTTGGGCTCAGTCGTAGAGAGTCAGAAGCTCTTCCATTGATGAACGGGGGCTGGGCTGGGGTGGGTGATGGGTTGGGTGGGTGGGTGGGCGAATCGGCAGCGGCTTTTCCTGAGCGTAAAACGCTTTGGACAGCATCGTGCCCCGAGGGCCAGAGGCTCCAGTTCCGCAGAACCGCCACCGTTTTATGGGAGGGGGAGCGGGAAGGATAGGGGTTGGGTGGCAGAATTGGGTGGGTGGGGCGTTTACTACGTTGGTGAAGGGGAAATCACCACCTCCTGCCCTCCTCTCACCCCGCATGCTATCTCGCACGCGCATCCTCCAGTCCTCCCATCCCCGCTCACTCACTCCCCCGTCCCCCCTTACGCCTTGAAGTCGACGGTCGGAGCCAAGGGTTGGAAAGCGACATGGCTTTCTGGTGGCAGTGGACGATGTGAGGATGAATAAAAAGAAAAGGAGGGGAGAAAAAGAGAAAAACAACATAAAAAGAAAGAAGCAGGTGGTGGACGAAGAAGGCGGGATGCAGAAGGGTGGGGCCTGGGGGATGGGGAGGGAACAGTTGAGGAAGCAGCTTGTGCGTGAATCGGGTTAAGAAGTGAGTAGACGTGCTGGAGAAAATATCTTCCTCTTCCACCAGGACATGCATTTTCCAAGTTTGATTTTTTTTTTAGGTCCAAGTCGCATCGGCCATCTTGGCAGCATGCGCATCGTCGGTTCTCTCTCCTCTTGACTCTCACCAAACCGCACGTGCAGGACCTTTGACTCCTTTCAAGCTTTCTTGCAGCCGCGTCTTTCCATTCGCCTGTTTCCCTTGTAGTCCTGCAGTCCAAAGACCTCCTCCTCCTCTGACATCACATCGAAATTTCCTGCCGTCTTCTCCCTCGCACGTCCCTCGTCCACTGTTCCCTCTGCTCGTCAGGGGCACTTAACTTGAGGTTCTCCTAAGTTTGGCACCACGTCAGGGTTATACTGTCCTGTATGCATATCCTGTAAGCGATACTACTTCTACTACTACTGAAGCTGCTTCTACTCCTCCTCCTACTACTACTGGTTTGCATTTGTGGCTTTATTCTCTCGCAGTTACTTGCGACATTTACTGTAAAAGTTCTGAAGGTATTAATAGTGTTCACATGTCGGTACTTGGCTGCCATGCTTGCAGTTATTGCCTGCCATTCGTGAAGTTCATCGGGCCCAGACAAGCGTAACAGTCTGGCATCCGCAACCATTATTTTTGTTTTAACAAGAGTTATTGCGCCTGTCCAGAGTTTGCGTTCCTGTTTTCAGAGAGCGGGATGCTGATCTATGGCTGTGTTCGTAGGCCAGACATAGTAACGGCTTTATTTCGCATTTGAATATAAACCTCTTTCTAGGTTCAAAGTGTGACATTTATTGTGAAAATTTGGTAGACAAGATAGTATTAGTAAAATAGTAATATAGTGAATAAAATAGTCAAAAAAAAAAAGGCGATAAAAAATTAAGAATTTAGATAGAAAGAAAAGGGGAGTTTAATGAGATGCTACCATTTTCTTATTTTTTTTTCTGTTGCTATTCTTAAACGATGCTGAAAATTTCGCTTTTATTTGGTCTACTCAAACCCTACAATCTTTGGCATCTTTCGCGCTTGGAATAAATAAGCAACATTTTTTTCCTGACTGTTGTGGATCTGAAGAAAGTAATTTTTCCTTACTGTGCTGTTCATTTGATGAAAATAGAGAAGCACTTCAGCAAAAGAAAAAAAAAAACAAAAAAAAAAAACAAAAAAAAAAACATACAGACTGGACTGAGCTGTGCATGTTTGTGTGTGTAAGACAGATTGAATAGCTGATCAAGTAGAGGATGGCTGGAGACAAAATACTAGACAGTACTTGTAAGACACGAATGAACACAAGTAGATAACTACCAAAAACCCTTACGTTAAAAGGCACAATAAATGGACGAGGGTAGGAAGAAGAAGAAAAAGAAGAGAGAAAAAAAAAAACCCTTTCCTTCAATCATGCCTATTTCTCCGCTTTTGCGATTGGCTTTAACAATTTGGACAGCTGGACACGAGCGACTGCCGGTGCCGGGGGAGCTCAATAGCCCAAGTGATTGAATAAAGGCGACCAAGCGCACTGCTTGGTGCTGTTTGTTTTTCACGGACAATAACCTGGCATCGGTCAAGCCCTGTCGCACCGTACCGGTTATTTCCGTCACTCCTCGCCCGCCGCTCGTGAAAGACCGGTAATTGTCGGGGCGGACTAGGAAGGGGCCAGTCGTTTCTTGGCTGTGGTCGTGGGGAGTCTGGAAAAGACTGAAGGTCCAGGCGGCGAGAGAGAGAGAGCGAAGAGTTAGCTGAAAGCAGGGGGAAGTTCAAAGAAGGGAAGGTTGAGGGAGGGGAGGGGGCAAATTCCATCTTGAACAAGGGGTTGTCGATCAGTGCAGGGTGGTATTGAGAGGGCCCATCTTTGGCGAAGAAGCATTTACAGGAAGCAATTTCTGCAGGAACTGTCCGTCTGGAACCGTCCAGATTGCTTTCAACACCTGATGGTAATTATATCAAAGGCTTCTGTCATTTATCTGCTCCAAAGCAAACCACGGACCTGCCGCTTCCTCTTCGCAAAATGCGGCCTCTCCATTGCACCAGAGAATATCACAAAACCGATGGCTTTCATCGCAATTGCATCGCACTCGTAATGAAATGACCCCTCATTACATTATTCTAGTGGGAGGATCTCTTGGGCAAGTGGCCAAAAAACTGGCCCATTAATCTTCTCTTCTCTCTCTCTGACCGTAACTTTTCTTTCTTTATTTCTTCCTCAGTAGGCATGTGCAGGAGTACATATTCTTGCTTGTTATTTGTGAGAGTGTATGCGAGCAAGTATATATTTATAAGCGTGCGCGTGCGTCATATTTTTATATTTGTAGAATATTGTCTAAGAGGTGAGCAATAGGTTTAATTTCTTGGAAAAAGGGCATTGTCTTTTATTTATTTATTTATAACCTCCTTAACATCCACGCAACCGCTATTGACACCGAGTACAACCATGACATCATCTCTTACTGCAGAGAATGGACACTAAACAGATTAGCGCCCCCTACCGTCGCGGCGCGAAAGAAGTCAATAGCTTTATTAATCTTCTACGGGCCGTCCATCGAGAGGGGCCCCGGTAGTGCTGTGTTTGTATTTATTCCCAGGACGGTCGGGGTCAAACAGACCGCTTCTTGCTTGAAAGAAAGGCAAGCGCCAATCACACTGATCAGCCGCATGAATTGAATCCCCTGATCGCGCGCTAAAAAGTAGTCTGCCCCTGCCCGTGCTGTCCGTTTTTACCCTCGAATGCAGTATTTTGAAAACATCCAGGCCAACACAGGACCTGTGTTATTTTTTCATTACCTCGCTACTGTGTGAGACAAAAGCTCAGAAAATTGGAGTTGTTCGAAAATTCATAGTCGTTGACAATTTTTTTTATCGGCGTGTAAACGCGGACAGTCCCCGAGCTTTAAGGGTTCGCACCATCTCCTTTTTCACCACTGTGGCGGAAGAAAGTAGGGGAGAGGGAACAAAAAGAGCGAGGGTGGGGTGGGGTGGAAAGAAATGAATGAATGAATGAAAGAGGAAGGTATAAAGAAACTATAGAAAAACACTCAGATGCCCAGATAGAAGGACTGAAGAGAAAAGGATGTCGAGTCATCCTACATGTCCATCTGCCATACCCTTCATTACAATTGTGCACGCACTTTGTCCCGCTACCCTGGGTGGTCAGCGAAAAACCAAGTAAAAAATCCAAGCCGGTCCACGATTATTATGACTGCCATCATCATGGTGAGGATGGTCAGCGCTGGAGAAGTTACAAAGAAGGCATTATTTATTTTTTCTTTCCTTTCGTGTTGTGGAAGACAATTTAAAGACGGTTCAGTTTCGGGGTAGGGAGAGTAGGCAAGGGTGGAATGAAAGGGCAGAGTCAGAATCAAGTTCTTGTTTGCTTGGGATGTGTCTGAGGCTGGGTTGGAGTGAAAGAAGAATGAAGATTGCTTTCTGGCGGAAGAACAAAAAGACAGTTACTAGTAATAAAAAATACTGGGATGTTGAGGTGCATTGCTCATGTACTTGCACCACGTGGTTTGTATAAATGTGCCTGCTGCTCCTGGAGTTGTGTGTGTGTGTGTGTTTTCGTGTCATGTAGCTGTATATTCCCGTTTCCTTTCTGCTTGTCTCTGGTTTCTCCTGTTACTCGCTTCCGCTGTGAGGCGAGCACCTGGTCGGTCGACATTTAACACCTGTCTTGAAAAGGGGTGGGGATAGACTGAGAGTAACAAAACAGCGTGTCTGTATGCGCACTCGCACGAAGGAAAGATAGGTGAGTGAGAGAGATGATGTTCCTTGCTAGCTAGCCAAGTATTTTCGCAGCAATTGTACAATTCATTCATTCATTTATTTTTCTTTTCATTCATTCATCCATTGGAAAAGACTATGACCATGTGTCGTCCAAATCCCCAGTGAGATGTATGTGAGGATGCTTTGTCTGTCCACGACTGCCCACCCTTAAATATTTACACAAGCGGACGACTGCAATTTGCCTTTTAATGTCTGATTCTCTAATCCCGTCTCCACCCAAGACCTACCCGAAGGCCTTCAAGCTATCCCCGTAAGTCCTCTCCCCTTGTCTGTTAATCAATCTCTTCATTGTGAGGGGCAGAAGAAAGTCCAGGGTTCAAATCCCTAAGGCGCTGAGGAAGTCAGGTGGGTACCATAAATATTATTTTGTCTTTGCCTGCCTTCTCAGTCGCCAGAAAGTCGGGGTACTTTGCCATCCGATAGTCAGTTACCTGTAAGAGGAAGCGGTCAACGTAAAACCGCCGTTAACTACGTCTTGACGTTGATCGGGGACAGTCATGGTGTCGAGTCTGATATAGGTCGAGGGGTCGACTTCAGCTCGTGGACATGTCATGAAAAGGGTCATGGTAAAAATGTATAGGAAGATGACTAGACAGACGAAGCTATAAAGGAAGGAAAATTTGTGAGAAGTTTATTTTTGCCATACTTTACAGGAAAGAAAAGATAAAATATATAAGTTGCATGTATTAAGCTTCATTAAGCGCTTACATTTAAAAAGAATCTTGCTTTCCGTGATTGATGTTATATTCTAGAAGTAGTTTTTGAGGGCATCATAGACTAGGCTACCCGTTCCTTCCTATTTACAGACACAACTCGTTTTCTCGGCAAACTTTCTCGCAGAACAGATATCTTCTTAGGATGGTTGTGGACCACACACCGCAGGCTGTGTTGCGGAAATGATGGTGAGAGAACGATTTGAGACCGTACACTGTGTATACAATACCAGCCTTCTAGCCTTATACTACTTGTGGTTATACTTGAAGGTTTCTCCCAGATGTGTTAGTGTATTGCTCCAGTAACTACAGCTTTACACGAGAGAGCATAGCGCATTAATTAAAAAAATCAATTTAATTACAAGTCTGTCTTTTACTCCCCTCCTATCCCTCAGTGATTTGCACTCCTGAAATCTCAAGAACAATTTTTAAAAACAAGAAACATGGATCAAAGGCAGGACATGAGAGTTAAAAAAAATATATTGCATCGTTCAAGATGATTGTTTTATGACACCTGATGGCTGTCTACCCACGACAAAGGCACATCATTTTCTCCCATCTTGATGTAGAACCCAAACGAAGCGATCAAAAAAAGGAGATTATTGGCAAAGGTTATTTGGGACAGTGATTAACTGATATTTTGAATTGTACAGCTTTGTTGGGACTCTCTTGTGCATGTGCAAGTTCTATACAAGTTCTCTTTAATTAATTAAAAGAATGATAGGGAGGGAGGAAGCAACTGAACGAGGAAAGAAAGAAGGGAAAAATACGAAGAAGCTGTTTAACCTAGTTCCAGCGAAGATCGTTAAAGTCACTCGATCATTCACCTTAATGACATACATGAACTGTTGCTGGTCTCCGCCATCACCCGGCGAGCTCCCTCCCTTCCTCACAACCCCTCCCTCCATCTACAGCTGCGGAATCACAGGCGATGGAGCGGCCCTGGGGCATCCTGGTCGTACTGTCACTGCCAAGCGGCAAGTGTCGGCAAAATTAATCACTCTTAAAAGTGCTGTGACGAGTTTTCAAACCGATCGGCTCCGTGACCATCCTCCCTGCCCCTCCGGCCATGTCTTGTCTGTCGTCTCCCTGCCCGAGCGTTGATGCGGATGATGAACGTTTGTGAGGTGTGCTAATTCCAGCTTCCGCTTTTGTCAAACCTCCCTTAGACTAGCCAACACACACGCGCACTCACGAAAGTATGCACTGATGCATCTAACAATATTTATACACACACACACGCACACGTTTGATGAAAATCGATTATCGATGAACACCTCTTCTGCATAATGAGATCCTGCAATCACATGTGGACCATATGTAACAGACTTACTGTTATCTTTCTATCCCTTGATAGTTTCATAATAATAAAAAAAACAGAAGCCCGCAGTGAATGACTGAATCTTTAACTTTACATTACTGATTTATTGTTTTATATCTTTTGACTGCCCTTTAATTAAGCTTTGAGAAACAGAAGAAAAAACAAAATAAAAGTCTGGCCAGCCATTATCAACTTGGCGATGACAAGTCTACTGTGATTTAGAATGAAGAAACTGTCTTGGACATGTGCGACTGTGGCATTGTTCTCACAACTGCGCACTTTGTTAAAAATGCACACGTTAAAGAAAGAAAGAAAGAAAGAAAGAAAGAAAGAAAGAAAGAAAGAAAGAACAAGAGAGAATGAATGGAAGAATGGATCAAAGAATAAAAAAAATGAACCAATGAAGAAAAAAGAATGAATAGGGGGAAAAGGGAAGTTAAAGAAGGAATAAAGAACGAGGCGGGAAAAAAGAGAGCTCTCACTTTCTTATTGACAAAGGATGGGACCTTCGGAAAGACTCTCTGAAGTACATGTTGATATTTATTTCCTCTAGACATTCTATTGAAGTGGAACACAATAAGTTCGGACAGTTCACGTGATATTCTAGATACGCCCCTTTGTGAACTATTATTTTGCATTGATGAACACACACGGCCGTTAGAACGGTCACTTCAGTAGACTCAAACCTCTCCCTCCCAAACCTAACCCGACTTTCCTCGCAGCATAAACATCATACCTTCTCTCTCTCTCCCCCCCCCACCTCCACCCGTTCCTCCTCCACCCCCACCCCATTGTAATTTTGACGCCCCCCAATCTCGAGTCTTCGCGTGCAAGGGAAATCACTCAGGCGCTTGTGGGCAAAGGGGCGCTAATGAGGGTAAATGAGCATGTCGCTTGTCGCCCCCAGATCCCTAGATCTTGTGACGGTCTATTACTGCAATTACTGGCGATTATCCGCGGTAATCTCCCTCCTGTCGATCGCCTGCCCTTGATCAGGGCGAGGTCTCTATACCTTTTTGAAAGACTCGATCAGCATCGGCAGCGCTGAATCGTCGACAAACTTCCCATGGGTCTCGCCAGGAAGGGAAGGGGCAGTCACTCTGGGTGGAAGAGAGAAGGAAGTCGTCTTGGTAAAAATTATAGGAGTGAAACACACCCTCCTTCACTTCCTCCAACCCTCGAAAAGCGCATGCGATAATAGGAGATTGATTGATTGATTGGTGGATTGATTATTTATTTATTGCTACAGAAGCAAAACTTCAGCAAGGATGTGAGAATCACCCGGGTGATCATTGTACAGTTCCCACGACGGACAATTATCATCTTTAGTTAGCTCAATACCATAACCGCATCTCTCGATCGTTGCACGTTAACACACAGCATGACGTCACAATATTTCATACAGCGCCTGTTCCTACGCGCATGCGCCGTCACGTAGTTGCAGTAATGAGGTTGTTGGCTGGCAAGAGTTTGGCAAGTCAAGCAGGACACAGTTTCTGTCTTGGCGGAATGGCTGCGGTCATCTTTAATTGAACAGACTGCTTGGAATCAGCGGTCCATAAGCTCGTTAGTTAATGAATGCCGCCCATTTCAAAACCGCAGATTGCTAATTGAATCGTTCCTCACATCGGCCATGGACAACGCCGTGGTCGTCCTGTCCGAGCATGTGATGAGGAGCAGCCAACTTTAAACAAAGCGTCTGGAGATGCAAGGGAAGGAGGAGATGAGGGAGGGTAAAATAAGAGGACGGGCCAACGGGAGCAAGGTTAAAGGTGAAAACCCACTCGTTTCAGGAGGGCGAGATTTGCTCACAGGGAGGCAGCCCGGCTGCACTCATTAGAGACCTCGACCACAATGAAGACATCCTATCACGTTGCTCCCTGGTCTTTAAACTCACGCTGAAAAAGGAAAGAAAGAGAGAAAAAAATTGAAAGAAAAGAAAAGATGAAAGAAACCGCTGGTCGGCTAGTGGTTTGACTGCTTGGGGTTCGCTCCCCTGCCCCCCTGAGGAAGGCAATAAATGGCTTAGTGTCTCCGTGTCCAATTTGGGGGACAAGGGGAGACAATATTGCATGGAACCCACTGGCAGATCGTGCCCACGGGGTCTTTCATCCCCCGCTACCCCTTCCAACTGCCCTTCCACCTTCTCTTTCCCCTAACATCTCAGGTTAATCATTACCCCACCTATTGACTCCTTGATCATTTCATTGGGATAAAAAAAAGTCTGTCGCTAGAAAACGAGACGATTACTATAATTTCTCTTCTTTTCTCCTTACTTCCCACCCCTTCTCTCTCTCACTTTGTCTCGCCTGCAACATTGCTTAGCTTTCCCACTCAATCTCTGTTAGTTTCACGAACAGTGAAGGAACAAACTCTGTTTTACAAAATCGTCATCCCCACCCCTACATGCACGCACCTACACACCTACACACACCAACCGCACATAGGCGCGCGCGCACTCACACAAAGAAAAACAGAAAAGGAAAGAAAAGAAAAGAAAAAACTGGGGCTCACTACCCGTGAAGCTAGAACGAAAAGAACGGTAGGTTGCTGCCCCTGATCACAAGTCTCATTAAACCTCGACGCCAGAGGGCACATCACAAGCAGCAGCAGCAGCGCCACCTTTTGGTCGTGAGTCAAGGGAGATGATGCGTTTCTCCGGCTCTCCTCCCCTTGATGCTAGGGGAGGGCGGGCAGGCGTGGTTGCGGTGAAAACTCGCCATCCGATTGGACCGTGGGTTACGGGAGGTCAACTGAGCTTCGTTTTAACCCAAACTTTGACTTTAGAAATGGCCGAGAGATTAGTGAGTAGGAATTATTTATAACTGCCAGGAATATACAAAGTTCCATCTGTTAATATAAGCTGTTAAGGTGCAGCGAGTGCATGTGTCGGAGTGAATGTGGTGTAGTTATTTACCAACATTATTAATAATTATCGTCTTACACTAATATTTAGTTTAAAAGTTCCCTCAATTGTTCAAAGACATTGTCCTGCTTATCAACTGCTGTCTCTATCCAGTAACGATAGAGAGAGATGGACAGTGTCTGTCGTCTGCTGTGTAGAAGTTTTGAATATTGCACAAGCATCTTTCTCTCTTGTGCGAGGTGAAAACAAACAACTATGTTTTATGCTCATTTTATTTTAATAGCGAGAAATCAATAGAGGTTCTAATTAACCTCCACATGCATTACATGTTGCCTCATAATATTTATTTGTATTTTCATGTTACAAGAGATGGCCTTTTCAAGAAAACCTGAGGGTTTGAATGTGTTTAGGACAGCTTGTAGTGATTTCCCTAGTTTCATTTCTTAGTTCAGCTAAAGGTTTCTAGAAATGTGAAATGTATATTTTACCTGTATTTCAACGTGTCCCGAATTTGTGACATTTTGAAGACACTCGTTGTGTAACTAAAGAAAGGGGCATCATTAAGGGATTTAGCATAATTTTTGTGAGTGTTAATGAAAGACCTACTAAACAAATTCATAGTCCATATTTAACTGTCACTGACAAATGATCTTCCGGTGGTATTTACAGACAATAGCTCACTGTCTCGACACTTATATGTGACGTCACAGGAGAAAGCCAGAGGGTTGACAGGACCTCACACTGAATTTCGAAGCAAAAATTAATAACCCATAAATCATGCATAATCACGATATTAATTTATCCATCTGTAGCTAATGATATAAAAAGGCTTTGTGTCGGTCAAACTTAGCTTCAGCAGGTGACATTCGGAGACCGCGGCGGTATGTTTCTCACAAGTACGACGATCCCACCTAAATGTTTTCCCATTCACGCCTTTCGTGAATACAGTCAGTCGAATGTTCTTCTTAACCCTTTGTACTCGTCTATGGTATACAATCCTCTTCTTAGAACAGTATTTCTAGCTTGTCAGTGTAGGGGCTTGTCCCTGACAGAATTCACACGTGCAAACACTCCATATACATGCACATAGAGTCATAGACGCAACAAAACCTTCACACATGCGCACACATACTTGCATCTAAGCTCACGCACGCACTCACACACTCACAGAATGGCGGGTGCATGCATAAAATAGCATGGAGGTTACAATACAATGCTATGTACTTCCCGCGCTAATTTCCTATCGCCAGAAACGTTCCTGTCTCCGCTCCACCAACCTGCCACATTCCTGGCCACCCGGCAAATGCTGAAGCCCTGTCGCTGGGCACCCGTGAGTGGCAGGTCGGATGCACGTGAGATCGGGCGCGGATCGCGTTGCACATGCAAATGGCAGGCAACTACCGCAGTACGGTGACGTGTTAGTCTCACGTGCAATGTTGTACCCTCCACAAGCCGGAGTGAACCTGGTCTTTGGCTTAACAGTCCACGCTTTGAAGGGTTGTCGCGGAAATGAATGTTTGTGTGTGTATTAGAGAGAAACTCAAGTCATAAATGTTTTCAATAATGGAAACGTCCACCCATTTAACCATCCGGCGAATAACCCGAACAAAAAAACAAACAAACAAACAAACAAACAAACAAACAAACAAAAAAACAAAAAAAAAAAAAAAAAAAAAAAAAAACAAAACAAAAAAACAAACAAAAAAACAAAACAAACTTAAAACAAAACAAACAAAACCAAAAAAAAAAAACCCCACCCCAAAACAAACAAAAACAAAACAAACAACAAACAAACAAAATGCACACACACACAAAAACAAAAAAGAACCTCTCATAAGACAAGAAGCTATTGTTCTGACCAACTCACCAACACTCGAACCTGTACATTAGCTAACTAAACCTGAAAGAACTCCCAATACTCCTTGCATTTACCACTTTAGCCGACATTGCACCAGGCAGAAGGAAAGTTCAAAGGTTAGCGTCCTTAACCCTCTGACCTTCAGCAGTGTATGACAAGAGATCTTCTCCTCCACTCTGCACGTGATGTCCAACATCTCACAACGGGGATTGCCACTCACCGTGACCGGAACTCAAGTGCAGCACGTGCATTCCACAGCCACCCTCCCTCTTGTCCATGCGCATCTGTCCAGTCTTAGCACTCGGCACGATCTCTTTACAGTCCAGGCGACATGGTCCCTGAAAGTCAGTTTTGTTTTTAATACTTCTTTGTTTTAACTTCAACCACAGTCATGTTTAAAATAACGCAGACCAAACTGGTCTCCAGCTGCTGACACGGGTTTAAAACGTCTGGCCGATGCCTGTCAGGACTGTGACCATTCCTGGGATACTTATCATGATGAAACCGTCTATGAGCGAGTGCCTTCCTTATCACCGAGAGGAAGATGCGTTCCTGCCCCTGCACGGGACTCCTCCGGTCTGCAACAAGAGTGTGGAGGTAGGATACACTGATTGCTGATCCATCGATTGCAAAATTATTTCTGTTGAGTTTGTTTGATTGCTTCCTCGATGAGCTCGAAGTTTGTTTTCTTGCATCGTCCGGGACACCTGCTTGTAAAGTCTCTACGAGTGTGTTCACATTCTCTTTTCCTTTCTTTACTTTCTTTTCAAAGATGCACATGTGTTCACACCCACGCACACACATCGGTGATTCTTCACATATTTGTCCCCGTATATATCACATACTGTATACATGGCAGCGATCATTCGGTGTCCTTCTGATCCTCAAAAGTTTCCTTTCCCCGCCTGATTGCCACAGGGTCTTTGACTCCATGTTCTTTTACACCATTTGTCAGATGCCTTTGTCATCCAGGATACTACAGACATTGTCAGTGACTTACTCGACATTTTACGCTTGCTAACTAGTCAATTGTGAACGAACATTTGAACAAGTTTAGCAAAGTCTACACACACACACACACAAGTTTATTAACAACACACTTGTCCATGTCCACCTCCTCTCTGCTCAAAGATCTGTATTCAGTTCTGTCTACTCGCTCAATCTGCTTTCTCTGTTTGTGTTTACTGGGATCGTACCCGTTACCTTTGTTGAATCATTACTTATCTGCAGTACCAAACAAATCAATCGTTCAAACACCCAGGGTTACTCTATAGTCCATACTAAAGTTATGTTGACATTTTTAACCTGCGATCAGTGGTCTCCCCTTGACCCGCAGCTGAACTCCCTTGAGAAAAAACGTGTTATGGAGTTTTTAATTTAAAAAAAAATTCATCTATGTTTAAATGTGTCTACCTTTTAGCATTATTTCTTGTGGTAATATTACAGAAATTTATCGCAAGGTATTTTTGGTGTTTCATAAATATATATATGTATCAAGACAGACGCAAGCTACAGTAATTTAAATAACATTTTCTCCATCATGTACATGACCGCCAGTAGATTTTGGACCAGGCGCGAAATTGGGCAAGGAGGACTCGCCATTTTGTTCTAAGTTTAGCTGGCAAACAGTTGTGTGGATCGTTCCGAACTACGTTCGCCCGCGAAAGTTCACGCAGTACAGCAATAACAGCGATGTACAAACACGTGGAAAGCTCTCTGATCAATGTACACGCCTGGGTTCTTGTGTACTGGCCCGCACCATGCCAGCTCCTTGAGATGCACATCCCCTTCCCATGATCAATGGCGGCGTGGAGAGAGCCTTGATGTGCACTTCCACACTTTGTTGATCGCTAGTCGCGGTCCGTCGTCGTCGTACGATGGAAAATCGTTATCCTCATCTCCTCTCACTTCCTCCCCACGCTGAAGGTGAAATCTTCTTGTTGCAACAAATGTCTAAACATGAGCAGTACCTGGCCGTTTTCACCTTGATGTCTAGATGATTATTTTTGTCAGGTAGGAAAAGAAGATTCACGTGTAGCTAAGGGTGCACGTATCACAAAAATATTCGCATCTGTTTTGAAACTTCAGCATATGTGAATGTTCATTTAAATTAGTCCTCATGTGGTTCTGGACATATATAGATTAAATCAAACTTGTAGCTAAAGGCATCTCTTAAATCGGTTGTAATGTTACACTTCTGTTTAAAGCTAACTAGAAGTTCCCCAGGTGTAAACATTGTTATAATTTCATCTGCCAACAGCTCTTTTTAGGACAGTATTTTTCCTTTATCATTATCTAAATAATGTTTTTAATGTAGAGTTTAGTGAAGCAGCTTTTAGTTTAGTATTTTTCTAAACAATTTAAAAACAAATGTCCATATCATCCTGTGGAAGGAACGGATAATGAAGGATACTAGTTAGCCAACCATGCGAGAAATAGCTTCTTGTCTTGTGGAAGGAAAGAGTAATGCAGGGTACCAGTTGTCCACCCTACCTTGTATCTATTTTTGACAGTCCAAGAGTTAGACTACAGTAAGTTCCTTCATCATCGGACTGAGGAGTTTGTGCATATTTCATTCTCATGTCAGATCGACCACTGTCCAAGTCCACTAGGGTCGTCTGACATCACAATCCTCTCTCTTGTTTGCCTCTCAACCAGCACCACCTTCCTCTCCTTTGATTCTGTCGTGTGTGTGTTTATTTTTTATTTTTTTCTTCACTGATCCTCTGCCGGTCTGTGTCGACTTGTTTGAGCGTGCGTTGCACGTGCTGCGCATGCATGTCGTGCGTTCGCCGTTGCGTGCGGCCTGGCCAGGCTCCCACATCAACCCACAGAGATCAAAGGGACAAAACTGGTGATGGATTGACGATATTGACGACGGCGATGTAACCATCTCCCTCTCAATCGGTTGCCAGTCACCCCCGTCCCCACCCACCTTTGTTTCAAGTTGACGGGTATCAGGGAGGGAGGAGTGAATGTAGGGCAGTGAGGGGGAGCGGTATGGTGTGTAGCGGGGAAAGCTCACCTCAGGTGATAACACGAACCAGCATTTGACCAAAGCACTTGAAACTTTGAAGAGAAGGTGTGTCTCGCTTGAGAGTATGAAAATGTCTGTTTGTCTCATTTTCTACCCATCTCTCTCTCTCTGTGCGTGTGGGTAAAAAAATGCTGTTGTCTTTCACTGTCTAGCAGTTCTTACCAACTAAATAAAAGCAACTGTCGGGTGTGACACCTCACTTTATTTGGCTCTACTTTTGTGTTGTTAACTGCCCTACATTTCTGTGGGCCCGCACATGCATGCAGATCCCAAACACACGAACTTCGCCCCCTAGTCTCTCCCACCTTTCTCCCCCCTTCCCAGACTCCTCCCACACTCAGCCTTTCATCAATCCGAGATGAGCGCCTGCAGCGCACGTGAGTTTCGAGAAGCAAGCGAGGTCCTTGACGTTCACCGCGCCAGGCGCGCCGTCCTCTGTCACGTGATCAGTCCTGAGCAGAGGATAGCAGGGAAGGGGATGGTGGCATGGAGGCTGATGAGTGCACTTGGTAACAACCCTGGACAATAGGCGGTCGGAACTGCAACACAACTTCAGCACAAAGCAGACGTGACAAATGTGTTTGGCGTGACAACCGTCCAGTCGTGACAAATGTCGTCTTGGGTGACAAGCGTTACAATGGCTGTTTGGCGCTTGTGGCAACAAATCTTTTCACACATGACAGATACTTTAAATATTACTAGATATGAAAATTGTTGCTTACGCCGTCTGCTGGTATGTGTAACTCAGGGCGATCAAAACAAATATTACTGGATGTGACAATCGCTGTTTGGCCTTGCACTGTCAAGTCATGACAAATGACACTACAAGGAAAGCCGTGGGACTCTTATTAGAACACAGGCACGCCCTAATGTTACTAACCAGGTGACAGTTTTAGATGTGAGGCAGTGACAAATACTATAAGCTAGTAGTGACAGATCTTACCCATGACACATGCAACTGGTAATTACCACTAGTCGTGACAATATATGTAGATGTGAGGCATTTTGGCATGTTTTATTGGATGCAACATGCAGATAAGAGAAAAAAAAAAAATACTAAGATCAACCTGGACGAGTATCGATGCTCACTCGATGTCACTGGCTGACTGGACAAAAACAGTTTTGTAAACAAGGCCTATAATAGTTGTCTTTAAATATAAAACAGGATGTGGCAAATCCTGTTTAACACAAGAGAACCTGAAACACCCATCAACATCACAGTTGTGCATGTTTTAACTTCTCAAGTCTCTTTGTCAATACAGTTTATACAGATTACACAAACAGAAAATACAGTTTAAACATACCCACCATTAGTTTATATTGTCTGTCAATTTCTTGTCCGTCATAAGAGGGAAGTTTTCATTTACTAATGATATAGCGATGATACTGAGTATGACAGAGGACATGAGCGAAGAGGATAGTCATCACGTGACGTGATAGACGCCATGACAGTGTGAATAGCATTGACCGTGTCCAGTGCACTGCACAGTCGTTGTAAACAAAACACGGTGCACATCTGTTCAACTCAGTACTTAACCGGGTTAGGTTCACCCGACTAAAGCTTAAAGGGGCTGTTCACTTTATTGGTCACAACATGTGTTTGCTGGTCTGTACGTCTGTACTTTCTCGTTCATTCTTTCTTTTTCGCTGACATTTCCGAAAAGTTATAACTATTTATTTGCTGTACTAAATGCACAATATAAAAACCTTTAGTTTCTTTCTTTAAAATTGTTTGAATGTAATCAATTTTATGAAATCAACACTCCTTTATTGGTAAGTTAACTTAGCATGTAGACTATGGCACGGTTAAGTTTATGAAACGAAAAATATTTCAGAGATACCAGGATCTGTCAAGTTTTCTTACAGCGGTTTATGTCCCGTGGTGACAATGTCTGACGGTGATATACAATGTATATAAAGCCAAGCACCCGTACAGCATACGATCCTCACCTTTTGACTCTACAACACTTAGCCGTCTCTTGAATCAGTTGAATCAAATTACAAACTCAAGAAACACTAATGCAAACCCGATTGATATGACTGTCAGCACTTGCCCCCAAAACTAACTCAGCTACAGACCTCAAGACAAGCCAATTGTCAAGAGAAGTGAACCATCATCCTTTCTATTAAAGAACGTGGGACACTGCCTTAGTAACGATATCCGTGAATCTCAAGTCTTTCATAAAAAAAAACAACAACAAAAAAAAAGCAGTTTGTCTGCTTTCACTCTCCTGACAACCGTGAGTGAACTCGAATGTTTGAAGTGACACCTGCTGTGTCTAATTTTTCAAAGCACCATCTCTCGCAGGTGTTGAGCGAAATGTCACGACAGAAAGTGATGACAAATGTTTCGGAGTTAAAAAAAAAAAAAAAAAAAAAACCAAGCAAATAAACAAACAAAAACAAAACTAACACCTAAAGTATCACAGTGTCAGATAATACCTGGCTTTTCTCCCGTTGCTGAGGACATCAGCTCCATCACTCAATGTCCTGTTTTTTTCCGAAACTATTATTAAATTACCAATTTAGTGTTAAAAAACCCTATCCTGTCCGTGGAATAATCCTGATGGCAGTTGCTTACTTTTTGTATGACAGCGGATACCGACAGCGTGGAAGTCGTGTCAGCCTCACCGGTCGCTCGCCGTTCACTTCGCTTCATTGCGTCCAGTTAGCTCGGGAGGTCATAGTTCGCGCTCCTGGCGACTCTGCCGCGAAGACCGACTTCCGAAGCGTGGAGTGCATCTTATTTGTGGGCGGCGGTGTTAACAGCGGGGTGAGAGTGAGAAAACAATAGCTGCAGTAGACAATTTCCCCTCCGACATCATCACCATTGCATACCCTTCACCATTCCCTCCCCACCCCTTTGCCCGCCACCCTGCCACCCTGCCTAATTCTGCGTATTGATTGACAGCCGGAGGCGGTCCGGTGGCCGCTAGCTTCCAGCCATCGTGTGCGCAGCCATTACGCGCAGGCGTGATCGTGGGGGGCGGGGCTGAGCAAACTGTCAATCACAGTCAGGGGCTGAAGGGTGTTTTAGGCTAAGGATGCCACCGACTTCTTTTATTATTATTATTTTTTTGTCTGGGTTGGGTGATTTAAATTACAAGAAAGGAACGAAAATAAAAATTTGAAAAAAATGTGCGTTTTATGGCGAGTGTAGGATGGGGGTTACGAGGTGGGGAGGGCGGAGGATAAGAATGACCTTTTAGACCTCAACCTTTGCTTTTCATGGTCTCAACTTTTGGCAAGGTATTACTTTCTCACAGACATCCCATCTACAGAAGCTGTATTATAGAAGAGCTAGTAGACTATAGAAATGACAACGAGGCCGTTGAAGATTAGGTCATGACCGGTCTTTCATTGTAGCAGTGGGTGGTTGAGGGTGGCTGCAAAAAAGCAGCCTGCGGCCATATTAATTGATCACCTGTAACATAAAAGAAAAGATGCCGTCAATCGTATCCAGGTGAAGCGAGCTGTCGCTAAAACGTAGCGACGGCTTTACACCCTCTCCAGCTCAGAAATTCTCCACTTTTATTGTATTTTATTGTGGAATTTATTGAGTTCTTCACTCTCAGCTCGCCTTACCCTGTTTCATTTTTATCGTTAGAATAAACTTGCAGGAAGGTTTTTTTGGTAATAAAAACGCGTGTAGTCCCGCTGTTCCAAATAGTCATGAGATTCAATTTCGTTTCCTAGACATAATTCTGACTTATTATCATCTGTTTTCTGTTTTTCCATAAAGAATCGCTCGCTTTTAGATTGCAGCTACTTCCTTTCCTTGCATTTTTTTTTTTTTTTTTTTGTATCTTGACAAGAAATGTCCGAGAAATCATTTCGGAAATTTGATGATGATCTTAAGATGGAGAGATAAGAAAAAATAGTTTTAATGTCAGTCAGTCTTTGCAAATGATTTTATTATGACTTAACAAGGTCACAAGCTCGTCTGAAAACTGTGACAATTCAATCTGATTAAAAGACAAGACGAAAATACTTTCTTCTTTGAAGTCTGTCTTGCCGGCAGGAAAAAAAAATGTAGTTCTCTATTAATCTTTCACACTCTTTGTGCTATACGGTGCTTTGTCTCCCTCCAGAGACTCGACCTCTAATACCCTGACACCCATCCTGCACACAGCATCCCCCGCGCCGTTGATCCCGAGTCGCTTCTGCCCTCCCCAAGTCCCGTGGGACGGGGGCGAAGGGAAGCAACTCCTTGGCGACTGCAGGCAGATGGAAGCACTTGTCTCCCCTTGTAGAGCTCTTCAGTCTCTGGCTTCTGGCATCGCCAGCGGTAGGGGGAACAGAGGAAGCGTTCTTGAGTTTTCGGCCAACGCCGAGGGGGGGCCAGGTCTCCAACCACTTATGATCTAATATCATGAGGAGGGATCGTGATGGTGGCGGAGGGGGTGGGTTGGGTGGGTAAGGTAGACCCACTGAGCGTTGCGGACCCTGTCTGCACATGTGGGCAGTGTTTGCGTAGACTGGTTTCCATCCTCGCTGGAAGTCCTGGACAGTGTTGTTGCTATTGACAACGGTAGCGACGATGAAGAAGACTATGACTGATGACGCTCGCATCTTACACCCCTTACCCGTCCCCCCCCCTCCGACTAGCTGTTTACGCAGTTGGCACTTGACCCCCACAACCACCCCCACCGCCAATCGACACACACCCTCTTCCAAGTCTTCGCCCTCGGCGTGCAAGGTACCCGGTACCACCTCCACCCTTTCCCCCATTTCACCTCAGCAACGTCATCCTCCCCGATGTGCTGCAGGCATGTTTGCTGTGTTGTGCATGGCGGCCGCTCTCTCTGTCTCACACACACACATGCACGAACGCGAAGCATACGCAGAAGACTCTTCCATGTGAGGGTGTGGGAGGTGTCAGCGGATGCTACTTTCACACTCGTGTTATGTTATCGCGGAGAGTCTCTGGTTAGCGAGAAGCACCGACGGTTTATTCCTTCCCTAGCCGCCATCTTCTTTCTTCCTGCGAGTTTGATGGAGAGGGGATTGGCTTTACATTTCTCCTTCTTTCGCCGCTACTTGGGCCTTCCATTCACTTGTATTTTTAACCACCCTCTACTCTCAATTTACAGACTGGCACAGAACTAACTTATAAGACTCGGTGGGAGAGGAGTGCTGCATACCAAACAAGTTCAGCGGGCAGTAAATCTGTGTAGAACTATTTATTTACTAAGGACAGGAACAATAGGAGTAGGCAGTCTAAACAATGTTTTGCATGTGCGGAGCAGCGAGTGGGTGAGTGGGGCAAACTGTGTGTTGCTGGAGATGGGGAATCAGGAAATGAAGGACACCGCGGAACTGGTCGTCTGCCACAAAACCGCAAACTTTCTCCAAAGCCAGACCAGCCCTGCGACAGACGCTTGTCTTTGTACACAGACCTCCACCAAACAATGTCCTGCAGTAAACAGCTGCACAGGCACGAGTAAACTTCGTCTGCATTTGTCTTGACTGCCATGCCAGTAGGTGGCAGTTCCTGGCTGCTGCAGGGGGACGGGACCCTGTCTGGGGCTGACCTTTGGCTTTTCTGTTCTAGTCTATTAGCATTCCTGCGTGACCGGCTAGATAGGTATGCAACATGTGGTTCGTATACTCAAAACAATTTAACTCCGTCTTTTCAACGATCGGCACTCGGTATACTCTCAGTCTCGTGGCTTCCAGGAATTCCACTGCTTTAAATCATCCATGATGCCTCAGAAATTGATGCTCAAAGGTTTTTCTGGTAGCAGTTGTGTCTGGCGCGCTGCTCGAGTCGGAATTCAGCGAATTCACAATCAGATCGCCCAGTTTTTTTGTTTTTTTTTTTGTTATTTTTTTTTTAGAGAACCTTAAACCATATTTTCCGACGGACTCACAAGCACTACAAGAACAGAGGTAGCAAAATGCAATCAAATACAGAAGTACACTGTACAATATGTAAGAGTGGGAAGGTTCTCGTCATTTTTATCGTAAAGGGAGTGAAGTAGTGCTGGCAACAAACACGTGACGTCACGATGTCCAGCCTCGTACCTGTCGTTACCTGTCGGTCGTGCAGAAAGCGCCAGGCTGCACGTGCTAATGGTGTCAGACAAGAGCCACCTTTACTGAGAGAGCTTCTCATATTGAAAAGAGGGGTAGACTGGTTCTTGACATCACGTGAGGTCATCACTGCACGTGACTGGATGGTTGAACCAACATGTGATGCTGTGCTTTTTAAGTGGTAGGGAAAATGGTTGGACGTCTTTGCAGATACTTTTTTCTTCATATTTTGTAACATTTTTAGTTGAAAGCTTTAAATAGATTTGTTCAGATTTCCGTTTTTTTTTCTAGCCTCCATGGCTTGCTGTAACATGACGATCATTAAGGTGTGAAAACATGTTTCTGTGTGTGTGAGGGGGGATGCGAGCGTGCATGCGAGCGCCTTTGTGAGAAAGTTCACGGGGTATTGACCGCAGTTCCGACAGTGCGCGCCCATCCACAGAAAGTCATTCAGCCAAACCCCGGATGTACTCGCGAGATGGAGGTGGTGTGTGTCGGGGGGTCGGTCTCGACCCGACATTCATGCACCTCGTTTCATTGGCAACACTTTCCCGCAGTGTTCCACCTGGCGCACTTTCTATGGCGCTTCCCTATCCCCGATCGACCGCGGCAGTTCATAGATTTCCACTCACAGGCGCTGGCTGCTCATGAATGGCGGGAAGGGGTCAAAGGTGGTGTGGAGCTATTGAGAGGACTAAGAGGCAGCGCTGTGTTAATTATGTGCATGAAAAACGCGCTGGGGCCCTGTGCAAACACCCGCTGCACAACGTGTAATGCCTAGATCTTGTTTGGAGGCGGGTGTGACAAGAAAGGGCGCGACCGTTGGCTCGCAACAACCACACGGCTCCCTGCCTTTGACGCGTCTCACCGCGTCATTTCCGCTCCAGCGCGGGATCGGTATCACCGTGCGCACCGAGGTCGCGCAGGTTGCTGGGTCAGGTAACGCGCCAAAGTAGTCGTGTTCTGGGGTGGAATGAAGAGGAAACTCTCACAAAACCTCTTCTGTTTATTATTTGCTTTCTGTTTGTTATTTATGTCTATGATTACATGTAACAGAAATATTCTACTTTCAATGTGGAGAAGGGGGGTTGGTGTTTTACGCCGAGCCAGCAACTGTAAGGCTATATCACGGCAAGGCAGTCAGCCCTGTTATCAGATGCCACTTGCAGAGAAAGAACAAGGTCCCGAGACGAGAGCAGAATCAAGGACAGCCAACCTTCAGTGTATTGGTGAAAAGGGAGGGGAAAGTAGATAATAATTCACAAATAAATTACCCACGGTAAGCTCTCAAGACATAACAAAATAAAATATTCTTATAAGTGTTGTATTTTAATAACAGTTATAGTTTGTAAGCATTTGCGCATGGTATATTACACAATTTACCAAAGTTTACTAAAGAATATAGCTCATTACACAAAATACTGTCTTTAAAAATAGAATAAAATCCTTCTTTGTGGGCTTGGTATATTTTGCAGATGAGAATATGTTATTTATTTTCGGTTAAAATGTTGAATAATACTTAGCACTAATAATACTTAATACTTAGCAAGAAGTCCTATTTTCAGATAAGTGTCAAAAAGGCAAATTTCAGTCTGTAATCTTACAGGCTTATATTAGCTTTTACCATAAATGGTTTACTCGAGAACGATTGCGACAGATGAGTGGTCAGCCGTGATACTGAAATCCTAGTCAAGGGAAGTTACAGTCAGCAGACTGCGTGTGCAGGTGGCGCCGACACGGTTCACCTCTCAGAGTTGACCTCGCTTGCATCCCCCTCCCCCATCCTCCGCCAGCTGACCTGGGGATTTCATTAAAGGCCGAAGTCGAAATGGGCGTGTTTTCAAATGGTTTCGCCCGTGCGAGGGAAGGTAGGAGTACACGGGGTCAGTACCAGCGGTCAGTTTTCCCTAATTGCTACCCTGGCCCCGAGGCAGGGTGGAGATCGCAAGCGATAAACCGAGCCATAAAACGTGTTTCTCAGCCGAGTACTGGTGTTGGCAGTTAGAAAGCTGGAGTGAAACGGTTTGCAACTGAACATACTGTCAGGGTTAGGACCGACAATTGAATGTATTCTCCATCAAATAAAAATAAGGGAGAAAGAGATGAACAGCGGAAATGACACAAACACAAAGACAACCGCATTTTAAAACTTTATTTTGAATGCTTTCGTCTATCTGTTTATATCTCTCTATATCTTTCTTCACTCATAAGGGATGATAATATTCAATATTTTCCCCTGGTGACTGACATAAAATACATCTGTTTTGAGTGCAATGTTCGTACCTTTACAAATAGGCAACAATTCACACCTGTAACACAGAGTCCATCCACCATCTACAACAGCGGCCCCACGGTCCATATTTGTCTGTTGGTGAGTACGACAAGGTGAATAACATTGTAGGTCACGTGCATACACATTCAGTCTCGTGCACCTCTTGGCTCAAAGTGAAGATTTCAAAAATGGGTGGACATGTGCTGATCATCTTTGGTTGTCCTAACGGAGGATGACATGTGCACCCAGGAGCCTCAGATGCCATCATTCAAGAGGAAGTTCTCGACCGTAACCTGGCAATTAATAAGTTAGTGAGAACTAGAGTTGTAAGAAACATCAACGAGAGGTGGCACGTTGCTAAAAGTATAAAAGTTGGGATAAAAAAAAACTGGCACAAGGTAGAAAAGCGAACCTCTGCAAGAGCTCAGTGACTTTCAGTGGATTCTGAATGTTACGTAAATCATGAGATGAAGGGGGATCGAAAGGTTTGAAACTGTGTAAATAAATTAAACGAGTTTCAGTTGCAAACTATATTTAGCAATAAAACGCCTTTCTCAGCCGACTAGTACTTGATGTAGGGTCTAAGAAAAGTGAGGCGAAACGGCTTCTATCTGAACATACTGTACATCTTTCTTTTCTCTTAATATTTAATACTTTCAGTTCATTTCTGTTCAGTTGGAAACCGTTTCACTTCAGCTTTCTAACCGCCAACACCAAGTACTCAGCTCAGAAAGACATTGCATTGCTAGGAATTAGAGCCAGTGACAGTGTGTTCACATAGAAGCCGTTTCGCCTCATCGCTCAGACCCTGCGGCAAGTACAATGGTCGGGTAAGGAAGACGTTTTATGGCCAGGCCACTCGGCGGTGCCTCTGATCTCTACCCCGCCTTTGTCCAGGTACAGTAGTAATTTGAGACGACTGGACACAAATAGTCAGCACCGCGTGTACTCCTACCTTCCCTCGCACGGGCGATACCACTGTCTTTCCTCCGGACACAAAACTTCGGCCTTTAACCCTCCTCTTCACTTACAGGCCACAGTCTCTCAAGCACATGCGGGTGTAGATGATAATGGGTAGTGATATTAAAGCGCTTTCAGCACCTGATAATAAACCAGTTGACTAAGGTGGCAGGTTTAACGGGTTATGAGGTGGTTTATCACTATTTCAGGCCCAAACCGAAATAAGTTCCAAGTTGTATTCCCTGTATTCTGTTGTATTCCCTGTACAGTAAATGTCCAACCTGACATGCTGACCTCAACTTAGACACGTTGGAGACACTCTTGGACACGAACAATCTATAATTTTAGAAATGTCTAACTTGCTGTAGCCATGCTGTTTTCTTTCCCCGCGACGACATGCAACAAGTTGAATGAAGAGATCTTAGGTAAGTTCCTCATTTCCGCTGATGGCGGCGCCAAAGTCGATCTTGCTCTGACTAATCTTGGACCTTCTGTCTGAAAGTTCTTTTCTCTTTAGAAAAGTTTTTCTCCAGGGACTAGCACTCAAGGGTAGGACACTGACATCTTTATTTCAAGTAGAGTAACGTAGCCTGAAGGGTTCTTACATACCCTCTGACACGTGACCTCACTCAGCGCTTTCCGGTGTTCTCTGGAGACACCCTTCTTCCCGCACCCTAAATCATCAGTCGTGAGTTGCTCCCTTGACTTCGGTCCTGTCTTGCGTAAGGTTTTAGTGCTTTAGGACTCCCTGGACAATGGGTGGCGACCTAATCACCCCGAAGCAATCGACCGCGGCCCTCGTTGACAGGTGGGTGACAGGTCACACAGGACCAATATTTACACCCGTATACCCGAGCCCCGTAACCTAGTCGCGGGGAATCTTACTGTCCACCCGTAATTTTCCTTCCCCATTAGTTTACACCACTTAGACGAATTGGAAGGATTTCTAAGCAGTGGGCACTATCCTGTGTGGTCTCGGCTGACCCATACCTTGTAGTAGGAGCTTGGACTGTGACGATGCATCGCCTTTCAGTTGATGTCCGCTGTTATTGATGTAAATATGTCAGCAACGAAAACCGAGGTCGATTGTAGCTCATGGCTTGTGCTCATTGTGAGTAAATACAGACAGTAGAGAAGACCGTTGAAGTACTTTGCCAAAAACGAATTTCAGGTGCGTTGGGATGTGCCTGTGTTATTAATTGATTTACTTATTTTGCTTGGAATGGTAGCGATGGAGACAAGCACATGTCGCCAGGCCTGGCACTCGCAGACTAAGGGAAATAACTCAGGTTCTGGTTGTGACTAGAGCTCATCGATTGTCTGGAGGCACCGGCTAGCCTGGGTTTGGGGGGAGAGTACGAGTCAGGGCTGTGTGCAAACACGAGTGTCATCCTTACCTCAGACAGGCAGAACAAAGTTGATGCCACCATCATCGTCTTTGTCATCACAACCATCACAAATCCCAGAGAATCCATCATCCATCAATTCTTGCTTTCTTCACTGCTGTTTTCTTCTTCGTCATCACTATCGTCGTTAGTTTCACTTATAAACATCACCTTCACCAGTATGATCATCGCATTTTGGGAATTCTTTTGGAACCTATCGTCACTGGCATCGTCAATGTCCTCGAGCACATCAGTTTTACTCACCACCTACTTCTTGCTAGTTGCCTCTTTGAGTGCACGCCACGATCCTCTTGTCCTCTCTTCCTCTGTTCTTCATTTTCCTCCCCACACTGTGTTTAGCTTTGCCACGATGTCTTTTTCTGTTTCTTTTGTTTCTTCATTGTTGAACTGTTGGTTCGTTTGTCGATTTTCGTGGACTGTGCTAACCCCATACACGGGAAAACTCGTTCTGTAATTTAATAATTAATATTATCAACATAAGTGGAATTTAATGTACATCAACCCCGGGAAAGTTCAGTTTATTTATGTCTGTTTCTGGAATTTTTTTCTTTCTTTTTCATCGCCTCTTCCTCTCATGCATGGTTCTCTTTCTTCCTCACAAGTACCCCAACATGTGTCACGAACAGCCTTCGCGCTTGGACATTAATGGTCTCTCAACGAGGATCAGTGTAACAGGTGCAAAGTGTACCATGATATCAGTTTCAAATTGTCGCTGGTCCATCTCTGGTGTCGGCACTTCTTCGCCAGCATCCTTTTTCATCGTCGCATCCGTCGACGCACTCACACCCTCTTCGTGGGAGTGGCAGAGCGGCGGTCGTTTCGGTTGATGGGTCTCTATATTAAAACCTGTTTGTCGCCGATGCCCTTAAGTGGCAGGTGTGCTGATGACTTGCCTTTCTGTTGACTAAATATATTGTCTTCGGGTTGGATCGGTTGTAACAACATTACCACCACTACCTATCTATAGGGCGGTCCGGTGCCGTAATTTGTCTCTAACACAGCGAAGGTTGGCTGTTCTGGGTTCAGATCTCGTCTCCCGCACCTTGTTCTTTCTCTGCAAGTGACATCTGTTTACAGGGCTGGCTGCCTTGCTGTGATATAGCCTTAGCCGCTGGCACGGCGTAAAACACCAATAAGTTAGTTGAAGAGCCTTATGTTTAAAGAGGTTTGCTAAATTCAGTAACAATAACAAAAGGGGCCAAGTAAAACAACCAACAAAAAAAAAAACAACAACACAAAAACAACAAACAACCCCCAAAACAACAACAACAACAACAACAACAACAACAACAACAACAAAAAACACACACACACACAACAAAAAAAAAAAAAAGAAAAAAAAAGGAAAAAACTAAACAAAGCAAACAAAAAAAAAAACAAAAAACAAACAAACAAAAAAAAAACCAACCAAACTTTAACTTTGTGGCAACAGAAGTGTGCCAGAGATGGATGTTATCGTGTGCTGATGGTGTGACACGTGCAGGTGCACAAACTGCAAGTGAGCATCACTGTATGCGTTCAATCGAATGCACATGGGGGCGGGGGATGGTGCAGATGCTTTCATGCTGCTAGCTCAGCGTGGTACTCTCCACTCATGGAAATCAATAACAGACATTACCTTGCTCTCTCTTTCTCTTTCTCTCTTTGATCGCCCCCATTTTTCTTCCTTCCTTCCTTTGACAAAAGATCTGTGTCTCATCATGTTTGAACAGAAATGAAGGGAAATGAAAAGAAAAGGGAGATTATCCCGTTCATTTCCTGGACAGGCTTTGTGTTTAAAGCCAAACCACCACTGGCTCGGCCTGGTTTTTTTTTTTATTTTGTTTTGTTTCTTGTCTTTTACTTTTTCTTTTAGCTGCTGTTGCCAAAGGAGTCTCTAGTTAGAAATATATGTTTATATTTTTTACATGGTTTAGATACTTAGATGAGGGAATAAGAATGAAGATAAGGTTAAATGTTCCTAAAAGTGTTCCTGAAGGCAAAGACAATGTGGCTCTTTGCGAACGATGAAGTAAAGGTAAAAGGAGAGGAGGTATATCACCGTGAAATGTTGTGAAGGGTTGGAGTGTATTGGATTCGTGAACGACTTCAATGTCTTAGGTACGTTACATGGCCGCACGTGGTCTTTGAAGGATCTGCATAACTGATTACACTTTTCGACAAAGTTTGGCAAATAGTCCGCTGTTTGTCATCAGAAAATATTTTTTTTCAATTTTAACCTCACATTCCACAAAGTCTCAGGTGGACAAAAAGATTTTTACTGACGATTGTAAGATGTTAGGACACTAGTTAACATCGGATAGGGTAGAGAGAGAATAATCACGAGAAAGGACAGACCTTTGATCATTTATTGACACCACCATTGGTTCATATCAAGAGATAAGTCATCAATATTAAATAACAACGTACCCACAAGAACATCATTCATTATATAACAATCAGTATTATTTGGTCCATCTTGTTTGAGACCTGCATCGCACACTTTAAAGGCTCTGTACAGAAAGAGAGAAATCCGCCTAATACTTGCCTCAGAGGTATCCTCCTTGACTGCTCACAGACTGTCTGGGTCTGTGGAAGGTGAAGGGAGAGACAAAGGAAAAATGAATGAGAGAAAACCAAGACGATTATAGAGTTCTGTAGCCTGGGCAATGTTCCATAATTTTTAATGGAATGAAAGCAACGGTTTTGATGTTCAGTTCAAAGCAGGCACACGAGTAATTTTTTTTAAAACCGAATAGATTTTGCTCATCAAAAGATGCTAATTTCCATAATCTCTGCGATTAACCTCTTTAAGTTCCTGCAATGCCAGCCATCAAATGTCGACAGTCTTCTCTGTGGACACTCTAACTTCAAGCTCTTTGATACAGTAAATGGAAGAACTGAGTTGTATCCATGGAGTCATGTGACATAATGGATATGACATTTACCAATACATTAAAAGGTCAAGGTAATAATTACATATTTATATTTACACCTATAAGTGATGATTATTGTTATAGACTACTAGTCGATCGTAATAAAACTGAAGATGTACTTTGTATGATCATTCATCTGCGAAAATGACTGTTAGCTTATCATCGTGAAGCTTAATTAAAATAATACACGAGCTTTCTCCGAGAGGGGGGAAAATTAGGAAGGTTTTATATCATGCGGTTAAATAACACTAAAATGTTTTGATTCCTGAGTGACTGCGTCAGTAAAGTTGCCAGCTGTGCTCCTAGCAATAAATTTGCCAGCCTTGCTTTTATTAGTGACATGACAGAACCTGTGGTCTACTAACCTACACAGTGTCGTAACTCAAGCACCTGGCACTTCCCGTAGGATGACCCCAGACTTTTAAAAGAGACCCGCCTTCAGACGTTTACCCAACGTAGTAAAGACGTATCGCCGAGACGTAAAGTTGTTTGTGCAGAGCTGGTGTCGCTGACCACTCCTACGTCATCAAATGACGTAAGAGACCCTTTTAGTCGGGTGCTGGCTAAGACTAATGGGATTGACACTCGATGTCAAGCTGATTATGCCCACTGGCGAGGGAGTGAGACCTGTTGCGAGAGGAGGTGGTGTCAAGGACGGGCTGGGAGACGGGAGAAAAGCTAGTCGTGATTTTGGGATGGAGAGAATGTGGGTGTGGGGAAAAAAGATACACAAAACCCCTTCCTTCCTTCCTTCCTTCTTTCATCACATTTCTTTTCTAGCCCATTTTAATTTAGTGTCTGACATAATTTCATCAAATTTCGTTTAGTGTAAGGTGTCATATGCAGATTACCTACACAATATGTCTGACAGAATAAAACAAAAGGGAAAAATACGCATTTAAAAAAAATCTGTTATGTTTTTAACTCATGAACATTCGCCATTTTTGGTCCCACGGTTACTATCGACGTTAAACGACAGCGGCAAGAGATGAAAGGCTCTTAGAGTCGACACTGCCATTCGTCATGCACACTCTTGTCAGGTGAGAGAGCGCCAGTAACTTTCACCTGTGGTCTCCGCGCTCAGCAGTGATGAAAGATTCAAGATTCAAGATTCAAGATTCTTTTATTCTGTCGCCCTCCAGGGGGTATTGAGAAATTAGGAAGTATCAATGCATATACATTCACATTCTTATCATTAAATATAGGGTGTCTCTCATTCACATATATTCAAAATCATCCACTCATTCTTTCCTTTTTCCAGTCACTTCGTGTGAACTTGGATATTGTAATCGAGTAGGTTAAAGCATCTGGACATATCAGAACATAGGATAACCACTCTCTTGTTCTCCCTCACTCTCTTTCACAGGTGTTCTGTATTCTTTACAATTTCTTTATCACAGGGGTAATGCACTCCCATCCATCCCTGTGTACAATATATCCCACACACACACACACACGTTTTATCAATTTAACTAATTTACTGTTCTTAGTAATATCTTTACAAATTGAGATAGTCTACTGAGGGTCTTTTTATTTTTTGAGGCTAATAAGGATTGGAATTTGTAAGCATTTGGGTTACGAGTATAGTAGCTTGGTAAGTATTTTTTTGCGCTGGGTATCAAATTTGTTACAATTAAAAAGATAATGGAATTCATCCCCTATGTCCTTGGTGTTGCAGAGTCTACAGAACCTTTCATTTCTAGGGATATCTGTTTGCCTACCTTTATTCACTGGAAAGTGGTTATTCAATGACCTAAATTTTTATTAAAGGGAGGTAATCATGTGGGGGGTAGGATTTTTAAGTAGGGTTCTAGTAAGAAGCTGCTTTTAAACATTCTATAAATTTGAGTATATTTGTTTGGAGTCTAGTTCCCCTAACCAATTCTGGATATACTGGTCCTGTAGGACACAATCTACTTTCTTCTTGAACCAATCACCTGTTATGTTTATGCTTTTCTGGTTTATCATATTCCACTTAGGCCAAGGTTTGCAGCGTTGTCTGGATAGTACTGATATAGCTAGACTTAAGAATGTTTGTTTCGTGTAGATTTAAGAGCATTCTATATGTAGTGCTTGATAGTTTATTACTGTTGCTAATCAATTTAAACCAAAAGCTAAGCATCCTACTTTTAATAAGAAGACTAACAGGGAAGCGACCACACTCTCCAAGCACTATACAAGATGGGGTGGACTTTCTTATTTTGAGACCATTTTATAAAATCTTAGCTGTAGTTTACCACAAATGTCACTAATTCCTGATGCCCAATTTCACAACCATAGGTAAGTACTGGAAGAACAATTCTGTCAAACATGTCAAGTTGAATATCTAGTGGTAGCTGTGACTTTTTACATTTTTTCAGTAAAGCAAACATGGCTCTTGAGGCTCTGTCATATAGGTCTTTTTGTGCTACTAGAAATTTGTTATTGTAGTTTAGTTTCAGGCCAAGATAGGAGTAATAATCTACTATTTCAAGTTTCTCACCGTTATAAACAAATGTTGGTTTCTTTCTTATTTTACCTCTAGAGAAAATAACTATTTTTGTTTTGTCTGAGTTAATTGTCAGGTTCCACTTGTCACAGTATTTTTTCATGCTGTCTAAGGCATTCTGTAGATTTTCTGGTGTTTCGGATAAAATGACAGTATCATCTGCATATAGGAGTATGAATAATTTAAGAAGCACATCAGTTTCTTGGGGGGTGAGGTTATTTGGTGTCAGTTTGGCTAGTTCTGGGAGACCACTAACAGAGTCTGCTAAGAGATGAGTTTTCAGATCATTAAGATAAATTGCAAAATAGTAGAGGAGATAGGTTCTCCCCTTGTCTGACACCATGACTACTTTTAAAGAACTCTGGCTGGTTTCCATTAATCTTAACACAGGATTTTGCCTTTTGTATATATCCTTGATTATATTCATGAATCTTCCCTTGGCTCCAAGATCTAGCAATTTTTCCACAAGTAAGTTCTATCTATCTTGTCGAATGCTTTCTGGTAATCTATAAACGCGCAGAAAACTCGTTTTTTTCTACTTAGTAAAATTTCAAGGATGCTTTGCATGGTGAATAGGTGGTCAAGGGTGGATAACCCCTGCCGAAAGCCTGCTTGTTCCTGCCCTATGAGATCATTTTCCTCTAGGTAATGTTTTAAGCGTACATTAAGGACACTTGTGAATAGCTTACCAAAACAGCTAAGGATTGTAATGCCACGGCAGTTATTTGGATCACTTTGTTCTCCTTTGTTTTTAAAAACTGGTGTTATAATACCTGTTGCCCATTCTGTGGGGGCATGACCTGTTGCTAATATGAGGTTAAAGAGGGCTGTGAATAGGGTCAGAGTCTTTGGTTGAGAAAATTTTAAGAATTCATTTATTATATTGTCATTTCCACAAGCTTTATTTCCTTTTAGCTTTTTTAGGCAATTAGCAACCTCACTCTCTGTTACTTCACTGTTGAGATAGTTATTGCTAGTTTCAGTGGTATTCACAAGTAGGTCAGTTTCAGGTGTGTAATTGCCAGGATTGTTTATCTCCATGAAGTGCTGTAAAAATTCATTACAGGTTGGGGTTTCCTTCTTTATTTTATCACTGTTATTCTTGTTCAGAATGTTCCAGAAAACCTTTGGGTCTTACTTCTTAAGTGTCTGATTTTCCTAAACCATTTTTTGCTGGTAGAGTTTTAAACTGCTTTCTTATTTCTCTCTTGTAATCATGTCCAGCTCTATTCATGCGTGATTGGGATTCTGGGCTGTTACACGTTTTCGCTTGGCGCCGTGCTTTAAAGAATTCGCGTCTTTTCCTGCGACAGCTGGGGTTAAACCATGGTTTGGTTTTAGGTTTTTGACTAGGGACTTGCTGTTTCTTTGGGTTGCTGGCATAAGGGAGTAGGCCACATCTACTAGCACTATCCAGCATAATATTACATACCTCTTGGGTTATTGCATCAATCGTGTGTAAGTCTACTTCATGATTTCTTTGTAACAGCTCGTTGACTTCATTTGTTAAGTGGCTAATCTTGTTAGAATCTAGGGAACTAATAAAGTCATCTTTCATTCTGCTTTTCCATTTGGGTTTCTTTAGTGTTGTGTCCTTCTTTACTTTATCATCATTTAGTAATGGGAGTACTTTGGGTTGAAGGTTTTGTTTGGAGGGTAGTTTGAGGTGGAGTTCTAGTGGACAGTGAATATCAGAATATAACTCATTAAATTCTAGGACATTAAAGTCTTCAATTATATTAAAGAGTTCTCTAGACAGTATGAAGTAATCTACTATGCTTGAGTTTTTACAGGTAAGCTTTCCTGTGTTTTTTGTCGGACCTGCTCTTCCATTGACAATTGCAAGGTTTAGGTTTCTGCATAATTCAATTAGTTTTTTACCATAGTTATTAGTACTTTTGTCTTGGGAGACACGTTTTGGTAGATCATAATAATTATTGAGACTACAATCAGGGTTCAGTGGTTCATCACTCAGGTTTTCTGAGATTTGCCCAGTTCTAGCATTTAGGTCTCCCATTATACATATATGTTCTGTTTTAAGAGCAAGAAGGGTCTCCTCGAGTTCACTAAATGCATCTAAATTTACATAGCGTGACCCTTCAGGTGGCATGTACATGCCCACAAACATAATATCCTGTCCTATGGCTTCCTTTTTTACTTTTAGAAATAAGGCATCCTGGTTTATCTTGTGATCAACAAAAGAGTAATAATGCACACTATCGTTATCTATATTATTTTTTCCAGCTTGCTCTTCAAAAATAGTTACATATTGAGCGAGCGATTCCCTTACTAGCATAAGAACACCTCCCGATCTTCTTACGCATTTGCTACGGTTCTTGTAGAAAGACACATAGCCATCAATGTGGATCGAATCAGTGTTGTCTAACTTGCTTTCACACAGGCAACAAATATCGTATGACTTAATCAAGTCTTCTAGGTCCGGGAAAGTTAACTTCGAGGTAACGCCACATACATTCAGGGTAAGGCAGGACAAAAGATTTACTGAGTCCACAGGTTTCTTAGGGTAGGTACTTACTACCGTAGGCCCACGACGGCATGGAATGTCATAACGTGCATATGCCGGTCGCAAATGTTCAGTACACTGTTGGCTCGCTAGTTGGAAAGACACAGAGTTATCCCCCCCTGGGCTGGCCTAGGCCTGATGATCGGTCGTAAGGGTTTCGTCTTCAGGTTCAAGGAAGATACTCTCTGCCGGTGTCTCGGACAGGTACTCCAACCCAAGAGAGGCGTAGTCAATAGCCTTCACCCCAAGCTTGAAGAGGTCATCTGGGGTCTCGATCGCTATTGGTTTTGGATGATCTGCAGGGGAAAGTCCAGGAGGAGATTTCTTGGTGCACATTATTTTGCCGTCTATAGTCCACCCCATGTAGCCCAGTCTCTTGACATAACCGAGCAGCCTGGCGCGAAGAGGAGTGATGTCATCGTTGATGAAGGTGCGCTCGTAACCGGGTTTACTTTTTAAATTCTTTTTCTTTACCATCACTTCATTCCTTTTGCGCCTAGAGACAAACTTGACCAGCACAGGTCGGGTCCCCCTGGCTGCCTTTCCTGCGCGGTGGACCACAGCAATGTCAGTAGCAGAGACATCTACTCCAGTATCTTTGAGGACTTTGATTGCTTTCTGCTCCACTTGTTCTGCCGTCTCTCCCTCATTCAGAGACCCCGGCTCCTTAATCACCCCCCTCATCTCCTCCGCAGTGATGTGGTTGGGCACAATGAGGCCCTAATGATGAAGCGGCTACTCTACGCTTCGTTGACCCTTAATACCCACTTAAGCCTCAAATCTTTGTCCCCTTTCCCCAACCCCGGCCCTCCAGGTCGCTGGTACAAACATACACATCAGCTCTTCTTCCAAACTCCTTTCCCCGAATCTGACTACCTTAGTGTCCACTGTCGGCTGGACTCGTTGGTCAAAAGCTGTGGTAAGTACCACTTAAGTCTAACTGACTCGAATAGGTAATGCTTCCATTAATAATGACACTGTGCGGCAACAGGTGTGCTTAATGAACAATATTTGCTCGCTAGGAGCTGTACTTTCCAGGTGAGGGAGGACTTAGCTCAGGTAGAAAAAGGATCTGGTAATTGTCTCCACTAAAGAGTTAAGGAAGCGAAGAAAGGAAAGCTGAACGGTGAAGATAAGAAAAAGAATAAACAAGCCGTATTCAATGAAATGTGATAGGTCTTAATGAATAAAGGAACATTATGAGAAACAACTTAATCAGTCGCTTTGAAGTCTTGTTGCGCAGAAATCGGTTTTAATGAGCACAAGCTAGTGTCTAACTACTGTCTAGTATTATCTTCATGTTTATGCAACTATGTCTGGCAATTGCTTCTGTTTTGTACAAACGGACACACACACATCATCTAAAAGTATCGGAGATACGGATTTTTTCAAAAATCGCTTTGGGTTTTCACCAGGACTCGTGGTGAGTCTCGTGGTAAACCAGAACAGAGAGCATGCCTGCACGTGCTATCTAACCCCATCCTTCTTTCTTTTGCGTTTTTTTTTTTTATTTAAGAATTTTTGCAACTCATGAAAGAATGAGGTCACATTAAAAATAAATAAAATTAAAATATCTGACAAACCCATAAGCTTTTCATGTCTACCTACACACACAAGAAAAAGTTCTTCTCTTCTTCTTTAGGACTGATGAGAAAGTGTATGTGCGCAGGGGTAGGGAAGATCGAAAAGACGATTTAA
This sequence comes from Pomacea canaliculata, assembly GCF_003073045.1. Lineage (NCBI taxonomy): Eukaryota > Metazoa > Mollusca > Gastropoda > Architaenioglossa > Ampullariidae > Pomacea > Pomacea canaliculata. The sequence continues at coordinate 18,220,927 of NC_037599.1, read as the reverse complement.
CTTCTTTTTTTCCTACAATGAACTCTTCGGTCTGACAGGCTATGAACGGAAGTTTCATCTGCAAACAAAGGGAGATGACTCAGCGCGAGGCACATTCGTAAAATCGTCACAACCGACGTTTATTTCCTGCATGGTACCATCGTCAGTCCCATCCCACCCCCATTCCTCGCCCCTAATTTGCCACACCAAGGGTGGAGTGGGTAAAAGAGTATCGCTCGTCTGTATCCGCGTGTTTCACATCTTGGACGTGCAGGCGCCATCTAGGTGTGCAGCCAGACAGACACAGACAGAACACCTTGACCCCACTGTGTGCAGCCAGCGACACCCGAGGGTAGCTCTTTGATCTGCCACCATGCACTTGCTGTTGAAACTGTCTAATGAGTGATTGAAGATAGGAACCGCTTGAAAGAGGAGTGCTTAATAACTCTTGTCGCTTTGGTCCTCAGGTAGAGACGGGGGAGGAAAGGGTCACACCCAACCTTTTCATTGAAACAGTGTGTGGAAACCTATTTTCACCCATGATAATATTCCCCTGTGTGTTTTAACGGGGTGGGAGATGCAAAACACGATTAAAAGTGTGGAGGTAAAATAAGGTCAGGGGTTTGAATGGGGGGGAAAAAAAGGAAATAAAAATTGCTTTTATGTTCTGTTGACGAGTTCAAACGTTTAGCAGTTAGTCAACTGTCAAAGTAGAGCGGTGGTGGGTGCTTCCTTGACCCAGATAACGATCTGACCTTGAATATTTGCTTCTGTTTAAGAGATTTTCGTAGATACATATAAAAAATGAGAGATTAGAAAGTAATTAAACAGGTTAAGAACGAATTGATTTGTTAAGCCGATTACAAAAGGATTAAGAAAGCTTAAAACTTGGCGATTTGAGATAACAAAGACGGAACTAATTTGAGAGATAGTGAAAGCTAAAGACAGACATAAGATTTTTACTGATATTTTATTTTTGTCTGTCCATTTGTGAATACAATTCACGCTGGCTTTTCAGTTTATTTCATTTTTCTCTCTACAACGCTTGTTCGTTCACAAATGAAGATATTTCACAACATTATCTGCAAGTTTCCTTTGCTACCTTGTCTCTCACTTCCTCTCGCAGTGACAGGATCAGATAGTTCATAAAATACTGTTTTTGTGTTCATGAGATTTTTTTTAAACGTTGTAGTACAACCCTCTTTCTTCCTTTTATCTTTTTTCTTCTTTCTATCTAGTTTCCTCTTTAAACTCTTCAAGTTTTGTTGTTGTACGGCTGGAGAAACAGAGAAACCAAAGTAAATCTTCTGTCTCTGTCAGATAATATTTTGCTTCTGAGCCCAACAACGGAAGGGGAAGATCGAATTCATTTTCGCACTCGTTCAACTCTAACAGCTCCTGGGTGTAAACGCCGTTCAATAACGCTCGGAGCCAATCACACCCGCCGACTGTGCCCGGCGCGCGCACAGCCTAGAACGGCGACGTTTGATTGGTTGACAGCTAGACTCCCTGCAGCGAGTACCCGCCTTCACGCTGTCGTTCGGCGAGCGCTGTAGGCTCGCGCAAACCCCCCGCGGCCGTTTGGGACGAAAATAGTCCGATCGTCTGCCTTCAGTAGTAATGCGGTGTACCCACAACTCACTCGGGGGTGGAACTTGGCCCATGAACCCGCAAGACCTCTGACCATGTGCCGTGTTGACGGTCAGTTTTCTCTGGACTGTGGGGTCGGCGACACGTAGGTAGTCGCCAGTGGGGAGATGTAATTAGCCTTCAACAGCAACAGCAGGTCCGAGTTGTGGATTTGCACTGCCCTGTCGTTACACTCGACAGTTGTGTCGAGGGCGGACAAGTATACTCACTGTCACTCACGGTAAACATTCTATTGTTCACGGGGAAGAAGACGAAGAAAACGAGCTGAACACATGGGTGGCCAAGCTTCGGAGGAAACGACACAACAAAATTGAGATACCTTTATCGTTTTCTGTGTCAGTTGCGGAGCAAAGGTGCCGCCCATGACAGTGAAGTTGCAGCTGGTTGGCGAAGCATAAAGCTTTGATGGTATCTTGTTCAGGACTACCGCTGAGCTTCGTCATCCTCGTCCGTTGACGACAGAACTGTTACGGTTTGTGCTCACGTCGTCACGAGGGATTGAGTGGGTGACTATGTGTCAGTACAGTTAGGGTTGTTACTTGGATGGAACTAGACATCCCTCGGTCTGCGGTTGTCCTTGGCAACGGTGGATCTACTCCAGCTTTGTCCGACGTCGTCGTTGCTTTCTGCAGGTCGAGCTCCTACACCGCCAAACACAGCATCGAAAACAACAACAACAACACCACGGAGGATTATAACAACGCCAATATGCCGTCAGCGTTTGGACTACGAGAATCAGAGGTGATGTTTGTGATGTAGCAGGTCCTCAGGCCTTCCTTCTTTTGCTTTTGTCCCCTAGTTTAAAAAATTCGGACCGATAGTACTTAGTTTCATTAATTTATGTTATCGTTCCGTTAATAAGGACTAATAACAGTAACAGAAATAATGATGAACAAAGTACAGCTTTGTGGTCAGCGTTGTGTGAAGGTGGGAATGTTTGTGAAAGTGTGTGTGATCACTGGGAAAATCCTAACGATGAAAAAGTTCATTCTCTAAAACATATTTGTCCCGATAATGATGATGATGGGTAATATTATTTTAAATGAATTTTTATGCTTTAAAAAGGCTGCATAAAATTTAATCTTGTGGTGAGAAATTTGAAAACAGATTTTTTTAAAAAAGGGCAACATGTACTGTGCGAATGGCTATTAGTGCACCACCACCACCACCACCACCACCACCACAGTGTACATCAAACAACCACACTTCTTTTGTTTCACTTTCTTAAAGGATTACTATATTATGACTATTGCACACACACACACACACACAGAAAATTTACATTATTAATCAGAGAGAGAGAGATTTGACACTTGATGTCTTTTCTGTCGTTGACTTCATCATTATGACATGGGGGAGATGAAAACATATTCACAAAGCAAAGAAGAGTATAAAGACCGACACATAAGAATAAACAGTTTCGTTCCAAAGCAGAATTGAAAGACCAGCATCTAAAATGTCATTCAAATCCAGAAATACATCTGTGACCACCAGGCACCAAGAATATTTGCATGATTATCATGAACTTGTAGTCTACTGAATGTACATTGTTCTCTGTCTTCAGAATGCAGGCATAGAAGCCCATTCTGTACAATATTATAAATGCTGATACCTTCATATATTCTTTCGTCCAAATCATCCCGAAGTAGGCATTATTAGTTGGTTACCGTTCAAATTTGCTTTTGCCTAATTTTACTTGCTTTGGCTATATTATATTTTGATGCAGAGGGGATATGATCTTTTCTTCTTAATGACAACACCTGCTGTGTTCTCTTTATGACTGGAGGAAATGCCACCAGTAGTTTTGTACATTTAAAATATGTGCAGATGGTTAACTTCATCTTTATGGCGTTTGTTTGATTACAGGCTGTATAGCCATGTATTTACTTAATTTATTTATTTTTTAGCACTAAGGTCAAAATAACTATTATGAGCAAGGTATAGCTAACACTTCTATGCCGTGTAGATATTACAATTTATACAATTTTTCTGGCTGCATATCATCACTTAAAAAAGAACACCATTGCTATTTTTCACTACATTCTGTTTCTGTCTGATTTGGTAAAAACCTGCTGTATACACCAAATCAGATATGACTATCTTCTATTTCTATAATACATTTTTTGTGTGTCACCCAGTTGTGTTTTCTGTGTACAAGCATCTCAAACGCACATTTGTACAATGTTGATAGTTGGACCTTTCCTAGATGACCTCCTATATCTACATACACCTTGGTATGTATGTACAGACATTGCCGCACAGCGAAACTATGAATTTTTTCTTCACAGTTACTTTTGTTTAAGATTAATGTTAGCACTGGGATTTAACATGAGAGATTCTATCATTGAAATTCAATTATTTTAAAGAGGTTAAAATATTCGGGTAACCCTTTATTTCGTGTATGCAAAGCTCACTCCTTATTACATTTTTAGTGAGAAGTACATTCCTAAATATTTGTAGCTATTTCACACATTCACATTTTTGTGTTTGTAGACAGTCATTGTCGATGGGATGAGAGGTATCCCCTACCCTAAGAGACAGACCTAATTTGTAGAACAAAAATACGGAGCCTTAACAATGATGTATGCCACAGAGGGACAAAAAAATCGGTTCAACCATCGGTTCAATTAAACAAATCATTATAAATAATTCTACTATGACTCACCATACTCCCCGGTGTGTCCCGGTGCTGGTGGGCAGACTGGTCATCTTGGGGATCAGGCATTCTGTGGATGAGAAAAAAGCATTTCTGTCCGGGATGGAGATGTCGGCTTCATATGCTACCACCCGAGGGTTGGCAATTAGTGTTCCTACAGAAAATTGTATTTCATATATTATAGAAATAAAAGTTAAATAAAACAGTATTAAAATATCTTAGACAATAATTACTAGAGGCAATATTTCTTGTAACCAGCTACTATCAACAAACCTAACTGCATAAGTGTGTGTGGTGGGAGTTGGGTGGGTAGTTTAACTACTTTACTCACTATTAATACATCTTTTTATTAAATTCATTTGATGCTGGTATGTTTCATCCTGTTAATTTTTAAGATAATAGTAATAAGACGCTTGGCACTTGCGATTTATTTCATGTCACAAAATTTAATCCATTTTATGAGAGTTTAAAAGTCTTTTTTCCCATTATGAATTAAAGGTAAGCGTACAGTTGACCACGTGTTATAGTTACACTACCTTTGGCATTCAATGAGTTAAAAAAATACAAATGTATTATTTTGGCTAACTAGAACATTTTTGAGTATTAGAGAATTGATTTCAGTTCCTTGCTTAGAATAAACAAATTTTCGTTTTCTGTGATGTAACCCGCGATAGGGAAAAGACTCTTTCTTGGTACTTTATTGTTCGAAACAAATCTTTGTCGGATTAGAACTGGATAGTGTTTAAAAATTGTTTAATTTATCCCGACGACAGGTTATAAAATAAAAATTAAGAAAAAGTAAAAAAATTTATGGACTCCCGTCCGATATCCGTAAACTGCTAACAACAGACCTAGAGTAGATGCTGATCGTCAAAATACTGTTACCAAAAAAGTTTTTTTAAAAAAAGTACACCTCTTCTCGCCATAACCCAGAACTAACTCAATTTTCTGTGGTAGGGCCGTGAAAGAATGTAAAGGTCTAGGCCAAAAAATGTCTGGAAGTGATTCTGCCATCAAGAGCAAATCCGTACCAAGCAAAACCCCGGGGCTAGACATGACCGAGAAACCTGTGACAATATGTCACACCACCGGCTGCCAAGGATGTGACGAAAGGCTGCACCCCCCTTCCCAACTACTCCTCACAACATCGCAGGGTGCAGTCACTCACTGTTAGATACCCGCCCGCAGGCGCCATTTCCTCTGAAGGTCAGAAAAAAGAAGGAGGAGGAGGGGGGGCTCTTTTGAAAAGAGTGCGAGCTATTTAATCTTCGATGCTTTGCAGGAAGTCGTCAGTGAGAGGCGAATGGCGCGAGACTAGCTAGCGCTCCTGTGGAGGCTGACCGAGGGCTCCTTCAGTGCTGTGTAGTGTGTAGCGTGTAATGTGTTGCTTAGGATGACGAGAGTCGGTCACAAGCGTCACCTAGTGGTGCGAGTAAGGCTACGGGAGGCAGAGATGTTGATGCTCAGGTAGGCCAGTAGCTATCGTCTGCTTGATGTGTTTGTCTTCTGAACCTTCTTAAAGATCCTCACCACCACAAATCCCTAAGGTGTCATTGTAGTAAGTTTAAAATAGATATTGGAATTACTTTTTGATATATGTGACTCAAACGTCCCTACTCTTGCATCTCGACCCCGGTCTCTACACATCCTCCTTTTCTTGTCAACATCTGCAGTGTCTCACAGTCTCTGCATCGCACGTGCACACACACACACACACAGAATCCGTCTCTCATCTTCTGTTGTGTCTCATTTATCGCTCTTATGCATCATGCACACATACACACTCACACACACATGCATACACTCACACACAAGCATAAAACAGATGCATACACACATATAAAGCACACACACACACACACACACAAAGCATACACACACGCACACACCATACACACAAATAACACACATGCACACACACAAATAACACACATGCACACACACACACACGTGCGCGCATGAAAAGCACATGCTCTCTGGCACTGCCGTGTTCCATGCTGAAATCAATAGAGTGCTTCTGCCGCTGATTGAGACACCGCCGCTGCTAATTTCAGAAGAGACATGGCGTTCGAAGACCCAGCTGATCAGGGCGGGGGGATGCGAGCGGCAAGGAGAGGAGGAGGGGGAGGGAGATCAAGGAGACTTGGAAAGGAAACTGATTTCTGCGACCGCTGCCTCTTGTTCCGCGCTGTCGCCGATCGCCGATGATTAGTCATGTCATGCGTGCTGAACTCTGACCCTAATGGTGGGCACGGTCGTCAGACCTCTGGTCATTATTGTGCTCCTGCTGTTGCCGTGGACTGACTCAAAATCGGAATTTATTTCGGATGAAAAGATTTTGCATTTTACTCAAAGAGTAAAGAATACATATTTATAGCTACTTTTTATTGCATTGTAAAAATTGAGAACAGAAATAATCATATCAAAATCCGATAACACTTATTACAAAAAAAAAAAAAAAAAAATGAGGCCGGAGGGAAGACAAAATATCTGCTGTAGTAAATTTAACAGTAAAATAAATTCCTTTTCGCGCCTATTTTCTCTTGCCTTACTCCAGTCGTCTGACATACATACACCTTTACGAATATATGTGAAAGAGCTGTCAGGCTCCCACTTCACACTACCCACCAGTGTCAGTGTGCGACATTCTACGCACGTTTCGCTAGTCAACTTGACGAGGGGTTTCCTTTGTTCTCACGTGACAGCGAGGTCGGACCTGTCACCCACCATACTCTTCACGTCGGCGGCAGCGTGAAGAAAGTAGAACAGTGGTAACAACATCATATCTGGGCATGCATCCTGCACCCTATTGCTTTGAGAGCATTTAGCTGTGTTCCATTGGATTTCTTCTGGACTATTTTCTTTACCTAAACTTACCTTGCCTTGAACATAGAATGTGTGATGAGGGAGTCTACCCGAGTACAGTGTGTACAGATTGGTACAGTTTGGCCTCACGGTGACTCATAACTACTAGACATGGTGAGCGATGATGGATCTCGATCTCAGAATCCCCTACCTCGAGATTGAAAACTCATTAAAACTCACCAGAGATAGTGTCGGGGTTAATGAACTAGGAGCCGATAAAAAAAAAAAAAAAAAAAAAGACGGAGGGAGAAAAATCTTTTGCTGCTGTTTTCGCTTACATACATCGTTCAGCAACACCAGTCAACCAGACAGCCACTTCCAATTGTACACTCTTAAAGGTGGACTGGGGTGTAAAAATTATTATAAAATATCTTGTATCAACCAACCACACGCTACTTAGCATTGTCATTCAGCAGTTTCGAATGAACTGTCAGGGGCAAAAGTATTTTCTTACAAACAGCATTGTAAAACTTGCCCGCCTCTGGTTTAAATGTTTTGCTACGGGCCAATTCTTCTGCCCAAAAAAACAAAACAAAACAAAAACAAACAATAAAGAAGTCGTTTGAAGGTTTTATTTGAAAGGTTAATGCTTAGTTTAGCTTATTCCTTGTTAGTCTTGATTAAAAGATTAATAACAGGATGAAAATTTCCAATCTCTATCCCTCTCTCCCAGCAAAAATTAACTAAAATGTCTTTTACATCTTTTACACGGCTCCACTCTTTGTGTGTGTATATATATATGTAGAGAGACATACTGATGTCTTGTTTTTAAATGTTCGTTGTGTTGTGTCATCCCTGTCTTTTTATTCTTTGCTTTAATTCACACTAATACATCAATTCATTTAAATATTGAGACAAATCGATGTCCTTCAACCTTTGTGCTTCAGTCGCTCAGATTTAGTGTGACAGTTGTCATCTTTACAGTGATGTTTTTAAAAATTGAATAATTGTTTACCAAAAACTTTGTTTGGGAATGTATAATGCCCACAGTGTAATTCTGATTGTCTTTTTTTTCTGTCTCCTATTAACAGCGCATTGGACAGATCGAGAGAACTTGTGCAGGGAATTTTCTCTACAATGATTTGCAGGCATGTGATTATTAACCTCTTGACCCTGACAATTTAAGTAATAAATAAATTGACACAAAAAATCCTGCATGCAGCCTTATGGTATCAGAATGAAATTAATGTTATTAGAAGCGATATTTGTATCGTTCATCTTTAATAGTACAAGAAAAAAAAAGGTTGTCAATATTTTTTCTGTTTTAGTTTGTTAGCGATAGAGGAACAAATCACATGTCTGTAGATAATGTATTTACCTGCTTAATTACTACAAAGTCGTTGATAAACAGCCCCCCCCACCCCTTAACTCCCTAAAAAAGTGCAAGAAAGTACAAGAAAGTAAAATGTATTAAAGGTTTGAGAAGACCCCAGGGTACATCAAATGAAAGTGAAAATTTTCATTTACAATTTTTTTTTCTTGTCCGTATAAATTTTTTCATTGTCTCACAGTGTGGGGCATAGGGTTGCTTCCATATTAGAAAATTGTTGATTATTTACACACATTTCTGCTTTCATAGTGACTGTTTTTTCCGTCTGTGAATAAACAGGATCGCCGATCGGACCTCCATGGCGGCTTTGGTCTGGTGTCCGGAAATACCACATCGTTTACCTCCGCCCCGCGCCTGTCGCACACCCCCGCCACGGACTTCCAGCCCCCCTACTTTCCCCCTCCATACCCCTCGCAGCAGCCGATGGAGTTTCACCACACCAGCCACGTCAACGCCGACCCCTACTCCAACGTCAACCCCTTCCAGCAGAGCTCGCACCACTACAACCAGCTGGGCGACCGCAACGTCCTCCGGCACCGCGATGACGCGCTGTCCATGCATCCGGGGCTCTCTGGTCCCTACGACACGCGCCGCTCTGCCGAGTACATGAACACCGTGCGCAGACCGGAAGTACTGCACCATGGAGGTCATCCTGGCCTGACACTGGACCAGGACCCCGGACTGTTGTCTCTGCATCATGCCAGCAACCCGCCCCTGTCTGGTCTGGAAGATGCCAATCAGGTCAGTCAGGCTTTTGCAGACTCATTATTCTCTCTGTTATTTTGAATAAATAGACAAGTAATTTGTGTGTGTGTGACAGAGAGAGAGAGAGACCCAAAATTTGTAAACAAATTGACAACACCAGCAAATAATGTCAGTAATTACACAAATATTCAATCAAAAAAAAAAAAAAAAAAAAAAAAAAGCTCGAGGTTTTCTAAATTCTTATTTATATTTCTCATTGGTCTTCTCCTTGTATCATACATTTTAATCACGGCCTGTGAATGGTTGAAAAGTCAAAGAAACATGATAGCCAAAAAAGTTGCTTTTGCGAATCTTTTTCTTGCGGGGAAAAAATCGTGACTGTCGGGTACAGATCACAGAAAGATAAATACTAAAAACCTTTACTTTTGTCTTTAACTTTTTATTTATAACTTTTTGAGAAACCATGTAACATCGACCAGTTTGATTGTCTTTCATGTAGATTTTTTTCTTCTTTTTATCAGTCAGAAATTTAGGCTCCCTTATCAAACTCTAAGAAAGGATCTTGATTCTTAAGACCCGTTGACAGTCTCCCGCTCCAATATTTCATCGATTTGACTCTTTGAAGTTTGATACTCGTTATATCCCATGTCAAACGGTTTCCTTGTTTCAACCCGTAGTCCATTTACTGTTGTTGCATATTTTTCAAAAAAACAAAAAGAATAATGACAGTAAAATATTTCACTATGACCTCACTCTCTAAGCACGAGACATCAATAAAATACACATTGTGAGTGTAAATACTTTGTCACTACCGACTTTATTTGGGGTTTGGTGGATGATTGTCCAAAAAACTACCGTTAAAGGCTGTTACACGACAATGACTTCCCTGCCCGGTCACCCAGACATGAACACATCCTGATACAGTTGTGTAATTCCTTGTTCTGCTACATTCTTGACTTCAAGGGTATTGACGTCTGTCTGGTAGAAAAAAGCCTGAGCGATGTTCAGTGACGGAGATAATCGTGCCAAGCGCTCATCATGGCAGGGCTAGGATAAAGGGAGAGAACTAATGCAAAATGTCGTTTCCAATGTACCACGCCTACATCACGAGAACCAAAAAATCGACGAACCGAAAAGATCTGCTTACTGCCTTGCTCCAGCTTTCATTCCATGCTTTCTAAACCCTCCCTACCCAGTCCAAAAAAAAAAAAAAAAAAGGTTCTAACGTTTTTAAAGGGACTGTGGCGGACCTTCTCACCTGTACAGGTGAGATCAGACCTGGCTGAGGCAGCGGACGGGGAGGGTGAAGGTGCACCATAACCCGAGGTGTGGCGGGGACGCCAGCTTGACGCTTCAGGTGCTGGTGCTGACGCCCGTCGTGTCGAACTTGTCGATCTGCGACAGCGATGAGCGCCGCTCAGTGCACTGCTGTCAACCGCCGTCTGTCGGTGCACGTAACGGCAGCTTTAGTGTGACGTCCTCTGCGTGACGTCTGTCTTGCGTGACGCTGTCTTCAGGGCAGAGGGTCGAAGACAGAGTCGGTTCTCATCCCGTGCTTGGCGCCGTGACTTTCCTGCACTCACATCCATGTTTTTAATGACTGTTCAGGTAACACGACCGGCGGACTATTATTGGCAAGAACAGGATGACATTTTAAATAAGATAGTTGAGGACCAGACAAAGAAAAATCTACAAGACGCACAATGGCTGTCGGACAAAATTTAAAAGACACGGAATGTGATTGAACTATTGAATATCACGTGATCGATAAACTGTGCTGTAGACCGTGCAGTCTTTGAAAGTCAAACCACTTTGTTGTAGGTATATACAACAGAATGTGAGTAGTTGTACCGTGAAAGTTGACCTATTAATTAATAGCAGGCATCAACCAACTAAAATAAATGTGCACTTTACTTTTTTCATTTTTTTTTTATCGTCAGTGTAACCATGCAGAACCATGTTCGAGGTCTCTCTCCCCTCCTACCCCACTTTCACGCTTACCTGTTTCCTGATCAATCGCACTGAACTCCGCAATCTGCCCCCTGTCTGTTTTGCACTTATTGCCCCCGCCATGGTTGGTCACGGTTGAGATCTCGTCTCTTTCCTGGTGTTAGGCAAGTCTCACGGACCGGACAGGCGGTAGAACCAGACAAGTGTAAACGGCTGTTGGGCTGTGAGAGAACAATGAACATGTAGATGCTCTTGGGCCCAGCGTCACGACGCGTGAACTAAAATAAACATAAAGTCTTAGCAGTTTAGCTGATTGTTCCATGTTATTGCGATAGTGATGTGCTTTGCCACACCCTGAGCACCTGGTGGCTCTAACAAGATGAATGAAAAAAATCTCGACAGTTTGACCACGAACTAATATCCCTGGACTGCTGGCAGACGATTTTTCCAGTTAACTGCTAAAACGAGGCATTAGACGACATAGCTTCCGGTTTATACACATTCTTTGTTACGGCTCGCCGAGACTAACAGCGGCTCACTTCGCAAGAGGCCAAGAGTGAGTCTCGGAGTACAGACATCAGTCCATCAATACACATCCATGGTATGACGGATGTACATCTACCAGCCGCCCATTTTTTTTTTTTTTTTTTTTTTTTTTTTTGTGCAAAAATCATTCCTTCAGTTCTCTGGAATGGAGGCTAGATCACTCGGCTACTTGGGGTAGAGTCCCCCCCCCTCAATTTTTTTTGTTTAATGTTATGCTAATGCACTTTTGATCACGCCCATTATCCTCCCTTCCCTTTAACACGCTTTGGGAGGATACTTCGCGCCCCCACACAGCACCACAGTCCCCAATGCATGTGCATCTCCTTGGCAGGTGCAGCCACCACCGGGCGGTACTCTGGAAGGTGGGAGGGTGGGGATGTGACAGTGCTGCCAGGTGAACTGCTGACGTCACGTTCCATCTTGTCCTTGTCACGCAGCTCTGCAACCTCTGGGGTTAGTCACGCGTGTCCCACTCGCGACATCCTGATGACCTGAAAGGTTATGCGAGCGTGTGATGACGTCACCGATGTATGATTGATGGAAAGTTCATGGGGTGTCTGTGGTTGTCTATGTTTGAGTATGTACACTTCTCTGCGTTAGGGAGGTGTTATATCTATAAAGGAGAGAGAGAGTGGGGAGAGAATGAAAGCAATGTCTGCCCAAGTCTATCTTTTTGCACGCGGCACGTCGATGCATGTGTCTGAACACGTGATACATTTGTTTACCTGCAAGTGTTTACCTGTGTTCTCCATCATCCCCCACCTGCTACCGAGATGAACAAACATGGAAACCGACCCTCGGCCTCAGCAACAACTCACCCACAAACGTACGAGCATCTCAACTGTCAGTCTTGTGATGTCATCCATCATCCACTGACAGCTTCTGTCGCAGCGCGGCCCGAGCGCCTGGTAAGAAATACATAAACATGCAAAGCTCACCTCCACGCGAGGTGTACACAGGTAAAAACATTAAGTCTACACCGTACACAGGGCAGGCACTTTGTTTCGTAAGAAACATTTTTCTCCCTCCCCGCGCCAGGAGATGATTGTCAACAAGCTCCCGGCCGGTCTCTCACCACTGCCTTTCAGTCGGGTGGCTCTTGTAGGGCTGGGTACACACCTCGACAGACCCTTCACTCCTTTCTTTTCACTTTTCTCGCCGCTGTCATACTCGGTTTTCTCTGTGTGTTACCTCCCACCCCATATCTGCTGTTTTGTGAGGAATGGTACTGGAACCATTTCTACCGGTTCACAATCATAGCTTTACAAAGGTGCTTTTTTTCTTCCCTCCTCCATCTTTCTTATTCTTACTGAAAGTATTATATCTGCTTTGGTGTGACATTTACCTTCAGTAAAGTTTTCAGGCTTTCAGTTTTGCTTGCTACCTCAGTGGATTTTGTTTACTATCGGATAGTACTTGTTTACTTTGTGGGTTTCTTTTGACAGCGCTCATCCGCGAAAAATGAAAGAAAGGACGAATGAAGACAGATATGGAGTAAAGTAAGCAAGACTAAAGAAAAGGAAAAATATTAAAAAGCAATAAATAAATATAAAAAAGGATTGAAAAATAACGGATGACTAAAGATCATCACAGCTTCCACCTGACTTGTGATTGTCACAAGACCGAGTAATAATCGGAAATCAACTGACCACGCCACGTGACCTCAACACAGGAAGTTGTGGTAGTCCACACCTGGCAAGAGTTGTATCAGCGGGTAACTCGACAGATGACTCTTCTCAAAGCTGAGACCTTCTCTTCAGGAAGCGACGGAGGGCGGTCTGCGAGAAGTTGGCTTGGGTGGCAGATGACTGAAACAGCGACTGGGAAGCAGTGTGGTGGGAGAAGTTGTAGGAGTGTGGTGGTGGTGGTGGGGAGGAAGAGTAGGTCTGGAAAGGGAGATTAGCGAGAGAGAAGGAAGGGAGTGTCAACGTATTACCTCCTCTTTTCGCCCCCTCTGTTGTTGTTGACTCCGTGTAGCGAGCAGAGACAGGGACATGCAACTGTTTATGTCAACACTCTCTTCTTGTCAGGTCTTTACTGTCCACAAGATTTCCTGTCAAGTTGCTGGGTGTGTCCTTGAAATCGGGTGCACCGACCGGCTAGCAAATTGCTAACACCTGGCTTAACATTCCATGAGGAGTTTAGCTGACTGCTAGGCGGTTAGCTTTCATTCATCTTGGCACCTAGCGACTGAGTTAACGGGAGATAAATAAGGAGGAAAAGAGAAACAGGACTTGCTCAAATACAACAGAATTTCACAGCAATACAAAATTCACATTTAAAATTGAAACTGTGAAAGCCATGTATTCTTTTCATCCACAAATTTGCTTTGAGTGCTGTAGCGGTCGTCCTAGAAGTAAAAATGCTATTTCAATTTTCAATTAGACATTTTTTCTTTAAAAAATAATGAAAAGATTCAGATTATTCGAAAAAATAATAAATAATAATTTTATTTTAAAATGTACATAGATCTGGTCGGTTATAAATTTTTTTCTTTAGAGCTTAAAAAACCACCAGAGGCTCAAGTCCAATCCTGACGTAACAGCGACACCTGGAATGAAAATAGTTTCCCGTGATTCCCTTCGCCTCCCCTCCCCTCCCCTCGCGTGTAGAGAAGAGCTTTTTACAAAAAATCACGTGGTACTAGAATAATCCGTTTAAACAGAAGCCGCTAAAGACGGCTGCTGCTGCTGTTGCCACTCCACCGGCGCTGGCGATGTTGACATTGGCTCGCAGACTGAGGGAGGGGGTGGGGACGTTAACAGATCGATAATAATCAAAATTTGGCGGGTTTGAAACCTTAGAAGGCTAAGCACAACATCGCCAGAGTTTCCCAGTCGAAAAAAGATTGTTTTTGATGTAACGACATTTCGATTGAAGAGCAAACGATGAGATCTTCGCTTCCCATTTCCTCTCCGTTTCGCAGTCCGCTCGCCGAGGTGGGGGTGGGATGGAGAGGGGAGGGGTAGATGAGGGTGAGCGAGGGACGATTGGAGACAGTGCGATGGGCAGTACGTACATACACGCATGTGTACGTTAAGTTAATGTACAGAAAGTTCTCGTATTACAAGAATAATTAAATTATCAATAAATGAAAGAGGCTAGCTCTACATACAATGCTGTCTTTTTCACAAAATTCTTTCATTGAGATTTCTTTTACATCACTTCTTCATCGAATTTAACTTATGTATTTTTTCGATCCTGCTGATTTCTATTTTGGCCTGGGTGTTAATTTTAAGGAGTTTTAATTAAACCTTTTCGTCTTGATGTGAGATTATTGCTGACACAGCATGTTTATGAGCTTTCTGAGAAAATCTTTCGACCGGACGAAGGATATTATCTCTCCTCTTACCTCACTTCGTGATCTTTTTCTGCTTAACAGTGATGGCAGAAACTGAAACATATTTTACCAAAAGTGAACAACTTTCTGTACCTTCCTGTGAGGCCACCCTCAGGGACATTTCCGGTTGGGTTCGGGTATCACCGCCAACCGTTCGTCAGTACCGGAACTGTAGAGATGTGTAAGGGGATAGCGTTTGAAAGACCGATTATCTGTTCATCTGCACGCGGGTTAACTTCCCTGACCGCCACTCAGGCGACGAATATTTGTTTTTCCAGCTTTGCGGTGTGGACGCCATGTTTTGTGCGTAACGTTTTCTTGACGACGGTTCCCGGATGTAGCTGACCCAGATATTTTGGTTTTGTGGCTAGTGCTTTTGTCAAAGACTAGCTGCTAATGCTTCCTAAAATTTTCATTGGACGTGTGATACCTCGGGGTGAAATGATGTGGGTTGTATCTAATCATTCCATCCACCCCAGACTTCCTAATTTTTAAAAAAAATTTTGTAGTTAAAAAAATGCAATATTTTTGAAGTGCTCGTCTAAAAATCTACGTTGGATACCCTGACACCTTAAAACCATCGATGTTCGATAAAACAACAGTTCTCCATGTTGGGGACTAGAATTCCAACTAACCTAACTGCAGGAGCACTCCAAGTAATGAAAAACTCATTTGTCCACCCGCCTCGTCCTTTCTTCACACTTTCAGGGTGGCCTTCTGGGAGCATCAGCCCGCTCTCGTGGGAGACGGTAAGCGAACGTGGGCGACAGAAGCGAGGAGGGGAAGGGTCAAAGGTTACAACAACATGGCCTGGCTCCTGGTTGTTCTGCGTCTGTTCGGAGCGAGCTGCCCACGGCCTTGGGTAATCGAATCGAGCGGCGCGATTACGCGACCCGGCGCCGAGGGGGTTGACGTGCTCCCATCATGCTCCGCGAACCAGACAATGCTAAAGAAAAGAAAGCTTAGTTTTTCATTAAAAGTTTGAGATGGTGTGTGTGTGAGAGTGTCTGTACGCGCGACACACATTTGTTTACGTGTATGAGTGAGTGTGGGTGTGCGAGAGAGAGAGAAAAAAAAATCTTTCGTGTTTGTCAGCGAATGTGCGTTTTCCTGTTTGCGAAAGCGCTTGAATTTGGGATGGATTAGTGAAGCCGTATGAATAAATGCATGTGAACTATGTCCGTTTGTGTGAAGTAATTAACAATTGACTGCCTTGAAGTAACAACACATTGCTCTACGTTTTCCCGCTCCATCTCATGCCTCATTTTCTAAAGAGTTTCTCAACTTTGAATCAGCTTTTCTCTAGTGGCACGTGACATATCTATATTCTGGTGCATGTTAGACATTTTCGAAAACTTATCACAAACTCGCATCCTTCCTTAAACCTCTTTACGCATTCTTTAAGTAATAATCGACACATGGCACATTTCCACTGCGCATGCGTGGGTGCGTCGCTTCCTGTCCGCGAACCGCCTTTAGGTTTTATCAAGCCATTAGCTTCCAAAGCTGCCCTGGTTTGGACGGTTGCCATAGGGTGGTAACGAAGTTGTCGATGTAAACTTTGTCAGCCTCATCGATCCGTTTCTGCTGTACACAAAGTACAAACAACTATATCCATATGCTAGTAGCATGACCCACCCGAATAAACAAAACTACATCCTCATCCCAGCAACTTTCCAGTTCTTGTTGTGTACTCAGGTGCTGGCGTGGCAGACCTTCCATCACAATAAAAAGGTTGTCATCTCTCTTTGAATGCAGAGAAAACGAGGACAGGCTATATCTCAACCCTCACCTTCTCTCTCTCGCAAAAAAACAAACTCTCCCCATCACAATCGATGGAGGATGATTTACAAGGACAGTATCAACAGTCCGATGTGGATTTGTAGTCGGCGTATAAAGCACACTGACCCGATAGTTTGTCTAGGATGGTGGTGTGACACACGGTGGGGTCGCTGCACCTAATTGACTCGACAGTCGCCGCAGTCGTAGCGAGAAAATGTTGATCTTGGTTTGTCAGTGACCGACGAGGCAGCGCCGCGCCATGCCCTTTCTCGAAGGTCCTTCGTATTCAGTGAAGCGTGTCAGAGATGGGGAACAGAGGGAGGCAAACACAAGAGGGGATGGGCTGGGAGATGGGGTTGAGAAGCATCTTTTTCCTACTGTCAAGCTTAGGGTTAGGCAGGAGGAACAGAGGAAACCCATAATTAATGTGATTTGATGAGTTGACAAACGTCAGAAAACATATTCCATGGAAGTTTTGGATCAGATGCACAACATCTAGAATCCAGGTATAAGGGAGAGATTTTTTTTTTAAAATAAGCGGAGAACACGAAGAACTAACATCTACTGTTAAAATATCTATATGAAATTATTTACGAGAACAGTATTAATGGACTCTTCATCAAGTCCCAAAGCACATCATCAGAAATATCAGAGAGAAAAGGGGATGTGAGAGACAGAGTAAAGAGAGAAGAGAGAGACGTCTTTGCAAAGTAGGAATTGGTCACCTCTTGTTAAACCTCGACATGTGATGTGAATTGTGTAAAATGTGAATGTACAACTTAGCCTTCTGATCCATGTCTTCATCGGACACAGCTCCGTCAAATCCTCGCTAAGGATTAGTGGAGTCTTCACTAATGTTTTGTCCGTCTGCCGAACCCCTTCCTCTCTTTCACAAAAAAAAGGCTTAAAATGACCCTCACTGCAGGAGAGCTAGGCGGGGTCTGCCCCCAGAAGACCATAATTGAGAAGGAACACTCTCCAACTCTCGAGAGAGAAAGAGAGAGAGAGAAAGAGACAGACAGAGACGGAAGAATTACGAAGAAACCGGCCGAGGTTGGGCTGGCCGGGGTGCTTTTGTGACGGTTACACTTTGATGTTGTTCGCGGTCCCTAATTACCGCAGCTTCGGGCCCGATTAAGTGCCGATACGGAGCGATTCTTACCAAGGGTCTCATCTCTCCTCCTTCATACAGCACACTGGGGCGAAGCGAGTCCTTTTTTCTCTCACTTCCTCGCCGTTATTAGCAGCGACAACCTACTGGCTCTTGACGACAGGCAACTATAGGATCTGATGTCTATTTACGACTCGTGAAATAATCTGACGATAGTGTCTCTTTAACAATATGTTTGTGTCTACCTTCTTTTTTTTTATATAAGGTGCTGATTTTTTTTTTTTTTTTTTTTTTTTTTTTTTTTTTTTTACGGATGTAAAGGGTATAGCCCTCTAGTGAGTTTGCCTTGTGGACGGACTCAAGGGAGAGTAGCAAACCCATCTGAGAGTTATCGAAAATGGCGGTCGACCGAAGTCGCCCTTTATGAGGACAGCACAGCGCTGGTCGTCATGGCTGCAACGGCTCAGCTTTGAAATCGTTACACCGCCATTTCATTACGGTGCCATCACTCACCGCTAGCAAGCACATCGAATCATCGCTTGTAAGAAAAGTAAATAGTGAAGATGACAATAAAGACACCGGAAGTAGAATTAAGTCCAAGCGGAGATCGAGGTTCTTCCGCGTCTTCACCTGTCCTTTTAAAACAACTATGAGCACACAAAGTTTTGTCTGATTTCTGTCTTTTATAGACAGTAGCTGGCCTGAGGCTTTGGACAGACTGGCAGGATTCTTTGAAGAGTGGTGCCTAGGTGGAAGGTTGAATCAAAGCAACCAAATGCAACTTTGTCTACCAGGTCTGACACTCCACATGTTGGACGATTGCTGTCAACCTTTGCTGTCTGACTGCGCGCCGGTGATTAACTGCGGCCCTATCATCAAAGATTCTTTTCAAGGCGTTAGGTCATCATCGGTGTCGTCTGACCGGCCATTTTCAGGACCGCAAATTCACCTTTTGTCTGTGTCGTCTGCCGCTGTGGCACAATGACTGTCTTTATAGTTTGAAGTTTTCCCTCCTTATCTCTCTCTCTGCCGAAAGAAAAATTCTCAGGGAAGCATCTCTTTAAGGCCCTTGAAATCAGTTCAGTCCTTTTGTCTGGTGCTTCAAGGCGAGCACGATTTAAAGAATCATTATGTTGCATTTTTAAAAACTTAATTTCGTGGGACTATTTGACCTCTTTCTGTGTACCGGTCTTTTTCGGAAAAAAATAGGAGGAGGGGAAGACATTTTCTCAGAGTTTTGAACTTAATGGGTCTAGTTCATGACCAGACACAAAATCTGAGCGGATAGCACCTTTCAATTCGAAAGTTAAGACGTTCAAACTTCAGAAGATGCCAAATCTGTAAAATTGTGGAAGCGCCTACCATACTCACGTAGCTCTCCATTTAGCCTAAGACAATGACACCCTAATGGTAGTCGTGTCCTCAAGATGGCGCTAAATTTTCTTTTGACATTTGAAGGCATTGTTATAGCGAAGGGAGGATGCTACTTTGTGCATCTGAAATTCTCATTACTTTCGTCTGTCGATTAAGTTCGATCACTTGGAACAGCTTCACTACATGTCCTCAGAATGTCTGGATGACTTATTTATGAAGCGGTGGGAAAGGTGGGATGTCATCATCAATGCACGATGATTATCTTTTTATTTTAAAAGACTGACATGGTTTTTATTAAGTTAAAGATCGACATCACTGAATAATTGATGTCTTTTGATGTGAATCTAATTACAGGTATTGGATGGTTGAATATCTGTGCTTACTGCGACAGGCTGCGTACATCACAGCTGAGTAGTCACATTCTAAAGATCTAGTGACGTCATGTTTGTACAGTGATATGAACATGTGGCTCCAGTTGGCTATTGCCTGGACAGCCTAAAATATTACAGTCCTTTTCTCAATATTGTCCCAGTGATGTTTGTACGCTTGTAATTCGAGAAAGGAAGAAATAAAAACACAGATAATGGGAAATAATAATACCTTGCATTTACCCAACCGTTTGAAAAAATATTGCACGCTACTATTCTTTTAAAATATGTGTTTCAAAGTACATACTGTCTGGTTGGTTTGTACAAAGATTCCTTCAGCACTTCTTGGTAGCATGGCTTTTAATCCCTCCCCTCTTCTCTCTCAACCTCCACATCCCATTTTGGGGAAAATTTTTGCCGTGTTTCTTCTGCTGCCTGGTTATTTTTGAGGGCTGCCAATATCTTCCGCTTACACCCGATTTCGTTAAAGTTTGTCGTTCGGATGGGTCCCTCTGCTTGATAAATTTCTCATATACTAGGTACTAGGGCGGCATGCTCCTTGCAAAGGGACCGGGGAGGGATAGGGGAGGACGGGGTTTCCCTCAGTGGATGCCCTTTTTCTTCAGGGACTCATTACAGAAACGTGTCAAGTGACAAAAGAGGCCCACGCCTCCTCCTCCTCGAGTCCGGGCACTGCTTTCAGACATCAGCCTCGATTAATGGAACGCCACGACCTGCCCATTCAGTCTTCTCCCCACAACCTTTCAGCCCCGATTGCACTCGGCCAGCTCTCGAGGCTGTCTCCTAACTCCTTTTTGTCAACCAGCATGCCACGGTCGGCAGAAAAAAAAAAAAAAAAAAAAGAGGAAAAAAGTTGTAGCCGCTATGACACAGTGGTGACTCTTCACGGTTCGTAATCCACAACTAGTCATCGCGAGTTTTTCTGACAGAGTTTGGTTTTCCTGTTGTGTATGTGATCCTTTGTATGATAACCATATATATGATATTGTAATCCTGTTTTATTGATGCAGTAAAGTTACTTGATCACATCACCTACAAACCAGCGAACCCGACCAACCCTAACCTCCCCAGACCCAAGTCCCAAGACAGCAAGAACGAGCCAACAGCAGCGACAATGAAAATGAAATTTTCGTCTGTAATCTTATCTACACCCGGAGTGGCAGCTCTTGTATATTGTACATCGACGATAGCAGCTCTTGTAAATTGTAATCGTCTTGTACATAGGGGTGACAGCTCGGGTGCACTATACTTCTGTTTTGGACGCATAGAGACTGCAGAAGTCTTTGTTGTTGTGTACACGAAGGCAGACGAAGGTTCCAAATACTGTTAGCTGAAGAAGTGGTCTACAAGTGTAAGCAGAGGAGAGTTATTCGTCCCTATCATTGTTGCACTTCTCTGTAATTTAAAAACTGATCGTTATCCATTAATACCAACGAGGAAGCCTTTTTACTTTTTGTGAGGATTATGATTTCAGAAGTTGACAAAAGTATACTTTATCTCTCAGATCGGGTATCGGCCTTGTGAAGGACAGCTGAGATTAGCACGGGGAGATAACTGTGAAGTCGCGGGCAACAAGAGTTTAAACCTCTCGGTTCATGCCCTGCCTGTACCCACCGAGGTCCCTAACACGGAGTGTTATTGTCGCTTTGTACCCGTCGACGATTTATTCTGAAAATTGTGTGTCTTTACAAAACAGACTAGTGGAGTGATCCCCGCTTGCTTACTCTCCAAACGCCCGTTACAAAGGGCAGTAATGTATGTAAACACGCGTATGGTCCGCTAGGGAGCGCTCGTAGCCGAGTCTCTTTCAGCGCCATCAACCCGGGGTGCTGTAGAACTAGGCTCCATCACTTCAGATGACACCTCCAAGAGGATGCATTGAATTTTAACCGAGTTCTCAACGCTTCTCCTTCATGCACCTCACGTGCGTTTGTGAGTATTTGAGAGAGAGAGGGTAGAAAAAGAAGAGAGAGAAAGAAAGTGAAAGATTACAGATTCAAAAAGTAATTCAAAAGAAAAATAAAATGCGACAAAAAGAGAAATATTCTTCAGATTAAGTATACACAAAGTAAGAGTGGTCTGGTCGTTCGTTCGAATCAAACCTGTTAGGGTGATGGTAACTTTTCTTTCTTATAATGAATGCTGACGACCTACCCCAGTTTACTACAGGAAACAAGACTCCTGGACCGAAAACTCTTAATATGACTTTCATCATTATTCAAAATAAGTCATCCAAAGAAATATCTCATTGAAAAATGTCTAAATAATGTTTAAAAACTCACACCTGTCATAAATTTTACTATTAAACCTACCTTTATGGAGTTTAGACCTCCTTTGTGATAAACTTTTATAAATGGTTTCCTTCCACAGTTCCTACGGTCGCTCGGGCTTTTGGTTTTGACACTTGTAAATACATTCCCCAGCGCCCTCTTGCTTCCGAAGCAGAGTGTAAAGGGCTTGATTTTTACAAAACATTTATGCGACACAGCACTCAATATTTTGTATTTTTCTTTATATATAGCTAGCAAAGATGGTCCGACACGGGTAGGGTTAATATTTGATCAGGCGAGGCCGCCAGAGCTTGACAGAGAGGGAATGAAAGGTTAAAGGTGAGGACGAAATGTTTTGATGTCCTGTTGAAACCTGGTTGTAGCCGGTGGTAAAGCTTTGCCAACGAGGCGAGCTGTTGGTTGTTTTGCTTCTCGAGGACTTGAAGAAATCGCAACTTCAATGGACTGGATCGCTCGAGTAGACTGGATGGAGCGTGTGAATTTGCTTTTTCTGTGTCGCCAGCTCGGTGTTGAGGGACAAATGGAAGTAGAATACGCACACACAGACACACACAAAATCGCCTTTTCTTGCATGGTCATGTGAGGAAGAGAGGGAGTTGAGTTTCCGTGACAATGGGCAGCTTTGGACACTGGACCAGTGTTTCGAGGGCAATAATAAATAAAAATAGTATGTGTTCTTTCCCACTTAATAATGCGCGCCCCCTTCAAATTTCTCTCTCTCTCTCTCTCTCGCACACACACAATAGAAGAACAAAGAATATTTTAGTGCAAAAACACACAAGCTTTAAGGACTACATTTTCTCAAACAAACCATTAAACTATTTTTATACTTTAAACAGAATTATATTAATTTCAGAAAGAAAAAAAAAACCAAAACAAAACAAAACCAAAAAAAAAAAACACCCAACAAAAAAAAAACAAAAACAAAAACAAAACAAAAACAAAACAAAAAAAAAAAACAAAAAAAAAAAAAAAAAAAAAAAACGATATAAAGGAAATAAAATCCATGCACTGCTTGTGTCTCCCCTCTTCTTTCTTTGTTTCGTCCTTCCTCAAACTAAATCTCGTTGTCAAAAGCAGCTGCAGTGATGCTATTGTCTTGTCAAAATGTCCCCATACACTCTATTTAGCTCTTCCTGTATATTTTTAGTCTCTTCCTTTTGAGGCAAGCAAATTTTAATTCTCGCACTTAGACGGAGCAGGAAGAGGGGATTGCTGGAGAAAAAAAAAAAACCTTAAAGGTCTAGTAGGGTCCAGTTTTACGACTAGGTGCTGTTTTCCAGAATGTGGTTCACAATCTCGTTCTGGTTTTCAAATAAAGAGACGTCATGTACTGAAAGAAGTCAACAACATAAGCATCACGATGGTATATTAATGTGTTTACGTTGTCAAGGTTTCAGCCAATGGGAGACCTCAGCTTTTATCCGTGTTTACACAAAATATCACGATTATTAAAGTCTCTTTGCATGTGATGTTTTTAGACTTGTATCTCGAGAACCCAGACTGGGGAAATAATCGTGTATATGTCTAAAATCCAGTTTAAAAAAAAATATTTATATACCCCTCTAAACCTTTAACGAGTCATTATGTTCACACATGGTCACCTTGGCCTCCAGAAGTCTTATGTTTTACCAAAATGTCCCCACACCCAATATTTTGTGTTTCTAAAGCCTTTCAACCATCAAACATGCTTCTAAGCACAAAATGCGGACAAAATTCAGGTAATATTGTGTCAAGCAGCTTTTTTTTTAAAACCCCACAGTTACCATGACAACTGTCTCAAGAGGCTGTCATGCTCTTCGTAGTTGTTTTTGTTTCCATTCATCCTCTTCTCTTCTCTCTGTGGATCCATTCTCGCGAGCTCGCTCCTTACCACAAATGTTGTCAGACATTTCTTTACCTGCGGTCTGTTTGCCTACCTCCAATACTCTTTTTTTTTTCCTGCCTGGTGTAAATTGTAAGGAGAACAGTTATATATTACTACTTTGCACTCAACACTTTGCTCTGGGTAGGTTTCATTTGTGTGCTTTGACACATCTACATCACAGGTACATGTGAAGGTGAAAATGCTGAGACACAATATAGAAGGTTTGATGGAGTTTGTTAGGAATAGGGTGTGAGCCTACACAACGACTTGTATTTATTTATTTGTTTATTTTTCGACAACCGAGGCTTGTATGCGATATATTTTCCTGTTTTGTTGTCTTGTTTCCGTTGAACTGTATCGCCTTTTACTCTTTCCTTTTTTTAAATTCAAATTCAGTTTTAATGTCTTCATCTCATTGGCGATGCTCGCCATACGTGTGTGTGCGTGTCTCACAGAGAGAATGGATTCACTTTATTAGTTATTGCTGTTATGGCATCATTCATTTAAACATTTTCTGTACATTTTATATTTATTTAGTCCTTTAAAATATAAATAAAGGCAGGTAAATCCTATCAGAAAGTATAGTAAAGTGAGATCTTTATAATGTTAGCATATTCACACATGCAAATTGCACTACAGAACAGTTCTCGAGCAGACGAGTAAGCAAGCACACCTTGACTAGATTTCACCCACCACACATGCGCGAGAAAGTTAACGACTCTTTTCATTTTGTTTAATTTTATTTGTTTGTATGTTTCAGCCTACCATGGAAGAGAATGCATACGTGACAAACGACCAGAATTCCGTCATTCGCAAAGGTAAGTCCCCGTTGATATCACCTGCCTTATTATTTACTACTATCACAATATAAACGATGTGAACTGTTCTCTCCCTCTCTCTAAAAAAAACCAAAAAAAAAAACAACAAAAAACAAAAAAAAACAAGAACAAAAAAACAAAAAAAAACAAAACAAAACAAAAACAAACAAAAAACAAAACAAACAAAAAAAAACAACAAAAAAACAAAGCAACCCATTTTTCTGTTGTTCCTTTACTCGCTGTGTATACCAGTTTGAAAATCTCCGAACATGATATCAAAATCGATGTTTAATCGGAAGAATTTCTGGAGTTTCTTCTGTTGCACTTACTCCTACTGCTCCCTGATTATCCCTCCCACTTTTCCTCGCATAACAAACTCGTTTAGAATCTTTTCATCCCGAGCATCTTACATGAGACTGTGGATAGGCAGGCAGTTGTACACCTTTCCCAGCTCAGCCCGGGTTGAATAGGTCAGGACTCTCATCCGTGACTACGACCCCCGAGGTTAAGGGGGAAACCCGACCCTTGCAATTAAGTCGTCGTAGCTCAGGTGAACCGTCGACTGCTATTATTCCTCCGTCTCACCCGCATGCGGCAATTTGTCAGCCCTCTGCTCACAGGGTTTCGTTCCCCTTTTACCCTCCGACGAGGTGTAACCGGTCTGATGAAGGTGTCTGATCCTTTCAATGGACGACACTCTTTCGAGCGGCTACTGCACATCGAGTATGATGTTAGAATTTTCTTTCCATCCTTTTCATCCGCTTCCAATCACTTGATCTTCACAGTTCTTTTGACATTCGAGTCTTTCTGATTATGAAACTTAAAACCTCCATACGGGGTATTGTCATTTATCTTTGAACACGTGGTTTGAAAGTTGAAAGCGTTTTGTTTATTTTACTGTCAAAAAAAAAGTTCTGTTTAATTCGGGGTGATGCTGCTTCAAACTTTTTTTTCTTCTGTCGTCTTAAAATTCCTGCTATATTCGTTTTCTGATGACAATGAGTGAATTTTAATAATTCGTAATTAACATACTTCTTTGTTCAGATGTAAATACCCCGTTAAAAGAAAAATTGAAAAATAATATTCCAAGGGTGTACATAAAAAAAAAGAAAAAAAAGGTGTTCAGGAGGAGCATATTGAAACAAGCCCAAAGTATATGGCAGCGGAGTGTGTCACCGGCCCCGTTGGTGACGTATGGACCCACAAGGCCGTGCAAATGGCGGCGACGTCACGTGGCTGCTGTTGGACTTATTGCATCTTAGCGGCCATTACATGAACAGCGGCTTCGATCGATCAAAGCGTTAAGGGGCTTTTAGTACAGTGGGAGGGGAGGCTGGGGTGATCGAAGGGCGGGAATCGGGGACCAAAGTCCAGCTTGGAAAGGGGACTGGGGCTGGGGCTGGGGCTGCCAAAATACAGCTGCACCTTTTATTGACAGCTCTGCACGCACTGTTTTCTATCAATTACACAATCCACAGATGCTATTGTGTCTTTCAAACACAGTTCAGTGATTGAACATATTTGGGAGCTCAAATGATTGTTATAACACTTAAGATCACGCTCGCTGAAACAATAAAAAAAAAAAAAAACAAAAAACAAAATCAAAAAAAACCAAACAAAAAACGGAAAGAAAAGAATATAAAGGTCGATTGTTACCGAGGATATGCAAACATAAATATCTGTAAGCCGTTATGTTTAATTAAATAAAGACAAAAATCTTTGCCAGAGATACGAAATTTTGCTCAGTCATATCCATCCACACTCACCACCACCGCCACTACCATCTCCTACCACTGCTTTTTTCTTCTCGCATCTTTGATATGCATACTGTTCTTTTATTCTTCCGCTAGGAGGTAATGTTTCTCCAGTGCATTTTTTAGGGGAAAAAAAGCGACCAAGCACACTAAAGAGTACATCTAGCTGCACGTTCCAAACCCAAATAATCTGAGAAAAGATCGAAACCGTTGGACGACAAGAACGATAACTCAACTGTTTTACGCCATTGTCACGGCGGCTGCTGTCCCTACAGACCCCGCAGCTCCCTCCCACTTCCTCTTTTCCTCCTCTCTCCCACCCCCTGCAACACTCACTGGCACAGACATCGACTCGCGGGCCGCCTCCATGTTTGACGTTTGAAAAATGAGGGGCGACCGCGCGGCAAATATTGGCCGCCGCCAAGCAGCCAATGAAAGGACGCGTAACTGATGGCGTGTGTCAAGCGCAAAAAAGGAAAGAAAAAAAAAACTTGCAAACTCTACCTGCTCCATCCCACACTCTCATCCTTACTGCTTTAACTCTCTTGTCACCATATGGCTGGGCCACCACCATCCTTCCTCAAAAAAAGAAAGAAAGAAAAAAAAAACCCATCCAGCCGTTTGCGGCAAAATCACAATTGATGTTTCTTTCATTCAAAGTGGAGAGTTGATTGAGACGACAGTTAAGAACCTAGGGGACGCGTGTGCTTGTGAGCGTGAAGGGCCGGGGGCCATGTCGGTTTGCAATGTCGTCCCGTAGGGGTGGCGGTGATGCCGGGGGGACCGGATCGCTCATGGCGACCACGTCACACCGCGGAGAGCAGGGACGTATGATCCCAACAGCTGTGACATGGAGACAGCTTCGCGCGTCACAGATACGTGTTGGCAGTTGGCAACAGCGGGTGGATGTGGGCCTACAACACTTCCACGAGAATAAGGCGGAGACAACAAACTTATAACATCTGTCTTAATTTGTTTTGGCCACACGCTTTATCTTTTATACTTCGATAGGGATACAAGTTTTCAAAAATTGACTGCGTGTTATTTATTTTTCGCGATCATGAGTCACATCAAGTATTAATGTATACTAATTTTTTAAATGGAAAGCAAGTAGATTGTGAGACATAGTGCTTGGTTATGTATCCCAGATGAGTCAGAAAGCATTTATTCACGAAGACTTTCTTCTCAATTACAAAAATGGACTTCTTCTGAAAAAAGAACATATAAGTAAAAGTAAAAAGTGGAAAAACATTCCTCCACTTAAATTGCCGATTTTAAACTACGCTTGAACGTTAGACAAGCAGAAATTGCTTCACAGTCTGATTCACACAGACACTGAAGTCTTGTCCTTACAAGCTCACACACATGCAAGCAAGCACGCACGCACACATATGTATTCAAGTATAAGTGAAGCTTTGCGTTAGAAGGGAAAATAAATATATTTTTTGATAAAAAGCTTGCAAATGACTTATGTGGTACCCTGTTGATCTGCTTTTTACAAAGCCATTTGGGGCGCGTTTCATCTGTAGCCATTGTCAACAATCTCTTATTGATGGCAGAGGCATGGAGGTTACACGCCGCGTAATGCGCCGATATCGCCGGTAATAATGGCGATGTCAGTCCCCCTTTTTTAATTTCTGACATGATGGCTTTTGTCCTCTGAAGTGGGGCGACTCGTAACATGAAAAGCGCATTACAATATTTTACCCGGATGTGTACAATTTCACACGAAGCCACTTCTAGCAACTCATTCATTACCGCAGCCAGTCATGCTGCTGTGGCTCTTAAACAACAAAGCTACCCATAATTTTTTTTTTCATTTACTCTCACTATAAATATTTTTGTCCTGTACCGGGTGCTGCTGAGGTGAGGGGTGGAGTTAGCGAGTGCGGGTAGCAGTCAGGTAGTCATACATATCAATGAGTAACACGGTTCCGTAACACTCGCAGAGTTGCAGGTTTTCTTTTTTCTTTTTTTTTTCAGAATCTCTCTCTTTCTACACGCACGCACACACGCACACACACAATCGAAACATATCTACAGGCTTATCGATCATGAAGAAAAAGCACACACTCATTCGAATCGTTCCGCGACATGACCATTGGCTCCACCGGTTAAGCTTGCAGCGCCACCTTTGGCAGACAGCCGGAGATAAAACACTTTGTGGAGGCAGCAAGGAGGGCCAAAGGCGAGCACATTCAGTTTAATCTTGAAAGTGGTCCGGCATTCAGCAGACGTGCGATGGCGCGGTGCTGGTGGGTGCAGGAGGACGGCGACTGAAGTGTTAGCTGATGTTTTTGGCTGCTGCGGCCTTCCATTCAGTCTTTTCGCCTTTCTTTCTATCTTGCAAGACACGCAGACAGCTCTGTGCACGAGTGCGTGCGCGCGTGAGTGCGATGGGCAAGATATTGAGTGTGGGAGAGGCTCGTTACAGACTGTTGTAGGCAGGGCCACGGTGCAAATCCTTTGTGTCCTCATAAGTGAAATCGAAACGACCGTTAAGAAGAAATTAATGGCGAAAACGTGGGGCACTCGCATCTCCTTGCCGGCATGCTGCTCAAGCAGTAAGACTAGTGTTCAATGCTAGTTGGTAATAATCTCTGCTTAAATACATTAAAACCATTAAAAGAGACTTTACAACCATTTTCCTTCAGTAGAACACACGCAAGCACACTCTTCCCCCCACGCACAAACAAACAAACAAAAACACACAAACAAACGAACGAACGAACAAACAAACAAACAAACAAACAAACAAACAAACAAACAAACAAACAAACAAACAAACAAACAAACAAACAAACAAACAAAAGCGAACGTATTATAGTTTTTAAAAAACCCAAATAATTAAATCAAAAAAGGAGAAAAACTCCGCCCTCCAAGATCAAGGCTGAGACATTCTGGGGGACAAACAGGATGTTTGTGCAGAAATCCTTCAAGTGCTGGGAAGACATCTTGAAGAACAAACACAGCTCGCATCACTCCGACGCCTGACACAACATTCATTATCGCCACCATATGTCACATCCACTATGAAAAATTGCGTAAATAATAATATGATAATAATAATTATTATTATTATTATTTATGCTGCCAAGGTACGGAACACACATACAGCACTTAAGGCAATCGACAAACACAACAATCGAATAACTCGCTGAAAAAATAGCTTTCAAATAAAAAGCAAAAAAAAAAAAAAAAAAAAAAAAAAAACCAAACAAAAAAAAAAAAAAAAAACAAAAAAAACAAAAACAACAACCAAAAAAAAAAAACAAAACAACAACAACAACCAAAAAACAAAAAACAAACAAATCCCTACAGATATGTTAGTTTACGGTGGCAGTAACTAAAAACAAGGATATCAGGGTATTATAGCGATGCCTGTGTCAGAGAACGGGTACATCCCACTTGAGCTTTCTCCCGTTTGTAATTCTAACAGCTGACGATCTCAACTTGGTCAACTTTTGACTAAGTATAAACTTTTGTTTTTACATAACAGCTAGATTAACGTTCGTCTTTATTTATATTTTTCAGTTGTGTACATCAAACCTGCCTTAAACACCCCAATAAATGTTAGCTTCCATCAACAAGAAAATGATCAAGCTTTGATGTTTTTTTGCGAAAATGTCCGTGTTTATTATCATCTTTAAGCGTTTTATTCTTGTAGGGATGCTTGAGTGCATTACAAAACCCTTTATTAAAATGATTTTGCCTATGACAATGCAAGTTTTTACTATGTGGAAATGCTTAAGTGTGATTAACTCTTCACGTAGTCATGCATTTTCCATTTTTTTTTTTTTTGGTGTGTGTGCGTGCACTACCCTCGTGGTCTCTTACCTCCCCGTCTTTAACCCGATGGTTATCCCCCCACCACACATTTGGAGAGGCAAAAATCGTTAGTGTCAGGCACTAATGTCTCCAAACGGGGCCTGCGCCACGCTGGCCGGTTGTCACAAGGCGCGTAACTCTATTATCTTCTTTGGGATCGCAGAGTTAGCGCCATTGTTGTCACAGAAGTGAAAACAGACAAGATTTGGCTTGCTGAAGCAGGGCCGACTCGCCACATCGCTGAGCAGAATAAACGATTGGTGTAAAATGACACATGGAGTGGCAGAATAAGCAACTGCACGTTACAAAAAAAAAAAAAAAAAAAATGGCGCCTTGAAAAAGCGAAAATTTCATCCCTTCTCCCATCCCTCTATCCAAAGCCAGACTTTAAGATGGCGCAGCTAGTACTTGCGAGGAAGACTAACACACTTATCAAGCTCTTAGTGCACAACTCAGTACATCTTCATCAAACAACAAATGGATATCAGAGACACAATATGGCAGAATTATTCCTCGGAGATTTAATGATTCAGTTAAACATTTCATTATGCACCTTCAGATTTTAATTCTCTCTCTCTCTTTCTCTCACAGACACATTTTTTCCCTTTTACTCTTTTCTTTCTTTTCTCTCATTTCAGCTGATTATTCCTCCATCGCTCACACGCATCCTTTGTGTTTAATGTTACAGGTATTCGGCCCAAGAACGACAACAGCAAGGATCTGGTAATTTCAGGAGTTGCCTCACCCAATGATGTGTTTTGCTCAGTGCCCGGACGACTTTCACTTCTGAGTTCAACTTCTAAATACAAGGTGACTGTAGCGGAAGTCCAGCGCCGCTTGTCTCCCCCTGAATGCCTCAACGCTTCTCTTCTCGGAGGTGTCCTTCGAAGGTAAGAATTTATCTTTCGAAAATTTTTGTTGGGTAGTTAGAATTGTGAATGGAGCTAGAACCGACTTAGAAAATGGATCGAGCTTGCTCGTAGAAAATATAATAATAAAAAAATATATCCTTTCATCAGTTCATTTATCCTCCTACACAATCTTTAGATCGTCCCATCCTACCAGAGGACGGTGCGTTTCTTTTAAATAAAATTCCAACTGTCACAGGCTGGAGACGGTTTTGCATGTTGTCCCTACATCAAATACTCGTGTTCCACGAATGAAACGAAACGTGTTTCCCTGCAGAAAAGCTTGTCGTCCCTAGGGAGGCACTTGTCGCAGGGTTTAAGCCTTCCAAGGCTCGCGTTGGAGTTGAATGAAGCTTTTCAGGTCAGATTAGGCGGTTTTTTTCACCTGGATAACTTTCACAACCCCAGTGCTTGCTACCCTACCTGGGACATTCTTTCTGCTACGGTTCAACCGTATTTGTTGTGCTGTTGAGTGGCAAATTGGGATAACCAAAGGAGGCGAGTCTGTAGCAGTCGTTGTGGTTGGAGAAGGAACTTCATTAGAAGCGCGTTCGACAGGTAGAGCGAGCGGACGGAGAGAAAGGCGAGGGCCGCTACGGTTCACTGCACTTCACGCGTGATTTCACACAACCTGCGTGTGTCTCGTGTTCGGTGAATAAAGTGGGTGACTGATTAAAGGCTACGCCGACAGCAGATTTGGTGACTGCGAGGAGTGAGTTTAGTTTACTAACAGTTCAGTAATTATCACCTATCTGAGTTACAATCTTTATGGCATCTCTTCCGATTGCAAGGGGAAACGGTTTTTAAGGGCTTATTTGTGAAATCTAGTTTGTGAAGTTGTCATTATAAAGGTAAACCTTTAACATATCACACATAATTACGATGCCGGATGAGGATGCTATTACTAAAGGAAAGTCCGAACCAAAGGACAGACAAGTGAAAAGAATAGCAGCAACTCGCGTTTTGGACTCGCTTAGAAAAGAATGAGACTTTGACCTCATGATTTGGACAGCCTAGCCACTCATTGAAGAATAAATCCTTCATTCTGTGCGCACACTTACTTTTTTTTTTTTTTTTGACGATCATAACCATAGCACATCCTAATAAACTTTCTTCTGTACCCGGTTGACAAGGACCGATGCCAAAACGAGGTTGTTGCCGCGAAAGTGGCGCATGCGCACATGGTAAAAATTTTGAGAACGTCAATCCACCCCACCCCCCACTCTTACACCAGCCTCACCCCTTCCCCCCTTGACTGCCGCGGTGCGTGTTGATGGTGAAAAAAAAAGTACGGCATATGTTTGTCTTCAGTACCCCGGGTACTAAGCAAATATTACGCGGGGATCGAGTAGCACTGCGTCTTATGTTGTTTTGCCTGGGTAAATGAGATGTTTGTTCTAGCGCCTGGGCCAGACAAGGCTCTGGCATCCTACAGATCGGTTCCAGCCAATCGCTCGGCGCACGTGATCTGCAAGGGAGACAATTCGTGTTGCCGGTGTACTGTCTTGCTTTGCCTGCGCCCGACAAACAGCGGAAGAGCCAGAGGGCTGGTAAAATGAAGCGATAAAGTGAAGAACAATCATGACTAAAAGAACAAAAAAATTCAAAAAATGAAATTATGTGATCACAGGACAGTTATTTCTCTGGTCACGTGCCTACGCAAGCACACACGCACGCAAACAGAGAAAGGAGAATATTGCCAGTGTAACAAATGGATTTGCAGACGACCGATCGAATAATGAAACATCCGTTTAGCAGAAAAGTTGGTGATGTACAACGGTAGCCTTAATATAGTAAAATAAATAAATAAAAATAAAAAATTAGAAATGTCGCTTAACAAACTTCAATTTTTAAAAAAAAAAAAAAAAAAAAAAAAAACCACCCCAACCTCAAAACAACTACTTTTCAGAAACAACAAAAAATTAATTTGTAATAAAATCCTTAAAATATTCACAAAGAAAATCCTCCCCAAAACATCAACAACAAACAGAGGGACTGGACATTACTACCCTGTCGTTCGGGGTGGCAGTGAACAATATCAAGCGGTGGCGTCAGCCTAACAAACGTCCTCCCATAACGCCACCGAAGCTTCTAGTAAACACGTCAACCTCAGCAAACAGCCAGTGGCAACAACTGTCTGACATTTACGTGCACCTCTTGTAATAATTCATCCGCGTATGCCGCGTGGTTCTTTGTCACTGCGACACGCCGCCATGTTTGAGGAGACCGGAAGTTGCAAATGTTGGGTTGAGGTATTCCCCGGTATAGTCCAGTTAGGTATGACCTTAATTTGTATGAAACAAGACGGTATGTATGGCACATCTTGAACTTTGTGATACCCGGGATAGTACCGCTTGTAATGAAAATACAACTGCGTGTTGGAGGAAACGCAAAGAAAAGTAATCATAAGCATTTCATCTAATTATCACAGCAAGTATTACACTTAGTGATGCTGAAAGTAAAATACTTCGGCACTCGCTAGGCACAATACAATAAACAATTCGAAGAATATTTTTAAAAAAAAAGAAAGTAAACACAAAATTAAAAATAACAAATGTTTTACACGCCATTACATGGTCAAGTTTAACCTATAGGTGTGTGACGTGTATTTTTAAAATATATACTGCAAAAATAACAGTTAAAAAAGTAATTAAAGGCGTAACATATTTTATAATTTGTACTTTCTCTTAAGGACTTTTTTTTTTATCACAAACATGAAGATGGCAAAACACAGCGAGAACTTAGAGACGAGGGCAAACCCTACAAATTCCGAGAGCTGCTGCTGAAGTGCAGCCTTAAAAAAAAATAAAAAATAAAATCCTCATCATCCCTTAAAAAAGGGGGGGGGGGGGGGATCTTGCCGTCGCCTCCCATTCGTCGTTGTGGCCTGCAAGGGGACGTCGGGACGATGATTCATGCGCCAACAGTCCAATAACCGGTCCATTTTCACGGCCAGTTCGCCGTGCCCACTGCAGCGTGAACGCGCGCGCCTGCCATGTTGACACTGGCGCCCCCTTCCGGCTGCACCACGTGAAGCCTTGGCCCCCAGCTCGCTTCCCTTTGGCCTTCCCTCCTTCCTCCCATCCTGTGCTACCCCTCTGTCCTCATGAGATCCCTCCCCACCCCCTGCAAACCCTCTTGTCCTTTTTTTTTTTCAACTGCAAGGACAGTTGGCGGACACCGACGCTCGATGTGTTGGTGGTGGTGGTGGTGGTGGTGGTGGTGGTGATGATGATGATGGTGGTGGTGGTGATGGGGAAGCAGCGTAATGCCATAAGCTGGATCAGACTAAAAACTTGGCCTGTACTAGTGTTGAAGCTTTTTCTGTTAGCATGCTCGTGTATGGGTGTGCGTCTAATTTATTTATTTTTTCTTGTGCGTGCTTGAGAGCAAACGCGCGTGAGAGCATGCATACGCTGAAGGATGCTGGTAGGTGAGGTTGGGCATGTTTTTATGCCTTTTTTTTTTTTAACGAAAAAGCTGCCGAAATGCATCTTGGTATTCGTGTACAAAGGGGCCAGTATTTTTTTTCTTTTAGCCGTGCAGCAGATGTCGATTGTCGCACGTCGTATGAAACTGTCGCAGAGTAGGGGCGATGCCGAGCCGCTGAGAACAAAGACAAAAAAGAAAGAGTTAAAAAAAAGCAAAAAATATGAGAGAGGTTGTCACGAAAAACCAGGGATTGAGGAAAGAGGGAGTTAAGGATGGTGCGAACTACCGTAGTTTGGGGAGGATGTGAGGGGCTGGCACAAACTAA
Source organism: Pomacea canaliculata (assembly GCF_003073045.1). Lineage (NCBI taxonomy): Eukaryota > Metazoa > Mollusca > Gastropoda > Architaenioglossa > Ampullariidae > Pomacea > Pomacea canaliculata. Next base: position 18,186,027 of record NC_037599.1, on the reverse strand, counting down.
CATAGGTTTGGGATGAAGAGAGTTAGAAAAACGAGGAGAGAGAGTAGGGAGGAGGAGGAGAAGAGAGAAAAGGGAAGTAAGTGCATTCAATACTCTCCTTTTCAACACTTCCACTTATCATCCGTCTTGTCCCTGCAATGGAAGGGTATCGCGCATGCGCGCTAGCGTTCGCACAGACGTCAGACCAGTTGTCCACGTGACAACCACTCGCAAGGACAAGATCGCACGCATTGGCTTTCTCATGTGCGCACGCACGCACACACACACACGCACATACTTTACTTCCCACGTCCATTAATCCTGGAGTTGCCAGTACGATTGTAGGCCTGTGGTAGGGTGTAATGAACGTTTCCATGGCAACCCGTCGATCCCATAATCGTTTGGACAATCCAGAATGTGCTTCTGTGAAAGCTGTTCCTGAAATACTCGCGACGCAACGGCTAAAAAATAAAAAAAAACTGACATTGATCGGAGAGGCGTTCATAATCATATTCTTCATCGGACATTTGAGAGGCGTGCGTGAGTTCGTGCGTGAGTGAGTTGTGAGTGTGTGTGTGTGCACCCACGTGACTGTGTGAGATGAAGTAAGAAAGTTTACAAATTGGTTTATTTGAAAGGATAAAAAGGAAACAGGTCAAGTGACAGCAAAGTGAACAAGTGACAGGGCGACATCTGGGTGTGAAGACATTGTTTACAAGCTGCCCACGTCTTGTCAGTCGTCATAAGCCAATAACAAAACATGTTTACAATTGTGGCACTGTGCTGGCCTTGCCACGGTACATTTCTGGATCCCGATCTGCCCGGGGACTTGGAATATTAAGGCTAAATTCTCTGAAAAAAGTTGGACATTTCTTGTAGTTTCTGTCTCGTTCCAAAAAAAGTTGCTGTGGCAACCCATCGTTCAACATGGAGTATCCCGTGGCACTAACATCTGAAAGGTCATGACTGAAAGATGCTCATGACCTGCAACACTGGATTCTTTCCCGTGAAGCTACAACCCAAGATTTGAAATCGTCTTTAAAAAATGCCGGGTAGAGAATAAACTTTTTTGGGGTTGAATTTGGAGACTCCGCCTTCCATAGAGCCGCCCAGCAGTTGTTTACTCTAGTTGGCAACTTGTAATTCAGGTCAACTAGTCGAACAGCTCCCCCACTCCCAAATTTTTATGTGGTTCACTCACGGCTTGGAGGAAATTGGAGGTTGCCCGTCTCCTCCCAACAGACCGAGGGTAGTTGAAAGGGGGAGACAACTCCAGCACACTCTCGCTCGGCGCGCGTGTTTGACGGTCACACAGTTCTGGGTTTGCGCGCTGCGCCGATCAAACACTCCGGGATGAATTTTGGATAAATATCGTCTCTTTTGATTGATTCAAACAAGTAAGTCAGCATTCATGTTTTTGCGACAGCAGCTGCGGGGAAAAAAAGCAATGGCCGCGAAAAAGCCCCGGATAAAAAAGTCACAACAACTCCATCTAGAGTTTTGTTGGTTTATTTTTTAACCCCCTCAACGTCACGGGCCAGCAGAACGCCATCGTATTCCGAATAACGCATTTAACGCCCTCTGGCGTTGTGAGGAGTAAAGAGAAAATTTAATGGTGTCACTTTTTTTTTACCTGACACATTAGTTACAAGCTCGGCTAATTCTTCACAGGTAGAAATCAAAGCTGATCAGAAGAGTTTTGGGGTTTGGCGTTAGCCAGTCAATTTTCTGGTATCCTAGAGACCATGATTTTTTTCTGTTGGACGTGCAACGGAAAATTCAAAATTTCCTACAGATATGGCAACACCTTAGTATCTAAATAATGATATTCTAAAACATATTCGAGTATTCAATTTTGCAAAAAAAAAAAAAAAAAAAAAATTAAATTGTTGACACATTGTTTCGTCAAGCTAGAACTAGCATAAAAATTGACAGATATGTGAGGCAATGTGGATTTTGAATAACAAATCGCGAAAAGATTTCTCGGTGTTGAAAAAGTGGTTTGGAAGCCACTTATCGCCGACACTTATCTCGGACATCCTGCAAGAGATGGGGTTAATCGCCTTAGACGTTGCGCAGCTTCATCGTTCGGTCCGTGTTCTTAGTTCGCCGAAAACTGCAAACGGCACACGAATTCGTAATTCTGTGTTAGTAACACGCCAAGGTTTCATCAATAAATCATTATGGAAGGAACTTGGGGAATCTAAAATCATCTGTGGATTAAATAGCGATAAAAATTAAAGGGATGGAGGGTAAGTGGGGTGGGCTTCTCTACCTGTCATTGATGGGACTGTGCACCGTGCCATGCTCTTAATGAGCTAGAAATTAGATACAGCAGAAAGATGATTTAATCTGTAAAAATAAGTTTTTTGCTGAGCAAAGACCAGTTTGGGTTGTTGTGAAATGAAAGGTAGGTGAGAGAAAAGCACCAGAACTTTTTTTTTTTTGCGCTGATCACAGCTCACCCAATAATCAACAATTTTTGTGATTGCTGTTTTGACTTAATAATCTTTATTCATCTACTCTAGAACATTTTCCTCTTACCAGCACTTTGTTTTCATGTTAGAATACAACAAGTGGCGTTCAAGCAGTGAACTTGTTTGAAACCTGGACAAGACACAGACATCAAGAGAGAGACAGGAAGACCAGAATGTCTCGAGATTCCCAGTAGATCGTAGCGAGCTTTAGCGAGTGATTTTGTAGTCGCCCTCCAGATAGGTCTGAACAAGATGAGGCTGGAAAGGAAATGTGAAAAGAGCCACTCATATTTCTCTCTGTCTCTGACTTCTCTTCAAACCCGTTATCCTCACAGTCTTCTTATTCCTCCCGCCGTTAAAAATGTTCTCCACTTTCATGCCTCAACTCCTTTCTCCCCCTCTTTCCACGTTTTCACAGACCCTCTCCTTCCAGATTTCACAGGTCCTCTCCTTCCAGATTTCTTTCCACGGCTGCTTTTGCAGGTTTTCCTCTGTTTCTTGTGCCGTCTTGCACGAGCCTTTTCCCCCAATTAGTTGGCATTGAGGCCTCATGAAGTGCGCCTCCCAACATGGCTCCTCTCTTGAAGTCTTTGTCCGAGCGCCGCGATGCCCGCGTTCTCCCCGACCGGTCAAATCGCTTGTTTTTTGGGCGGCGGCAAAGTAGTTTGCAAACAGCCGTCCAGCAAGGCGCCATTACGGCGGCTGAAAGGGAGGCTGCGGGGTTGTCGTTCCTGATCTGATGAAGGTGGCGCTGGAGGACCTCTCCAAGTGGCTGCCGGGAAGAGATCAGAGGCGGGAGGGCTGCTGGGATCTGGTAGCTGGAGTCGCCTCCCCTGCCGTCTTCATTTCTCGCCTCCATTGACTTGCTGTTTGCGTCTTGAAATTAATTCCGCGTTTTGTAAATTGCTGCAGTTGCTGTCGTGCGCTACGTATGACAAGGACTGGGTTTAACTCGCTCAGATATCGCAGGGATAGCAATGCAAATTTTCCGTTTCCATCTTAAAAAAAAAAAAAAAAAAAAATTCTACAATTATTGGACGGGACGGACTCGCAGGCAGGCTCGTAGACAGACAGGAGCTCGTGTTTGCGGAGTAACGATGAAGTAATTTCTTAGCGATGCAGACGACAGCAAACTTTCCATCCTTGATCCCAATGGCATCATTCTTCCTTCCCATCCCCGAGAAAATGGAAGTCAGGGTATGCAGCATCCTTGATTTTAAGGGGGCTTAGTATTGAAATGCTAGTATGATGTATTGAAGTGACATTTCGACGACGCATGTGCAGATATTTCAAAAGGATCAATTCAATAAATAGGCAAAAAACAAAACAAAAAAACCCCCAAACAAACAAAAACAACAAAACAAAACAACAATAACAAATTTTATTTGGCAATACTTTCGATATATTTTGTTCTTCCTCATCATATTTTTTAACTTATTAGCAATATACACCTCATTGACTCATCTCATTCACCCAACCAACTTCTGTCTTTAAATATAATCGGTCGAGTTCTGAGACACTGCTGCCAAATGCTCACCAAATTATCTCCCCTAAGTGGACTTCTTGAGGGGAACGACATGGCAGACAGAGTTATCTTGTCTCCTGATCTTGTTGATTGGGAATTAACTCCATCGAGGCGTAGCGAAAGGACGCACAGCGAAAATCCTACATCTGTAGACCGAGTTATTTGCCAGCCGATGTTAACTATCTAATCCTGGGAGTAGTCTAGGGCAAGCTGTCGAGTGAACATTTCATAAGTCCACTCTCCAGAGATTGTTGAAAATGAACCCATTATAAACTCAACCACAAGGAAAGTCCACAGCAACGGAAATGGGTAGAGAGAGAATTAAAGTAAAAGGTTAGTTTGATTGGCGTCAGGAGTAGCCGAGAGGGGTTCAGCCAAGTTGTCGATGAAGGTAATTAGCACCAATTACCAAAATCAGGGTATCAATTAGTGAAACGAATCTTATTAGGGTTTCTGGCTTCAGAACTTTATCCTTGGTGGTGCTGTCTGCATTTTTCACGCTTCAGTTGCTACGAGGAAGCGTATCCTTAATTTGCAGAGTCAGGGGACGTGACTCTAGGGCCCTTCTTAGCAACGTAAGGGCTGGAGACACGAGGGGAAGTAACCAGAAGCTGAGCTCAACCTGTGGGTGGCAAAAAGTAATCCGTTTTTTTCACTTTCGGTAACATCCTGCACTTTAGCCTTTCTTGAGAGTGCAAGACCTTCTGGCCCTCAAATTGCTTTACTGCAGGCCGTTACTAGAGTCAAACAGGGGCGTGACTGGGGAGTCTACTTTCGTTACCACCGACTGTAAAATAGTGGGAGCAGTTTCCTGTATCTCAGTGAACACCATTCTCATCTACATCTCATTTTTACCAATTTTCAGTCAGCAATCTTTATCTCAAAATGTTACAATGTTTACTCCTACTGTCTGTAGAATGTAAGACTCTTGAACTCAGTCCTCCATTCAGTTTAATGCCAGATGCACGTTAAAATAACTTAAAAAAAAAACAAAAAAACAAAAACAACAAAAAAAAACAAACAAAAAAAACCCAAACAAACAACCCCAGAAAAAAGCACGAAAAACAAAACAAAAAAAAAAAAAACAAAAAAACAAACAAAACAAACAAACAAACAACAACAAAAAATCCCGAAACAAACAAACAAATTAAATGGGACGCACATCGTCTATATCATAAGACCTTAAAGGTCAGAATCACGGTGTCACAAATCTCCAGGGATACCGCTAATGAACCTCTCTCCAATTGGTTTTGGAACTATAAGAGTATCCATGCAAATCAGTGGTGATGGTACATTTTCTGTGAACAATGAATCTTGAAGGATTTATAAAAAATTGCATCTTGCTTATTTGAAATTGTCATCTGAAAACAAAATCATTGCAGTAGCCCTTTAAAGGGGGTTTCTTTCCGTCGCGGAAATCCTTAACCGTAGCAGACATTCAATAGAGTTTTGGGTTCTCTGAAAATGCGCGCATCACCCATAGCAGCACACAGAGTTGTTTCCCTTTCCTTCCTTTCAAGGGTAAAGCACTCTGATCACCCCGAACAACATCAATAGGACCAATTTGTCCGCCCCTTGGTTCGTGGGATGACACTACAGGTGAAGGACCGCTCGCAGATGGCCAATCAAAATGTGTTCGGTCTGGTTATTGATGGTCCAGCATCTGAAGTCCAGCGGATATCCGCGGCCTGAATGTGGTGGCGCTGATGGTGTAGTGTGGCACGAACCCTCAAATGACATCAGCCAAGCTCAGAATACGCATGCTTTTATAGGGCTAAACTCATTCTGAACATAACCTTAGTTATTATAACTGTACTTCAGAATTTGATATTCCGGGATGTTAGGTCGACCAGAGATCAGAAGTTGAATGAGAAACGTTCAGTAGACTTTTGTAAGTAAACTTACTCGTTAATTTTTTAGTAACTGTCATTATTTTGCCAGAAACCAGAATTCAAAATTTTTGTTTTTACCAAGATGTCTGCCAGGCTTAGCTACTCAAAACAACTGTTTAGAAGGTTGGTCACAAGAACCCAAACCGCGAGCACGCAGGTAACAGATGTCAGAAGCACCAGATGAGATAGTTGGGGACAAATATATGCAAATGAATGTGAGCTCGGCAGAGTGAATTACCCTTGGAGTGTCTTCTGCGAATTAGGAGTCACTGGCCTGTCCAGTTGAGACGAACACTGTTCATTGGTTGAGAGGCTCGTTGTGGTCCAGTTTAGAAATATCCCATCGTCAGATGGAGTACTCGGGTCTTGTCACTCATCCTCCCATCCAACTGTCACCTGCTTCTTTGTGCTCCCGGTGCTAGTTTCATTCACTGCCAGAACGGTTAATCTCTATTCGGCATTCTCTCTCTCCCTCTCATATACACGATCGACACAACGTAATAGCTACTCTCTCTCACATACTCATACACTAAAATGTAGACATGCACGTGCAAGCACAGACACATTAGCACACAAAGAAGCGATAGCTTGACAAACCCTTGTCTTAATTTTACAAAAAAAAAAAAAAAAGAAAAAAGAAAAAAAAAAAAAAACCCAACCCCCAAAATAGCAGTTTCTTGCCTTCTTTTGATGTGCCGAAGGAAGAACATTTCGTCATTCTCTTCAAGCCATGAAAGCTCTGACCTGTGACCTGCTCCCTTTTCATTGTACCAGTCTGTTCCTCCTTTCCCCTCGACAACCACATCTTCTACGCATTGCCACGTCACCCAGCCCCTGCACACACCTTTCTTCTCTCTCCTCGCTGGCGCTGGTTTTACCGGCGCTGAAGACGGAGGGAGAAGAGGCAGAGGCTACTAGTAAGCTCAGACGCTGTCTGTCTTGCTCGATTTTTCGGCGTTTTGGCCAGCAAGGCGCGAAAATTAAGGACATTAAGGGAATAGGGGAGGGAATTTGTCGGGCGGTAATGACTCGGCCGTGCCTGGTGCTCTACGAGAGCGAGTCGCCGCTAAATTGGGTTGCGGTCCGCGCCATCACCAGCTGTCCTCGCTCTGACTTGGGCTCTTGCTGGCTGGCTGGTCACAACCATGGCCGGGTGTCAGGTGAACTTTGACCTGGGTAGCTAAGGGTCTTAGCAGCAGAGAAGACCGATGTTGCTTTTGTTTTCTTGAATGTCGTCGGTTTTTCTTTGGGAAGAAGACGAAAGGCTGGAAGATAGTTGAAATGGTTTTTGCGCACGCTTCACGAAAGAGATGAAGTACTCGTGTCTCGAGTCCTCGTTAGGCGGAAATGACGTAGTTTTGCTGTTGCAATTTTCACACTTAGACACCATCCTGTCGGGAGAAAGTTCTCGTAGTGGAAATTGGTTGAGGAGGGAGAAATATGAAGAACCAAGTCTTGGTGGCACGAACCATCCGCATCGGGTGTCCTGTAGTAAAGGCCACAAGGGTCCAGCGATCATATAGAAACAATTTTTAATGTGAGTGGTCGTACAGGTTTGTTGGTTGTTTTATTGAGTGCCAGTAACTAGGTTTATATTACGGTAAAAACATTGGTATAATATGTGCAGGAGGTCAAAATGGACACACACCCGCAATGAGATTAGTGGGAATAAAAATTAAGAAGGAGAATGGAAGGAGTGAAGTTTGGAACATTTTTAAAGCATTTCCACCGAACGATTTGTGTGTGTGTATATTTTTTTTCAAAAAATTTCTTTTGTTTGTGGTTTTCAGGGCAAAATCTAAAAACGGCGGCCGTTCACTTAGAGACAAACTTGAGAAGATCGGACTCAGTCTTCCAGCTGGCCGTCGAAAAGCCGCCAATGTCACCCTGCTTACCTCGCTTGTTGAAGGTGAGACTTTTCTCCCTTTATTCAACATTTTTCTTCTATTATATCGTGCTTGACTTTTCTGACTGACGCCTTGCGCTCAAAAGATGAATGGGAACAGGAGCGGTGCATGAGAAATGTGTGGACGATGTAAAAACTTTTGGGACTTTCCATGTCTTCGAGAACTACGCAAAAAATAATAACTAAAAAATGAGGGGATGGGTGGAACTGTTTAATGCAGAAAAATGGATTAAAACTAATCGACGTGACGTCAAGAAAGTCGGTGAAGCGTGTCCTGTGCCACACGGGTGCGTGTCTGGGTGGGAAGGTGCTTGGCAGAGATGAGTACCGCCCATTTACACGTGGCCGATAAGATCACGCTGCACCCCTCGACACCGACAGGAAGTGTCGTTAATGGTCTGGTCATCAACCACCACACCTTGGCGCCAGCCCTTGTGGAGAAAACTACTTGAGCTCAATTAGTTCCACGACGCCGCAGACTCACACGTGTGGACAGGACAGCACCCGGGGTAGACAAGGGAGGGGCAAAGGGGAGATAATTTTCTGTACGTATTCTCGCATGTCTCGGCACGTTCGTGGGTCGTCCGCCCTTGGTACTACCTTCTCGTGGTGTATAAGGATTTATTCATGCATAAAAGAGTTGAAAGGTTTGTAGAGTCGCTGAAGTCATCAATCAGTGACATGTCATCAAAACTAACGATCCACATCTACCTCATTTATCTGAATTAAACTTGTACCAACTAGTAATCTCCCTTAAAATACATAATCTACCGACAGAAAATTTTCTTAAAGCATCTGTGGTGACTATCATTGTAATAGCCTTCCCTGGACTTCTTTTTCTTCTTCTGCTTCTCTGCCTGTCTGTTATTGCTCGAACTCATTGGTCTCAACTGTAAGGGTTTTTTTAAAAAATTATTATTTCGATATTTTAAAGATATTTTAACCCCTTCATTGATTTGTAATATGAACTCTTTTGTGTATTGTTACTTTATCGTTTCGTAAAACCGTTTGTTTATTATTTTGTGGCGTGTGCAGGTGAGACCGTACGGTTGGCACGTGACTTCGGTTACCTGTGCGACACGGAGTTCCCCTCCCGCCAGTGCGCGGAGTACAACCTGAGACAGTACGCCGACCCCAACGACTATCACTCCCGCAAGAACATGGTGCTAGCTACCAAGTAAGTGCCAAATGCCACACCTCAATCAATGTTATCTCAATAACCTGAGACCTGCTGTGACGATTCTGACATCTGGTGGTTATTCGAACTCGAGACAACATGTATTGTGATATTCCTGTAAATATGCTGAGTCCATGCAGTTGATCAACGAACCATGTCTGAACAGATCCTTGGCAATCAGAAAAATAATCAAGCTTTTTTTTTCAGGGTTTTTTTTTCCAAAAGTGTTTCTTGATTTGAACTTAACTGAAAGAAAACTTGATGCCACAGATGCGAGAAAATAGTAGGAGCATGATAAGTTGTATTATTTATTCTATTTACTTCTTCATAACTTTTTTATTTGTGGCATACACATTAGTGAACAAGTGAACAAATAATCGAGCCTGTACGAATTTTCTCGCTAATAAAACAGTATGATCGCCAGTAAAGTACAAATGCTTGATGTCAATTAATGAGAACAGCAAGTTACATTTTATACAACCCCAGATGATGACCCATCTTTGTGCCATCTTGCAGGCAAATGCTGAAGGAGCTTCAAGACCTACTGCAGCAAGATCGCTCCCTGTGGGCAACAGTCGGCCCACCCCGATCCTGGAACAGGGTATCCAGCGGCATCTGACCCACTTCAGCCTGCTGACCCACGGCTTCGGCACTCCCGCCGTCCTGGCCATCATGAACGCCCTGCAGGCCTACTTCAACGAAATGCTCAAGGTGATGGACAAGAACTACTCCACTCCATCACAGCCCGGAGTGGGTGGGGGCAGCGGGGCTGGTCAGGCCAACTCCATAGACTCCAAAGTCAAGTCTGACAAGGACGAGAACCGTCGGGATTGAAGCAAGGGGGAGAGGGTTGCGTACCCTGTCAACGCAAATGTGAAGGACCTCACTGCAGACATGAATAACAAACTTCCAGTGTGACAGCCGGCGTGCATCCTCACTATGCCTTTACATGTTGCTGAACTCTGCACGCCAGACCCAGGTTCGAACAGGGAAACGAAAGAATAGAGGGATAAAAAAAAATCGTTTATTTTACAGTTTGATGAATTTGTATAAATCTGCAGTTTTGCAGATTGTGATCGTGCGTTGTCTGGGAAAAAGGGGAAATATAAGTCATTGTTCAAGAAAAATGGTGTCAAGCGAGCTGCTCAATAAACTGCCAGAGATGATAGGAGCTTTTGAAAATACCGCGACTTTAAGCCTGAAGAAAAAGGAAATGTATTAGGTGACATGTCTGTGTAGCAACAACATAGTTCAGCAATGAGAAGAAAATTAACATCTTGAAGTAAAGTGGAATAACATCAGTAAGCAAGTTATATCGCTGAGATTGAAGTAGTGATAAAGATTGGAAAGGACTGCGAGTGACTTGAAAAAGGATGAGGAAGGGTCGACTTGGTCCACTGTCCAGTGTTTTCGCTTTGCATATCCTAACTGAAAGGGAAAATGAGAGCTGACCGCGGTTTGTAAGTATGGGGTGGGAGTTGTGGGACAAACTGTATCTCATGAAGCAGACACTGAGTAAAAGACTTTTTAAGATATTTTCCTGCAGTAACATGAACTTGCACGTGTTGGCATCTGAAGATGTTGATGTGCCAAACAACTGTCTACCCCTTTCTTTTAAAATCTCCAACACCTCCCCCCACCCGGGGCTAGATCAGGTCACGTGACCAGACCACGTGGCACGTCACACCGCTATCAGACTTCCGCTAACATGTGACAAGTGTCCACGTGAACTGGAGTGTTTTATCTACATAGTCCACTTACTGTCAAGACATTGTTCCTCCACGTGCCACGATCTTCACGACTGCGACTTTGGTGTGTACTACTGACAGTGATACAGTGAGAAGTGGTGTGACATGGGGAACATGGGGAAAGTGTTTCTTGACCACTGTCTGCAAGTGGACAAGCGTTTCCGAACCTTCTTGATCCAGTAAAAGGACTTCGGCATTGTACCTCCCAACAGGAAGACGATGAAAAACTGTGTAAACACGTGCGATGCTTTCTGTGGGTTGGATGTTGTGTCGGGTCAGTTAATCAATTCTATTTAAAAAAAAAAAACATTCCTTTTTGTTTACACCTTGATGTGCTCATTGTCACTTCATGCCGAGGCCAATGGTGAGACTGACGCAAGGAACGAGCGAGTGAAGGACGAAAGCGGCTTTGCTCACACACTTCTTCTTCCTTCGTCCTCTCCCCACTCTCCTCACCATCTATCATTAACGAGAGTGCTCTTCTCTTGGTCACTTCTCTTTGATCCTCTACGGGTAATGCGCATCTTGGGGTCACGTGACTCTTGTCGACTGCCACTGTGTATTTGTAGATGGGTGGGGGAGATAAGACTTTGAGAGGGTAGCGACATTTTTCTCCCCTTGTGTTTTCTCAGTGCAGGGTATCTCGTGCAAAGATGACCATTGTCCATGAAATAACTGTCAGTTTTTGTTTATCGATGAAACTAATCAACACAAAAATAGGTTCGTATCACATTTTCTATAATGTTTGTAAATATGTCTATACATATGCCCTTGCCTGGTGAATTCCTTAGATTTTTTTTTCATTTTTTTGAATGGTTTGGAATACTGTCTCAAGTCTTGCTAATTTTACGACACAGTCTCCTCGATCTTTTAAAAAAAGTAATTTTTAATTAATTCAAGCATTACGCACGTTACCACTTATGTGTCTCACTTCTGCCTTGTATATTTTTGGGGTTTGGTCACAGATTTCCAGTTTTAAGTGTCGGTGGTCACATCCTGGTTGCATCGATCTAAAAAAATCACTGAAAATGCCAAGACGCTTTGAAAACCAGTTTTAAGTGAACCAAATTATTATAACACATCCAAACAAAATTACACGATCTGGGCGAAAATAAATATCTTTTATCTTGAAGAAGTTTAGGAGATATTCATAAAACTGTCGGCGAAAACCTCAGATCTGTGTTATCAATTTTTTTTGGATGTAGTGGATGGTTTTTTTAACCATTACAAGATCATACCATGTTTTCTTTTAAATCTGCAATGGACTTGAGTTACATGGAGAATGTATTTTTTTTTTTGAGGGGGAATTATCTGTAATGCTGCCAATGTTGCAGGTTGGTGTCCATCATGCTTTTTAACTTTTTTTTACAGTTAGTGTTGACTAGAGAAGGGTGCATGGGAATAAGTGTTCAAGTTCTTGCTATTTTTTATTGGCTATATATTTTTTTCTGTGCAGGTTTTATAAGTATTTTTTTTAGTATTTCTTTCTCAACATTTAAGTTTGTTTTATATCCTTAACTTTTACACCTGTTTATGAAATAAGTTTGTGCCAGCAATGGAAATTCTATTTTGGGGTTTGCGAATTGCTCACACTGTAGTTGAAGCTCCATGTCTTTCACACGGCAATTAAATCCCCAAAAAACTGTTTTCTTTAGGTCCTTTAATTCAACAGCAGGACATACGGAACTATATTTGTGTAAAACGACTTCTTCAAATTTTTTTTAACATTCACCTCGACTTCATTTTCTGCTGTGGCACGTCTTGGCACAGACATGCACCCTGTCTTCTGCTCACTTTAGGACCAAGCATGTGAATGACAAAGATACACTTTTTTTGCTTTAAAAAATCCAGTTGAAGAGCAATCTTTAACGAAAAAATCCCGAGCATTATGTAACAAACTGCTAGATAATACAGGAGTACGCCAGTGAACAGCTCATACAAACTAATGATGGTTGCGAGCGCATTTCCAGACCTCAGACGCACAGAAAATAAGACTAAGCTTGCCATTCGTTATATATGTACATATATACCCATATATGTACATATATACACACAAATATGTATATTATATATATACTGACAATAATCTGAATGATTTGAGAGGGTATGGTTCAATGGACACCGGTAGTGGATTACCAATCAGCATTCAATAGGCCAGCACGGGAAGATGTGATGTTATTGGTGTACACAACAGCAAATAACTACAATGTTCTTTTTAATTATTACCTTCCTTACATTATTTATTAATATTTGTTTTGTAGTCTGGCGATCTTTATATCGAGAGGATTTCCGACTAATTTATTTTTACAACAAAAATGTCCATGATTTCTGGTTCTTCTAGGAGCAATTTTTGAATAAGATTTATTATTATCATTATCATTTACTATTATTGAAAAAAATTGTCAGACAACATTGAATATGCTAGTTATACTGTAGGCCATGGAAAAGTGTTTAGGATGACTCCCTTGTGCGATCAACATTCAAGGGAGAGAAGGGCCAGGTTAGGGGAACAGGAACAGGAAGTTAAAGACAGGATGAAATAGAAGTGCATGCGCAAATACGTCATGACCATCATTTCCGGCTGGAGAAGGGGAGACTGGGAGACGATGAGAATGAAATATGAGTGAGAGAATGACACTAAGAACTAGAATTGGAGAAACTAGGAAGGAGAAATTGATAGTGAAAGAATAAATGATGCAATGAAAGATGAGTGAGTGAGAGTGAGAGTGTATGTGTGAGAAGGAGAAAGACATTGTTTCTATTTATTCTAGTCGACAAACAAAGAAACCTGTTGTATAACAAACGTCTCTTTGTTCAAACCGCTCTGCCCGAGATACCGAACGGATATTAATTTTGTCATCACTCCCTTTGTCCCTGAAAGACTGTCGTTATCTGGTTTTGTGCTTATTTCATATTTACTGTACTGAATCGATGGTCTCCATGTTTACTCTCTGTGTGAACTGAGGTCAGTTCCACCATGAAACCCAGAAAAATATTATGTATTGCCACCTGCAAATGTAATAAAATATTTCCCACTCAACAGGCTGTGTTTCTCTTCGCTTGTTTGTTGGTTAAAGGACAAGCCGTGCAACATTGTTTTTCTTTATGATCGGGTTAAGTTCATTTTAAAATAATAATTAAAAAATATTATTACATAATTTTATAGCTAGGGAAAAGGTTAGGGTTATCTCTTTTTTACTTCAAAAATATGCCAAAAATTTATCGATGTAAAAACTTATTTCTTCCTCATTTAGCTGCATGCAAAATTTACTATTTACTTAGTCGTACGTGTTCCTGTTTAAGCTCTTCATTCTCTTTTTAACTGCAGATTCGGCGAGACGCCACCCTTCCCCCCCACTCCTCCAACAACTCTCTTTCTCTCCGTTGTCATGCATGTCGTGCTGTCACCCGGAGACCTTTGACCTGTTCGTGGCTAATGGCCGCCAGATGAAAACGGATCGCGCGATCATAGATGCTGCCGTCCCTTTGTTCCTGTCAGCTTTGAAGTTGAAGCTGCTGATGGATCAGTGGGGAACATCGCTCGTTTGTCTGCGATGACAGTAAGAAAGCAGGCAATAACAGTCAAGACGACTAGTCGTTTGTTGGGATTAATCCTCTTCTTCCTCCCTATCGGTGTGTGTTTGTGTGTGCGTATGTGCAACTGTGAGATATGCGAGATATGTATGTATAGTTCCGTCTCTTTGTTCGTTTTTTTTTTTAATCAGTCGGACCCTCAGACATGACTTACAGCATCAAGAGAAATTTTTTCACAATAGAAATCGTGGACTGCCTACAAAATCCTCACCTTTTTGCGGTTTACCTGTGGAAGAGTACACCTGGGCAGATGGACAGGTCAGGAATGGAGTGGTTTGCATGGTGTAGTGTTCCTCCTCCATCTGACATCGTACCACACTTGCATCGCGACTAAACATCACAACATGATGTCTTCATTGCCAAGGAAGGAAAATACTGTGCTCATGGATTTCAAGATCTGTTTGTCTTTTCTCAAAACATTCCCTCTACATCCAATAACATTTTAGCAGCCGCGACGGCCATGATCCACAACAGAAGAAGCGAGGGATGGAATAACTGTCGCCTTGCCAGACCGCGAGTGACAACAGTCGGTTAAAATCTTTGATGTGCAGTTATCATTTTAATTTCGATTTTAGAGGATGGAGAAGCAAAACATTTCTCCGGGAAGTTGGCAAAGAAAAGGAGCAGTTGAGAGATATTTCAGGAAAGTAGATATTTTTTCGGGTCAGATAGCGAGAAGGGTGACTGGGTGAGACAATATAATTGGCAGGAAATTATTTGAAATGTCTCGCGTTAATAATTTAATAGATTAATACAATTATACACAATAACATTGAAGAGCTGGGAAAGAAAATTAACGAAGCAAATAAAAGAAAAGAATGTATAATCACACACATACACAGACAGTATTCTGTCTGCCAAATACCCTCCTTCTTTCGGCTTTCAAGATTGTAGTGAATAAAAGTCACACCACAACGCAGGTAACAGTTGACAAGATAGGAGTGGTTAGACAGGACAAGGTGAACTGACAGCCTGGACACAAGGGGCATCGCCATGCGCTACCTGTATATCGTCTGTTAGCGATGTTGCTCTACTTACACCTTTGCTTCTATTCCTTTGTACGAAAGCTCGGACAACGTCATATCCGGTGTCGAGATATCACCATAGGGACTAGAAGTAAAATAAACCACGAAACGCACGTCACACTACATCACACTCACGCTCGAATGACGAGA